>NC_035108.1:140312345-140997327 GCF_002204515.2 Aedes aegypti | reverse complement strand
GAGAACAAATTCTGCATTGCCTGAGAAAAAAAAATTCAAAGTCCATGCAGTCTGTGGTAAAGTTGTTCAGCGTGAAACTTTCTTATAGAATTTGGTTAAGATTTGACAATTTACAATATATTGAACGCCATATTTAGATTTTTTCTGTTTACTCACATGAACATGTGATTCGTAGCCCATTGCACCTCAACGTTTGTAGATTTAGCTTCAATTTTCACAATAGCTTCTGCAGGTCTAAAGCAATGAATCCAGATAATAATAGAATGATTTTTGATCTGTTTTATTTTAAAGTATGGCAGCTATTATCCATTTCCAACTTTTTTTTCGTTATTCATTATTTGTTCAAAGATTGTATCTACAGGACTGACTGATTCTCAACAAAGAGTTCCCATTATGTACTCTTTTCATTGCAACATTGTTCAATTTTGATACATTGATAGCCACCCTATCCTGCTCGCTACCTCAAGCACTGCAACCTGTTCACCACCAACGGCGCTTGGGGCGCTGAGTTCCACCTGGTGACTTCCAACGCTGTAGCAGGTAGGTAGACCAGAAACCTGCTAGGGAGAAAACTCACGCGGCGCAACCAAAGGTGAGTGCCAATAACGTGGTGGCGTTGAACGGGTTTAGCCCCACAAATCACCCACCGACGATGATGACTAACCGACTGGATTGAGGTTTTGAGAAGCCCGATCTGCACCACTCTACGATCGGCTTAACTTCCCAGCCAGCAGTCTTGGAAGTGGCTTCGGAAAGAGTGGTTCAAAGTAGCGCGCTCGTCGTCAACGTCGTCGGAAACTCGGATCTTCTACAAATTTGCGGGTGTGTTTCGGATCATCACATTTCCATCTCTATTTTGTGTGTGTTGTGCGATGCCCTATGTGTTTGTAGCTGTGCTGTATTGTGCTCCCGCCTATGATAGATACTTTTTAATTACTTTTCACTGTGGTTATTATAATCTATGATGCATAGTGTTGATGTGGAATAATACATGCTCTATGCGAACTGTAAATTTGCATAAAACATCAATGGATTGTTTCATCGATACTTTTCAATACCATCGGAATGTTGAGTTGAATCTGCTGAACACTCATGGAATTCAGTGAACAAACATAAATTACCAATCAATAGTTAGGATCATTTGCGTACATTTGGCTACAATATAGTCAAGAGCCTTTTGTTGCTGCCAAGGTGGCAGTTGTTTGTTTGACGGAAACATTGATACTGGTGGAGGCAATGGTGGTGAAAATATTAGACAAACAATTCAGTGTCGTGAAACTGCTGCTGAAGTGGCAATCATTGCCTTTATAAGTGCGAACGTTTGCCTAGTCACCGTTGATTGGTTGCGTCGCTTTGGGAGCTGTATGCGAGATCTAGTGCCTGAGAAACTGATGGAAAGCACCAAGTGTTGATGATGTCAGGGTCCTCGATGGATTCGAAACGTGGAATTTAAAGTTGAAAAACGAGTCGCGTGCTCATAAATGTTTGTATGTGTGTGCCTCTGGATACACCTGTGGATGGAAAGAAAGCGACAGTTGATTTAGGTGTTGTCGGATATTAGTTATGTGACCTATTGTGTATGCGTGGCGAGGTTCGTGGTGAAATGAAATTAAAAACGATAATATTTTTAACAATGGCCTGTGAATTTTTTTCGCGACTGCTTGAACTGGAACTGGTTGTTTTAGTTATTGTCGTCAACAAACGAACAAGCAAAAGATTATGAAGCTTAAGACTATTGGACTATTGTAGTTTACCTTGCGGCATAGAACATTATTCCAGAAAAAAAATGTGATAAAAGCCATTCAGAGTATTACTTACTACGGAAGTTGATCTTTAATAAAACATTTCATTAGACGTTTTTATATTGAGGCACTTATTTTTTCAAATTTTTATCCTTTAAAAAGCGATTAGTTCATACTGATTTGTATTCTCTTCTGTTTTTAAATTTGTGCAATCATCTATCATCGTGTTTGGCGGATTCCAGCAGTAAAAGAAACAAAACAGGTAAGTTATCGCTTGTTGTTCCAATGCGCCTAAATTGTCACACGTTGATTTCAAACAGGTTGAACGGTTCATTTGACATATTTACTGAATTTTAAGTGAATATATTGGGTTTTTTAGAGGACCTTCCTTAGCTTAGTGGTATCGTTAGCGGCTAAAACGCAAAGCGATGCAGGTGTTTGGGTTCGATTCTCGAACGGTCCAGGAACTTTCCGTACTGAAAATTTACTTGTCTTCTCTGTGCATCATGGTGTCTGCCTTACAATATAGTATCGTGAAACGGGCTAACTTTGATATCTTAGATTTTATAGATACATTTTATCGAATAAAAATATATATACCGTAATTCAGAGGCAAATTGATCATTATTTTACAGCTTTTTATTATTTCATTCCTTTTGGAATCCAATTACTGTCAATTTAATTTCTACAAAATATGAACCATATTGATCTTTACCAGTTTGTGTAATCGTTTTTTAATGAAATAATATTCAACATGTTATAAAATTAGTTATAATATCAAAAATTTAAAATAACACACTGGGGCGAAATTGATCCCCATGTAACAAAGCAAGTCTATGATTAATATTTTTCCTATCTACTAAATTTGGATCTTCTGAATCTACAAATGATGTCAAAATTCTCACAAATCGTGTTTTTTATCATTCAATTGCAAAATGCATCTTTGAAAATCTGCATAATACGACTAAATGTAGGTGATTCCCCTTGACATAAGCAGGTTATTCGAGAATAAACGGTTCTATGGGCAAATAACTTCAGTAGTTTACACTTGAGCAGAAAAACTTGGTACAGACCTGATCAAAAGCACTCCAGGTATAAATTTGCCCTCGGATTACGATACCAAAGTTGAAAAAAAAAATTACAAGCAACATTATAGGGCAATACGAATTGATATAAAATTATATTTCTGATTCGACTGATTCTCATGCTGCGACATTGAATTCAATTTAAATCAGTCATTTATGTAATAAAAATGAATTTATTTTGAAAAAAAAAATCAAATGAAAGTATATAGGACGTTGCATACCTCAATGCATTTAGCGTTATATGAGAACTATCTTACTTTTTTTGGAATCATGTCTCGAATTTGTAAAAACGCTCTTCGTTAAGAGAGTTGAGAACGAATTCAAGTTCTACTATAACTTGGCAGTCAGTGATAAGTGACGAACTATTTAAATCTTCAACAAATAGCGATCCTAAATCAGATTTTTTGTAGGCGTTTCAAAAATGCTAAATTCTAATAATTTTTTATTATTCCAATTAAAAGCATCAAATTTTATCGCTTCAACGAAAACAGCTCTGATGTAAAGTGTCATACCCTTACTTTTTACTTTTCATTCGTTTTTCTTAACTGATTGAAGGAATTTATGTTATTTCGTTTCTTATAATGTGGAGCCTGCGCTATCAAAGTAATCTGCATTATCAAAGATACCCCGTTTTACGGTAATGCAATAGTGGCGACAAATAAAGCAATCTCTTAGTTAATATCTTAGATAGAACACTTAGCGCTTAGTGTGCAGGCTCTGTTCTAGTGGGGACGCCATGTCTAGGAGAAGAGTTTTTTTCTCAGGAATTAAAGGGAAATTTGTTGGAAAATGAAGTTAGCTTCTTGATGTAACTTATGATTTTTATGATGCATAATTAAATATGATAGCTCTCAAAGCTTATCAATGCTTACTATCAAGTTAACTTTGCCAGATCAATCAATAAACCTATCAAAAACATTATATTATTCTGTTCATACACATGATTGGCATTGCTATATACAAACATATTTATTGTGCTCTTTACAATGTTATTTCTTTTACGGAGTGGTGACATTGTTGATATTAATGAAACTTACAATACACTTATTTGTACAATTTATTTGTTTATTTTGCTTTCTTGCTTTGACCCTGACATAAAACCAATCAAATATTATCACAAAAATTGAATATAATTTTGCATAAACTATTACTACTGTTTATTCTGAATTAGTCCACGAACAGTTGAGTATATGAATAACTTATAAGTTAATACAAAAGTGAAAAGCAGAAATCACGCTGTATTCACTCTCCATTGTTTATTTTCGATTGAACCATATCACATATACCTCTTGGCTCAAAACACTTGGAGAAGTTGAGTGTTTGTACTGGAAAATGACTTTAGAGTGCTGATGGTATCTGATTAAAAAAAAAAAAAACAATACAAAAATACTTATTCGACAAACAATTGATTTCAAGTTTTAAAATTATTTCCGTTTGAGAGATCTAAAGCGATAACTTGCCGCGCTATTCAGCTGACATATTGAACCTTTTTCATTTGAGCTTGTTCAGAAGATTTCACATTACATATTGTTAGGATGTATACGAAATTCCGCATACCTAAAAATTTCCACAAAAAATGATGGTTAGTAAAGTAAACTGAACAAATGGGAATGTGTCATATTTTTGGTTTAGTGCTGAAACTGTCTAATGCCCTTCATGTTAATAACACTGGGGAATTCTGGCAGGAAAATCGGTCGAGGGACCTTTACTTATAACGAAACTTAAGATTGAACATCATTACTGCCCATAAACGCATGTCAGTCCCATGTTTGCTGGATTTCCTATTCACATGGGACAATTATGCGTTTATGGGCAGATTAGCTTTTAATCAAGGGCCAAAATAGCATTAGCAGTAAACACTATTCAGTAAGGCTATGCAGAGTGTCGTGGGTTCAAATTCCACTGGTCAACGATCTTTTTGAATTGGATTTTTTTTCGTCTAATAAGGGCATAGAGTGTTCCTGTTTGTAGCACGATATGAAGAGGAAAAGTTGAAGATTGGTAAAGAAAGTTCTTATTTAACAATTGCAGGAGTACTCTCAAGAACACTAAGATGATAAGCAGGAACAGTCTCATTTGTTTACCTTCTCTTTAATCAATAACTGAGCCGCATTAACTTCTTCTGTTTTTTGTATGAAACGCTAGCCAAGGACATTGTTTTTCGATCCATACTAAAAAAAGCTTTAGTATTGCACTGTTATAATCGAAAGAGAGCGATAGAGGAGAGAATATCTCATAGTTACTTGTCCTTTTGTAAAGTTAAGCGAGAAGTGTCATTAAAAATGGTAACTGCAAGTAAGTATCCAGGTTTTTAAAGCGCTAACGGCTGCCGCAAACAGGCTCGTTTTCTGGTAGGGAAATGTCGATTTGACGTTTGGCCTGGGTTGTTTCCTATTGAACGGACCCAAGCTAAACGTCAAATTGTTTAATCCCTACCAGAAAGCGAGCCTGTTTACGGTAGCCATTAGCGCTCGTAAAAAGCTAGATTTCAAAATATTGATAAAGATCAAAATGGCGTCAATTCAAATTTACGTCCAACTTAAGATGAAAATATCCATCTTCATGGACGTTTTGAGTCATAGCACGTACAAGCAATGAATACTGTATGTGCTATGTTCATTTCAACATGAAAGAATAATATCTTGTGCTTCTTGCGTTTTTCCAAAATTTCTTAATCAAATCCCAGTGAACACAAATTCGTATACGATAGCGCATAAGACTACACAAGTGGAGGCGATATACGTACATGCGCCATAAGGCTGCATGCAAAATGTACGTATATCGCCTCCCTTTTTTTACTCTTATATCCTATCACATACGATCGTGTGTTAGCTGATATGTAACTACTACATTAATTAATAGTCAAATAAAATAGCAGTTGAATGTAAATGATTACGAAACAAGAGTACACATAGAAATCGAAATAAAGATCAATTCAACGTAACATTAAGAAAGAAAACAAAACGTAATCGAACTTCATGTTTGTTATAATGAAAAGATTGAGAGAAAAATTATGCGATTTGCATAACATTTAGATGCAACATCCGAAATTGGAGTTTTACTGGTAATCAAACTAATGATTGATGGTAACGAGCCTGAGAACCAAAGCAAAAGCGAGAAACATCAAAATCGGAGCAATCGACTTAATGTCAGCTCTGAGGATGGAATTCGCGACTACGATGTTGCTGATGGTTCATTCGATTTTGTTTGAGAAAAACAGGGAAAGAAATATATTTTGCTTCTTTTCTCGCATATACTTTGTCAGTTTCTTACAAGATTTCTCGTAAGTGCGATTGATTTGTGGAATCTCTTTCAACTTCGTAGTACCGAATCTATGCGAGATTTCTACTCTACGGATTCTTTCCAGGCTGGATTATTGAAGAGATCTCTGGATAATTTTGACTAATGCAAGTATTAAATGCAAATAATTTTCTCATCCTAGTATGGTTTAAGAAGGCATTGCCAATAAGCTCTGTGGTATATTTGAATATAATGCTTTCATTTACCATAAATCAATTCATTTCTTCAAAACTTTCAATATTCCCAACTGTCACGTATCGTCGACACAAACCAATGAAGTGCAACGATCTCCGCTCCTAATCGGGCTCTAACTGCTTTCTTCCTGGCATGAACGCTAAATACGTCCGCTGCCCTCGTATGCATAATGAGCGAATAAAAGTGTAATTAAAATTTGCCAAACGCTTCATTTTACGTGTCATTTACACTTTCGCTGTGTCGCATTTGCGCCAATAGCAACAGAATCATCTTCCTCCTGGCTCCTACACCTTCAAACTGGGGACACATTATCATACGAACAACATGAACATTAGGGTGTCCTAGAAAAAACAAGATCCATGGTGCTAAGGTGCTAAACCCTAGACTTACAGATATGCTTATCTATTTTATTATTATTGTCTTTATTAAAGAGACTTTCAGCCCTTGGCTGGTTCGTCTCTATATGCTTATCTATTAGAACACATGAATTTCAACAAAATCGTTCAGAGGTTCCACTAGATCGGTTAACGGAAAATTGACATTCTTGATAAGATTTGTCATATTTTTAAGTTTTGTGAAAATGTTTTCAAAGTCTACTATATTTTCAATATTTCTTCTATTTTGCTTTCAGAATTATCGGGCAATTGCTTTTTGAATATTAAATTTGTTTGTCTGCATAAATTTAAAAACCTATAAAAATCATATTCCGGGTAATTTTTTGTTAAATAATAAATAATTTTAGCTATAGGTATGTAAGATTTTTTTCCATAGCATGAAGCTCCAGCTCGAAAACACTATAGAAAGAATATTTTTGTTGAATAAAATCGAAAAAATATTGTCAGTTGGCTGAGATATTGCTGATTGAGTTAATTAGAAAATATATTCTTTCAGATTTCTCTATTTTATCAAGAATTTTGTAATCGACAAATACACACATCCCAGTAAACACACGATCGTATATAATGAGTTATAAGAGTACAAAGGTGGAGGCGATATACGTACATTTTGAATGAAGCCTTATGACACATGTACGTATATCGCCTCCACTTATGTACACTTATGCGTTATCGTATACGAGTTTGTGTTTACTGGGATGAATCGATACAGGCACATAACACTAGTTTACAAAATAAAACAAATTTCATTTACATTACCATTCGACCTCCATTATCGATGTAAAATTGTACCAAAAATAAGGTCCAACAATTTTCAAGTAGTACCGTTTTCGAGATACTCTTTTTTGAAAAATAAAGTTTTAATAAAAAACCTTTATTACTAAAATGCTGATATCTTTCTCAGTATAGCTCCAATTCTGAATCTTTCACATGAAATGAGAGCTAAACAATTTGCCATCAAACATCAGAACAAAAGATTTCTGTTAATCTAGCTAGTTTTAAAGTATCAATGACATTGTTGACAATTGTATTAATTTTTCAGCTATTTTGTAAGAAAATTTGGCATTCAGTCTCGATTTAAGGCAAATGAAAACAAATTTTTAAGCTACACTGAAAGTAAATAAAAAATAAAAGAAAATGATCGATTGATGGTTAAAATCAGATTGTGGAAGTTATGGTTATTCTTGTATGAGTACCTGCTTTTATAAATGATCTAGATTCGAGTCAATACGTCTATGATGCTCACTTTTTGTTTCGCGATAAAGAAGCTAGCAATAATCACCCATCATTGCTTCATCCTAGAAACCTTGATAACGCCGTTATTTACTTTTTATCTGTTGGTGAAAACGTTCTCCGTGTTCGTTACTCTCATCACCTAGATTCTTCGGGTAAAAATCCAGGTGCGAGTGTAAAGAATGATTCTTCAAAGACATGTTCACACCTACATGGCATGATAAATAGTAATTAGCAAAAGCTTATGTAAATTTTATATTTAGAATGTTTACCTATTTTGGCATAATTTTCAAGCAAAAGTTGAATCATGTCCATGTCCGTAATGTGGACTTCTGGTGTTCCCCAAAAAGTTGCTTAATACGTTCTGAAAAGTTTTCCACGCTCTTGACTCATTCGACGTCAAAATTGTATTGAACGCAGGACCATTCATCAGTTTCTTAATTTGAGGACATCTTATTTTATCTTCGCATCCGACAGCTTTAGAACCACTGATTTCAAGTACTAGAATGCCGAACCTTCTTTCTGGCACGCCATCACAAGTGTTTTTTAATTGTTGGCATCCTCTAAATTCAGAAGCCTCTCTAATTAGCATTAGCATTATGCAATCCGCACAAATTCGTAGGTGGTACAGCCCTAGACCATTGTATGAGGATTGCCTCCTTCCCATCCGTTACCAAAGCCAGAGATTTGGGACTAATATTTGACTCTTAGACAAGATTGACGCTTCCTCCAACAATCTAGAGTTGTCTTGGCCACGTCCTTGCTAGGGAAAAGGAAGGAGTGGTTAATTGACCGCCTACTCAAGAAAGATGCAGGGAATATATCTTTCATTCTAGTGTTTAGCACCTTGACTTTTCGGACCATGATTTTAACTGGGACACTACAGTGATGCAAATTTTGAAATTTTGGTTCCCCTATGCTCAAACGATTTTTATTATGGTAAATAGCATCCTCCCAAAGATTGAAGTGATTCGGAAGAAATTTGACTGTGCACACGCCATTTGAAGTTTATATGGAGATTACTATGGAAAACGCCAACCTTTTGTGTTCAGCCCTCTATCTCGTCGTCATAATATATTATGGAAAACTCTACTCATGTGAAATCCTTTCATCTACAATTTTGCCGAAGACCACATTTCGATTGGACGTCTAGATAAATTGCTATACATAATCATAAGGTGGGTTTGCATTTTGCATGCCTAATCAACTGCTCGGCAGGCAACAGTGGTGCTCCTGGCGGGTAGAATAGATCAAAGTAATCCAGGCTACTATGTTCTACAGCAAAAAAGCAGTGTTGCTCTGAAAGTAATTGAATGATCATCTCGGCATGATCTAGACTTTGTTATCAATAATAACAAATTATCCTTACGTCCAATCAAAATGTGGTCTTCGGCAAAGTAATAGCAGGGAATAATTAACATGAGAAGAGTATATTCACTTTTTCATAGATTATTATTACGATCAGTTAGAGGAATGAAAACCAAAGGTTCTCGTTTTCCATAGTAATTTCCAAATAAACTTCAAATTAACCGTGTGCACAACCAAATCTCTTCAAAATCACTTCAAATATTGGGAGAATGATTTTTATCATAATTGACATCGTTTAAGCATAGGGGAGCAGAAACTTCAAAATTTGCATCAGTCTACTGGGACACCCTAAAGTACATATACAGCGCGTAGTTTGCTGTGAAATAATTACAATCGACGGGAATCCAACCAACCTTGTGCGTACTCAACCAACAGGGGGTGTACAATTATGTGGGTCATTTAGCAAAACTTGATTGCAACCGACATTTGTTTCTGCCCCCTTGTACCCATCCAAGCTCTACACTCAAGGTTCAGCGCGACTTCTCCTCGCAACAAACCACAAAATAGTCAGCGCGACAAATTAGTGGTATACATCGGAAACATTCCACGCCATCGATCCATACTTCCATCTATTGGATTTAACACTACAGGGTCGTTGGACTACATTGAGTTAAACCCTCCAAATAGTCGTTAGGTAGTTGCTTTTCTAGTCTAAGAACTGAATCACGACCCAGTCCTGAAAGTTCAACTCCAGGGCCACATAGTACTGTCAAGTGAATTAAGTCAGATTTCAGCAATATGCATGTACCTCCCGGGCAGCCACCTGTGGAACCTTGGTTCAACGACTGTCAAAAGCTAAGCTGCCAACTTCTTGAACCTATATTCCTTCATAGTGATGCAGATAAAATCGACTGTTTATTTTTTGTCATCCTTCACCTCCTGCACTTGGTCTGCCAGAGTTTAGCAGTCGATGTGGTGGCAAATTTTGATTACTCACTGACAAAATTTATGACATAGCACCTTTATAAATCCGTACAAACAATGACCTATTGTTACGTGAGGTTGGTAGACCCTGGGTAGACCAGAAATGTGTTCGCTTTACCCTCCCGTAGTTATGAAAACTGATGTTTTGATTCGTTGAGCTGTGAATCTAGAGTTAAAAAGTGAAACCGAAAACCAGTTTGCCCGAGGGGACTGGATTAAAGTCTCAGACATCATAACAGATTGCTTGGAGGAAAACCTGTTGGTCCGCTGGAATTCCACGGTGGTACCGTGCGTGCTCAAATCTGTGTTACAATTTAGATGGCATCGAGATTAATGGTCAGCTGTCCGGAGTAGCAGTCCATCACGGTATGAAAATACCTATCTAACCAGACACTTGGTCAGCTAGTGCAAGCTCAGCTCTCGGCAACAGGTTTATTTCACCTTCTGGCTCAGATCTGGCTCGTTCGCTTGAATGGATTTCTCTGCATTAGGCTATTATAAATGATTTAGACTCATTTGGTGTTTGAGCCGACGATGCATTTTAATTTGGAACGCTCTTTGAGCAATACTTAGGTAGAGCAATGGCACCTGTCTGCAATAAAAAAATGCGACATTGCGTCAATTTTTCCTTTCAAGGGAGTACGTTATGCAATAGCGATCGGCACGCGGCTTGACCTTCATTCCAAAAAGAGTCGGGTTTTACGCGATTCTAACAAGTGTATGCAATACGATAGAATATGTTAATGAACGGTAGTGATGAATGAACAGATTGTACTGTTTTCCATATTCCACTATTAATAACAGTGATTTACACGTCGGTGCTAACGGAATGCTTAAAGTGTTAAATGCCTGCTGTATATTAAACGTTTCAATAGGGTTGACACGAATATTTTATTTTGTTCTGTTATCTTAGTCTCTCAGATTTTGTAAACAAAAATTGATCAACAATAAAATATTGTTTCATAAAATCATTTTCTTTCAAATACAAACAGGTGGAGATACATCGAAGCCAATCCTCAAAGAGCATAAATCTGGAGAGCCTGACAACCGTTTGCGCTGAAAGTTCAATGAATTGGTCTCTACCAGAGAGTGAGCAGAAAGTTTAATTTTTAGCACAAACGATTGTCTGATTCTCTATATTTGTGCTTTTGAAAATTCGAGATTTGGCTTCGAAGCATATTCACCTTAACATGAATTTAATATGGAATAGGGTAATTGGTTAAACTTGTCACGGTGTTAGAAATTTGTTTGGCGAAAATTTAGTAACAATACATACACAATTTAATAACAAAAAAATAATTTTCTCACTTTTTTTTATTTTTTTTGTATAACTATCACTTTAAACATTATACTGATTGTTTATATCTGAAAATATCCCTTGCAAAAATTTATTGAGTACACAAAGTAATATCTTGAGAAATTTTCTTTTGATTCTGCAGATTAGTTTTTGGAAGTGTATAATAATCCGAAGAAAGCTGTTCAAAATCTTCTGGAAAATATCTGAACTATTTTTAGTTGGAAAAATTCCTGTTTCAATATTTGAAGGAATTCTGATAAAAATATGTTTGGGGTGTTACAAAATCAATTCCTGGACTAATTTTGGTATAATACCCGGGAAGACATGGTACTTTAGGTACTGCTGGTTCTTCGTCTTGGAGTTACGTTTTCACTGGACATAGCCTGCTTCTCAGCTGCAGTTGTTGTTGTTGTTTAATGAGGGGGACTTTAACCCGAGGGTCATTCGTCCCTCTCAGCTGCACTGTTCTTATGAGCACTTCCACAGTTACTAACTGAGAGCTTTCTTTGCAAAAGTTGCCATTTTCGCATTCGTTGTATCGTGTGGCAGATACGATGATACTTTATGCCCAGGGAAGTCAAGGAAATTTCCATCACGAAAAGATCCTGGACCGACCGGGAATCGAAACCAGACACCTTCAGCATAGCTTTGCTTTGTAGCCGCGGA
The DNA here is from genome assembly GCF_002204515.2 of Aedes aegypti. NCBI lineage: Eukaryota > Metazoa > Arthropoda > Insecta > Diptera > Culicidae > Aedes > Aedes aegypti. Next base: position 140,985,122 of record NC_035108.1, on the reverse strand, counting down.
CTCTAACCCCTCGGATAAGGAAGGTCCCAGGTACTTCTGGTATCATTGGAATAACTCCAGGGAGAATTTCTAGATAAAATTCTTGAAAAATTCTTCGATGAAATCCCTGAGAAATTCGTGAAGAAATTCTTGTAGGAATAGTTATAAGATGTTTTTGTTTAGAATCTGGCGTAATTTTTGAAAAAAAATCGAGAAAAAATGCTTTGAAAAAATTCCTAAACTAAATCCTTTTTTTTCTGAAGAATTCTGCAAAATTCCTTTAAGAAAACCAATCAGTATTCTTGCAGAAGTTCCTAAGATATTATCTCAGAAAATTACTGGAAAAATCCTAAGAGTTCTTTCTTGGGGAATCCCAAGTCCTTTGGAAATGTTCTCTGTGAAGTACCTAATTTGGTGAATTTTCTTCTGAGAGGATTTCTGAAAGAATCCATGGAGGAGTTCGCAGAGAATCCTCCAATCAATCTCTTTGGTAAATCACAAGTTGCATTTTATCAAGAATTTCAAGAGAAAACTTGAGCTAAATGGATTTTTGGAGGACTTTATGGAGTCACTGAAAGCAAAATTTCGAAAGATTATCAGGATCCATTCTTAACATATTGGAGGATTACCGAAGATATATTAAGAAACGAGATGAATTGTTGATACAAGGAACAGAAGAAATATATTCTTAAAGTGATTCTTGAAAAATATAGTTCTTGAAGCGTAATAGTGGATGTAATTTCCAATCAAGTTCAAGAGATAATGCCTGAAGAAAAATGTAGGAGAATTCGCGATGGTGCCATCACATACAAATACTTTTTCAAAATTCCCAGTATTTTCTTTGCTAGATAAATTTTAGATAATTTTCGAAATTTTAGATAATTTCCGAAAGGGCTTAGAGCCAGGGTCCAATTGAGAAATCTTAAATTCAAAATTTTTGTTTCTTAATTGTGAAAAACGATTCTTGATTTTTTTTTGATTATTGCATTCCCCTTGTTCGGTCTGTGCAGCTTATGTGCACAGGACGGTATAAATTGTCTCTAATTCTTGAATTAAATTTTTCAAGTTAACTTAATAGAGGCTTGGCAAAAACCTTTTGAGTTTCATTATGGATTTTTGGCAGATTTGCTGCAAATGGTTTCTGCTATGATTTTTTTTTATGATTTTTTGGCAGAAATTTGAACTTTGGTTTAACTCCAAGAATTATTTAAAAATATTATCATGACGCAATTGAATATTAACATGGTTTTAAAAATTCTAATAAATAATTTACCTCTGTATCAAACCACTTGATTTTTTTCCGTCAGTCGGTTTCAAAATTGGTACAAGCTTGTTATTTTTCTGGCAGGAAAATTTGTTAAGAATATTTTCAAATTAAAAATGATAATCTACTTTCAGTTGTTCACTTGTTCGTCTCTATACCCAATCAAGATGATATATGTTATTTCAAAAACTGTTGTTGTTGTCAATTCTCGCATTATAATTTTCAAAACATAATAGCCAGGAGAGGGTTATTTGCTAACACTTTTAAGACGGAATAAGTGTTTTAGATTATCGTCAAGAAATGTTAACGGCAAGATTATCGTTTAGGTATTTCTTTATACTAATGCATTCCAGTCAGCTTTCAAATAATTAAAAGATAGGAATCGCTCAAAATGTATCAGGGACATGATCAGGAAGTAAGAGTGAGTAACCAATCGGCTACAAAGGTGACTAGAGTCTGTCAAGACCAAATCAATGGTAGAAGGGTTTCTCTAAGAGGGAAAACAAGTAAATCCTAAAGAACACTCATCAAATAAAATCCGCCACAAGAAATCGGGTTGAAATTAATAAATTTGCCTTATGAAACCAGAATTTGAAAACAAAACACGTTTACGCAGTAACCTGGATTCGAACCAAGAACCTTGCGATCGATAGGCCCGAGCGTACACCACGCGCCTATCGACGCCTTGATGTGGAGTGATGCTAAAACGATACATAAAGCGTTCGTATTGCAATAATCGTTCCACCTTTCATGAGGCAAAATGTATGAAATTCTATAGTCCAGTTCGCTGCGTGTGCTGCAACGGACTCATGTTCCGTAATCGGTCGTTTGAGAACGTCGCGACCCATTGGAAGCCCACACAATAGAAACCTCAGCCAGCACAGTTGCTGGCTAGTGTGGTGTGCTATTTCAATACCTAAAAAGATAATGCGCTCTCGGGCTAGGCATTGGATATATATAGAAAGCGTTGTGTTTGAATGAGCATCTAATTCTTCCGAAAGAGGTGCACTTTGCGAAAAAGGACCACGTGATTATTGAACTGAAATCGAATTCAGGTTAACTTCTGCGTTCATGAGTCCTCTCATGGCGTAGGGGTAACGTGCCCTAACTAGTGATCAGGGAGTCGTGAGTTCGATTCTCACTGAGAAGACGTGTAACTTTTTCGCAAAACTTCACATCAATTTGTCCATTTAATCCAATTGCAAAGTATATGTAATGTTTAGCTTATCGGTAGTTGTTAAACTTCCACTCAGCTGGTTAGACGTTAAACCACGATTCATAATTAAAAACAAGTAAGATCCTGCTGTTGAAAATGCTTTGCGAATTTTTCCAAGTGTGAGGTTTGGCATTTAAATCTCTAATGAAAAAAAAATATAGTCTAATTGAGATTAAATTAAAATAATTTGTCTTAAACCATCCTTGCCTCCAATAACCTTTTAAGTAAATAATGGACGACCCCTCAAGTCGATATGCTCCCTCACTCTACGGCTTTCTTACGTATCAGTAAGAAAGACATCGCAGTTTCACACCATCTAACAATGTCACCGACATTTTAAGCTAACTACTCATGCATCATCTAGCCGTTCAGCATCATATTTACTCGTAGGTCACATGCTTGGTCCAAGTCTCCGAGAGTGGCTGGGTCAGCTATGATGGAATGTACGAATGATTGACGGACACGGCATTGATAGTCCAACGAACGCTGCCAGTGCTAGTGACTTCTAAAGTGCTGATGATGCTTGCACATAAAACCTGTATGGCATGATTTCGAGTTGTGGAGCGCGTCGGAGGGTACAGGAACGTGAACCTGTCTCGCTAATTCGTGAGATATGCGCGATATATTGTAGGCTGGAAGCTCTCCGGCAATAATGGACTCTAGCAGTTTTGATGGTTATTACGTGAACAACCGACCGACATGTTCCGCGGATTCTCCCGGTCTTTGTTGTCGGCGTTGTTTTGGAACATCGTAAATCTGTACACAGTGTCTTTGGATGGTTTTTATAGGCTATTTCATTTGATTTCTAGTGCATCAATTTTATTGCTATTGTTCTTTAGAATGTGTCAATTTGACTTAAATTTACTTGACTATACCGATACATTTTCATTTTTTTTTAATTCACGAGAATCTTCACAATTCTTCTTCTTCTTCTTGGCATTACGTCCTAACTGGGTCAGAGCCTGCTTCTCAGCTTAGTGTTCTTATGAGCACTTCCACAGTAATTAACTGAGAGCTTTCTTTGCCAAAGTTGTCATTTTCGCTTTCGTATATCGTGTGGCAGGTACGATGATACTCTATGCCCAGGGAAGTCAAGGAAATTTATATTACGAAAAGATCCTGGACCGACCGGGAATCGAACCCAGACACCTTCAGCATGGCTTTGATTTGTAGCCGCGGACTCTAACCACTCGACCAAGGAAGACTAAGATTCTTCATCGGCACCAGCTCTAGTTTTATGCAGGGAGCAATCAGTGTCGGTTGTCCAGTCACTCTTTCTGTAATAGGAATAGCGTGGAATTGATTTAACCTAAAAACAAAGACTGAACAAAGTCCTGGGATAGGGTAAATGCCTACGAGCAGTGGAGTGTTCAAAATGAGGTCCAACATGTTTATAAACGGTGTCTGTGATAGAAAAATATTACTCGAAAAAAATCGCTACATGAAGATACATTTTCCAAATGAAAGATAAGTTTTTTATCTCTTAATTTGGTGTCAAGTGAAAAATTATCTACCAATAATCATTATTCCAAGAGTAAATGTTCTATCATTATACACAAATTTGCGGCACTACATCCCCTTGGCATTACCGAGGTCTACGAATAAACGGATAGATGGACGGTGGGAACCAGACACATGTTTTGAAGCAGCGAACGCAGCAGCATCAGATGAGGAGAAGATTTACCAGAGATTAAAACTTCATGGCGCTGAGCACATGCGATAGGGTTAACGTGGATGTTGCAGAGCAGCGCTGATTAGGCCCACAGGGAATTGGTTTTCGATGCTTAATTTTGCCGGACAGACGGTGTTGGTACTGGTTGCATTCATTATACTGTCGTTATGTTTGGTAAACTGGGATAGTAAAATCTTGATTCGGCCAGATGTTTCGGTTCGTGAATTAGTACAGAGGGCTGGATTAGTTAATTTAATAATTGTATATCTCATATAATGGTGCATGGCAGCGATGTTTTGTATCTAATTAACTAGAATTGATGATTGAGGGGGTTGGACACAATGGGGTGTAAGTGACAAAAATGTTGTTGTGAGAAAATCGACTTTGAAGTTTTTTTTTAATTTTCAATCATTACGAACAGTATGGGAGCCAAAAAACAAGCGATTCTTCTATATCATTTTTATGATCGACAGAAAAAAAACTAGAAACACGTTGTTAAGCTTAAAAACTTCAGTAGAACTAATTAGTATATTTAAAACAAAATCAACCTAAATATCACTTACACTCCTATGCGTTCGGGCCCCTCAATTTTTGATGTCATTATCACAGGGTTTTGAGTCAAACCCAGGTACATATCATAGTGCTGCCATAGTACAGCCTTAAAGCGTTTCTAATATACTGTGATGTGATATTGATAATTTGAAACGCCTAGCTCGAACACAAACCAAAATGAAATACGCGTTTTAATTTCTCGCTCCGAGTGTTTACTTGCTATACTGTGGTGTTGTTTTACCTGATATGTATAATTAAGATCATTATGGTTTACGGACCAAAGGGATTAATTAGCCCTCACAGCTAAAAATATGTTGTAAATTTATATTTATTTTCATGCACATATTTGGAGCATCAAAATTAACTGAAATGTCAACGATAAATCGCTTAATTTTTAAATTGTGTAAATTCATTTAACATGCAAGCATCTTTGGTTGAAAACTAAACGAAATGCCGTAACAATAAATGAATTTGGTTTATTTTTACTCTATGCCTCAGTTTACACTACATTGGAATTTAAATATTTTTATCTGTGCTGGCTAAATAAAAAGTATAACTTTTCATTATAACTTATCCTATATATGTAGGTAGCTTGGTATATAGGATGAAAGGAAAGCTAGATTTTGCACGTCGATTTGTAATATGTATTTCCTAGAGCATTTCTAGCAATCGGAATTTTACACGCCATGTTTGTAGGAATTACCTTGTTTCTTAATTTAACACAAGAGCAAAAAAGCTTATGACCTAATAATCAATTTCGCCGAAGTCATCAGCGTTATCGTACAAAAAACTTCATGTCTTAGGGGAAGGGAAGGGAAATCCATCTTTCAAACGATAAGTTTGAGATATCTCATGTTCACTCTAGCAAACAGAACTAAAAATTGTCGGAAATACAAGGTGTAGTCTTCAATATAACGCACATTTTTCACCAACAACATCAGCCTTCCAACTTATCAGCTTATCATCATAGTTCAAAATTAAGTTTGAAATATTCAAAGATAACTAGCGCCTCCTATTGGCAGAAGCTTGAATTAACCGGCCCAAGAATCCTTGAACAACACACCAAACTTCGAACTCAACAGATTTTAAAATTTAACAGTTTAAAATATATAATGCACATTAGCGCCACCTATTTGGGAGATTGTTATTCATCTCATTTTTCTTCTAACAGCACTAGAAATACTGCGCAATTTTAGTCTAAACTATCATGAGATATTTTACGCAATCTATGACGAAAAGTCGGAGGAAAACACATCGATATGATCAACAGCCACAAGTACAAAAGGTTTCCTTCTTCAATCCAAAGGTTGACTCTTTTTTTGAAAAATGTGAGAATTTCCTACAAAGAAACAAATTTTTGATCTTTTATCCTTTCAACGTTTTCTATTTGGACTGTTTGTATCTAAACCATTTTGTACCGAAATGTTGTATCTCCCACTAGCCCTATTTACTGGGCTATTTCCTGTGGGGTCCAATGGACCCCTGGTATCCATTAGAAGCAGGCATTGCATTCTATCTCATCATTCGATCATCTGAGCATGATACGGATCAAATAATAAGACATTATCTTAGAGCTCTTTGGTCGATTTTTGAACGGTGTCTTTAACTCACTTGATTCAAGATGATTTTTTCTCACCTGAGTAATCCGTGCATAAGGAAGCCTGAACAGAAAGGTGACAAACAGCCCGGCTGTCACGCACGGATATCTGTTTCAACTGAATTATCTAATAGATATCGATCAACGGAAGTAAGTAGATGATTAGTACAAAGAGGAAATCAAATTTTATTTTTCGTATGTTTATACTGTCGTGAATTGCAAGTCAGCCCCATCTGTAAAAAGTAGGCATTGAGAAAATGCTCTGTGAAGTTTAAAAAACTCGTTTACCATACAAATATTCAAAAAATTCCAGAGGATTGGAACATATTCAAATCTTAATGAAACTTTCACAATTTAATTTTCACTACGATATCTTTCTGAGAAAAATAAAAAAATGATCAGAACACGATTCATTTTTGTGTTACACGGTGCGGAAATCTGTAGTGGGACTGATATGCTGTTACTTTTCATTACAGGACAATTTGACTTGCTGTTTTTTTCCTACTTTTTCCGAACAAATCTTTTCATCTCATTAGGGCAGCTGTAAGAGCATTGAAAGATATGTTGAAAACTGAAATCAAATGAATTTTGACAAAAATGCAGATTGGACTGACTTGCGATTCACGGCAGTATGGGTCTGGGAGCATTTTAGTTTAGCATTTTAGCTCAAAATGTGTTTGTATTTCATGTCGGGCCACAAATGCAACTCACAAGCATCCTCAAGTAATGGAGCGCTATAGCAGAAACCTTTCATTCCAATCATCATAAATGATGAAAAAACACATAGAATTGAATGAGTATGGATAACTATTTGTTATTGTGAAAGATAAAATTGTTCAAAGAAATAAAAAAATGCTTCATTGTATATCAAAAATTCAACAATACAAGACAGATATTTTTTTTTATATAACACACTCCAATTCAATGACCTAAAAAAAATCATAGAAAACCTAGGGAAATGTTTCCCACTATATATTTTTATTGTTGAAGACAAATTCATTTTGAGGGAATTCTTCATCATTCGGACAGAAAATCCCAGCAATTTGAGTCTAGCCCACACTTCACCACCGAATAAGTAAGGAGAATCTAAGCTTCCATTTAAGATTTACTGGCTATATTGTCCCTACGACTCAGTGTGAACAAGATATCCAAACGTTGTAAAACGCAAGTGCTCTATGGTATTATTTAAAATAAAAATAGCACATCACGTATTGCATAAGGAACTTCAAAACGACTGAAGCTAATCAGCTTCAACACTATTTTCAGCGGTTTATCAAAGGATCTAATATATGTATCATATTGCAGTGAATTATTTAGTAGCATCAGACATCTGAGCCGTTTAAAATATTTATACAAAAGCTTTGATAGTACAACAGTATTATCAAATCTAAAACAGGAATTAGTCACGATGCCACCAAACAAGCGTCAAGATCATTATCAGATGGAGATGGCATCATATCATAGCGCTTTTGTATTGCTGATAATATTTCTACACCATCTGAAGATGATCAAAGTGATCAGATGAGATCGTAATGCCTGATAAGAAGGGTGTTTCTTAAATAAAAAAAACGAAGTGAAAGTTTATAAAATTGAAAAAAATACTCTAAATTTTAAGTAGATGAAAAAACCGAATTTAGTACTATATCATTTAATTTCACTAGAGTTTGTATCCTTCGACAGATACGCGTATTTCGACCTCAACTGTAAGGCCATCTTCAATCAATTCAAACGGCCTTACAGTTGAGGTCTAAATACGCGTATCTGTCAAAGGATACGAACTCTAGTGAAATCAAATGGTATAGTACTAAATTCGATTTTTTCATCTACTTATAGGTATTCTACTAAACAGTTCGAAGATGTATTATTACTAAATTATAAGATTTTAGTTGGACAAATTGAACACAGCTAAAAATAGTTCTGCCCAGAAATCTCCAGGATCTTTGAAATTATTAACAAATGATCTTGTCATAAAAGAATTTGTTCAGAAATTCATAAGAGTTTTTGTTTTCGTAGACCATGAGAAGATCACCAACGCGTCGAATCAACTTGGTGTCTTCAGCACATTTGTTCAATAGGTGATGAGTAACAAATGCGCCGAAGACACCAAACTAGTTCGACGCATAGTTTTTCTGCTAGATCAATTTTTGTCTTGGTGTATTTTTTTTGGGTAAAAATTCTACCCATCTGTAACTTTGGGATCAATATTTTTCGTACTACTTATCAGTAGTAACCAAAAATTCTGGTAATTTGTGATTCGTCACTGAAAGAATGAGAAGAATCGCTATCTAAAGTTGACCATTTTGTATAGGAAAACGGCTTCGGTGCATTTTTATGTTCGATACTGTATCAATAAAACAGATAGAGTTTTCTGAGAACTTGTACTAGAATGGTGCAAAACTATCACAAAAGAAAAAAAATTATCGCGATTTGAAAATTTTTTTGTAAGAAAAATGATGCTGCCAGTAAAAAGGACGATCTTTGTGCAAAAACAAAAATATCACGGATTTTAAACATTTTTATGTTCAATTCCCTTTCAAATCAAGGGGGTTGTTTTTGTTAACAAGTGCATTGTTGATCCACTTTGAATGCTCCTCATTTTTCTGGCAGACAAAAATGTGTGTTTTTCAAACATTCAATATTAGTTTGTTTCTTATAGTATTGTGTATCATTAAGGGTTTTTGCTGATAACAGATAAGCAATCTGAAACTCAGCGTTATCCTAAGGCCCACAATATACTTGTAGGTTTGTAGGTACCTCAAATGCTGAATAGACAATGATTTTTTTTTACTACAAGATGAATTTGCAAAATAAATTGTATGACCTCTCGGAAGCCAAAGCAAGCAATTTCGTTTTTTTTGTTCATCATCGAAGTGATTATTTTTCTCCGGTTTTCGAGCTTTGCTGGGCAGTGAGCTTCGGAAGCCCAAGCGTGATTGTTTAGGGTGCTGGTGATTAAAATTGAGAGTGATTGGCAATTGCCCTATCAACGATGGATTATTATTTGGTGAGCTAGTTTCATGCTTCTATTTCAAGTGAGTTATATATGTAAATACAGATCATTTTTGTGTCAACGGTTTTAATGTTACGTTTATGTATTTATGAAAAAAAAGCGCTTAGCTTTACTACATGTAGCACACTCGAAAACAAAACCCTCAGAGTTTTTTACACTTTTGGTATGAATAAACAACCTTTCGTACATGTGTGTTTACTACATATGGGTAGCAGTGAGCGGTTAACTGATGCTGCACAGAAAGAAAAATCCATGTAAAATGCAGCGCAAAATCATGCACATAAAGGATATGTTGGATTTCTCGCATATTTATTGGCATATTTATATTACAAATCAAGGGAAATCATTTACTTTTCCATTATACATCAAGCATGGGCTCTATACGATTTCACGACATTCACTCAAATTCATGTAGGTACTGTAGAATTTACACGATTTTGTGTAAATTTGTGATGAATCTGACATTCCCTTTATCTGCATGATTTTATGATGATTTTTTTTAAAATATATGTCTATGTGTAGTTTTCTATCTTCGCCATTGCCTGTGTGTAACGAATTTTGAAAATTAGATTGAAATCTGGGGATTGTTTTTTTTATTTCGGTACGGGTTTGGGCCAATTAAAGCTTTCCACTCATTGGAACATAGTTTTTCCGGCTTTTCTTTACGAATTTTCTCAACGGTGGAAAATTTTGTGGATAACTGTTTCCAGTTATTTTTTTTTATTCCTGAGAAAATTTGCTTTCATTTTCATAAAAAAAACTTTGTTTCTACGATGCTTCTTTCTTGAGTTATGATTTTTTAAAGAAAAGGCTCATAATGGCACATTTGCACATTTTTTACAAAATTAGCCATAACTCAAAAACGAAAAAAAGTACATTTCAAAAATTTCAGCGATTAAAGCTTATGAAATTATCTTCTCAAAAATTCCCCAAAAAATCCCCATCTGTATCCCACAAAGATACCAAAAATCAAATCAATAATCATAAAACTGAAATTACGAATATTATTGAGGCTCCCAAGCATCCTGTGCGATTTCTTTACAACATGTTGTATTCTGATGATGAATATGGGATTCTAAGTATTCCTAGGTTTCTAGGTATTCACGTTATTTCGGTATATCCCTGGAATCCCTAAAATTAAAAATAATTTTTCAAAACAGAGGTTGGATTGAGGAAGGAACTTTTGATGACTTCGTGCCCTCTTGAGGCGCCACTACCCGAGGAGGAAAGAATAACTCGCCTGAACTAGTATTGAAAAATTTCACTTTTATATGAAATTCCATCAAGTATTATTTAGGTATTACAATACCTGATCTAATTATCAGCTTGGTATTTGTAGAATATGCAGAAGGTATTATTTGAGGTATTTTACCTCTTATGCAGGGCTCATTCATACCTCATTCTGGTTGTAAGTATTGGAAATTATCTGGTAACCCATGTACCTCAATTTGGTATTCAGTAGTTATTTTCTCCTGCTCGGGTAATCAGCGCCAATTTCCACTGCCAGTTCGTTATAAATGTTCAGACTACTTAATCAAATTATGTATTAAAAAAAATTGCAGCAAGTAATCGTGACCTGTTGGAATACCGTTTGGCACTAGGTCATACGTGTTCTTTCTAAACAGCGAAATTAGTTGTCATACACCACCAAAACCAATGCGATTAAAGTTTGTCAATGAAGCTAACCATTGCGCTTAATTTAATTCCCCCTTTGGCGGTCAAAATGTGATGCAATGTAGACAAAATACACAAAGTGCTGGCGGTAACTAGGAGTGCCACTTATTGGTTTCTTAGCTATTTTGCGTGACACTTTGAGCAATCTTCTTGTCACACCATTGTACAACATTGCTCGTTGGTAGAAGATACCTACACCAAAACGGAATGGTCTTTGTAGTGCTATATCCACAGGTAGGGGGATGTTTAGGACGGCAATGCCAATAGAGTGAGAGCTAAGAAGACGATACGAAACTGTATGAGTCGATGAGAGAGCATGGTGAATCCAAACAAACCAAGATGATCATCCACGCCATACGTTTCGAAAGGGAACTTATTATGCAAAATGGAAATCGGCGGTGATGCAGTCATTTCGAGAGTAAGGCGAGTTGATGCAGCTAGTAATGACAAAACAAACAACACCTTTGCTTCGGTTATAGCGCTGCTGGTGTCTCTTTTTGGATGCATGGCGGAGAACCGTATGGTGATGGTGGTCAACAATCAGCGCGCGAAGGCATTCGGTTGTTGACATATTTTGTTTAACATCCACGTCACGTCGTCTTCATAGCACTTGTTTTGGTTGATCAACATTGGCTCCGTTTATTTTCGCCAATTAATGTTGAAAATTTTCTAAGAGTTAAGAGTTGTCGAAGAATTTTGACTTGCATTAATGACGATTTTAAAATATATGAATAAACACGTTTGGAATTTCTGTATTTCTGTTTCAAACCCATGTGCTACCTGACCATGAACTGAAATGCATATTTATATCATTTTTGGCTCATATGTACAGTAATTTTTTTTTTCGATTATTCAAACATTAGTTACACCACGATTTGGTACTTTCAGGGTATTAATTTTGTTTTTTACACAAAGGAAAATACCTCAGTGAAAAATATTGCTAAGCTATTAAGGACTACTTGAGATATTGCATTTAAATTAAAAAAAAAAATGTTATTTTTATATGAAAATAAATCATGTATTAATAAGGTTATTGCAATACCTGATCAGATTATCAGATTGTTATTCGTAGAATATGCATGAGATATTATTTTTGGTATTTTACCTTTTATGCAGTACTCTTTAATACTTCATTCAGATAGTAATAATTGCAAATTATCTGGTACTGAATACCTGAAATTGGTACAGTAATTTTCATCTGCTCGGGTATCGGAACCAAAAGTGAGTGTCATGTTATTCCATTCAACTGACCTTGACTGTGAGCAACCTCTCCATCGACACTATTATAATCCTACATCATGATCATACGCTCGATAGATACCCCAGCATCACACCAGTGTTATCCCTCTCCGTCATGACTATTCAGTCGCCATCATCGCAGGCAATACTTTACAATCACGACGAATCTAGAACACGTTTCCTTATACTACTCACCGTGCTATAAACTTTTAGTTAGCACTAGTCATCATCATCATCACAGTCACCGTAGTATTTCTTGTATTTATTAGGGTGGTTCAATGTTGTATGGGAAACGCGAAGTTGATCACAACACTAATCTTGTTCCGTCGTCGGAAGGTGAAAATGATTTTGGCAGTAATGCTCTAAATGTGATTTTTGAAAGTTAAATTTTCATCTAGCATAGTTCCCAGATACTTAATTTTATCTAATTTTTCGAACGCGCGGCTGTCCAGCAAAGCAAGCTGATGGTCGTGGGTTCGAATCCCACCGATCGTGAATATTTTCGGGTTGGAAATTTTCTCGATTTCCCAAGGTATAGAGTATCTTCGTACCTGCCACATTATATACACATGTAAAAATGGTCAAGCGGCAAAAAAAGCTCTCAGTTGATAACTATGGAAGTGTTCATGAGAACACCAAGCTGAGAAGCAAACGTAACGCCCAAAAGAAGAAGAAGAACTATTGGAGCTCTTCTAACCGTGACAACATGACTACTTCAAGTAATCTTCTATAGGTGACATGCAGGTATCGTATTTTCGTGGAGAGGCTTCTAGCATCCGCAAACAAAGATTGTTGACATCCTTGCGGGTACTCAGGTAAATCAGATGTGCAAATATTGTACACTATTAATCGCAGAGTGCTACTAGAGGATCATTGCCACTTATGGGAAGTCTGTCAGACTTGGAATTCTGATAATTAACCTGACTTGTATGATTGATAATGCATGTTGGAGATTTAAAGTTTTTAAAATTTATGATAAAAGTTTCATGCCAAAACTGTCGAATATTTTTTCTATGTATTAACGAACAGGACCGTTTAAAAATACGAATAAAATTTGTTAAATTTAAAAGTTCAAGTATTGTTCAAAATAACTATTGAAATAGTTTACCGATAGAGGATGGAAAACTCATTGGATGGCTTTGGCAGGATTATAGTCCGGTTTTAAAATTCGTACAACCTTGGCATTTTTCCATTTTTAAATAAAATGCCAACTGAAAACATATGATCCATATATTAACCAAGAACTATTACGACTCACCCTATTATCCATTTACCTACCGCGGTAGGAGTGTCTTTTAATTTGCGCTATTGCGATCGCGGTGACGTTCGTCGTCTGGCGTTTGAATTACGCCAAATCGTATAGCGTCCATGCGGCAAATAAGTAAAAAAAAAAAAAAAAAAAACCGGAACTACAACCGAACGACGTGTCGAATATCTGTGTTGACATTGAACACAGTACAATCAACCGACGAACGGCCACCACTTATAAGTAGTGAGGTGAAGCAAACCCGAAAAATTGTCTAACGCCGGTTACCATTTCAAGTTGTCGAAGCTTTCACAAATCGTGAACCGGCTTGCAGGAAATTTACATTAAGGTTAACCACGCAAAACAGCGAGAATGAATCGATTTCCTTGTTTTTTGGAGGTTTAATTTACGAGTCCTATAGTTGATTACAGAAAAGGCGACTAGGGTACAAATCTTTTGCGGCTTGAAGCCATCAAAACATGATCATTAATTGTGGAATCATTAATCATCTTAGATTTGAACGATGGTAAGCCTTTACAAATCTGCATGAGAGTGTCATAGAATACGTTTGAAGTTTTTGCCACAAAATGGGGTTTTAGTTTCAAGGGGAAATTCCCCAGAGACGGACACCTCTCAGTGTGGAACATCGTCCTTAAATGGTTGAATCTCACATCACATCACATCAAGATACTGTACGAGAGAGATATTTTAGATAGAAATGTTTACGTGGAATAACAAATTATTGAGGTATGCAAGCACCTTAAAGTCATTACACATATTACAAAAACCGAATAAGTCGTATGCATAGGACTGACACGGCTGTCATCCTGCAAACATTTCGGCTCTTCCTCACATAGTTTTTGGTACTTCGCGTTTTGGTACCCACTTTCTGGTCGGTTTGCCCTAACTTGCTCCTGATTTTCGAGCATACGGCTCATGTGCTGGTAGTGCTAGTTTCCAGTACTTGAATATATTGCGTTGAATCGTCGTATTTGATGACGCTTTTCCTCTTTTCGACATTTTGTTGAATGTTTTACGCATCAGTGAGGTACCATTGATGTCTCCTATCCAAAAAATCATATATTTTGTCAGTCCCAAAAGAATCAAAACAAAGACACTGGACGCCATGTTGAATCAATGTTGGGTAGCTTATTATTGGTTCATTTCACCCCCCTGGTCGTATGTCTTCGTATCTGAATGTTAATAACAACGGCGTTGACAAACAGATGTAACACTTGATTTATTTTCTTTGTACTTAGTGATTAATTAAAATATTTAGCAGTTGGATTAGACTACGGAACATTTTTTTAGTCCCAAGCACCAAACTCCCGCTTTTTACTAAATTCAAGGTCATTGCCGTTTTCATAATCTGTCTATGATAATAAATCTTCGAGATTTTTAGTGGAATACCTATAAGAAAATGCAAATCGAATTTAATGCTACGCCGATTAACCCTCAAAAGCCCGGGACGATACTGGCGTGCTTCAAATGACTCGTTCTTAGAAACTGGCCAACCGAATTACGATTTTTTTGAATCTACTTTCAGGGGAAAAGTTGGGCTAAAAGATAGTATACCCGGAATGGCTCATATACCCTCCCTCTTTTTTGAGGGCGGATGTAAGGCGTAATTTCAACTAACCTTGATTATATGAACAAGACAACCGCAAAAGATCTCAGTTTTCCAGAGGCAAGTTCCAATAAAATGTAAAGTTTGTACATGATCCTAACGCAATTTATTTTAGATCGATGTACCATTTTTCTTGACAAAATACGATTACACCGATTGTAAATTAGATTATTTAAGCATATGCTCCCAAAAAACAATATATATTACAGTTTCTCTTGGAGAAGACCAGAAACGTGGTCGAAACGTTAATACAAATAAAAAAATACATTATAAATTTTCTCGAAGCTGCTTAGCCAAAATCCGTAGCTCCAAAGATTCTCTTATGAATTCTTAATCCCATAATGTGCGGTACCTATGGGGATTTATCATGGAATACCTCCAACATAGAAAAAAAAGAGATTATCTTAGGCATATCACCTGAACTTGTTTGAATAATTCTTCCACAAATTTTTACTCCTGCCCGATATTTTTCCGAAATTTCCCTAGATCTCTTCATCTTTATGTTCTGAAACAAAAAAATAAATGATGAAAACCACGTCCAACCAGGGTTTTGAATTTTCGTATCAATGATGCGAAATCTACAATGCTTTTTCGCTTCCTCACGCTAATCTACAATGCTTTTTTCGCTCACACTAATTTTCCCTAGAGTTACGATGGAGGATAACCGAAAATCACTCTCACCACTCTGGGGATGATTTCTTTTTCCCTCCATCATATTTTCGCTCACCAACTCCTCCCGGGAGTTATGAATAATATTTATGTGGATAAATAAAAACTTGTGCCGGCGACTGGATTCGAACTTAGAACATTGCTTAAAACAACCACGATGCGTGCACGCTATCTATGCTACCACACCAACTTGATGAAAGTAGTGGTTAATTTGGTGCATGAAAGCAACTGCTGCTCGTGGCGATGGATTCAGGAAAAGTTCTCCATGGATAGGAGAACGAGAAAACAAACTTCTCACAGCTGTGGAAATGTGCAATTATCTATTTTCGCATTGTTTTGTGGACGGATAATTTCGCTGAAAATGGCTGTGAGGGATGAATCCACTATAATGAGAGTGACTGAAAATTCAGAAGCCTACGATCAACATTTTTTCAATAATTTTTGTCATTATATCACGAATTATTGCATGTAGTTTTGAAAATCTCTTTTAGAAGTTCGTTCAAGGATTTTTACAGAAATAACTGATGTAATTCCTCCAGGAATATCTGTGATGATTTCTTCTGGCATTTCTACAGAGATTCTTCATGGATTTTTTTTTTTTGAAAATTACTTAATGAGTTTTTCATGAGGTCTTACAGGCATTGCATAGGGATTTTTCAGGGAGTTCTTGCAAGAAACTTTTGAGAAAATTTTTCCAGTGATTCATGGATTTCGTTTTAAGATTATTCCAATATTTATCCATTTTTGGTTTTAGTGATTTATCCAGATATTTACCAGTCACTCCTTCCAAACCAGCTTCCAAACCAGACTTCAAAACCAGCAATACCTTCTGAAATTATTCTTAAAGTTCCATCAGGAACACCTTCAGGGTTCTATTCATTTTTCCAGAGATCCCTTGAACCGTTTTCAAGGATTTTTTTACATTATTCTTCACAGACACCTTACAGAAATAATTCTGTGATTTCTCACAGATTATTCTCCTGGAATTTCTACAACATCAATCAACTCGATGGTGGCCCAAAAATATCACCAGGAATTCTCCATTTTTCCAAATTCTCACATGGAATTTGCCATAAAATCTTTTAGAGCTTATTCAGGAAACCTCTAGTAATCCTCAAAAAATCCACAAGAAATTTTCTACGAATTTTTCAGAAAGCATTCCATTTTTTCCTTCAATAATTTTCCAGAGATTCCTATAAAATCTTTTTTTTAAAGCGAATTCTTTAGGAAAGCTTCTAATAATTCCTCCTTTTTTCTCAAGACACCTTACCGTGAAGACCTCAAGAACTTACCGTGATATTGTCAAGAATTCCTATAGTAATTCCTCCAGAATAACTAACAATTTTTATGGTTAAGTATTTTATCGAGGAATTGGATAAGAAATTTCTAAAAGAGTTCGTTCGAGTTTTTGGTAGAATTTTTGGCGGAATATCTTGACTGAATTCTTACAGGAACATGTAGACGAATTCCACCCAGAAATTTAAAATTGTGCTTGATAATCGGAATACATTTTGTACATTGTTCCAGTATGGTAGAATAAGTGTTTTACGTAGAGAAATTGATCACATTGACTCAACAATAACTTTTGGCCTATGCAATATGTTTCAAAAATACTAGTTGCGCAACTGTTGATTTTAGGGAAAAATGGTCTATGGAAAAGTTGAAGTGAACCATTTGAACTACAAAAAAAAGGAAGAAATATTTATTTTTTTTTATTATAAAATAACAAAAATAAAATTTGAATTCTAAGTTACACAAGAACCTCTTTTTTAATATTTTCCAAATTTTTACCGAATCTGTATAGGAAACATATGTTTTGGACAAAATTTTATGATGGAGCAATTTATAATACAAAACTTTCTCTAAGAACAACTCTCACTGGATATTCTAAATGTGTTGATTATAAAATAAGAATATAGAAATTATTCTTAACCATAATGATTATCATGATCACCTCTCTAGAAGTAGCCATATTCGAGTTATTACAAGTTTAGTGCAAAAAATCAATAATAAAGTATACCTTTTTCATTGATTATTCGGCATTATCTATCGAGAGAAAGCAATTCATAGAGAGAGAAATACAGCATATATTCTTGAAAACCTATCGTTCTTGATGAAGGACCATAGAATAAGTAATGAAAAGGCCTATTTTATTAGTTAATTTGTAAACTTTGCATTGAATTTGAAATAACTCAAAAATAAATTCTTCTAGGTTATCAAGATAATCATCATTGTTTGGAATAACTTTAAGACTCCCATTTTGTCATCAAAACGTAGGTCCGATTTGGACTCTGTTCTTATTCGGACCATCGAGCATTTCTCAATATTGGTGGCGCTACTATAAAGATCGTGCGTACCGTTTTTCAATTTCTGGTTTGGATCTTACACAATAAATTTGACGCCATTCAGTTATTTCGTTTGATTTTCATATTAGTTTGTTGTTTTGAAGTTCTCTAGTGTACTGTCTTTCAAAATTATTTCCAAGCTTCAATGTAACAATATAACAATATTGTTATTTTATAATGGAATCCCCGGAGCCTATGTTTTTAGCTGACCATATGGTTCTGATATGTTTATGCATTGTTTGTGCTCAACTAGTTCGAACATCACAACAATTGTGTTGGTCCAATCCGGACCTCTTGATTTTCAACGTGTACTCAGTTTATTCCAAAAGCTCCATCCCGTAAAAGTCTTTTTGACTTGGTAGAAAATCAAGGAAGTCGTATTAGTATGTATAACTAAGACATACGGTAGATCACCAAAAAACAAAAGGAAACAATGAATTAGCATAAAAATGTTCATGCAGTTCATCGTGCTGAAAAGATATGACGAATAAAGCTGTTACTTGGTCCGAATTGGACAATGTTCCCCTATTTATTTTACAAAAAAAAACAAAATTTTGAAAATCCACCTTAGGTTTCTCCATTATAAAACTTCATTCCAAACATCCGTATCCTATAGATGTTATTAGGTGTTTTTCAAATGAATTGCATACAAAAACTCATAGGCCATTTTCAAAAGTTATTCTTAAGTCAAAATTATCGGTTTATCTATGGAAAAATCAGTGTTTTCCATACCATACCGAAAACATGTGAAAAATTTACTGCAAATCGAGGATGACCGAGTTCTGTAAATGACATGTAATTCGTCTCTAGAGGAAACTTCAGATGTTTAACGTATCTCTGAAGGAATTCCTAGAATTTGAGGACAGGACTCTCCTTGAAGAATATCTAAAGATTTTTTGTGGAATAGCTCTCGCGATACCTCCGGGGAAATCTTTGGAAAAATACAAGAAGAAATTTTTTGGGAGAAATACCTAAAGACTCTGAGGAGTATTTTCAGAAAAAAAAAATCCTGTAAAGAATTTCTACGGTTTTTTTTTGAGAAAATACTTGAAAAATACTTAAGGGAGTCCCTGTAGGATCATTTGGATCAGAATATGAATGACCGCAAAACAATATTCAGAGAAATATCTATACATAACAATATAAATAACATTTGTAAGTTTACTCCAGTTTTTTCTGATATGACACTGAGTAAGATACTCATAATTGTTATTATTGTGATCATTTTGGGTTTCCTTACAATAAATTTTATCAAGTCCTTGATTATATGAAAAAATGTCATGTCATTTAACATAATGAATTTGGGAATAAGAAAAAACTGAAAACTATTTTCCCCGATAAAAGGGTCTCTATTGAACCATAGACCTATGAGTGAATTGAAATGAGTTAAGAAAGTTCAATTGAATACTAAGTTCGCAGAATCAAAATCAAACCAAATCGGCTAAAAATAATCCAACAATCTGGGTATCAGTCAGACCCATATCGATGCTTTCGGTTCTGAATGAATGGCTGAGAAACGAACTGAATAAGTAATAAAATAGTATGCAATACTTACTATGCAAACCAAACACGGCCATCTCGTAACTCCGATTTGTGGTGCTTGGTGGCAAGCTGGTCGGCGGTGATTGGTCAGCGGTACGCCGTTTGCTGGGATTTGTTTGCTAAACCGGTTTTCACTGTTTGGAATGTAAATTGAGCCTGTGTGTGATGATGATGATGGTTTGCTACAGAGTTCAGCTTGTTGTAGGGTGAGTGCTCTAGTTGTGACTCATCTAATATCTCCGTAATAATAAAAATACTATCATATTTAAAGACGGGCCAGGTGTAGTGGTTAGAACACATATCTCTCACCTTAGATCGAATCCCATCTCCGAAATAGTTACTTATGAAGCAAAAAGTTTTACAACAACTTCCTTCGGAAGGGAAGTAAAGCCGTTGGTCCCGAGATGAAATTAGCGAAATCTCGTTAATGAATATAAAAAAAAGTTGAAAATATTTTATGTTATTATAACTGAATATGAAATTTGCTAACTCTATTAGGGTAATTGTTCAATCGTTCATCTCCCTCCTCGAAGTTCATCCTATTCGAAAACTAGAAAATTGTGCAACGTTTGATTCGATCTTCTTGTAATTTGAAATGATGTGGAAGATCATCAAAATAGCATGAATTCTGAATCGAGGATATGTTGGACATAGATATGAATTCAAGAACCACTGTGCAGATTGTTAGAACTTGCATAAAATTTGGACAAATTAGTCGTTCTACGTTCATTTTTAATAGAATGCGAAGGGAAATATTCACGAGAAATCAGCTTTTGCATTAGATAGACACTATAGATTCTTGATGACTACACTCATAACAATAATAAATTGGCTTTGAAAATATAGAAACTGTAAATTATATTCTCAAAACTTCTGTGAAACCTACGAATGGAAAAGGATGTACGTTTCAAAGACAAATCAAAATGCATATTCATAAAATTATCATTCATAAAAAGATTGATAACTGCATTCAGCGTTTTGTCCTTTCGACGTGGTTTAGGAAGTGAATTATTCTTCCACGAATTTTTCGATCCCGTCCAATTCTTCTTTTTCGACGTTTTGGCATTCGATGTTTCGTGCTTCTAACATTTTAGCATTCAACGTTTTGGACTTCGGCGTTTTGATTTCCGACGGTTTCCTAAATACAAAATTTATTACATTTAATGGCTTACAACTTTAGTTACATCCCAAAATTGGACCATTTACCCTAGTTGGGTTCGATTGGGAATGCGTTTGGACAGTAGCCACGAAAAGAGGGCGCGAGCAACCACGGCAGCAGCGCTAGCAAAAATGACTATTTTTAACCTTGACAGGATGGCAATTGTACGTGATCTGTAATCGCAATTTGCCACTGGTGGCGGCAGCACCAGAGCAAAGTGCGGTAACACTTGGCGTAATTGTGTCGATGTGGTGTATCCTTTGCAATCGAATTGCAGGTGGTAATGGGTATGTTGAGTTGCGGTGTATCGGGATTTGGAAATCGAACAAATTGGAATAATTGAGTGACTCCAAATTACTGACCGTTGACAGTGAAATTGCGAATGTAGTTTGAATGGATAAATATGTCCCCGGAATTGACATTGACTGGCTGAACGATGCAATTAGGTTGGTTGGTTACTGTGAATGGATGGAGGTTTGTTGCGGTCGATCAGATCCAAAAATGTGTTGTGCAATTTGGAAATGGATTACATTCAATTTGTGAAGCGTTTTGTTACAACAAATCGACGAATATTGCATAAAGCTGTTATCAGTTTGTGTTATAAACCTTCAAGTAATTAATTTTCATCGCATTAGTGTTGATTGATTTTGTTTGTACACAAAGTAGGCGATAAAAGATATACAACATCTGAGTAAACGGTTGGGAAGTAACGTAATGTATGGTCAAATACATTGATACATAGAGTCTCTGAGAGTGAATTTAGAGTTACTTCACTGAACCGAGAGTCAAGCAACAAGTTTAATTTATGGCAGATCGGATGAGAAGTGTTTCACGTCTGAACAGAGTTGACGATGGTGATCGTGTAGCGATCGCACAACACTTCCTGTCCTGATCATTTTTAAATCTTTGCTTCCCACAGAAGGGGTTCCTATATGAATCGTTTTATCGTAACTCAATTGACTAGATCGACCGTGAGTCATTCCATTCGTTTGATACCTTTCGGCAATTATTATGTGCTGCAGTGTGGTATGCCCCAGTGATTCCGATAGTTGCTGGGAATTTCCCATCAACTTATACCGACTTCGTAGCACTTCGCTGCTATGCGTTAGGCGTATTGTGTACGTCATGTATATGACATGATGTTGCACGTTGCTGGAATTTCTGCGGCTATTCCAGGAGTGCATAGCTATGTGCGATGCAAGGCACTCACGAACGATGACTGGACAATGGTTGCACTTCGTGTGCGGTTAACTTGTCCGATGTGGTTGGAAGCTCTTTACATCGCAGTGATCTGTGTGGTATTCTTTAGCAGTTATGATAAGTTAGGTGAGTCAGTTTTCCGGATTGCCATCATTGAATTAAATGCAAGTAATGCAGGAGTGTCGGCTTGATACGAAGAGAAAATATAAAAAATGTTCTGAAATTGCATTTATTATTACCTTATTATAATAGTACACATAGTCTCAAATCATATGCATTGCTTAATCTAACTCAACCTAGATATATAATACATTTATCGTGACAATAGAATATAGCAATGTTTTTTGTCTAAAATTATTAATAATATTATTCGACATTTGTTCAAATGTTTCAACATTGGATATTCTATGTAACTCATTAGTACTACACCAAGAAGGAAGCTTCAGAATCATTTTCAAAATTTTATTTTGAAACCTCTGCAGAGCTAGTCCATATTGCTATAACATGCCTTATAGTTTTCATAGCAGGATCGCAAGTGCGTTGAAATTTCCTTATCCTCACGTTTTCAAGACGGATAAAGAGTTTAAGATCATCGTCTATACTGACGGATTCGAACTTTTTTTTCACATTTTGGAATTGCAATGCTCCTGGCTTCAACATTGGAATTAGTTAAAGTTTCGAGAGCATTGTCAATATCAAGTTTTGTTAGCAAAGAAAGGTTAACATCATTTGGTATACAGTTGTTTGGGATAATGGTCGTTTGGAATAATGGCTGTTTGGCATAATGATTGACTTGAAATCGGCATTTTTGAAGTTTTTACCGAGATCAACACCACCGAGCATTAGAGAGTATCACTGAATAAAACTCGTGACGTCTCAGGTGGAAGATCTTTTCGGAATAATAATTTTCTCTACATCCCAGGACATCGTGTATCTTTGTATCTTTGAGTTTTTTGCGATATACATATTTGAAAATAGTAAACTGACAAAGAAAATTCACAGTTAATAATAAAGGGAACGCTCATAGAATACCTCCATCATAAACCTTTCTTTTGAGTTTGGACTTCCGGGAACGAAAAAAGTTACCATTCATCTGCCTGGTAAGAGTCTCGAGGATTTGTTTACGCGAAGGGCAAACCCAGAAGTTAGACTTATGGATGCCCCCAAAATTTGCGCATACAATCTTTTTGGTATCTTCCTTTACACGACAGACGTCCTTACCGTGAAAAGAACCTCAACAAATCATGCATTTAGCATCCATGCGGCTATGTTTTGTACCATAATCCCACTTTTGGCACCAACGGCACTGAATGGGATTCTAAAAATTTCCTCCAGGTTTTTTGAATTGTTCTGAAGAATGTTAGATTGGATTCTCTTTTTCATAATGATCACTTGGACTGGAAAAAATCCAAGTAAATCATTTATTCCATTTTTCAGGTGACTTATAGTCCTTGAGAAGCCTTTCAAGAAGACTTTGTGCAAACGTTCAGTTATGTCGTCATAAGTAAAAAAATGTAACTTCTTCTCTTCAAGATGTTTGAGAAGAAGTTCGCGACCATTAAGAGTTTCCGGCAAAAGGCGGCAGTCTCCTTTCTTTGCGATTTGGGGGGAAATCTTGATTCCCCTAATGAAATAACAAAAAAAAAAAACAAATACAGAAAGTCGGAACTTTTCAGTTGTTTAGAATGCTCAAGGTTAACTTGAAGCTCCTTACGTGGCTCTAATGTTGTGAGCTCAAATTCTAATAACTCATGATTGAAATTTTTCATGCGTTAGTTGTCAATTACGCAACTCAGCAGTAAAAAAATCATGGATGAGTTAGCTCATCTGTTTGACGCATTGACTCGTATTTCCACAGTTTACTCACACCAAGCAATAATTTTAACTTAACTGTAAGAATCATAGTAATCCTGTCTAACTTAAACAACAACTTTCTGTTTCCACGACTTTTTGACGGGATATATGACTGAATAATTTTTGATGGCTTGAGTGTGATTGAGTGGTTTTGCACGAAAAAACTCGAGCATGAGATTTTCCAAGCAGATTCCTAATGAGTCTGCACTCGCGGGATTGAGATTTGAGTGTGTCAATACTGCGTGGCTCACGATTAATTTGTTAGGAATTTATTCCTAAAATTTCACAGTGGAATCTTTATAAAGCTTAGAAGTATAGAAAAGTTTCAAAGCTCATTTTATGGTGGGAAGCGTTGCACACATCATATTTTAAATAAATGACTTAGATCTTGGCCTTCCTCCTAAGAAAGCATGGGTTATTGACTATGATTATATTACCTCACCTTGTATGTGACTTATTTATTGTACATTTTCATAATTATATGCATGAAACCAGTCAATTGTCTACTTAGTCAAACCGAACTCATTATATAAAACTATCCCCAAAACATCAAATCAATCGACAATAATATGCTTGCAAACTAGTGTACCGTTTGGCTGCAGAAGCTATTATGCTCACAAGCGAAAATTGCAAGTACCAAAGTTAATTTGCATTGCATAATGATCTTTCGAGTCAAGTTTCACCAAGCCGAAAATTGCCGCTGAGTACACACAGCGTTTGCGACAAATATCTACTGCAGCGAACCGCGCTCATAAGTAGGACCTACACGTCCATATAAAGTTTAGGTTCTTCATTGCAGCCTTTTGGGATGGTGAACACTGCTTGTGCACTGCTCTCTTCCCTTTGGTTGTTGGTTGCCTGCAATGGATGAGGGGTTCGAAAATAACTATCTCAACATGGTAAAGATTTCGATGTCGAGCATCGCCGCACCAAGTTCTGAAAACCCCTGTGAGCTAAACCGAAACTTGAAGCGTCAGGCAGTAATGAACGGCGTTTTCGGTGAGTACCAACCCAGTTGTTCATTAAAACTTTAATGACTCTTACGAGATTGCAAATTGTCGGCGACAATATCGCGCGCGATGCGTATTAGGCAGTCAACGCGTCTCCACAGACAAACAGACGTTGCACTTAGAATAATTTTCTTCAGAATCCATCACACAGTTGCATGAAGCCCAACAATGCCTGCAGAAGGCTCTAGTGTGAAACGTCAAACACGAAGGAAAACGATGTGTGCGCCTCTGGTTGTGAGATATGCAGCATTAGACATTCGAAATGACTGTGTGATTCATAGAAAATTCATCAGAATTAAGTTGGTTTGTCTGTGGTATCTTTGCAGTACATACACTCACATTTCCAAAAGGAACGAAAGCTCTTCATTTCGGATGGTTTTGCTCGACTGTCAGCGCAGTTTAGAGGCAAGTGCCTACGCCATAACCATACCATATATTTCGTCAACTGCTTTGCGACTACAGTGCAGACAGACAGACTGAGCGCGGGCTGGTTTTTGGGCAAATTAATTGGAGTGGTTTAACTGCGAGAAATTACCTTGCACGTGGCTATTGCTCTCCGGGGTTGGTACGTATATGCGTATCCAAGTACATGTGTTTCAGATTTGATATCGAGTGGCTTCAGAAGCAGCGCTTTTTTATGGCATTAATGTGTCTCAGGTAGACTCCGCGGTATTTTAGGTAATGCTTCACTAGGATAGAGAGCCTATGATGCTGTGCAGATTTAGGCAGTCTACTGTAGAGTAGTTTTTCAATTAAAAGATGTATCATTACTAGGATGCTAAGCAGTTACAAAGCAAGTGCTGAGAGGTCTCTATCTCACAGTCGCAAAACCGAGGATGCTAGAAATGTTATGCATTATTACTAAAAAGGGTATATAAAGTCTCATTTTTAGGTAAAATGGTCTTTAAAGTAAGGAGGAGAATAAACAAACTGTTTAAAAAAAATCCTACCAGTTTTTTTGTTTTAGAACAACCTACAAGAATTGCTCCAAGCGTTTCTACGCTGATTCATCGAAATCTACATAAATAAAACGGATTTTCCCAGGAATTTCTTAATTAGTCCGTACAGAAAATTAGGAACTCTTCCAGCATTCCTCTATGACTTCTTTATCAAACTCTATGTTCTATGCATTTACAGACTTTCTTTCAGGAAATACTCCTGCAGTATCTATCTACAGGACTATCTGTTTATCTTTCTTGGACTCATTTCTGAACAAGATTATTCTCTCTTAAGGTTTTCTTTCAGGTAATATTATAGAAATTATTCCAGTGTTTGCAGTAATTTTTACCATTACTTGTACGCACATTTATGTAGCGATTACAGCCGGTAACTCTATTTATTTTTTGTTCGTTAGTTTTTTTTCAACAATTATTTCAGTGATTTATCTAGACCATCCACCCAGACTTTCTCAGAGTTAAAAAGGTCCTTCAGAGACCCTTGCAGAAGTTAATAAGTTTTTTCTTCACGAGGTTCATAATAAACAAGTTATATTTTTTTCCAGGATTTCCTCCACCAAATTCTAAGACAATTGACATAAAACTCTCGATGCATTTGGAATTAGTTCGTGAGATATTAACAGAAATGAATTGATTGAGAATTTTCTCGGGAAATTTATGAAAGAATTTCCGAAAAAGAGAAGATATTTCTCGAGATGTTTTTAGGTATTTCGTAAAAAAACTGGCGCAAAGTATGAGCACAGCAAACTCTAGCCAAAGAAAAACTCTCAGAAAATGTTCGAATCAGTTACATCGGTCGTGCTTAAGCCCCCTTCTTTACAACTTTTACGTTAGCTGCATCTAGGGAAAATGTACCAGTTATGGCCATAGTGGTTCCCTATTTGGCCATAGGGAACATTTTGATAACTTTCACATTTTAAGTCTTTTTGAATACTTTAACATTAAGATATACCTTAAATCTAACTACTACAACACACAAAAATTTTCATAATTTGAAGACATTTAAGTTATTACGTATGGCGAAATAGGGAACCACTATGTCCATAACTGGTACACTTACCCTACATATGTATTATGAGAGATTGCTCGCTAAGACAACTTGCGGATGATGCCGTCATTTCTGTTACAGGACCAGAGGCGGAAAATTTGCTAGGCTCTCTGCAAGAAACCTTGGACAATTTGTCTACTTTGTCTGTAAAGCTGGGAATCGAATGCTCTTCGGAGAAAACTGGTTGTCGTTTCTAGGAAGCGTGATTCAGTAGAGATTGAGCTTCATTTTTTGGGTAAAAACTCACTCATGGTTTTACGGGTCTGGTTCGACTCTATATGCACCTGGGGAAAGCACATGAAGTACCTTTGGTGCCAGCTACAAATTAACTTAATGCCTTCACTCACAGAAACGTGGAGGAAAGCCAAACCGGAAGATCTCATAAAGCTATATCGAATAACGAATTTATCGGTCTTTGAATACGGTAGCTTTTGTTTTCAATCCTGAAGCTCCAGCGTATCCAACGGGTCAAAAACAAATGAATGTACTGGATTTGGTGTATTTAATTAATTTCATAGCGCCGCTCATAAGTTTCCGAACCCTTGCTTCGTATATGTCGCAGAATTAGCGGCTATACATTACGCATCAAAGCGAATTGCCTCTGATCGATATTTCATTTTTTTTTACGAAAATTATAAACATTTGTATGATTTGATGATCATACAATTCGTAGTTGCTATTCTGTTATTGACAGGAATAATCAAAATTGTACACGGAACCAAGAGAAGTATCTTGGGAGTAGCATACCATCTTCATTTCAATGTACTATTTCGAGGACTCTTAGTAATGTTAATAGCGGCGTCGGACACGTCCTTACGGTCATAGAGGAATGGAAGGAATGTTAGTGTGATGTCCATTGCTACTAGAGACCGAGATCACCTCCATGGCTGGCCAGGGAGATATCAAAATCTACATGCTCAGGATTCACCTTAGTAAGTGGTGCGATTCATGTAGCTTCGATTTGAATAAGTTATTTGTTGGTGCGTCAACAATTTTAATGTCGAACTGCGCATAGGTTATTTTAAATGATTGCGATAAATAAATAAAAGAACATGTACGAGAGGCTCATTTCAAACAGGAATAAAGTCTTATGCCAACACTTACAGTGACGAGCCATCCATAGTTTGTTTCACAATTAAACAATTTAAACATTGCCATGATACAAATTTTTATTTGCACAAGCATGAGACGAACTCATCAGTTGGTAATCCATCCTCAACTGAAGTCACAATTTCGGCAAGCTGGGAATCAGAAAAAAAAACACATTTCACTAATGTGACGCGTAAAACGAATCCACTTGCTTGAGCTTGGCGATTGCCATACAAAATGGGGAATCCTAAAAAAAAAAAAAAATCAAAACGAATACATTTCACTCCGGCGACGCGTAAAACATTTGTATGAGAAGGCAAACTTCAAACATTGAGCCTTATTTTATCAATGCCTGCTATTTCCATGTAGGACAGTTATGCCTTTATGGACAGCTTAGCTCCATAGAGCATAGAGTTCGTTTGATGAAGCCGGTAAAGCACTCCCTCTATTTCCTTAGCGGCATACGAGCTACTCGGAATGCTCTATCGAATCAATAACACTGTTCGACAAAAAAAAGTCGATCTGAATGCACAGAGACCGGACAACCCGGGCTTGAAAGTATAAAAATAAACAAAAATAATGGCGTTTTCAGAATGTTCTTGTCTGCCCAGGTCATTTTTAAAATATACTTGAACTTTTTGCATTTTTTATTTAAAAATCTAATCTAATCAATAAACCGACACAGTGTTTTATATTCAGGACAGCGGAATTCATGTGCCATATAATGTTTAAAACGTTAAGTCCAATATGAAGAGTTGTAATAAGATTTGCAGGAAGCCCTCCCCCTTTTTTTGCACCCTCCCCATTTTTGAAGTATCGCAAATGATGGAATATTTGATATACAGGGGGTTGTCAAAATAACTGGGACAGGCAAAAATTGGGCCAACTTTGGAATGCTGTAACTTTGACAAAAATTGACCGATTTCAATTCTTTAAGAAGTAATGGACGGGTCAACTAATCTAGTTTTGAGGTGAATCCACGGAGATGAACTATGACCACCGGATACCGGTGATAATCCGGATTTCCGGAAGCATGTCTTATGCAGTAAAATTATGACATGTTTTTAGTAAAGGTCTCGGCTAAAAATTCAAAATTTTACTACACATGGAGATAGAAGATCAAATTCTAAAGCGATTGGTGCGCCAAGTATTAAGATCGATCCAGAAACAACCAAGATATGGCCATTTCCCCGGAATCGGTGCCGGTAGTGGATCCGAATTGGGATCAAACAATTTATTCACTCAAAATATGTCGCGCAATATTGTTTTCTCCCTAGCTTATCATAAAATATCCTATTATAAATTAAAAAAGAGTCTTGTACAGATTTGGCCACTCATGGCGCCGCCAAGTGCCCCGAGGGAACCTTGCATAGGGGACATTTCGATTTTGACACCAAAGCATATCATGCGACGGCTCATTCTTCATGTCTTGTCGTAAATAGGTCAACTGTAGACTCAAAACGGATAGTTGACTACAGTGACTACTTCCGGGACCACCGGATGTTCTAGAGGGAACCTGTAATTAGGGACAATTGAAATTGAACTCCAATACATATCGTGCGATGGTTCATTTTTCATGTTTTGTGCTAAATAGGGCTATTGTAGACCTTAAGTGGATATTTGACTACAGTGGCCACTTTTGTGACCACCGGAATTTCCCGGAGGAACCTGTCATTGGGGACATTTCTGTTCTTACACCAAAACATATCATGCGACGGCTCTTAGTATATTTTAAAAATGACCTGGGGCAGACACGAACATTCTGAAAACGCCATTATTTTTGTTTATTTTTATACTGTCAAGCCCGGGTTGTCCGGTCTTTGTGCTTTCAGATCGACTTTTTGACGTTGGATAACGTCTTACGGCAACATATGGGGGTACAATTCAGAAAAACGAAAAATTGAGCATGTAACGAAAAATGGTCAGGTTTTGACCGCTAATAACTCAGTCATTTATCGATAGATTTTCAATATTTATCCATGAATCGATTGGAAATTTATCTACGCGTCGATCCAAATGCAGGACACTATTGATTATTAGCAACAAACTATTGAAATATCGTAAAACGTTGACCCCTTTCTTATCTAACCAATCACGTTCAAGCACATTTTTCGGTTCCGCTTCCCACTATAAAAGCGCACCGCACCCTGCTTCTTCCCTCATTCTTCTTTTTGCCTTCAGACTGTGAACACGGTCGGCGAGCAAATTTCGAGAGTCATTCGCGTCCTCAGTTCAGT
The DNA here is from genome assembly GCF_002204515.2 of Aedes aegypti. Lineage (NCBI taxonomy): Eukaryota > Metazoa > Arthropoda > Insecta > Diptera > Culicidae > Aedes > Aedes aegypti. The sequence goes on along the minus strand of NC_035108.1, from coordinate 140,954,937 downwards.
TTTCAATAGGACGCGAATACAACACGCATTAGAACCGAAGAACCACGCATTTCGGAGCCGCAGCAACTGAAGCCGCTCATTTGAGTGCACCAGCCAGCATAATCGTTTTCGGCCAGAAATCGTCGCTACCAGCCAGTGCTCCGCTGTCATTGCCATGCGGGAGGCTAGCGCGGTCATTCTGGTTCATTAGATCGAGCGGCACAGCCGTCACCGTCCGTGTAATATTCCCTAATTTGTACGAGATGGCTGAAGAAAATCGACCAAAGCCGCTTGTTGAAGCGCACATCGTCATCCGCACCGCAAATCTCATCGGGCGAGGAGGATTGAAACCAGTGCACCGTCAAAATGTGTCCGTGTTACGCAAATTCAACAACTCAATCGGCCCTTTTGAGAGCCAACAAATGTGTTTTAAAGAGTTATTTGTATAATATTCCCTAATGTGTTTACCACATACTTGCTATAATCTCTTAATTCATCTCATAGCATCATACAATAATTGATTTATTACGAATAATTGACAATACGGCAATTTGAAGCTGTTTCCGAGGATGCTGCTGCAGTGCCGTCGGGTTGCAATAACAGCATAATGCTAATCTGTACATCCCTTACCCAGACATCAGTTTCATATAGCCTATTTCCCAGATAAGAAAACGAAGAATATGAAAGGAGGAGCATCATCTGCTATTCTAAGGGTATAAAGCATCCCTCCTTCGTTGAATCTGGTTTCATTCTGTTTTCGCTTTCGAGCTGGTAAGAGCTCCTCCAAACCTGCTCAGCTCCTCGCCACCAGAGGCAAGCTGTTGTACGAGATAGCTGAAGAAAATCGACCAAAGCCGCTTGTTGAAGCGCACATCGTCATCCGCTCCGCAAATCTCATCGGGCGAGGAGGATTGAAACCAGTGCGCAATCAAAATGTGTCCGTTTTACGAAAATTCAACAATTCAATCGGCACTTTTCAGAGCCAACAAATGTGTTTTAAAGAGTTATTTGTATAATATTCCCTAATGTGCTTACCACATACTTGCTATAATCACTTAATTCATCTCGTAACATCATAAAGTAATTGATTTATTACGAATAATTGACAAATCGGCAATTTGAAGCTGTTTCCGAGGATGCTGCTGCAGTGCCGTCGGGTTGCAATAACAGCATAATGCTAATCTGTACATCCCTTACCCAGACATCAGTTTCATATAGCCTATTTCCCAGATAAGAAAACGAAGAATATGAAAGGAGGAGCATCATCTGCTATTCTAAGGGTATAAAGCATCCCTCCTTCGTTGAATCTGGTTTCATTCTGTTTTCGCTTTCGAGCTGGTAAGAGCTCCTCCAAACCTGCTCAGCTCCTCGCCACCAGAGGCAAGCTGTTGTACGAGATAGCTGAAGAAAATCGACCAAAGCCGCTTGTTGAAGCGCACATCGTCATCCGCTCCGCAAATCTCATCGGGCGAGGAGGATTGAAACCAGTGCGCAATCAAAATGTGTCCGTTTTACGAAAATTCAACAATTCAATCGGCACTTTTCAGAGCCAACAAATGTGTTTTAAAGAGTTATTTGTATAATATTCCCTAATGTGCTTACCACATTCTTGCTATAATCACTTAATTCATCTCGTAACATCATAAAGTAATTGATTTATTACGAATAATTGACAAATCGGCAATTTGAAGCTGTTTCCGAGGATGCTGCTGCAGTGCCGTCGGGTTGCAATAACAGCATAATGCTAATCTGTACATCCCTTACCCAGACATCAGTTTCATATAGCCTATTTCCCAGATAAGAAAACGAAGAATATGAAAGGAGGAGCATCATCTGCTATTCTAAGGGTATAAAGCATCCCTCCTTCGTTGAATCTGGTTTCATTCTGTTTTCGCTTTCGAGCTCAGCTCCTCGCCACCAGAGGCAAGCTGTTGTACGAGATGGCTGAAGAAAATCGACCAAAGCCGCTTGTTGAAGCGCACATCGTCATCCGCACCGCAAATCTCATCGGGCGAGGAGGATTGAAACCAGTGCGCCGTCAAAATGTGTCCGTGTTACGCAAATTCAACAATTCATCAATCGGCCCTTTTCAGAGCCAACAAATGTGTTTTAAAGAGTTGATTGTGTAATATTCCCCAATTTCCCGTTTTCAGGGCCACAAAATCAATGAAAAAGAGTTATTTTGAATTAATACATTTGAAAAACAATTCTTCAATATAATCGCCTAAGCTTCTGAATATATGTAAAGTGATTATTTTGTATTAATACAAAATAATAATACATAATGTCTAAAATAAATCAGAATTGACATGCAACAAATAGTGTGAAAATTAATTGGATTTTTAGCAAAAGAAATGTTTCATAAGTTTGTGACTGTCTCAAGCCAGCAAATAGAAGAAGCTAACGTTATCCAACGTCAACTTGGCGGTCGTATCTCGGAAACAACCTCTTACTTTTTTGTCGAACAGTGTAATATGCCATCACCTTGGTGTGGGTCCTTTCTCACTGCTTGATTCCGGAAAATGATAAAGCGGACTCGCACGCCAAGTTGAGCGCTATGGAAGGTGACATTTATGACAGACAAATCACCTTCAACGAGTTTGTTTACCAACACGCTTTGATCAGTTAGCAACCAAAATGGAATGCTGGAGACAGGGGTTTGCATTCCATTCTCCCCCAGGTATCAAACTGTTGTTTAAGGGCTTGGACATATCCAATCACTATTCACAAGGCTCGCTCTCCTGCAATCCTGCATCCTTGAGGAATGCACATGAATCGGAAGACGTTGTGCTGAGTAAGCTTGTTCTTGGAAACTTCTATGAAACTTGTCTTCGATTTTTAAAGCTAGCTGAAATATCATCTCAGGTTTGTTCATCTGCTATGCTTGTCAACTGTCCACCTCGTCCTTTATTGTATCTCGCTCTCCTGAAAATTGCTTGATTCCTTCGTCCAGGTTGTTTGTCTTCCCCATTGGTCGATTTGTCCACTTCGGTTCTGTTCGTCATCATGTTTATTATTCGTTGCTAGCAGCTTCATCCACAACAGCAGACCCAAGTAACCACTAGTATTTGGCTGTATAGGGCTATTATACAGTTAATATGGCATATCAGCTGTATACTAACACTATATTAGCACGCAGGGTGAATTATAGTGCTATTTGGATACTTGGGGAGTTCTCCGAAATTCCATAACGTAAAGTAAAGAAAAATAATACAAAAATGAGTGAATTTACGAAACAATCACGTAAAAAAATCATCATTTTGCCTTTCTTTGTACACATGCTCGAACTCTGCGTTTTATTCCATTAATATAATTTTGCACAACGCCAACAATTTCAGTTTTGGTATCCTTTTCGACCTCTTTTGAAAAATATTTCTTATTATTTGCCTCTCCTTATGTTTACGAGTTTTTGCTTCACGATAGCCTAAGATCGTTCAATTGGACATAGCTCTAGAGTGTTTAGAAGATTATTCTTTGGTACAATTTTAATGTTTTTCTGAACCACTTTTTCGTAGTAGTATGATGCAAAGTCAGGCCAGAAAATTACAGAAAACGTGTAGTTCTGTTCGACCCAAGTAACCACTTGCCCGCTTATTCGCCTTTTTGACCTTATAGGGATATTATTCGGCTAATATAGGGCATGTCAGCTTATAATAGCACTATATTAGCCCGCAAGGCAAATTAAAGTGCTATTAGGTTACTTGGGAAAAGACAAGCCATCTTTGCACATACTCTTTGACTTGCACTTACTGAATAATTGTACCAGTGGTTATAAAGATCTTTTCACCACAATTACAAATAGCTTGCCAATCATGTATTTTTTTTTAGCAAATTTCAACAAATTTTTGGTCTTCAATGATCATTAACCTTGACTCGTTGAAGTACTACAGTGAATGTTTCCATTGTCATCCATTACCACGTTTTCCACGCCTTTGTGTAATTTTTTTTCAAGCCCATATTGTTCTTTTTACTCTATTGTGAAAACTGCGATGAAATATCCATACAATGTATTTCTAGATGTTCATGCATACAATGACTTTTCGCTACTGGTATTGGTTTTGATTACATTGTGACAAATTGAATGGGTTTTAATAAAAAAAAACTCGTGGCTAGATTTTGCTTAGTTGGCTCGGTTTCTCAGTTGGTAAAGCACTCGTCTAGCATACATGAGTCGTGGGTTCGAATCCCACCTGAGCACATGGATGTTTTTTCATAATTTCACCCATAATTTATCCATCTTTACCACACGTAATGAGTTAATTAATTCAGATTTTGCTGTTCATATGCCATAATAACACAATGAATCCCCAAGGAAATTCTTAAAATGAACTTAGAGAAATGAATGTCTGGATTATCTGAGTAGTCATTGCTTTCTGTTATGTTTGTTTTTGATTCTTGTTTGGTCTCTTTTTGGCTCCTTGTTAGTAGCTTTTGATTGCTTCTTGGTCTCCTTTTGCTTTATTTTTTTTATCTTTTTTCGTTTTATTTTTGCCAGGCATGAGGTCTTAAAAATGTCTTTATTTTGGTTACTTGATCGCCACCAGCCCTGCGATTGACATAAACATTAAGCTTTCTGCGCGTATCAAGTGAACCAACATTCGATTCAAATTTGGCCCAAATCCGTGATGGTCGATTACACGTTTGCACTCTTCTGTGATACACTCAAGAATGATCTAAACTGTTGGATGGCATCATCAACAAGCATCTGAAACAAAATAAATGATTTTTCTCAATCTGTAGTACTGGAACAAGAATGTACTGAATGACTACCAAAATTGGAGGGAGACTGAACAACACTTTGCAAGGTAGTCTGTTCTCGCCAAAAATGACTATTAATCATGCGTAAAGGGATTTTATTGCTCAGGTTTTCAATTTCCGCTGAGTCGCACGAACGCTAGCCGTACTAGACGCTAAAACCGACACCAAACGTTGAATTCACGCTTTGCTGCGGTCTTGGTTTCATTTACTTTCATTACACAATTCTGAGCGTGGAATTTATTTTACATTTAGCACTGAATTTGGCTGAAGTAATCGAAATTCGTCATTCGTTTTAGGCAGTTGTTGTCAGCTACCTTGGAGTGGGAGTTTTTACGATGACACGTAAAAAAGAATTCACGCTTGAGCAATTCGGCCACAATTGCTGGATGGGGTTGATTGGTCTTGGTGTGTGGTATTCACAGAACAAATCTTTGCAACACTTTGGGGTGTATTTCAGTTTTTGTACACCTGTGCTTCATTGGAAGAACGTATTCCGGAGTCCAATCTAATAAACGACGTAGTAAGTGAGGGTCAAAGGTGTGCGAATTATGTTTTATGAAATTGAAAAATTGATTATCTAAAAATATATATCTGATTATATACATTCCTACTTTTAAGTTTATTACAGTGAATCAAACTGTCACGGGGTTGGTGGTATAATGGCTATCGCTTCTGCTTTGCAAGCAGGAGTTCAAGGGTTCAATCCCAGGCCCGTCCCTTTCACATATTTGTAACATTATTCCTAATAGCTGTCTTTTCTCTATCTCTCTGCGTCATTATGACGCAAACATCATCAGTTCTATCCATCGCTAGAATTGAATTTATCGATTTAACCGCTTACCACAGTGCTATCCATTTAGTCGAATACCTCATCCATCACTAACAGAACACTCCTACTTCCAAGGTAGCTGTGGGAAATGCAGGAGATTCTCCGGTTTTCTAGTAACACCCCATTACCCCGAATGCCATTTCCCCAATTGCCATCTCCTGGCGTTCAGGTTAATGGCATTCGGGGTAATGGGATTCGGGGTAATGGGGTAGAATCTGGATGACAATTGATTCACTGGTTTATTACAATTTGGCACTAACAGATTTTATACATTATAACTTGCATGGATCACCTTTTTACGTCACCGGCCGCCAGCAGCTAGCCAGCGAAATGAAAGGAGCGTAAAATCAATTTTTATTGCTTCCGACTATGACTTCCGGAGTTGACTTGCTCCTCGACATTCACTACCATTTCGATATACAGTATTGGACAATATATTTGGATGTTTTGTTTTTTTTTGTTTGATTGTGGTCAATTTTGAAGGTCTCTGGTGGATCAATTTAAATGAAATGTTCTCTGCACTTCAGACGTTACTTCAATTTCAACATTTATTTTGTTATTTAACGAGTGCAAAGCAATAATGGGTTAATCAAAGTGATTTTTCTACAAAATTTAGTTTTTGACATACCGCCGTGCGGGGTGACATTGGGCCTAGGGGGTGACTTTGACCGCCCTTTTCGATGCATCTCCGTACTACACGCTCAAAAAAGAATTCTGGAAAACGTGAACTGTCAAAAATACACCATGAACTACCACAAATGGTCACATATACATGATCTAGTTCACGGTGTATTTTTGTTGTTGACGAGTTCACGTCTGCTGTTCACGGATACGAGAACGGATTTTTTTCTGTGGAGTACGGGAGCCAAAAAAACTAATCCATATCCATCCAGCGGCTATTTATGACGTATTCTTTAAGCTTACCACATTGTATTCATTATCCTGTTTTTAGTTTGCTGTAAAAATCTTGGCCCAAAGTCAGCCTTATGGCCCAATGTCACCCGCACGACGGTAATTTAAAGCATTGAAGAAATAGCTACGATGTACCTGCAAAATTGTACATTTAAATGAGATGAACAAGTTTGTTGAAGACACTTTATGTGTAGGTCTCTTGTATTTTGGGATTAATAGTTTGCAATTTTTCATCATTTAAGTCATATTTTTGTTATAATCTTAAATGCTTAAGTTATATTTTCGAAGTCGTGGATGGGAAAATTATTTAAAAATATATTTTTTGCAATTTCTCATCGTAATAGGCTGTTTTTCATCACGCCAATCTGTCATGAAACCGCCTACTTTCCTGCACTGAAGTATGCAGTGCGGGAATAGTCATTACCTAACTGAAAACAGTGCTGTAATGATTTATTACGCAACGCTTTCTCATTACGCAACTGTTTTGAGTTGCGTAATGAATCATAACACAACAATTCCTCAAAATTGTAAAATGTTAGTGTATGCATTCCTATATAATTTTTGATTCCCTCAAGTGGTCTTCTACGAAATTGCAAAAAATGTTGTACGTAACTCGTTGCAGAACTCGATTTTTACAGCACTTGTCGTAATTATCCTACTCGGCAAGCCTCGTAGGATAAATTTACGACTCGTGCTGTAAAAATCATCATTCTGCAACTTGTTCCGTAAACTACTATTAAACTTCTAGTTTTGTCTGACGTGCTGTAAAAATTTCATTAAAATCGTTCCATACATTCAAAGTTGACCATTTTGTATGGACATCTCGAAAAAGTAGCAAATGTATTGTCCAATACTGTCGGTACCTAAGCAGGTGTGCAGCATTCTCTGGTCGATGATTAGGGTTGCGCTTGGAAGGTGCGCATAACGTGGTGGCACATTATTCGCATTTCGTGAACCTGTTACCTTCCTACCAGCAGACATCACGTGGACAAGGAAATGGATAACCGATTGATTGGGTTTGGGCCTTTTGCTGGAAAAGTGGGTTGCATGTGAGCGTTGATTTGATAAGGGTGAAGCCGGTGGAGTGCTTTAATGTTTATCGGATTTGAGGTGAATGATTCCTATTAATGTCAAGTAGTAAAGATACTATTTGAAATTTGGGTTATGTTATATAGCTCGACAATTCTTAATATATATTGTGTGCTAAACAAATACTTAAACTGTAGTTTTTCAAATTGAAAAATCTTGTGGAATTTGATTACAGAAAAGTTTGTTTTTGAGATGCTTTAAAGTTCCTGATTGATTAATTTCAGAAATTTTGTCATGGTTAAAATTAAAATTTAGATCACTTATAGAATCAATGCTCTTCCTTTTTTGTACGGAGATTTCGTATATTCAACACATGTTTTTACTACACAATCGACATCATCCCTTCCCTCTACGAGTGCGACATTATAAATGGGCGATCCATCAGGCGTTTTCCAAAAATCAATCTGTTCGATAGTGAGGACGGAAATGTATGACGAAAGACAACAGCCCATACAATAATGGTATGGACAAAAGATCACATAAAGGCATGAGGTTCCTGAAAAAATTAGATCGCGTGGTTTATGCATAACCCCTTATGTTACTTGAAGCATATTTACGATATTATTTGGTTGACATTGTTTAAGGTGACGATTTATCGAAGCCAAACCTCAAATTGTCAAGAGCACGGATCTGGAGAAACAAACATCCGTTTAAGTTGAAAACTTAATCGATTGGTCACTCGCTGGTGGTGACCAATCGATTAAGTATTCAGCTCAAACGGGTGTTCGGTTCTCCAGATTAGTGCTCTTGAAAATTTGAGGTTTGGCTTCGATTCATCTTCACCTTAACCTTGCGAAAAATTTTGCGTTCGTCTCATTTATGTTTGTTATTAAGATATGATAGTTCTTTTTCATCTTGGTTCGCACGATTCAAAGCATCGTCGGCTTATCAAAACAAGTAAAAAATGAACTCATTTTTAGTGAGCAAAAACTAACTCCTCTCCGGCTCAATTATGCGAAGCGTGAGAAATCAACTTATAGTTGCATGCCATAAACGATACAGTAAGAGCTCTCTCAAGCGCAACTGTATCTCCACACAAAGAGATAAACATAATCATCCAACGCACTTCTTATAAACTTGTGGGGGGAAAACGTGATTTAATGCGTTTCCTATGATAATTTATCATTTTTCAAGTTGTTTTTTATGATTTCAAAATTTTAAAGTTTTTTTAAATTACGAGATAAACTGCTCCTCTGAGTACCGAAACATCATTTGCGCAAAATTAGTTCCATGTTGATAAAAGTGCTACAAATACATGTTAAGCACTTTTTTCGATAGACGTTACAAGTGAAATTAGTTCCATGTTGATAAAAGTGCTACAAATACATGTTAAGCACTTTTTTCGATAGAAGTAACAGGTGGTGTACAGTCGATTTTGGCACCATTTTTTTTGGGCATGGTTTGATTTTGACAACATACCGAACAATTTAAGCAATTTTTTTTCTGTTTTCATCCACTATTAATTGTGTTAGTATAATTATAAAGGACTGTTTGATGCCGGAAACAATATATTTTCGGATGTATTGCCAAAATCGATCGAACACTGTACTCTTCATTATGGTTGTATTTGAATGGCGCTTTTCACTCCAAAGGTGTATTTGACATTTATTTCCCTTATGTTCGTCTATGTTATTTGCAAGATGCGTTGCAATTTGATGCCAAAGTCAACGAGCCGGCAGCGAAAGACCTGATTTTTCCACCAGACATAGACCCCCGCCAAGCAACAGCGAAAGCAATTGGAGCACAGGGTGTACTTTTTCGATTTATTTCAACGCCCTTCACGCCACTGCCCGAGTAGAAGAGCATAACTAGCAGCTGCATACAGTATATCATAAAAGGGTTATGGTCAATAATTCAGGTATTGACCAAACCATTATTAGGTATTCTAAATATTATTTTTTTAATGGTATTGAGAATATTGTTTAGAAAATATTAGAACATTGATAAGCTATTAAGGATTGATTGAAAAAGTTCATTTTCGTATGCAAATGCTGCATATGTTATTGAGGTATCGCAATATCTAATTCAATTATCAGTATGTATATCATAGCATATGCATGATACATTATTTATAGGATCTTACCTATTTAACACTTTCACTTTATTAGGTAGTAAATTACCAGGTAGTAGTAATAACCTTTATTGAGGTAGTAATTATTAGTAGTTATTATTCAGGTAGTAATACTGTTAATTATCTGGTATGGAATACCTTAATTTGGTATTCCGCAACAGTTTTCTCCTGCTCGAGTTCAAGTTGCAACCCTCTCTCGTATAACCCAATACATCGTGGACCCGGCAAGACTTATCTCTGTCAGACCCGGTGTATTCTCATTCATCCACGCCAAACTGGCTGCGGGTGTGTGACCGTATTTGTTTTTTGCCACTGAGAGAGCGTTCATTGATGCTTCGAAGGTTTCCAGTTTGAAAGTGTATTTATGCGGTATGGTTTCACATGAAGAGGCCAAATTGGGTTCACCACCCAGTTAGAGAGAATCACGTGACGCACCGTGGAACAACAAGTGGTGAACTGATCTTCATACCTAATTCCTCTTCTTTCTGGCGTTACGTGGGACAGAGATTACCATTCAGAATTCCGGAAAAACCTTGCACCCGGTGGGATTCGAATTCACGACCCTCAGCTTGGTCTTGTAAAATAGCTGTACTTTTTCTACTACAATTGCTTCGGCCCCTTCTACATAATCTATGTATCTTACCATACGAAATTTATGTTATGCATGTTTACACAATCAAAGCGCTGTTGCCTTCCTTTCTTTAAGTTTTCAGAAGAAGACCTTTAATTTCAAAGCTCTAGACCATTGGGCAATAGGGAATACCAGTAGGAATTGGATGATAGAAAAAGGCGGATAGGATAAAAATAAAAACGGAAATAAAAAATATAAGCACATACCACCTATTCATAGCCCCATTCTGATCATGTAAGTATCGTACCCAACAAAAAAATCTGTACCCTGCAATGAATCATCTGGCCGTTTTTCGGATGTGGGTGAAGCAGAGGGCACACCAATAAATATGCGTGGAGACAACCTGGTTTCGTTTTCTTATAAAATGTGGAAAAACAAGGTGGTGGTATACAGACCCTGAAATAATTGGAAGGTTGAAATTGGGTGACGAATTCCTGATTTATGAATATCTGTACTACAGCATATGATTTGTTATGTCTCTAAATCGAAAATCTTAACTAACATGTGAATGTTACGGAAAATCATTGTTTTACAAAGCATATCCAGGGCGCACGTCGCATATCAATAAATTATAGAAAATTTCGTTGTTCAGCTTTTTTTACCGTCACTATTTCGGTTGATTACTTTTTGATAAAATGTGATAGATTGCGAAACTGTGTCATACCTTACCTTAACTGTGTCATACAGACCTGGAAAAGCAAATAGTTTCAAAAAATTAGTTCAATTATGAGATTGGCGCTCAGGATCAGCTTGAGAATCGAAAAAATGGTTTGGTGCGCAATAGATTCATTAAGTCATTCTTCTATAATATAATAGGAGAGGCAAGGTTTTATATATTTTGTTTTTTGTCTAATCGTAAAACAAATTGTAATAATTTATTCCTTTTTTCTTTTTTTTTACAGGTAATTGCCTCAAACGTTCGTTACAAGTATACGTAGGAATATGTGTATGACAAGTAAGTAAATTGTTCCGTATACAATCAACTCTCTATCCCGACCAGGGGATTATATCAAAATTACATCATAATTATATCATTTTTTTTTAGAAATAACATTTTTTGTTTCATTTTTGTTAGAAGCACATTGAGTTGATGGCGAAAACTCTAACATAATTCAAACGAAATCAATTACCGTGCACTCCCGCTAATTTGAACAGTACCTCATGCAAACCATCGGGGTTCATTTTTAATTTGAACATCTAGTCACCCTAGAAACGTGTTTCTGGTTACCTTTTTCACTGTTTTGTTTTGATTCTGCGTTTCGTTCCACAGCGTTCCATTGACAGTTTTGTTTTCTCATGATAACGGTCTATCAGGGCACCTTGTGATTGTAACAGTTAAGTTAATGATTCATCTTCTGTCCCTTGTTTACACAAAATTCTTGAAGCTAGTTGCCACCAATAAAAAACTTGCCTTAAATGAATTAAATTCAAAAATCTGTTTAAACAACTTTTGAGTAAAATACTCTAATATTTTCAGAATGTTTGACACCCATTCATAATTAGGTTTTCACTGAATTTCACGAGAGTGTTCCTTTTACCTCAATTCCCGAGCAGATGAAAATAACGTCTGAATACCAAACTAAGGTATTCCACACCAGATAATTTCCAATACTTACAACCTGAATGAGGTATGAATGAGCCCTGCATAAGAAGTAAAATACGTCAAATGATATTTTGAGCATATTCTACGAATACCAGACTGATAATTAGATCAGGTATTGTAATACCTCAATAATAATTGATGGATTTTCATATAAAAGTGAAATTTTTCAATAGTAGTTCAATACCTCCAGCTGTCTAATACCTCAATGAAGCATTTTTAATTGTTTTAAAGATTTTTTTTCAATACCATTATAATGCTAAATTGAGGTTTTGACAACTGAACAATACCTAATTTTGGTATGATACCAAAATATGGTATGAATAAGTTATTGGGAGTTATTTGTTCCTCCTCGGGTACCTTTTCTTTTATATCTCGTTTTTCTGACATTGGATATGATTTTTCTCACTATGAATTCCTATTCCCCCTCACTAAAAAAATAACACGTATAAAAAGAGTTTGAAAATATATCAGATTCTCATAATATTTGCAGGAATTAATCGATACATTAAAAATTTGTTTTTCGAATTCTTTTTTTACATTAATTCAATTTACAAAACTATTTTTTACCAAGGTCATGAATTAAGTTAAGTCAATTAAATGATAAATTTTGTATGAGAATGATTAGTTTTGCAATTACAATGTACAATGCTTTCAACCTTTTCTTTATCGTTTGTTTGAAACATGCTTAGTCTATGATATATTACTTAGTCTAAAAAAGACACCGACACGTTAATGCAGCTGGCCGATTTGCTCTGGAGTCTAAACTCGCACGCGTACCACTACGGCTATCTGGTTCATAAATTCAGCATATAGAAATGTTTTTGAAAGAAATGATCATAGCTTCAACGTGTTATCAATTTTATCCTTAAATAGATTAATCGAATTTTTATCCCAGAGTACAGTCCTAAAAACACCTTTCATAGAAATTGTGTGTACATGAACCTACAGTTGTGTTCAGAATAATAGTAGTGAAAGCCGATTTTCATACAAAATGCTCAACTTTGGCATGCTGTAACTTTGTTTCCATATGATTAATCGGCATGAAATTTTGGCGGTGAACTACAAATATGATCAATTTCATTATCACAAAATTTGAAAATTTTCACACTACCGGCTAAAAAGTTAAGCACCAGGTGAAATCGCTCAAAATAATAGTAGTTTTTCTTTTGTAAATTTTTGTTCAGCAATAATTTAGTAAAAAATTGTATTGTCTATACATTTAAAGCTTGGGTGGAAATGGTTGAAACGATGTATAAAGAAAAATTCTAAAACTCAAAATACAGCAGATATTTAAATTATTAAAACTACTATTATTTTGAGCGATTTCACCTGGTACTTAACTTTTTAGCCGGTAGTGTAAAAATTTTCAAATTTTGTGATAATGAAATTGAGCATATTTGTAGTTCACTACCAAAATTTCTTGCCGATTGCTCATATGGAAACAAAGTTACAGCATGCCAAAGTTGAGCATTTTGTATGAAAATCGGCTTTCACTACTATTATTCTGAACACAACTGTATATAGTTTATTGTTATACTTTTTTCTTTGTATTGAGTTAGTTGAAATTGATGATATTTTTAATACCGGACATGAAAATCTGTAAAAAAATGTTCTATTTTATCCCAAAATATGGGATGAGCACCTGCAGCATAAATTAAAAAAAGAATGATTCCCTAAATAGGGAAAACTACTCGAAATCACTGATAGTGAAGATGGTAATTAATTTACTTCATAAAATAGATCTTTCTATAGTTTGAATTTTGTGTCAATCATCAGACATACAAAATGTTTAGTTAGATGTTTTATATTTGCTTACCCCATCTGGCACTTTTCTCAACAATAGATTATGTGCAACTAGCGCCATCTGTTCCCTAGAAGAAGCGATTATTAGAAATAGTAAAAGCACATCTCTTGCTAATTGATTCAGCGCAAGACATTACTTCGTGAGAACAAGATAGGTAGAGTAAATAGCATCCAATCTCGTTAAATCATTCACTTGTGACACATTCCATTACCGTATAAATTCAATTAGTCCAATTAATTGATGGCCAATGCAGTTCAACTAACCCAAACAAGCATCATCGAAAGGTCGCATTCGGTTCGATCAGCTTCTAATGAGTCCGATACCCACGTCCGTGCTGTCACGTCGATCTATGGCCACACGTTGCAACACGATGGCGGATGAGGACACTTTTACACTACCGTGCAAAATTTTGGAGTCACACTCTCAAAAATGTTTTGTCTATGTCTCGTCTATTTAAAACTTTCTTTGGCTCATTCGAAAGGTTAATAGTTAATCTTATTTTGTAGGTATTTTGATCTTTTTTTTACTTATTTTCTTGGCTTAAAATTTATTTGAAGCTGTTATAATTCTTAAAAATAATACTGAAACAACATGCCAGATATTTTCAGCATTCGATTGACCATAATTTTAAATTCTTGCGGCATCAGAACCGTTATCTTATATTCTATGAAAATCATTTGCAAAATTTTCGCGGAGAAATCTGGGATCACTAGAACTTACTCTAGAAATAGATACCATTTATGAACGCACCATTATTTGCGTTTGGATGAGTCATAGACTATCGAATATGTTCGAAAACATGGTAGAGATGTTAACAAAAAGGATTTGCATGCATCGCAGGTGACCCTAAATATTTGCACGATACATACACCATACTGGAGGCTTACCCTTAGCTTTTGCACGATGACTTGAATGACTGTTTTTTGAATAGTTTTACGATACTTACGCCAATGTTTTGCGAGTACTGTTTAAATAGTATAAGATAATGTTTCTAAAGCCGTTGGGTGATCCGATGCCCAGAAAAGTAGTCATGTTTTTTCAGTGCAATTGTTGAGTAGTCTCATAACTTCAAGAAAAATTAAGTAAGCAAAATTAAAAAATAATTTTGTTCGAAATAACTACGAAGTAAGATAACTTGTGACCACAGAGAGTTTTCAGTTAGGCGTGTTATCACAGAAATATGGATAAAACATTTTTGTATGTTCTTCAGTAGGTGACTCCAAACTTTTTCACGGCAGTGTACGTACAGAATCCCACATTCATATGGTTCATTTCTATGAATTGTATGGAATAACACCGTCACCGAGCGGTTGTCATCGTTGATCGCTAAATGCATACCGTTTATGAAGCAATAAATCAAGACCAACCAGTTCATTTGTAAGGCTATGCGAGAATGACAGCATCATTTTCCCGGCAAATGTTGCAAGGTCAATCAATGCACATTATTGGCCGGTTGGTGGGCTCATTTCATTTCCTATTTGCGGTTGAGCCGTATAGTGAACATGCAGACACACTACGAAGGAATGTTGGGTTCACTTGCTTGTAGAGCTGTTGGGTATTGTAACAGTATCCCGGATAGAGGTGAATGGCAAATCAAAAACAAAATTAAATTTTGTCGTTAGAACTAATTTGGATGTTTTTAAGGCATTCAAGAAAAGCTGAAAATATCATTACAGTAGCAAAAAGTGCTTGCATTGAAGTTTTTTTTTATGCCTTATATATGGCCCTTCCCGTTAGAAGCAACTCAATTTTTAAACAGATTCTTATCAATGTCAACAAAATAATTGTGTTTGCTATTTTCTATCTTAGTTTATTTTGCAATTCATATTTGTCGATATTTTGCCCTTGGTTTGTTCTTATCATGTCAAATTAAGATGTTGCTTCTTTTTTTTTGTAGAACAAAGTCAATTATAATATGAAATCTTGAACAAGTTCTATTAAAATTTTGAATTAGTTCCTTTAAAATGTTCGCTTGCATGAAATGAGTACACGACTCCACACAGAGCTGTTATTTTTCCTTTCTATCCGATCGGTTTTATTATTTTAACGTAATTCCAAGGTTACTCGCATATGCGAAACAGGTTTGCATGAGTTGTTGCATTCACCACCGGCATCGCATCGTAGATTTTTACTCCATTCATTGACGCGATATGATTGTGTTCCATACCGGTAGGAGGAGGAAGGCGTACAGCGAAGGTTAGAATGAGATGCACACTAATTTTGTCATATTCATAATTATAACAAGGTTGAATTTCCTATTTGAATAAAAGTTCACAGATGAATGAGTCTGTTTTTATTGTTCCTAGACGATTTCATTGCGTAATTATTAAATCTCCCAGCACATTCAACCCAATTACAAATTCTATGTTGCCCCAGACGACAGACGAGGGTGAATAATTTTATTATGGCGCAACGATTCAAAAATTACTTGTTGGTTGGAAGTAGCCTTCATTTTGTTGTATTCATTTCAAGTTAAGATGAATAACTAGCAATCACTATTGAGGCTTCTTCGGCCTGCAAAGATGGTGATGCAGGTTTTCGAAAACTGTACTAATTTATAGATGTTTTATATGTTCTGGACATATATAGCATATTTTGGAAAAGCATTGACAATCATGTTCTTATTATTCTCTGGCGTTACGTCCCAGCTGGGGCAGAGCCTATTCCCAGCTTAGTGTTATTATGAGCACTTCTACAGTTATTAACTGAGAACTGATTGGCCATTTTTGCATGTGTAGGCAAGTACGAACATACTTTATGCCCTAGAAAGGCGAGAGAATTTCCTTCACGAAAACATTCTCGACCCGTGGGGTACCCGTTACAGTACAGTAAGTCAAAGGCTATCATTGCTGGAGCTAATTGATTCAAGATTTTGCCACCAGGCGGCAATTCAGTATGAAACTTTTGTTTTGCAGATATGTCAGGCCAGGCGCTTAAAAACACGGTGTATTAAGCAGAGTTGTTCAGTAGCATTATTCTAGCCAAGAATTTCTTAATTTTTCCATCAGGATTCTGGTGTGAATTCTAGGATTCCAGTGTAGATCCGTGGAATTCAGTATGGGTGCTGGATTTCCGGTGTGAATCCTATAATTTCAGTGTGGATATTAGGATACTAGTGGGCATTTTAAGTTTCTTTGGATTTCAGTGTGGATCCTGGGATAACAGTATAGATGTGTGATTTCTAGTGTGTATGTATTTTGGGTTCTGGTATTCCAGCGAAGATTTTGGCATTCCTGTGGCAATGGTTAAATTGGGAATTATAAGATTCCTGTGAAAATCCTGGGCTTTCAGTGACAATACTGTGGGAATCCTGTAGGAATGATGAATGAATGAATTTTCGTTTTTCAGTTATCCCGGGTTCTTGACCATTTAGAAAAAAATGGTGTCTTCGGCAGAGTTGTTCAGTAGCTCAAAAGCTATCATTATTTTAGCCAAGAGACTCCAAAATTCTAACACCATGTGAAGCTAATGAGATTGAAAGTTTTGTTTTGCAGATATCTCACGACTCTTACCACTTAGTTAGATGGCGTCTTCCGCAAAGTTATATAGTAAGTCAAAGGCTACCATTGTTCGAGCTAGTTCAATCAAAATTTAGCCGCCAGCTACTAATTGGTATTGAACTTTGTATGATAATGCTCACTAGTACCATCTTTCTAAGTGGTCAAGATTCTGAGATATCAGTAAAGTGTAATTTTATATTCAAATACAGACAACCCTTGAGCTACTACAACTTTGCCGTAGATACCATCTTTCCATGTGGCCAGGCTGTTGAAACATTGCAAAACTGAAGTTAGACGCTCACTAGCGCCACTAGGTGGCAAAATATCAATTCCCATAGCTCAAATATACCATTCTGTCTCAAATTCCGAACAGACTCACAAATATTCCGAACATAGTCATGTTCCGAACACTCGATTTTTGTATTGCGTATTGCGAAGTGTTGAACTAGCGTCAGTTAAAAAACACTAATAAAGACAAAAAAATCAAATTACCAGGAAATGGCAGTCAATTACAATTCAATTCAATCATCTTCCAATCTATATTATTCCTCGGTTGTCGTGATTATGCTCTAGTTCGAGGTCAGTAAAACTAACTCAGAAAAATTTATTTGCGAAATTATTCATTTGAATACGATTTATTCGTGCTCAAGAACTACAGCCATTAAAAAGACAACAACGACGTCGGGCACGTCCTTATGGTCATCAGGAAAAAGAAGAAATGTTAGTGTGACACAATCGTTACTAGAGACCGAGATCACCTCTGCATCTCAATGGTTGTCATGGAAAGGAGTTTTGTGAGTAGGGAGGCATCATAGTTGCATGATCAGAATTCACCTTGGTAAGTGATGCGATTCATGCAACCTCAGTTCAAAAAATCACCTATCAGTGCTCTAAAGACAACGTGAACATCTGTAAGTTCAGCTCAACAGCTGAAGGTTCGGTGAAAAATCATCGAACGAAATCATAAAGCAAAACAAAAAATGGTTTGACCGGGATTCGAACTCCCGGCCTACCGACCAGGAAGCAGGCTTGCTACCATTAAGCCAGTTTTCGCTGCTTGTTAGTGGTGTGTAAAAACTCAAATAAAAAGAAGCGCATGCCTGCCAGAGCGGCTGTCACACGATTTCACAGAAGTTTGGTGAAAATAATGCTGTTACCGAACTGTTCGTTAGTATTTCACAGGGTTACAGTAAAATTGGTTGTTTCACGGATTTTGTCAGTAAAATAGTAGATTTCACAGGAAAATCTGTATTGTTGTTGTTTACGGTTCAAATTCGGTGATTTATTTCACAGAATTCTGCAATTTATTTTAAGTGTGTAATGTTAATGTATAAGAGTCTATGTGGACACTAAGGTGGTCACTCTTCACACCTCAGTCGGCGCATATTATTTCAAGCTGTACTTTAAGTGCGCCAATGTGCGCCAGGCTATAAAACCAAAATGCTATTAAACCCAATGAACTGAAATTATGGAAAAACGGTCTCAGTAAACATTGACATCTGGATTTTTTTTCACGTTTGCCAATCGTTCTACAAGTTTGAGATAATATAAGAATTGAATTTTGCTTTTTTAAGGTGATTATAAAACAAGGCCAAACATCTAATTTTGCAGATCTAGAGAACCTGACAACCTTTCGCGTTGAAAATTTGATCGATTGGTTGCATGCCATCCATCGTTCAAATTTTCAGCTCAGAGCGCTGTTTGATTCTCTATACCAATGTTCTTGAAAATTCGGGGTTTGGTTTCGTCAAACAAATTGGCTCGCAAGGTTATTTTTATGTAATTTAAATAATTTTCAGGAATTCAACTTCAGCCGTTTTCATTCTGCATCTGTCGTCCTGGGCTTGTCTGTTTGTCAAATTCAGATAAAATTTTTGTACACGGATTTACGAGATTCAGATGGAACTGTAAATTAAGAGAGTTTATTGAGAAAATCAGCTTATATTACAAAGGCAATTTTTCAAGTTACTTTCGTTCTTGCATAGTTTTTTTATTTTCCCTGCTTTCAGAACTAGGAACTTTAAACCTGTTGGTTCATCATGTAATATAGAAATTATAATAATTTTAGTACGTATTAAAAAAAAAACATATAAAACGTCTGAATAGTGCATACTCATAGTTCCACAATCGAGTAAGAAAAGTATCCATTAATGGCGCTGAACTTTACAATCTCCATCGCCAATTTACTTTATCACCGTCAATTGCCATTTCTAACCTACTGTAGTGAAAAACAATTTCTTTTCTTCTTAAATTTTGGATATTTCGGAACATTAGAAAACTTCATCTTTCTTTAGGTACCATTATGGGTTATGGAATCTAAGACCCAAATAGCATTTTGAACCCTCCCTACCGGTTACCGTTGGATCAGGGCTTGGATCATAGATTAGACTATCAAGGGCATATGCCCATTCCTGAAATTGATTAGTTTCGTGAACCTGAAATAAAATTAATATTGAAAAAAAAAAAAACAAATGGTAATAATAATTTGAATACTGTGCTTTTCAGGTTTCATGAATAAAAATCTAAGAGTGACGCAAATATTAAAAAACCATGGAAAATTCTTTTAATTTTCAGTTCAGTGTCATTATGTCAACCATGTGTCATTATGTCAACCATGTGCCGCTGTGCACGTGTCATTATGTCAACCATTTGCCGCTAAGCGTGCTGATATGCGCCCAAAGTGCATAAGGCGCACTGTGTAGGATGGGGGTGGTCAGTGGACAGTGACGAACTATTCATATTTTGTTAAATCAATTAATTTAAGTAACATTCTCATCGTTGTCATTTTAAAAATACGTGTCATAATATATTGTACATTTAAAATAAAAGCATAAAACGAGCTCACTAAATTGATTATCTATCCTTCATTAAGCAGCTGTAGCTACTTTCATCAACATGCTCATTTTACAAAAACAAAATTTTACTACGTCGAGGCGAAAACCTGAACTCGATTGCACCTAGAACGCCTGCAAACTAAGACGAGAAAAAAACTTCGGCGACGCGACGACGAAAAAAAAAACGATTTTCTTGGTGAAGATGAATCGAAGCCAAACCTCAAGAGCACAAATCTAGAGTACCAGGCAGCGGTTCAAACTGAAAATCTGATCGATTGGTCACCACCAGCGAGTGACCATCTGATTAAACACTCAGCCCGATCCGCTGTCCGGCTCTCCAGACTTGTACTCCCTTAAATTTGAGGCTTGGTTACGATGCATCTTCAACTTTTGATTGAGCTTTAACGAAGCACTGCGTGCAGATGGAACCTTTTTATTTCCACTTTAGACACATTTTTCAAAAACTGACCAGCCGAATCTAACAATTTTCGTAGACGATAAAAATCGTGACAGATCAATTTTCAACACCATAAAATGTTACAAATGGATTTTAACGAGATTAGGAATATATATTGTTTTGACTAGTTCTACTACTAGTATTCTGATAATTACTTAAATCTCAAATAAACATATCTTTCTTTTTTAAAGCATGAAATAAACAAAACACCACTATACACCCCTATTATTACAGCATGTTGCGCCCATTACAATGGTTTTGCAACCTATATGGCATAAGCCGGAAACCTTGCATCTCGTCACTGCTGGACCATCGTTATCCAATGTGATGTAATTTGAGTAACCGAAATTGCTATGGCCCTGTTCCAATCCCTTTCAAATAATGTTGATGTATATAAGTAGGTCTAGAAATGATTATTTCATACAAGCTCAATTAAAAATAATAACGCCATGTTAGGGAGGATGTATTCCATCCATTGATGATGTTGATTTGTTATGTCTTGATATGATTGAATTCAAAGAGGTACGCCATTATTCTAAATAGAATATTTGCTTTTTAATATAAATGATAAGTTGTTACATTTTTTCCTCAAAATACAATTAAAGAAATCTTTTTATACTTCAAATATTTGAAAATTATAGGTTATTAAAAAAAATCATGATATAAAATCAAACAGATCTTTTTAAAATGAATCATAGAACATAAAGCAGAGTAGCATGCTTTACTTCAGTGTGAAAACTATTTCACGAACGAGAAGAAGAGGAAACATGCAATGAGCTTATCTAAATTTGAGCTCTAAGTAGTTCCACGTTCATCTTTAAGATAACGCTATGTCTAAAATTACAACTCGTTCTGTGTGGAAATAAATCGTCGAAAACTGGCCAATCAATCGGAGAAAATGTATATATTTAACCGCGCTAAGAGCTTACATCAATCCATCCAGTAAGCAATCCAATTTTCCTTCTGCCCAATCAGCGCTTTTTTTTGTTTGAAATCATACTTTTAACCGCCAACCTGCAACGATGTTGATAGCTTTTACTGTTTCTTTTCACGGACTACAGAGCGATTTTTTCGGTGCCCGAATTTCGCCACACGCACTCATCCATTCGTTCCGGGCTTTCACTTCAAGCAAGGTATTTTTTTCCCTGGTGGTGCGGCCCAAAAATCGTATCCCGGCGCTTGCCGGGATAGGGTACCAGAATCAAATGGAGAAAAAAAATCGACCGACTTTTCACGTGCAATTTTTACTTTCAACTTGTGTGTCGATTGGTCAGCGTGTGCATAGTTTTGCCATTTTACATAGACGTGTGTATAGGAAATTTGACAATCTGTTTAGAAACTTTTTCCGTTTTTGCCGATACCATCTATGTCACATCAATTGATGATTTCATCAAAAATTTCTTTATTCAAATTGTTTTCAATTCTTAGTATTCTTTTGTGTTTTAGCTTGTGTACTCTTTTTTATCAATAATTTTCAATTATAAAAGTGCTCTCCTATACTTCTGGTTGTTCAATTGTCGATTCTCATTACTATTTTCATAGTCATGCAATATTTAAACAATTATTCCCTTCCCACGTCTCAACAAAATTAAACTATCATCTCAAGATTTATCTGTCTTCTACCTTGCTACATCTATGTAGAATGCTGCATATAGCATCGAAAGCGCAATTGATTGGAAAGAAGATTAAACGCTTTAATTAGATAATACATTTCCAAGCCATTATCCAACACAACCGGCAAATTAGCCGAATTTCATGGCTGGATTAGTCTTGGTCATGAATGTGTGATTTAATGGCATGAAAAATGGGGTGTTTTTGGGTTAACAATGATCATGATGCTAATGGTGATGATGATGATGAAAACGTTGGATGGTAGAGCAGAGATGGTAAAACATTCAAAATAGCTCAACACATGTGTTTGGCTTGAAGAGTGCTTATGGGGGAACATGGAAACCTACCCCAAGCTGAAGCAGCAAACAGCATCAAGTATGATCAAGTTCCAATCATGGTAGTTTTTTGGATGTTCATCTATTTCACGACACTAACTCGAAACGGGTACAGCAACCGCACAGTTATGGATCAACTAGGGTCATTTTTCAAAACAAAATAGCGTGCAACTGACAGAACAAAATTACCTCCCTAATACTGCATAATATAGCTGTTTTCGGGAATACACTTCTAAATTTGGGATAAAATGTCAATTTCGATAGAAAATTCAAAACTTGTCCATTTTAAAAATGTGGACAGTTAGAGAGGAGGATCCATATCATGGATCAAACCGATCCATATTATGTATCAGTACACACAATCATGAATTTATTTATGAGCCAAACCAATGGTTTGTTATTGAAAGCACACGTTTTGGCGTTTCTTTGGGAATAGTCTTATCTTTGATTCATAACTGTGGTGTAATTTTCAATGATCCACAGTTATGAATCAACGCTTCTAGGAGTATGGTTAACATTGTATTTCATATAAACAATGTGTAAACGTCCACAATTGTGGGGTAACTGTATCTCATTGCAGAATGCCATCAGACGGCAGCATACCAGAAGCTGCATTTGTTTTCATTTGGAAAAGAGCGCTGCAGCGATGCGGGAAATTGAAATTAATTGAAATCTCAGCGTTTATTCCGAATACGGTGCGGTAATGGTGTAGAAAAAAGGGAATCAGGAACAGATGACAATAATGATAGTTTGATATCAGCTTCATACGCGAGCTGAGCTGGTTCCATTATCATTTGTGTAATTTTGCCGAGATACCACAGTCGTAGAATTGTATGACTGTGTACATCATTAAGACTTAGTAGAGTTACTGTGAAATGAAGCTCAAATTAGGTCATGCCTCAAATGTTAAAAAATCTGAACAGGCATTTCATTATTCAGCTAGGAGTTGATGAGTCCCATTAGTAAATGTACTAGATCAGTGTTAGGCTAGATAATTGTGCTGGTTCCGTATATCAATAAGAATCTATAATTGAACCAAATTTCAACTTACGAATATCGAATGATTTCAAATTCAAGCTACATTCCTAGATTATCATCAAAACAGATCAGTTTTTGGGTGTTGTAAAATTCCATAAAGTTCTTAAGATAAGGACATCGTTTTTGCCTACCATTGAAAAATGCGCCGATGGCACTGTTTCAAAATAGCTTAGTATGCCAAATTCACAGCAAGCTAGCTTGAAAATTTTAGCAAAATAGGAATAAAGAATTTGCTGTGCTTTTTTGTGCAGGCCAAACTGTTCAAACACAACAAAGAAAAGATCTGTTCATGACAAGATTAAAAAGTTGCAAGTTTTCAGCGAAGTTTGAGTTGACCTAGAATTAACTTCATCAATTTGTCGATTAATTTTCTTTTGGATTATTATAGGCATTTCACAAAATATTATTTCAGATTTTTATTCAAGGATGCCCTCAATACAGTATGACCCATAAAAAAAATGCGAAAATTGTTTAAACGTGAATATAGCATCCACAAACGTTATTTTCATTGTTTTTGATAGTAAATGTAATTTCTGATTATTGTAGTATATTCTGACACAACTTCGCTATCCAGAACATTTTTTGTCATATTTTTCTTACTGTCCTAAATTATGTAATAAAGCAAATAAGTTCAAAGGTTTTGTCCGCCCAAAGCTAGAAACAGCGTCTGATTGTCGTATACTCTGGTGATAAACTTTCCACCTTCAAAAATCACACTTTATTGTTGAAAATTTTAGTTTGTTTGGTATCAGAGGATGGAGGAGTTCTTAGAGAACGTGTTTTTCATGATCACAATAAAATATTTTGCCAGGGTCATAGTTTTGAGGGCATTTGCGTCTTATAGGTTTGATATGCCTTTATTTTTTGTTAAGGTTGAATAAAAAATAAATACGGAGGCCTATTACCGATTTTTGAGGATGAAATTTGTTCCTTCGGCTAGAGACAACTTATATCAATACTAGCTCATAGGTTTTTAGCAAAACGGAGCCGCTTATCACACTTATATGAAGGTTCAATCAAAGCTCTCCAAAATGAGCCGTCTTCTCGAAAATATGTTTAACTCTCCAATTACCCAGGTATGCACCAATTCTATCATTTGATATGGGCGTATGCTGGAGACAAGGCCTGTGAAGAATCTCACGCCATCGTTGATGTTTTAGAAGCTTTCATCACACAGATATTGAACTCGATGTCCGCATGATAAAATTTGAAGGCATGCTCTCAATTCCTCTCTGGTATGGTGAAAGTAACAGATAAAAATCATGTCCAAAGTGAAAAACTGAGTCTAAATAGATTGAACAATACAAGTAATGGATAATATTTATGTTTCACTCATATTTTCTATGTAAAAACTACAATAAAACATGATATAACGATTTTCGCATTTTTTTTATGGGCCATACTGTAGTTCTATAGAAGATTTGTATGCATTTATATAAACTTTCTGAAGTTTTGCAACGATTTCTTTATGAATTCTTTTAGGAGACTGGCGGATTTCTCGGTTTCGCAGTAACCAAAGCAATCAAATTATTTTTAAATTCTTTGCTTTCAACGTTTCTGTGTTAATTCCATCTTCTTCAGGGAATTAAAACATATAATTCCAGTGATCTAAATGCTCAGTCGATAGCATGCCGTGAATGTTTTAGAAATTCATTGAGAAGTTATAAAAATGAAACACATAGTTTAGATTTGACAAAGATTAGTACATACCGTCAAGTTACCAGTGCACATACGTCAATGTCAACAGAACCGTCATAAGAGTTTAACGGATGAAATAAAGTAGTCCCTGTTCCAAAACATATTTCATATTTCGAGTGCAGTATGATTTCATAGAATCTATGACATTTGGTCGAATGACATTTAGTCGAATGATGTTTGTTGGAATGACGTTTGGTCGAAAGTACATTTGGTCGAATGAACATCCATTTGGTCGAACATAATTTGATTGCTTTAAAAATATATGACATTTAGTCGAAAGGACATTTAGTCGAAAGGACATTTAGTCGAATTTGGATTTTTCAGATGATTGTACAGAGGGTCATATTGACGTTAATTCACATGAATTGTGTTATTGAAAAGGGGGCAGTATGTATGGCATATACTAATACTGGAGGTTATAAATGCTAGAACAACATTATAATATGTAAGAAATCTGCATTGGTGTACTGTTATTTCTTGAACAAACTTCAAGCTTTCTGTATGCTATGAGCAATATTTTAGGATTCCCAGTTGATCACCAAGCCTCACTCACAAAATCCATTGAGCCATTGCATTGCGTCGTTGCTGTCGCATGGTGCCATATTTATCATTCCGGCTGATTCTGCAGATAGGATTGATTGTGACAAAATGATCTGAAATGGAAGCAAGTCAATTTTTGTCAGCTAAGTTGACTCTTCTAAACTCACGTGATACATCATAAATATAGTTATCTTGTTAGATTAATTTCGATTTAATTAATTACGGATCGAAGTCATTGACTCTACCATCCAAGCCAAATGTTTTCCAAAGAAATGTAATTTAGTTGAATGTCACATTTACAACAAAAGTTCACCATGAGTAGCAAACCACATCCTACAGGAAGTTTTTTTTTTATTAAAAGCCACCCAAATTAACCCCCTTATTATACGTATAAGAATGCATTTTTATACGTAGAATAAAGGGGCTAATTTGGGTAGACAGTTCATAGTAACCAAGTTGTTCTATGTTCAGCTGTATCAGGTCTGGTCCCCACATTCCAAATTCTCACCCTCGGTCGTGCGCTGTAAAACTCGATACTTGATAAAGGTGCCGAGCATCTACACTGAAAGTTGTTGGAGTAAGATAAGCCGTTATTTATGAAGAACGATGTCATTTTGAAATAATAAAAAATCGACAATGTTTAATATTCCAATAACCAAAAGTAATATATACAAATTAGAATTCATTATAGCAGAAACGCTAAAAAATACCTGTAATTATCTTTGAAGGATTGGTTTTGAGATGAAGCTGATACCTATAATATTTTTTTTCATGTTATCACGACCCTCAAAAAATCGAAAATTTTGAAGGGCTGGAAAACCTATCAGTTTACCCTATCAGGATAATAAATTTGTCAAAGTCAAAGAACTCCTAGAACAACCTTTAAGGTGGTTGAAGAGTGAAGCATTTCTTTTTTCGTCGCTGTTCGAAAGAAAAAAATAAAATAAACACGTAAAATTAACTTCTTTGGATGATATTTTTTTGTAGCCAAGTTTGTACCCTAAATAATTTAACCCGCTTTAGGCCTTTTAAGTGCTCTCGGACATAAAATAAAATTAATACTTACATCAGCCTAAGTAGTTAATATAAAATAGAAATATATGGCTAACTCATTCTACAAAATTTATGGTTTTAAAAATATCTCAAACTTTGAAGTCAAAAAAATTACACATTTTGCCTTTAACTCATGTATACACTATTTAAAAGGTCTCCGGAATTTAATTCATAAATTGCTGTTCCCAAAGCTACACAATTAAAATAAATTTTTCCACTTTTGATCGAACTCACGATCTCCAGATATCCAGAGGTTTCCAATTTTAGGGTGTTGAGTTACAGTTTAGCGAAAACAGCAAAACCGATAACAGGCGAAATTTATTTAGCTGAGATTTGTAGCTACAAAACACGTCCGTTACAGCTAGCGTTAATACCTACCGTGTTAAATCTGTCAATTTCATTATTTGCAGCGTTCGCTGCTTTAATTCAACTGTTATATATCAGAAGGCAAATAATTCTGGCTTATACGTTAAAATTGTAAGTTGGGATGTTACCGTTCATTAGTGTTGAAACCTTGAAATTATTAAACAATTATTCAGATTGAATAATTGTTTAATTATACTAACCACCTTACATCAAATAGTCAAGAAAATACAAAATAATTTTGATTTTTCACAGCATTTCCATCGTTTATTAACAGAATTACAGCTTTAAGGGGGCAGGATCCGTCATTGATTTCGGAATTTTCAAAAGCAGTTTTTTCGTTCAAAATCAAGAAAATTTAGAGGAAAATGTGTTCACTGTATTCTATTCTCCCACCGAAACACAGTGAACACATTTTTATCGAATGATTTTTAGTTTCAAACAAAAAAAAACTGTGGTTGTCGGAATTTTGTATGGTTGTTTACCTTTTAGTACCAGTGACACGTTGGGGTAGCAGTAAAGAGCGGCCAGTTCCACCCTTGTTCCCAATGCTATCAAGTGTTCTGACAGATATACCACGTGGTTTTCGTTTGCATTAGTAATCCTTTATAAGAGAGATTCGCGGAAACTGACATTTCTGTCAAAGTGTGAGCCAATCGAGCAGCGAGAGCTGTCAAAGTGTGAGCCAAACGAACATGCGTTATGTTTGTTTTGAACTTTTCTTGAAGAGTAATGTAATCCGCTTGAAATTATTTCGGTAAAAGTAATTTTGTATGAAGCAAAAAAATGAAATACTTTTCTTTTTTAAATTTTTGTCAATGCGATTATTAATTGTTGATTTTTTCGGCTGTTTATTAGTTTGGATATGTAGCTCAAAGATCTATAACGAAACAAAATACACTTTTTAGCAATGAGGAATTCATGTCCGTGTTACAATATTATTCTCGACGCCGAGCAAAATCAGCACTGCTGGTCTGTTGCCAAATCATTCCATTTTACTTTCGCTTATCTCTCTATAAAGGATCACTAGTTTGCATCTAGTGGCAAGGAAGTGCAAAACAAAAAGCTCTTACTATCATACGTATGACGGGGCCACACTGTGACAAAAGGAGCAAAGGAGCAGGTCTTTCAGAATCCAACAATAGGCCTTTTCATGTGACAGGTCCGTCTATGCATTTGTTTACATTGGTGGAGGACCGGTGCATACACGAAGCTGTCATTTTCATAGAAGAACTGTCAAAGAGCTTCCCTATCAGCTGTTTTGGAACGTCATGTGAATAGGCCTATACGGGTATATCCAGCTTTTTACGCTAGGTTGCTATAATTGTTGAATCACCCTCTTTTGACTTTTCTAGCGTACACTGTTTTTTTATGGTTTCATCGCAGCAAGCTATGAGATGATGAAAATTTTCATTGTTGACGATTCAATGTCAGGCATTTTCACTCAAATGTTCAGGAAATGTAAATAAGATTTTCTTCCATTTTTTAATCTTTTGCTTTACAATTCTAGGATAAAAAGCAACAGAAGCTAATAAGTAGTAGCCGGAATCATATAAATTGTATGCAGATTGGACTGACTCTATGAATATTTTTCAGTGATCAAAGGGATTACTGTTACTAAAACGTTGATCGCTGATGCTCTTTCAATAATCAGTTGCAGATCGTACAAGAAAAAAGTTAAATCCTCTAGATGTGAAATTTTAATTTTCATTAGAATTATCATTTCTACTACTCAAGATGGCCAATTTAATGTGAAGGTTGGTAACCTTCAACCCTCTATGTTATATTGATATTGATTATAAGACTTAAATAGGGCTGTTAGCCGTGATAGCTCTGATTGTGTATTGAAATTTGATCCAACTTTTGAGAGACACTGCAAATAATAAAAGCCAGCCGCGAGTCTTTAAAGATATTGGAGTGAGAATTTTTGGCACAATTACCAGTTTTATTGGCTAAGCAATAAGAGGTGAAGTCTGTGTTTCATGGAGGGAAGTATTATTTTTACTTCCAGCTTCTTGAATACGTTTGCAATTTTCTGCTGTGATTATGCTTATAATCATATCTGCGTTATAGGAGCGCATGAGAAAAATAATACGATTTGAGTGGAATCTATCGATTGGAAATCAAGCTGCTTCTTGAACAACATCAAATAACAAGGGTCTTCGGCAATAGTCCCAATGTTTCAGAAAGTTCATATGTGGCAACTAACATTTGTCCATGCACGTACAGGCAACATGAAAGGCATCTTGATAGTTAAAATATAAAAAAATCAATTAAATCTTTGAAATAATAATGATAAATGTAAAACAAATCAAGAAGAGTAGAAATCCGTATCAAATGTTGTGAAAAATTTTGACATTTTAATCAACAAGCGTAAGGTACTGCCTACTTAGACCCAGCTATATAATATGTTGGCAAGACATGTCAAAATCGAATCACCTGTATGTTTTATGGCTAGCGTAAAAAGCTGGATAGCTTGGTGACATTTGAACACACGAACACTTGCATACGCTCATCATACACAGTTTTTTTTTGCTTTCCTTAACGAAACTTGCACATACTTTCCAGAATCATTAGGGTGATGTGCTAGTATCTATCGTATTAAGCATTGATCAGTGAGAACTGTAATTTTCCCAGTATTGCAGTGAATGATGCTGATACAAACCGATGCCAAACAATTCTTTTTCAAAACGGCTTTAGCATTGTACAATAACATTTTGATAAATCTTGATCTCTTTTTGGAAATAATGCAAAGAAAATGCATCTTACCGTATTCTCAATCCGTCGTATCGTTTTCAACTCCGTCGCAATCAGTTTCCAGATTCGTCTCACAATTTACGGCTCACTGTGATGTATTTAGTGGTTGAAACAGAACATATCAACGCTATAATAAAATGTTTTACTAGAATATACAGATCTACGGGCATCTCCCTCCATTCCTTCAGCATGATGGAATATACTAATTTCTTTTAAAATTCATTGTACGTCATCAAAATTCAGCCCAAACATACGAACACATTTGCTTTTGACCGTACAATTATGACATTTGCTCACAGTACAGCGAAAACAACACAATCAAAGGAACCGTATTGTTACGTCGAGCGTCGCGCACACATTGATGCGCACAAGCTTTTTTTTTTGACGTAGGACTACGTCTTTGTTTTCTATATTGGGGTGCACTTTAAAAGTACGGAAAATGAGACATGTAACGAAATTAGGGGAGATTTTGAACGTTAATAACTCAGTTGTTTATGAACCAATTATTACGATTTTAGTATCATTCGATCAGAAATGTATCTACGCATCGTTAGTAATATATCCGAAAATTGAATTTTGTTGTTAAACTATTGAAAATTTGATAAATGTTGACCCCTTTCTTATCCAACCAATCACGTTCGACCACTTTTCAACGGTGTCGCTTCCCACTATAAAAGCAAACGGGTCCCTGCTTCTTCCCTCAGTCTTCTTTTTGCGGTCGGACTGTGAACACGGTCGGGCGAGTCATTCTCGCTTTGCTTTTGCACCCGCGTCCAATTTGTGTCGTCGGAAGAGGAAGACGCAAGATTGATTTGCGGCGGCGATGACGACGGCTTGGGCGCTTCTCCGAGCGGCAAACTACTGCTGCTCGGAGAAGCGTCCAAGCCATCGTCGTCGCCGCCGCAAATTTATCCGCGCTCCCAGATTTCGACCCGTGATAAATTCAGCATCGGCGGTCAAGAAGCAAGCCCGTTAGGAGCCAATTACCAGAAGCCCCCAGAGTTGCTGATCCGAGGAGTTGCTGCTAATCGCGCTTCGGAATCGCTCGAGATTCCAAGAGTGAGCATCGTTTTCAGATTTCGACTTGAGCCCGGGGATCCACTACCCGTTGCTGTTGCTGTTTGCGTTAAGGATTTCCCGGTTGACCATTGCAATCAAGTGATAACTTCCCGCAGTGCTATTTATCTGCCATCGGACCTTGTCAGGACCATCACATTTGTGGAAAAGAGTTGAAAATATAATATTTCCGACCTTATTAGATCTTATATTTCTCAATCAATCTCGCAGCTTCATACAAAATTTAATTTGTTATGAATAATTGACTATTCGTGGACGCTGCTGCAGTGCCGTCGGGGTGAGTGCTCAACACTTCACAACGATTGTAAACTAGAGTGAAATTTCCGACAGTGTCTTTGATTTGCCATATTTTATGAGAACACTTCGATTACGAAAATGATCACATGTAACAAAATTGCGACATGTTTAGAATGCTTTTGAAACGAAATTAAAGAGTTATTTGTGTAATATTCCCTAATGTGTTTACCACATACTTGCTATAATCTCTTAATTCATCTCATAGCAGCATACAATAATTGATTTATTACGAATAATTGACAATACGGCAATTTGAGGATATTTCCGAGGACGCTGCTGCAGTGCCGTCGGGATGCAATAACAGCACAATGTTCATCTTGTACATCCCTTACCCAGACATCAGTTTCATATAGCCTATTTCCCAGATAAGAAAACGAAGAATTTGAAAGGAGGAGCATCATCTGCTATTCTAAGGGTATAAAGCATCCCTCCTTCGTTGAATTCGGTTTCATTCTGTTTTCGCTTTCGAGCTGGTAAGAGCTCCTCCAAACCTGCTCAGCTCCTCGCTACCAAAGGCAAGCTGTTTGTACGAGATGGCTGAAGAAAATCGACCACAGCCGCTTGTTGAAGCGCACATCGTCATCCGCACCGCAAATCTCATCGGGCGAGGAGGATTGCAACCAGTGCGCCGTCAAAATGTGTCCGTGTTACGCAAATTCAACAATTCAATCGGCCCTTTCCAGAGCCAACAAATGTGTCAAAGAGTTAATTGTGTAATATTCCCTAATGTGTTTACCACATACTTGCTATAATTGCTTAATTCATCTCATAGCAGCATACAATAATTGATTTATTACGATTTATTGACAATACGGCAATTTGAGGATGTTTCCGAGGACGCTGCTGCTGTGCCGTTGGGATGCAATATATTTTCAATTGTTACGTGGTCCTACGTCACCAGTTCGTACAACCCCATAGGGATGTACCCTTATAGTTTTTCTCAGTACGACGGATTGAACATTGTTTACTTATATTCTCAATTATACGCGGTGGTTGAGGAAATTTCGTAAAATTTGATGATTTATTGAAGTTTTATGGCGTGTGATTGGAATGAAATCCTTCAGTGAAGAAGTACGAAGGTTTTCCATAGTGAAAATAAGTGCCCGGCGAAGTAAGTCACCCACGGGGGCGAGAAGAAACTTGTGTTGGAAAGTGGTGTGGCTCAGTCGATCGCCAAGCATTTCTCTCAAATATTGTTTGTCCATGCGATTTCAGTGAAAAAGTGCAAAGTGGATAATTGAACTGAAGTTATTTACTAAAATGCAGTATTTTTGTTGCATTTTTGGTGTACAATTGCTCGAACCATAAAAGCTTTCACAAAATTACACTTGGATAATGAATCTATGTTGCAGGTAAGTTTGAATATCCGCCGTAGTGGAACATTTAAAGTTTGATACGACGAATAATAGCGCTTACGACGAAGTAGAACAAAGCCCTACCCAGGTTCTGGGTGTTTTCTGAGACAGAGTGCATATTGTTTTGCTCTAAGGTTCACAACCTACACTAGAGCACCCATACAATTGAGCGTGATAACCACTGTTGGAATGACTATTTTTTCGATTTTTAATTCTATTAGTGGGGATGATGGTGTGAGTCAAAATTTTTGCACGGGAGTATATTGTATTGAGTTGATTGACGTGATATTTCAATCTACTCTACATGTGAGGAAAACAAACATTTTACATTCGAATTTAATGATCAACCAGGTCGGACATATCGTGACTCCTGACGTGATATTCATCGTACGAAGCCCAACTCTATTCACATTGATTCCCAGTTCTCTGCCATACCGCAGTCGGCTAAATTCGAAACATTGCCGAAAGGAATGCATTGATAATTGAGCCGCAAGATCCTTGACTTCTCCTCGCGGCACTAGCACCTGATCGTAAAACTAATAAACAAACTTGGAGCGCGCTTGGAGCTCCTTAGGTAACTCGACATTCCTTTCGTTACTCGGTTCGTTCCGTAGCAGTCAGAGGTATTGCCGGTAGACACTTCGTCTTGGACATTAAACCGCGTGGTGCGGTGGCGGTTGTAACGGCGATAGTTAAGTGATGCGAGAATAGTTGAAGTGGTTTTTTGTGTACTTGAAATGGAGATCTAACTGGTGAATGCTGAACACAAAAGCTATGAAGATATTAACGCAAAAAATACTTACGCCTGACCGATTTGATGCTTTGCTATTCCGATACCATGGGAAAATTCATCGTTGCCCGTTAATTGAAACGTGAGCACAGCACGTGAGTATGTTTTGAATTTTGTACGGTTGTTAATGCACGCTTGACTTAGTAATCTGGAACCGTATTGGATGAATTCAGAGACTGTTGGGGCCAATAGGTAGCCTAATTAGTTGTACGACTGGTTTGACGCCAACTGACTAATATTGTTAAAGATTGTTAATTGTACACTATTTCGGTATAGAGGACTTATCAATTTATAGTAATACAGTCGACTCTCCACATCGCGAATCTCTACATCTCGATATTACTCCCTATGTTCCTGTCTAGATGTGATTCCCATTTTTTACTGCACATGTTGATCAGAGACAAGACGTGTCAGGTCAAAGTACAACACGAAAACCAATTGCCTGTCAAAAAAGACCACTTCCATTGGTCGTTTTGGCGAAGACAACAGTTCCACTTAGTTGAGTTGGATTGCAACAGGGCACTTTGTTGCTAGCCCAGCCTGGCAACACGGCACAAATAATAGGTTTATTCAGAAGTTTGGAAATGTTTAACGAAATCTTTTTGTTTAAAATCTATTTATATTCGATGTTAAGTTTACTATATTACTGCCCATAAATGCATGTTTGTAACATTAGACAAAAGTAGGCATTGAGTAAATGGAATACCAAGTGTGCATTTTATGGCTGTATGAGAGGAAACTAAAATTTCTAAAAATTACCAGGAACTCAAAAGTGCTTATTTGACGCTAATATTTTGTACAAATCATATCGCATACTAGGTGAATTGTCAGAAAATAATTCTGATATAAATTTCATTGCTATCACATTACGAGGCCCATTTATAATCTCAATGTGACTGTTATGCGGTTATAATTACGAATGTGACAAAACAACTTGGTATTTTTTTTTTCGAATTTTCTAGAACAATCTCACAGATTTCAGTAAGTTGATCGAAAGTATTTATCATTTGATGACTCTCCATGGTATTAACTCCATTTTATCAAAAATGTCGAATGTGACTGTTTTGCAGTTATGGGCAGATTAGCTCTTAGAATGGTCAAATGAATTACAATTATTTAATTGATAGTAATATTATGGAAATTGTGTATATTTTATCTAAAAATTTAACCGGTTTAGAATATGAACATTATTTAAAAAAAAGCTATCATCCTCTGCACAAAATGAATGAAGCGTGCAAGAAACAACTAAATTATGAGTTTTGATCTTTGAATTTGTTCACAAGATTAGCTTAGAAAGAATACTGGTAGTTTTGGCTTATGTATTGCCAAGGTTATGGACTAAAAACAATGAGCGAGACTTAGTTTCATTTTAGCGATCCAAAACAAGCGAACATGAAATGACTTCCGTTTGTTTATTATGTTCCTAGTGTCGGAGCAATTTTCAATCTAGAATTCATCAATAAAAGTTCCTTGTTTCGCTCTCCCTGTCTCGATAATCTCTTCATTATCGAGATGTAAAGGGTCGGTTGTAATCATTTAAAACGATATTTTAGAAAACATCTATTATCTCGAACTATTTTACGTTGTATCTTACTTTCCGGCAGGCGATGTGAAAAATTAGTTAAGTATTTTGTAGCTAGAGAGTTGACCATATTTGTAGTTCTAAGGGGCAAATGTCATCTCAATTGCTTGTATAAAAACAAAACTAGAACGCGTCAAATTAAAAAAAATGTATTAAAACTGATGTGAACTGCTATTTTTCCGAACAGCATTGCAGGTAACTCCTGTAATTTTCATGTACCTATTGACATTGGCTAGGTATTACTTTACGCCTCTCTGCTACTTATGTTAAAACAGTTTTATTCCATCTTACTGGTAGGAAAAATCAATCACACAAATAGTTGTCAAAAGAATCGATTAATCCCCCTCTTAATCTCTCATTGATACTTTCATTTCGAAAGAATGTTTTCCCAGGTGCGATATGCCCGACATGAGTCGATATAAAATGTATTTGTGCATTGCACGACCAGGAGCACGATTTATGGCTAGGTACAGCTGTACGCAGGAACAGGAAGAGAATATACAGTCATTTTTCGCATAGTACGTAATTTGAGTAATACAAGTGGGAATTAAACAACCACTCCCTAGCATATTTTGCCTAAGTGCATGATGACAGTAATCATACGGTCACCAAACCCACTTATAGTTAATTGAATTTAACTCTAACCCATTATCCCAAATGCCATTACCCCGAATACCACCACCCAATTCCATATCTCTGAATGACATAACATGACTCGATGGAATTATACATAATGTAATTATATGTGAATTTGGGGCTTGTTGAATCCGATGCCACCCTCAAAAATTCTCCTACACGTCACGATTTTGAGCTACCGGTCGCCACAGTAATATAATCCATCAAGCATGCAGAAAAGATCCAAAAGTTTTGATTAAGGCTTTGTGAGTTGATTAGTATTCTTTTACTAACAAAGTTCTAATTGTGTGGTAATTTAGGCAAATAAATTGCCATACAAGCTGACAAACTTGCATGCAAGACGGTTGAAATAGGCAAATTATGTAGATTCAACAGCCAAATCTCAAAAACTGCCCGTGCTATGTTATTTTTCAAAGTGGAAGTGGATTCAGCAACTCAAAATTGAGTAAATAACGTTATTTTGGTGCTTGGGACGAAAACATGTGTTAAAATGTATTCCGATCGGAAGTATGGATCGGACGCATTCGTCCGATAAAGACTGTCACATGATTCCGGCACACCAGGGAAAAGTGTGAATGATTAATGCGTGCCCATTTTTATTATTAATGCAATTAATCTAGCAGAAAACACAATTAAACACCTTACATTAACATAAATGCTACAACCGGTTGGCTATTCGGTGCAGCCACATTTGGTTTTATACATATCAAAAGTAGGAATGCAGCATGTCGTAGTAATTTGTAAGTCATAGATGCTGTTTGAGTCCCAAGATTATAGACCGGTTTTAGCAATGAGGCTTCATTCATCTATGCTTTACGGTGAATCTTGAAGAGTCCTAGGCTAAGTATAGATAAACTCCATACTTTCAACCATATTTGAAGTGCTTCTGATAGACGGATTGTTGGTACCACTTAAAGCCTTACAAGAAGAGATGAGAAGCAACGCTACTAGCACTCCATTAAACCTCTAGCACAGGTGTTTTGTTCGTGAGTGGCACCGGTTTATTATTTCGCACTTTGTTTTCTAGGAGATTTGGCAGAATAAAGTAGGTAATGGGTGAGCGGAATGACGTATTTTGGCAGGCGATTTATTGATTGCCATTTATTATCGTGTTTCTTGACCAAATATCGCCTGACAAGTGACCACGAAAGCTAGTAAAGTGAACTGAATTGATGACGGCAGTCATCAATTATACGGCCAATGTCCTTGGTTTGGTAGATTCAATCCGATACGGTATTTTAATGACTCGGTTTGGTTGTGGTTAATTTGTTGTATGCTCCGGTCGAAAAGTTCACCCTGCTGTGGTATAAATTTGGTGGTTCTCAGGCTCATTCAGATGAACGAAGGATATAATCAACCGTGTACAAAGTGAACGAAAATTATCATGTCAATTTCTCTGCATGCTTTATTCATATCAGACTAAATGAAGTAATGCAACATTAAAAAGAGAAAGTGTACTAGTTATGGCCATAGTGGTTCCCTTTTTCGCTATATGAACATTTTCGAAGATTTTCATATTTTGAAACTTTTATAATGTTTCAGGATGAAGATATAATTGGTATGTTACAACTTCAACCCACAAAATAATTAAAAATTCGAAAGTAATGGATTTATC
This sequence comes from Aedes aegypti, assembly GCF_002204515.2. Lineage (NCBI taxonomy): Eukaryota > Metazoa > Arthropoda > Insecta > Diptera > Culicidae > Aedes > Aedes aegypti. The sequence goes on along the minus strand of NC_035108.1, from coordinate 140,917,723 downwards.
AATTATGGCCATAACTGACACACCTACCCTATATACAATGAATACGAGTTGTTAATGCCAATACTACTAAATACTATGTTAGAGGGTTAAATTAAATACACAACGCCACTTGATTTGTGCAAACTAAATTTGCATTTATTTCAAATATTTTGTGTATTCAATTTTACCATGGTACCATTTCGACAGTAAAAATTACTATATCATGGTTAAAAACTTGCAGCAAGCCAGAATCGAACCGAGGATCTTGGGATTGTCAAGCGCGAACGCTTACAGCTCGGTTATCGATGCGGTTGGATCGAGAGGGAGCAAAACGCAAATACCGTTTTGTCTTAAATTCCGAACAGACTCATATTCCGAACACTCGGTTTTTGTATGGCGACTTGGTTGAAATGTTTCGCTGAAATATGTCATCAAATCACTACGAAATGGCTGTCAATTGCAATTAAATTTTAACGTTTTCAAATCTATTTTATAGCTTTGGAGTAGTGATGATTCTCTAGTTGAAGACCAGTAAGACTAGCTCAGATAAATTTATTTGCGAAATTATTCATTTGAATAAGATTTATTCGTGCTGTTCGGAATTTGAGTCAAGGTGTTCGAAATATGAGACAGAATGAACACAGTGTTCGGTATTTGAATCAAAATGTTGTTCCATACTATAACGTAAAAACAATAGTAAACAAGTCTAAATAAATATTTTTTTCGGTACACCCAACAGCTAAGGGTTAGACTTTGTAAAGGAATTTAAATTTTCACAAATATCACCTAATTTATGCCTATCAGATGCATTTGAAGTCACTGCTGACCTTAAGTGTTCGGAATATGAGTCAAAACGGTATAAGGCGCTCTTGATAGCTCAATCGTTCTTCTTCTTTCTGGCGTTACGTCCCAACTGGGACAAAGCCTACTTCTCAGATTAGTGTTCTTATGAGCACTTCCACAGTTATTAACTGAGAGCTTTCTTTGCCGATTGACCATTTTTGCATATGTATATCGTGTGGCAGGTACGAAGATACTCTATGTCCTGGGAATCGAGAAAATTTCCTTTACGAAAAGATCCTCGACCAGCGGGATTCGAACCCACGACCCTCAGCATGGTCATGCTGAATAGCTGCGCGTTTACCGCTACGGCTATCTGGGCCCCAAGCTCAATCGTAATTGGAATAGTAAATTTAAAAACTTGTTCATGGTTCTCACTACTTCAACACTTGTATCAGTGTATGGTTCCTCTTAAGTGCTATGAGAATTTCCGTTTAGTGGTTTAAGGTGAAACATCTCGGAATCCAAAGATGGCCGGCACAATGGCCGACTTGTCCCCCTACTCACGTTTTCAAAGGCCTTCAAAAAGGCTGTTTGGCTTCCACTGGTGGAGGGAAAGGCGGTTTGGTAACTTGAACTAAACTTCTATATTGTCTTAACTTTACAAAGGTTGAATGAAAACTGAATGAATCTCCTTGCGCATGCAAGCTCCCTTTATAGGTGGCAGGTAGCCAAAAGCGTTGCATGCACAACGTTGTGGAGACGAGGGTGGAAAATTCCACTGCCTGTTATTTACTACATACTGGATGCTGCAATCGGTCTGCTAACTGGTGTCTGTTGTGGTGGTGGTAGTGGAAACTCTTTTGGGTGCTGCTTCACGCTGTACATAGCTGGATGGTTGGTCGGCTTGACTGCGCACAGGTACATGTTTGATCATGTCGCTCGAATGGATGGGGTGCAAGGCAAAACTAACGACGTGGTGTGTGTGTGTGTGTTATTTGGGGTGGTTGTTAGTGGTCGGGATGAGAGGCCGAAATACTCGCGGCGGCTCGAGGTTACATGGGACAGGGGTGGGAAGGACTCACAACTCAAAAACTTCGCGTTGGCGCGAACACCAACTACAGGTAAAAACTCAGGTTTACTCAAATTTGGGGTTTTAAAGCATATTTTCTTGAGTTCTAATGTTTCTTGATTTTGTGGGGATAATATGAAAACTACAAAAACTGATATTTTTGTATTTAGGAACACTTGTGCCTATAGTAGCACTATTTATAATTTCTGTTCCTGTAGTAGCACTAGCTTCACGGCATAGGCAAAACACAAATCAAACCCGTATTTTTTCACAATTTACATATTTTTCCTTTGAACCGTGGGTCAAAAACTTTCTATTGATGTAAAAAAGTGCTTAATTATCAAATATTTTGTTTAATAAAACATTGTTAAACTGACACTTATATTAAGCTGTTCGGTAATCCAATCCGCATGGTTATTAAATTAATTAACTCATTACGCGTGGTAAAGATGGACAAATTATGGGTGAAATTATGAAAAAAATCCACGTGCTCGGCTGGGATTTGAACCCAGGACTCTTGTATGCTAGACGAGCGCTTTACCAACTAAGCTACCGAGCCACTTGGTGACCCAATAACTGAGTTGGTTACAAGTTTAGAATTCAAATCCCTACAGACCACGCGGACCCCTTTCATAACCAATATCCATCCATCTCTTGTTCCTACACACGCGGAGCGAGCGAGTGCGATTTATTTAGTGTTGAAACTGTTTGCCTATCGTACCTACATCGCTTCCACAACAACTGTATTGTGGAAGAGTAAAGATGTGGGAAGGCTATCAACGTGTCGTTCTCACTCAAGTGACGACATGACTACTACAGAGAGGCAGTACACTCTAATATAAACTGACACTTATATTAAGCTGTTCGGTAATCCAATCCGCATGGTTATTAAATTAATTAACTCATTACGCGTGGTAAAGATGGACAAATTATGGGTGAAATTATGAAAAAAAATCCACGTGCTCGGCTGGGATTTGAACCCAGGACTCTTGTATGCTAGACGAGCGCTTTACCAACTAAGCTACCGAGCCACTTGGTGACCCAATAACTGAGTTGGTTACAAGTTTAGAATTCAAATCCCTACAGACCACGCGGACCCCTTTCATAACCAATATCCATCCATCTCTTGTTCCTACACACGCGGAGCGAGCGAGTGCGATTTATTTAGTGTTGAAACTGTTTGCCTATCGTACCTACATCGCTTCCACAACAACTGTATTGTGGAAGAGTAAAGATGTGGGAAGGCTATCAACGTGTCGTTCTCACTCAAGTGACGACATGACTACTACAGAGAGGCAGTACACTCTAATATAAACTGACACTTATATTAAGCTGTTCGGTAATCCAATCCGCATGGTTATTAAATTAATTAACTCATTACGCGTGGTAAAGATGGACAAATTATGGGTGAAATTATGAAAAAAATCCACGTGCTCGGCTGGGATTTGAACCCAGGACTCTTGTATGCTAGACGAGCGCTTTACCAACTAAGCTACCGAGCCACTTGGTGACCCAATAACTGAGTTGGTTACAAGTTTAGAATTCAAATCCCTACAGACCACGCGGACCCCTTTCATAACCAATATCCATCCATCTCTTGTTCCTACACACGCGGAGCGAGCGAGTGCGATTTATTTAGTGTTGAAACTGTTTGCCTATCGTACCTACATCGCTTCCACAACAACTGTATTGTGGAAGAGTAAAGATGTGGGAAGGCTATCAACGTGTCGTTCTCACTCAAGTGACGACATGACTACTACAGAGAGGCAGTACACTCTAATATAAACTGACACTTATATTAAGCTGTTCGGTAATCCAATCCGCATGGTTATTAAATTAATTAACTCATTACGCGTGGTAAAGATGGACAAATTATGGGTGAAATTATGAAAAAAATCCACGTGCTCGGCTGGGATTTGAACCCAGGACTCTTGTATGCTAGACGAGCGCTTTACCAACTAAGCTACCGAGCCACTTGGTGACCCAATAACTGAGTTGGTTACAAGTTTAGAATTCAAATCCCTACAGACCACGCGGACCCCTTTCATAACCAATATCCATCCATCTCTTGTTCCTACACACGCGGAGCGAGCGAGTGCGATTTATTTAGTGTTGAAACTGTTTGCCTATCGTACCTACATCGCTTCCACAACAACTGTATTGTGGAAGAGTAAAGATGTGGGAAGGCTATCAACGTGTCGTTCTCACTCAAGTGACGACATGACTACTACAGAGAGGCAGTACACTCTAATATAAACTGACACTTATATTAAGCTGTTCGGTAATCCAATCCGCATGGTTATTAAATTAATTAACTCATTACGCGTGGTAAAGATGGACAAATTATGGGTGAAATTATGAAAAAAAATCCACGTGCTCGGCTGGGATTTGAACCCAGGACTCTTGTATGCTAGACGAGCGCTTTACCAACTAAGCTACCGAGCCACTTGGTGACCCAATAACTGAGTTGGTTACAAGTTTAGAATTCAAATCCCTACAGACCACGCGGACCCCTTTCATAACCAATATCCATCCATCTCTTGTTCCTACACACGCGGAGCGAGCGAGTGCGATTTATTTAGTGTTGAAACTGTTTGCCTATCGTACCTACATCGCTTCCACAACAACTGTATTGTGGAAGAGTAAAGATGTGGGAAGGCTATCAACGTGTCGTTCTCACTCAAGTGACGACATGACTACTACAGAGAGGCAGTACACTCTAATATAAACTGACACTTATATTAAGCTGTTCGGTAATCCAATCCGCATGGTTATTAAATTAATTAACTCATTACGCGTGGTAAAGATGGACAAATTATGGGTGAAATTATGAAAAAAATCCACGTGCTCGGCTGGGATTTGAACCCAGGACTCTTGTATGCTAGACGAGCGCTTTACCAACTAAGCTACCGAGCCACTTGGTGACCCAATAACTGAGTTGGTTACAAGTTTAGAATTCAAATCCCTACAGACCACGCGGACCCCTTTCATAACCAATATCCATCCATCTCTTGTTCCTACACACGCGGAGCGAGCGAGTGCGATTTATTTAGTGTTGAAACTGTTTGCCTATCGTACCTACATCGCTTCCACAACAACTGTATTGTGGAAGAGTAAAGATGTGGGAAGGCTATCAACGTGTCGTTCTCACTCAAGTGACGACATGACTACTACAGAGAGGCAGTACACTCTAATATAAACTGACACTTATATTAAGCTGTTCGGTAATCCAATCCGCATGGTTATTAAATTAATTAACTCATTACGCGTGGTAAAGATGGACAAATTATGGGTGAAATTATGAAAAAAATCCACGTGCTCGGCTGGGATTTGAACCCAGGACTCTTGTATGCTAGACGAGCGCTTTACCAACTAAGCTACCGAGCCACTTGGTGACCCAATAACTGAGTTGGTTACAAGTTTAGAATTCAAATCCCTACAGACCACGCGGACCCCTTTCATAACCAATATCCATCCATCTCTTGTTCCTACACACGCGGAGCGAGCGAGTGCGATTTATTTAGTGTTGAAACTGTTTGCCTATCGTACCTACATCGCTTCCACAACAACTGTATTGTGGAAGAGTAAAGATGTGGGAAGGCTATCAACGTGTCGTTCTCACTCAAGTGACGACATGACTACTACAGAGAGGCAGTACACTCTAATATAAACTGACACTTATATTCTAGCATACAAGAGTCCTGGGTTCAAATCCCAGCCGAGCACGTGGATTTTTTTCATAATTTCACCCATAATTTGTCCATCTTTACCACGCGTAATGAGTTAATTAATTTAATAACCATGCGGATTGGATTACCGAACAGCTTAATATAAGTGTCAGTTTATATTAGAGTGTACTGCCTCTCTGTAGTAGTCATGTCGTCACTTGAGTGAGAACGACACGTTGATAGCCTTCCCACATCTTTACTCTTCCACAATACAGTTGTTGTGGAAGCGATGTAGGTACGATAGGCAAACAGTTTCAACACTAAATAAATCGCACTCGCTCGCTCCGCGTGTGTAGGAACAAGAGATGGATGGATATTGGTTATGAAAGGGGTCCGCGTGGTCTGTAGGGATTTGAATTCTAAACTTGTAACCAACTCAGTTATTGGGTCACCAAGTGGCTCGGTAGCTTAGTTGGTAAAGCGCTCGTCTAGCATACAAGAGTCCTGGGTTCAAATCCCAGCCGAGCACGTGGATTTTTTTTTCATAATTTCACCCATAATTTGTCCATCTTTACCACGCGTAATGAGTTAATTAATTTAATAACCATGCGGATTGGATTACCGAACAGCTTAATATAAGTGTCAGTTTATATTAGAGTGTACTGCCTCTCTGTAGTAGTCATGTCGTCACTTGAGTGAGAACGACACGTTGATAGCCTTCCCACATCTTTACTCTTCCACAATACAGTTGTTGTGGAAGCGATGTAGGTACGATAGGCAAACAGTTTCAACACTAAATAAATCGCACTCGCTCGCTCCGCGTGTGTAGGAACAAGAGATGGATGGATATTGGTTATGAAAGGGGTCCGCGTGGTCTGTAGGGATTTGAATTCTAAACTTGTAACCAACTCAGTTATTGGGTCACCAAGTGGCTCGGTAGCTTAGTTGGTAAAGCGCTCGTCTAGCATACAAGAGTCCTGGGTTCAAATCCCAGCCGAGCACGTGGATTTTTTTCATAATTTCACCCATAATTTGTCCATCTTTACCACGCGTAATGAGTTAATTAATTTAATAACCATGCGGATTGGATTACCGAACAGCTTAATATAAGTGTCAGTTTATATTAGAGTGTACTGCCTCTCTGTAGTAGTCATGTCGTCACTTGAGTGAGAACGACACGTTGATAGCCTTCCCACATCTTTACTCTTCCACAATACAGTTGTTGTGGAAGCGATGTAGGTACGATAGGCAAACAGTTTCAACACTAAATAAATCGCACTCGCTCGCTCCGCGTGTGTAGGAACAAGAGATGGATGGATATTGGTTATGAAAGGGGTCCGCGTGGTCTGTAGGGATTTGAATTCTAAACTTGTAACCAACTCAGTTATTGGGTCACCAAGTGGCTCGGTAGCTTAGTTGGTAAAGCGCTCGTCTAGCATACAAGAGTCCTGGGTTCAAATCCCAGCCGAGCACGTGGATTTTTTTCATAATTTCACCCATAATTTGTCCATCTTTACCACGCGTAATGAGTTAATTAATTTAATAACCATGCGGATTGGATTACCGAACAGCTTAATATAAGTGTCAGTTTATATTAGAGTGTACTGCCTCTCTGTAGTAGTCATGTCGTCACTTGAGTGAGAACGACACGTTGATAGCCTTCCCACATCTTTACTCTTCCACAATACAGTTGTTGTGGAAGCGATGTAGGTACGATAGGCAAACAGTTTCAACACTAAATAAATCGCACTCGCTCGCTCCGCGTGTGTAGGAACAAGAGATGGATGGATATTGGTTATGAAAGGGGTCCGCGTGGTCTGTAGGGATTTGAATTCTAAACTTGTAACCAACTCAGTTATTGGGTCACCAAGTGGCTCGGTAGCTTAGTTGGTAAAGCGCTCGTCTAGCATACAAGAGTCCTGGGTTCAAATCCCAGCCGAGCACGTGGATTTTTTTCATAATTTCACCCATAATTTGTCCATCTTTACCACGCGTAATGAGTTAATTAATTTAATAACCATGCGGATTGGATTACCGAACAGCTTAATATAAGTGTCAGTTTATATTAGAGTGTACTGCCTCTCTGTAGTAGTCATGTCGTCACTTGAGTGAGAACGACACGTTGATAGCCTTCCCACATCTTTACTCTTCCACAATACAGTTGTTGTGGAAGCGATGTAGGTACGATAGGCAAACAGTTTCAACACTAAATAAATCGCACTCGCTCGCTCCGCGTGTGTAGGAACAAGAGATGGATGGATATTGGTTATGAAAGGGGTCCGCGTGGTCTGTAGGGATTTGAATTCTAAACTTGTAACCAACTCAGTTATTGGGTCACCAAGTGGCTCGGTAGCTTAGTTGGTAAAGCGCTCGTCTAGCATACAAGAGTCCTGGGTTCAAATCCCAGCCGAGCACGTGGATTTTTTTCATAATTTCACCCATAATTTGTCCATCTTTACCACGCGTAATGAGTTAATTAATTTAATAACCATGCGGATTGGATTACCGAACAGCTTAATATAAGTGTCAGTTTATATTAGAGTGTACTGCCTCTCTGTAGTAGTCATGTCGTCACTTGAGTGAGAACGACACGTTGATAGCCTTCCCACATCTTTACTCTTCCACAATACAGTTGTTGTGGAAGCGATGTAGGTACGATAGGCAAACAGTTTCAACACTAAATAAATCGCACTCGCTCGCTCCGCGTGTGTAGGAACAAGAGATGGATGGATATTGGTTATGAAAGGGGTCCGCGTGGTCTGTAGGGATTTGAATTCTAAACTTGTAACCAACTCAGTTATTGGGTCACCAAGTGGCTCGGTAGCTTAGTTGGTAAAGCGCTCGTCTAGCATACAAGAGTCCTGGGTTCAAATCCCAGCCGAGCACGTGGATTTTTTTCATAATTTCACCCATAATTTGTCCATCTTTACCACGCGTAATGAGTTAATTAATTTAATAACCATGCGGATTGGATTACCGAACAGCTTAATATAAGTGTCAGTTTATATTAGAGTGTACTGCCTCTCTGTAGTAGTCATGTCGTCACTTGAGTGAGAACGACACGTTGATAGCCTTCCCACATCTTTACTCTTCCACAATACAGTTGTTGTGGAAGCGATGTAGGTACGATAGGCAAACAGTTTCAACACTAAATAAATCGCACTCGCTCGCTCCGCGTGTGTAGGAACAAGAGATGGATGGATATTGGTTATGAAAGGGGTCCGCGTGGTCTGTAGGGATTTGAATTCTAAACTTGTAACCAACTCAGTTATTGGGTCACCAAGTGGCTCGGTAGCTTAGTTGGTAAAGCGCTCGTCTAGCATACAAGAGTCCTGGGTTCAAATCCCAGCCGAGCACGTGGATTTTTTTCATAATTTCACCCATAATTTGTCCATCTTTACCACGCGTAATGAGTTAATTAATTTAATAACCATGCGGATTGGATTACCGAACAGCTTAATATAAGTGTCAGTTTATATTAGAGTGTACTGCCTCTCTGTAGTAGTCATGTCGTCACTTGAGTGAGAACGACACGTTGATAGCCTTCCCACATCTTTACTCTTCCACAATACAGTTGTTGTGGAAGCGATGTAGGTACGATAGGCAAACAGTTTCAACACTAAATAAATCGCACTCGCTCGCTCCGCGTGTGTAGGAACAAGAGATGGATGGATATTGGTTATGAAAGGGGTCCGCGTGGTCTGTAGGGATTTGAATTCTAAACTTGTAACCAACTCAGTTATTGGGTCACCAAGTGGCTCGGTAGCTTAGTTGGTAAAGCGCTCGTCTAGCATACAAGAGTCCTGGGTTCAAATCCCAGCCGAGCACGTGGATTTTTTTCATAATTTCACCCATAATTAGTCCATCTTTACCACGCGTAATGAGTTAATTAATTTAATAACCATGCGGATTGGATTACCGAACAGCTTAATATAAGTGTCAGTTTATATTAGAGTGTACTGCCTCTCTGTAGTAGTCATGTCGTCACTTGAGTGAGAACGACACGTTGATAGCCTTCCCACATCTTTACTCTTCCACAATACAGTTGTTGTGGAAGCGATGTAGGTACGATAGGCAAACAGTTTCAACACTAAATAAATCGCACTCGCTCGCTCCGCGTGTGTAGGAACAAGAGATGGATGGATATTGGTTATGAAAGGGGTCCGCGTGGTCTGTAGGGATTTGAATTCTAAACTTGTAACCAACTCAGTTATTGGGTCACCAAGTGGCTCGGTAGCTTAGTTGGTAAAGCGCTCGTCTAGCATACAAGAGTCCTGGGTTCAAATCCCAGCCGAGCACGTGGATTTTTTTCATAATTTCACCCATAATTTGTCCATCTTTACCACGCGTAATGAGTTAATTAATTTAATAACCATGCGGATTGGATTACCGAACAGCTTAATATAAGTGTCAGTTTATATTAGAGTGTACTGCCTCTCTGTAGTAGTCATGTCGTCACTTGAGTGAGAACGACACGTTGATAGCCTTCCCACATCTTTACTCTTCCACAATACAGTTGTTGTGGAAGCGATGTAGGTACGATAGGCAAACAGTTTCAACACTAAATAAATCGCACTCGCTCGCTCCGCGTGTGTAGGAACAAGAGATGGATGGATATTGGTTATGAAAGGGGTCCGCGTGGTCTGTAGGGATTTGAATTCTAAACTTGTAACCAACTCAGTTATTGGGTCACCAAGTGGCTCGGTAGCTTAGTTGGTAAAGCGCTCGTCTAGCATACAAGAGTCCTGGGTTCAAATCCCAGCCGAGCACGTGGATTTTTTTCATAATTTCACCCATAATTTGTCCATCTTTACCACGCGTAATGAGTTAATTAATTTAATAACCATGCGGATTGGATTACCGAACAGCTTAATATAAGTGTCAGTTTATATTAGAGTGTACTGCCTCTCTGTAGTAGTCATGTCGTCACTTGAGTGAGAACGACACGTTGATAGCCTTCCCACATCTTTACTCTTCCACAATACAGTTGTTGTGGAAGCGATGTAGGTACGATAGGCAAACAGTTTCAACACTAAATAAATCGCACTCGCTCGCTCCGCGTGTGTAGGAACAAGAGATGGATGGATATTGGTTATGAAAGGGGTCCGCGTGGTCTGTAGGGATTTGAATTCTAAACTTGTAACCAACTCAGTTATTGGGTCACCAAGTGGCTCGGTAGCTTAGTTGGTAAAGCGCTCGTCTAGCATACAAGAGTCCTGGGTTCAAATCCCAGCCGAGCACGTGGATTTTTTTCATAATTTCACCCATAATTTGTCCATCTTTACCACGCGTAATGAGTTAATTAATTTAAAACATTGTTTCTCTTAGTAGTGCTGCTATAAGAACAATAGATCTACTATAGGCGCAAAGGAGCTGAATTTTAAAGCGATACTATTTAATTCTAACATTTATTGAATAAAATTAAGCTGTGAATCAAAGGTTATCAGATAAATAGCTTCTGACCTTCATGTCAAAAAATATTTTGCAACATTTTATAACAAAACGGCCGCAAAAAGCCCCTAGTGCGACTATAGAGGACTGTCTACTAAGGTAAAACCGACCATAATCCTTTTATGGATCATTCTTTATGAAAATCTTAAGTTTATTCATATGATTTTTGAAGTTATATTATCCTCAGTGTGTGTATTGTGTATTTTTTTTGAAAACTATACGCTTAGATTCTTTAATTATTTTGTTTCTTGAAACAGCTGAAGTTCCGTCCGAAGTTTGCCTGCAAAGCCTCAAAATATTTTTTATACGATATACAGATCTGAATAACAATAATAATAATAAATCCACAAGCTGTTCAGTGGAATACCTATCAGTAAATGAAAACCGAATTGAGTACTACACCATTTTATTCCACTTTATTTTGACAGGTACGTGTATTTAAATAATAAAGTACTGTGAAATTTTGGAGCTGTAGATATTAAAAGAACCTTTTTAAATGTTTGTTTATCATAGCAGTTACATCAAATCGTTTTGGTATATTCGGCGCCATTATTTCTGATTGTCCAATGAATGATCGTAAAAATACACCAAAGTAACTGCGGGAGGAGGCCCATTTCGCATAAAGACGTTTTGCATAAGACATTTAGTATACAAACGTTTGGCATAATGAATATTTCGTACAAGAACATATAGCATTTTAATGAAGGCATATAATTCTCATTATGTTAAACAACCATTTTGCTAAACGTCTATCCATAAGTTATGCGAAACGTCCTAATGTGAATCGTCATTATACGAAATGTTCCGCTCCGTAACTGCGACGATCTACAAGTTTTTTTTAAATCAAGCTCGCTGTCGCAAAATATTTTCACACAACGAACGATATAATGCATTGCTATTTAAAATACGATTATATATTTCTTTTTCTTTTTCCGTTACAGGTTCGTCTTGTGGACCAATTTGGCAAGTAGAACTTAATATTTTATTACCATTTTAAAAATAATAAGTTCAAGGATTATTAAATCGATAATATTTTCTTGATTTATCTGTTCCTAGACAACAAAATTTTGTAAATATTAAACAGCACGCAATTTGCATATCGACGAAAAATTGTAGCAGGCATATTAAAATAACAAGCGAACAACCAAACAGCTGAAGCAAATCTGACCAGCCACGGGCTGAAAATCTCCTCAATAAAGCTTATAATAATAAAATCTGACCATCTGTCAACCAATCAATGCTCTTTCAACTATACTTCGGTTTATTTTGCTAGAAATTCACATGAATCTGCCACTAAATAAACCTAGCCACGCTCAAAAATCAGGCGCTCCAAATTGCACTATGGGCGATCAAGGGCCAATAATCGAAAAACTTACTGTTTCTCATAGATTTTCCTGGAATATAAGAGCAAGATTTTTTGTTGTTTCAATGATACAGTATGTCAAAGTAAAAGTTTTAATAAAAATAGAAAATGTAATGCTTACTCATGGCACACTTTGGAGGAAATATACTTATAAATCGTAATATTTTATTTAGATCTTTATACACTGTTTGACAGCTTATTAAAAAAACCTTTGTTGGAAAATCAAAATGAAATAAATATACAGTAAGGACCCGATTTTGTCAGCCTCTCGATGAATTTTAGGCTGACAAAATGGGGAACCTGACAAAATCGGGTCATTTTATTTTGTTCCTGTTTTTCAAATTTTGACGTGTTACATGGTTACATGGACTTTTAAGAGGGCGATGGACATGGGCGTAGCCAGTTTTTTTTTATCGGGGGCTCCCCCTCCCTTATATTGGTAATACCGATTTTGAACACTTAATAAAAGGCATTGCCATTGCCCCCTCTGGCTACGCCCATGCGTGCATGACATCAAACATCATCATCAATGTTAATGTACACGTGGTAAAACACGACGATAACAATTTTTTGACAAATTTAAAATAGGCTGACAAAATCGGGTCAAAAAGCTGACAAAATCGGGTCAAAAAGCTGACAAAATCGGGGGCTGACAAAATCGGGTCAGTACTGTATTAGATCGGGTAAATGTAAGGTCTACACTGAAAAAAAAAATCAGTTAAATTTTATCGATACTTTGCACATCCAATACTTTTTTGTCCCAAGTTGTCCCAGGCCAAAATCAATTTCCAAGGGATAAGATGTAAGATGTAAACTAGAGGATGGTGAACATTTTAGCTGCACATATTTGCATTTTTTCATCCAGTGAATTTTGACTTTTTTCAGTGCTTTAACAATTTTCTTTCAATAACAACCTGATACTATTTCAGGGGATAATTGAATATCTCAATATGATTCATATAACCCTAACTATATGAGCTCTAATATATATAATAATTTTCGCAGCATTTTTCGTACTAATGCCCTATATTTAACATAGTAACAAAACTCATTATTTCACTACAGACTCTTTTCAAAAGTTTGTCACGAAATTTTTTTTTTTTTTTTTTTTTTTTTTTTTTTTTTTTTTTTTTTTTTTTTTTTTTTTTTTTTTTTTTTAAGGCACTCCGTGCTTGTGGCCACTACTGTGCCGGAATTAGTTTTATCTGTATCTTCCTTACCGATACAGTTCTATTTTTAACTAATCTATATTTACATCTGCTTTCACTCTCTTCTGCTCTTTTGCTCTCACACCGAGCAGGTAGGAGAGTGCTCTGCTGTTGGTCCAATCGATTTCCATAAGCCATAGTCCATTGCTCTCGCGGTGGTTCGTTTTGCCGTGTTCCTGAGTCGTTTGAGGCTAGCTGCCTGCGAAGTGGGTCAGTTTGTCTCAGTCACCATCTGAAACTGACGGAGGATGGATGTGCTCCCCTCCTAAGCACGGTCCTCCGTGCGGCGTCTTCTGGTGGCTGGACGGGTTATTTTTTTTGGAGGGGCTGGGAATTGAATCCATGACCTTCCGCTTATGAAGCGAAAGCGTAACCTCAAGGCTACGGACCCCCCTAACACGAAAAATTGTTGAAAACAAAAAACCATATTCGCATCATAAATTGACAAAAGATATTTGACGTTATATGGTAAAATTATTTGTGGCCGCCAGTCTATATGGAAACCGCCTAAAGTGCATTGTTCACTGTTGTTTCAATCACTTCTCGATGAAACCGTCAACCATCGGAGCAAACATGTGATACCTATATTCATCTTGGGTAGAACGTGTTCAACTTTCATTAACTTCTTAGATGGTGACATAGCCGAGAGTTTGTAGTTATCGCTCTAGAGATTGCAAGTTCCATTATCAAATAGAATTCTTTTTCCATTTTTATCCAAGTTTGCTAGCTGCATAAAGCTTATTTTCAAACCAGCAGTAATATAATTTTGAGATCGCACATAAATATCTGTCATATTTGATTTAGGCTTTTTGTTACATTCAATTTGTCATAATCTTTCAGCTTTCGTTTGTACTGTGTATGATCAATAAGTAGTATCAATAGCATAATTGAGGGGCCCAAACGCAAAGGGGTGTAAGTGACCTTTTGGTCGGTTTTGAGTTAAGTATACTTAAAAGTTCTACTGTTTTCAAGTTCTTCAACGGTATTTTGAGGTGATTTTTTTCGTCCAATAGGAAAAATAAAATGAACCATTGAAGATTGGCTTGATTTATTGACTCCCATACAATTTGTATAGAATGAATAATTTCTGAAAAAAACTTTTCAAAGTCGTTTTTTCTCAAAACAAGGTTTTCGTCTCTTACACCGCTTCGCTTCTAACACCCTAATTTTTATTTTCACTTTGTTTTTGAAAAGAAATTTAGATATTAATAGAAATTTTATTCATTATTAGTAGCATTCTAAACGTGGTTGATTTTACCCGTTTATTAGAAAAACCCAAAAAACGCTTTCAATCATTTTTCTTTTCATTAACTCTGTATAGAAATCAATCTCATTTCTTCAACTCTTGGTAAGAGAACAATTTACGCTATTCTGAAGATACTTGGCAATCTGAAGAACAATACCGTAAAATGGGGTGTTAAGGACTCGTGGGGTTTTAAGGGATTGAACTTCTCCATCAAGTTTGACAAGTCACAAAAACGTCGAAAGTCCATATATGAGTCATCTGAAATGCTTCATTTGTTCGGAGGATTGTGAACTGCATTATGTGATAGGGAATAGCTTTTGAAATAAAGTATTGTAGAGTCTACATATTGAAAACGTTTCAAAACATTTTTGTTCGAATTTTGTAGGCTAAATTCATTCAACTACAAAACTATGAAACAATATTAAGAAAAATATGTGAGTATATTAGATGATAAGTATATTTAATTGAGATCATAACGCAGACAAAAACATTTGAAAATTTCATCTAGATTTCGACTTCTGATAATTTTTATGGAAAAAGTCTCTTTTTGAAAATAAGAGGGGTGTTAAGGGATTATCTTTTCTACTTTTTCCAAGCTACTGAATTCATTCAATTTATGTCGTAACATACTCCAATAAACATTTGGCTTGTTCCGTGAAGTAAAACTACATTGTAACAGTTAAGGAGTATATTATATTTTTTACTGAATATCACCAAAAATGTCTAATCTCGAAAATCGGTAAAACTGGTAGGAACAACGTATTAAAGTAAATAAGGGATTTTCTTGATACTGTTTTAAAAACTTGTTCGATCGCACTAGTAAAATGTTTGAAATGTTGGAACGATTATTTTATTTGGAAATGGTTTTGAAGCCATTAATCCTTTCAGTGGTAATCCTATGAAGTGGAAAACAATAATAATATGTTGTCATTCCCGAGCTCTTTTTGAGAAATTTCGCGGCCTCATCGAACACTGAGCGCATTATGCTTTAGAGTGTGTGTTAGATTTCTGCTCCATACTGCAACACTTTTCTTCAGTATTTTTTCGAAATGCCACTGAGTGTTGAATGCAAATACGTAGTTTAGTGTAGTGTTTTTTTACAGGGCAAATTGGCTATTTGCATTATTAAAACTAAAAGCTTGGTGAAATTATTTTTATATGATAGCTTATTAACGAAGTTGCTCTATAGCTTATAGGATCCGTAAACTGCAAGTGTATAGGTTATGATTCTGTTGAATATAAGTATACAAATTATTTCAAGACAATTTTACGATGTATTGTTAGCTCCCAAATGGATCAATAACTATGCAAAATTTAGCAGTTAAAACAAAATGGTTTGCATTTGCAGGAGTTCTAAGTTTAATACAGTCGCCTCTCCACATCTCGATATCGAAGGATATCGAATGGGACAGATCGAGACAAAGAACATAAATTTAAAGAACACTAGATTGAAAATAATTCCGTTACTAGAAAAATTAATAAACAAACATACTTTATTTAGAGTTTCCAAATTGTTATGAACCACGTTAATTTGGTAGTTACCTTTGATAATGTTAATATCGACACATGGAGAGAAAATTGGGAACAAAAAATCAACAAGAACACATCGAGATATTGGAGTAAGGAGGATATCGAAATATGAAGAGATGAATCGTATGCAGAATGAAGGGACCGAAGCAATCATCGACTTAGGGAGAGATATCGAGATGTAGAACACAGAGATGTGGAGAGTCGACTGTTATATTGAAGTAAAATCTGATTAAGTTTGAAATTGAATGAAAGCATCAAAATTATTGACCGAAAAGATTATGTTTTGTTGTAGGCAAAATAGGGTTTTATTTACAAAACTCAAATTCCTTAACACCCCATTTTGCATTTCCGTCAAAAATCACATATTTTAATGATTATCTCAGAAATCTGTCATAGTATCCTCATAAATGTATTTGGCTTTTGATATACACGATGAGAGAATGGTAGGACTGTCCTTTGTTCAATTATTGACATACTGGAAGTTGCTTGAAATTCCAGTTGAACTTATTTTTCATCCCTTAACACCCCATTTTACGGTACTGTTTATTTTTCTACTTATCTACGTGTTAGTTGAATTTTGGGTTAAGTAGAAATTTGCGTGGGGTGCTCTCAAGAAGCTTAAATTTGCAAAATATCGTCTTTTGGACATGGTAGTGTAGTTCTAGTATTTTTTCTCAATTCGAGTAATTCTAAAAGATGCTTTTTTGATGAATGAAATATACGTTTTTAATTCGAAATCTACTCAAATGTGTTAACAAGCAAACATCCTAAAATTTTGATATTCAGTCAAAACGTCAAACAAATAGAAAACGTGGAGACGTAACTTGGTATCTAAAGTATGTTCAAGGAATTCAACTTCAAAGCCATAAAAACACATCGCCAAATCATGTCGCCTACCTCTGGAAGCAAATTTGCTTCCTGTTTGGCTTTACCTTCACTGAGATCGACCTTCCTTCCTACACCTGGCAGCTTTGGGCTAGTAACTCATTTAGTCTCGCTTTGACGCCGAATCGCCGTCATCGCTGTCGCCGAGTCATTTTAGTTTGTAGCACACTGATGGCTACCACCACTCTTGTAGGTAGGTTGACCCCTTCCGTTCGTTGTACGCGGTGATCATTATCGGACCTCCTCGCGCTTTTGTGCAGGTAGGTTGCCTGGCTTGTGTTAGCGCTTTGGGAGAAGCTGCCGGCCGCCTTCAACCTACCATAGCATTAATCTTAACAGCAATCACAACAGTTCCGCCGAAGACATCGACACCAGCAACAGCACCACGCCCATGGGCGTAACCCGAGGAGAAGGAATAGGTTTTCCCTCTGGCAGACAAAAAAAAAGTTAAAACCACCTAGTTTGCCACGAAGTTTAAACGTTTCAAAGATTCTTTTCAGCATTCATATTTATATAAAATTGCGTCATAATTAACTTTCAGGATAAAAGTCGTTCTTACAATCAAACTTCTTTAAAAAATTTTTCCAAAAATCGTCCTGAGAATTGGATATATCTTCTTTATTTGTTTGAATTTCTCACAGATTTTCTTCAGCGTTTGTTCATAAAAGATTTGTGTCATTATTTATCTTCCAAGAATTTTTGGAGCTCCCCAAACAATTAGAATTCTGTCAAAGATCTTACTATAAATCATTTTACCTCAAAATCCAACATGCTACTTAAAATCAAGATAGCGTGTAAAACCACATTTTTCCACTAGAGATGATACTCCTATTCTTCACTTGATTCGAAGAAAGAACCAACGATTGAAAAATTGTTACTTTGTTCCACAAAAAATTAAGTTTGCATTCATTGTTCTCGCAATATACGTCAAAACCATAGAACATGATTTAGAAAATATTTCATTTTATTGGGTAAATACAATTGGTCACCTACTTCTTCTTGTTGCTCTAACTCAGTTATTATCAGCTTTTTGTTCGTGATATCAGAATTTCAAATGAATGGTGCGCAAATGGTGAAAACACGGTTTCTCTGACACAATTCAGGATGGCGGTCAAATTCAAAATTAACCTTCGAATGGAAGATTTCAACATAAGTCTTCCATGGGAAACATGAGACATATCACGTGAAGAAATACCTAAAATTATTCGACAAATGAGCTTTACCACAAATTGTGTGGCTAGCTGGCGAACGAGAGGTCCACCATTTTGAATAAACCGAAACGACCTTTGCTATAATAAATTCGTGAAAGAACTTCTAAAGTCGTCGCCCCGTCTGATGAAAATCCATGCTACGCCCATGACCACGTCCAGGGTGGTTCGTTTGTCAAGTGTTCACTCTTTTTTCAACCTGGTCAGATAATGTTGGTGGATGGACAAACACTTGCCGGTCGCCGGTGGTGTTAATGATGCTTTGATAGGTATCTATCCGTCGGCGATGACGATGATGATGGTGACAGTGGAAGGCGAGCTTCGCCGCCATTGAATCGTTGTTGGGTTTTTGCGTTTATCGACCGGATGGCATCGTTTCGCTGACGGTGGTGCTGCTTGACTTAAGCTTTATCGGAGGATACATCCACGTAGGACATTAAAATGACAATCCAGATAGGTCGGCTGATGAGCATTCGCCAAGAGCACTGATGTTTATTCTGAAGGAAACACTGGCTCTAACAACAGCTGTACTTGCTCGTTTGTAGCTATGATATGCTGTCACGTTTCACTGCCTGCGACAGGAATCGGCGGTTTTATGGTTCAAATGCAGATTGTCAGAGTGTCTTCTCTAAATTTATACTCATTTGTATAAAAGCTGAACATCTCTTTCTAAAAATTTACAAATTTCGAATATTTTGTTTCGTACTTCAAATTACTTTGATGCTGCCCGTTATAACAATTATTGACTTTTTTCGACAGGAGAAACTGAACACCTTCAATTATTTGAAGCCCCTAGAAATTGTGGATAAAAATTCATCAGACTTCTAAACTAAGGACTGTTTGGTCTGTTTGGTATATAAGATGGAATGACATTTAATAGTCTTAAAATAGTGGGTCAATTTTGATAATGCCAAGTGTTGTGCATACTCAAAGAGGGACGCACCTTTTTATGCATTCCATGTGTTGTTATTATACAGTCATTTGTCCAGGTTCCAAATGATACTTTTATTTATTTGTATTTAAAATTTTTACCCATTTTCACAATCATTCAATTTTTTTTATAAAAGTTACTCCACTAGGACACGAGTAATGGACCATGGATGTCGACCAAAAAGGGGCATTTACTTATGCTGATCGAACCACCCCTTGCCCTATGACACCCCACCCCACTAGTCCAGAATATTTTAACTTTGTTTTAGGTCAAATATAGCTAAGGATGGTATGTGGAAAATCCTAACATTTCAACTTCAAAAGGCTATTCATTGAGATTGGCGGAAAACGCCTAAAAGAGTGAAGCATTTTTGAAAGGAAATTTGTAATAATAACGATGGACATTTCGAATTAAAAAAATTTTCTTGTGCGACGAAAAATCGATTTAATCAGTGTATAATCCACATGGTTTGCTTCTATATAAATTATTTTGAACTGGAAAGCATTAAGCCCAGCATAACAAATAAATGCATTTTTGACCAGTTTTCCGATCTTCTGTACCACTGTGCGCGCCCATATTCTTTTGTCTTGTGTTCTATCCGTAAATTAATGCAGTTAAGCCGTTGACCCAGTCAATGAAAGAAAACAATCAATATCGCCAGCAAGTTTGTATAGCAGTGGAATGCACTCGGTGAGCTCTTCAGGCTATGCCGTTAGATTCGTGGCTTGGCCTGGCTTATGGGTAAGCCGCGCACAACCGTTCGAATATTTCAATTAACCTCCATCATCGGTGAGGAAGGTAATGAATTTCGGTGAAAAGCGAACTATTATGGTGAGCGATGAGCCACCTCAGTCAGCACAATTCATGTTGGGAAGGTTGGTTCGAGGGGCTCGATTCGCTTTTGGAACTGTTTCAAGAGCCATTTTCCACGGGTAGGGGATCATAGTGGTGTAGCCATTCGGCATTCGATGATTTGCTTTTGTAGAACAGTTAAATTGTTTATCGGCTTTTAACGTTGTTGTGCATTTAAATGTAAATTTTGTTGGTAGGTGCCGGTTTGGAGTGATTGATGGTGTAAGGTATTCATAATTAGCATGATTAGCGGGATGGGTGTCCAATAGTCGCTTGCATGCAGATGTCGAATCGATTTTGGGTGTAATTAAAAGTTATGAAACTGATGAAACCTAAAATCAGTCGGAAACTGTGAATTGGTATATTATTCCGGGTTAGGAGACTTTCCTATTTTATAATCGATTGATTTATGGTAGAAATATTTGAGTAAGGCCTAGAGTTTTAACCTATGTCGATTGATCTCTTCAGTCATTAGCGTAGCTTATGTTTAACACTAGGAGCTTAACAATTCGATCGCAAAGTTCCTAGAATAAAGTGTTGACTAACATTAGCTAAAGGAATAAAAACGGGATAAATGGAGAGCAACAACAAGAAATCTCACAAAAGGTTGATTATGGTCCCCTTGATTTCATCTTTGTCAAAATATACTTTGGAAACAAAAACTCATTTTCAAAATTTGCTTTTAGGGAAAATGTTTTCTATGGCCAAATCATGAACGTTGATTGTTCTTTATGATTTTATTGTCTAAAAAATCCACTCTTTTCAAAAGTAATCCTTATCAATTAGGTTCGTATCAATAGTAAAAGTAGAAATTAGTTAAATATAATGGTATGTCTAGACGCAACAAAAATAGAGGTCTATTGAGTGACTCTCCCGACGAACTTGAAAAAACAAATACTCAACGTCACAAACAATCAAGAATAAACTCTAGTGAGAATCGTGAAGCTATACCAAGTGAGAACGATGAAATGATAAATTCTTTAAACGATCTACGACAGCTGGTACGTAACGGTATCCTCGAAGCAAGTGATAGAACAAACTCAAGGATCGATGATATGTCGTTCCAAATTAAGCAGTCGTTATCGAAACTTGAAGCTGAAATGGAAACTATCAAAAATTTGCAACAGTTTATCTCTGATGAATTTGAGACAATGAAAGCCTCAATTATCCATCAGAAAGAGAATATAGTAGCGTTAAAGAAGGAGGTATTACAAATCAAAACAGACTGTGATACAACTCATCAGCATGTATTGAAATAAAGCAAAAAAAAAAACGTTTTCGAGACTTTCTCTTGATGAGTTTTAGAAAATTGAATTGAAATATATTTACCACACACATAATTCTAATAGATAAATATAACGATCTGTGTAAAATATTACGATTATGCAGTATGTTTCATTCAAAGTATACCTTGTGCTTACATTAAATTCTCTGGTTTTC
Source organism: Aedes aegypti (assembly GCF_002204515.2). Taxonomy (NCBI): domain Eukaryota; kingdom Metazoa; phylum Arthropoda; class Insecta; order Diptera; family Culicidae; genus Aedes; species Aedes aegypti. Next base: position 140,896,110 of record NC_035108.1, on the reverse strand, counting down.
TTAAAAACTCTCAACATTGACATACTGTAACAATAAAAATACAAAATACATTAGTGTCATACTCCAAGAATATCTTGATACCATGTAATGAGGTACAAGAAAATCTATCAGAAACAGTCATTTTTCTATTTTTTACCACCTGTAACTTTTTCGATTTTTCATACAAAATGGTCAACTTTGGAAAGCTTGATCTCAGTTATTTATGGACCGATATGAATTCAATTTTCACAGAACATCATACATAATTTGAATTTTAACATATGTTTTTGAATGATTTTTCAATCACGAGTTTAAAAGTAATAATGATTTCATTGGATTGTAATTTTCGTCGAAAAATTCAAAACTATTTATCTGAAAATCTAATAGCCTTACAGAAAAACTGTTTTTGGACTCAGGTCGAACCCTCTAATGTAGACCATTTTGAATGGAAAATCGAAAACGTTGCAAATATTTTGTCCAATACTGTATGTAGATAAACGAACTCAAATTTGGGTTGATAATGGTTAGCGTTTTTTTAGTTTAACATTGAGTTTTTTTTTGAAGAAAACATGTCTGGACTAGACTCATATCTTGTTTGTACAAAATAATAGGCTGTTGTATTAAAAAATTCAAAAAAAAAACTTGCATAAATACGAAGATGGTTAAAAGGAAAAAGAAAAACGACTTTATGTTTTGCCATACATTTTGCCGACGACACGCTATATAGGAACACTACTGTCATCTGTTGAGTCAAAAGCGCGTATCTCGGGCTGAATTCAAATCATCGTGCAATTGAAAAATGACAATAAAGAGGAAGGAAACAAAACAAGCATGCTTAAAAAAATCATTTAAGTACGACTTACACAAAATCAGGCTCTTCCGAAACAACACAAAATTTGTGTTATATTTAAACATGCTACAAAATCGCTCCTGTGTTGGTTTCTTCTTGTTTTTCATACATTTTGTGGCATTCAAAGGTGATTGGAAATATCGAGCAACCCCGTGTGGGCTGTGTAGCTTTTTTAAACGTGAATGTCATAAATCAACACCTCTACATTTGGTGGTCACTAAGAGAACGTTACGTATTAGTTAACTTTTGGCTCACAAGAGCGGCAGTCGCCTTGAATAGACAAAAGTCGGTTATCTTTTTCCTTCTACCCATCTTTGATAAATATAAGCATTGAAACGTAAAAAGTAATCAGAAGCATATGTTGTCTACAAATCAAATAGAAAAAAAATGTCTCTAAACCAATCTTGAACTCCTAAAAACCCCAAGTAACCAATAGCCCGCTAATGTAAGCACGGAGGGTGAATTAAAGTTCTATTTTTTTTTTTTTTTTTTCAATTCTATTTATTTGAAAGGCCCAAACGCCATAAAGCTTCACGGGGCCGAATAAACTATTTTTTCAAACTGAAAATAACAGGTGAATTGGGATCACAATCGCTTTGGGATCCCTGAGTGGCACACATTTTCTTTTTTTCTTTGCCGCGCTTAGCTGACAGCCGTCGCTTGTTGGTCCCATCGTAGGTTTCGCACGGAGAGGATGAGCTGTCATCGTTCGCGTCGTCGTCGTCATCGTCATCGTCATCGGCGTTGTTGTTTGCGATTTGTTGTTTCGGTTGCTGTGTAGGTTTACTTTTCTGTTTGCCCTCGTTTTCTGCAAGTGAACGCTTGGCGCTGGCCAAAATTTCACTAAAAGTATCGCGGGAAGAAGATGGTTGGATAGCTTGCATCGATGGGAAATCTGTCTCGTTGAATGTAGATTTTGCAGTTGTGACTGTCGTTGTTTTTGCCGCGTTTTCGGATGCGGTTACATCCACACATTTTTGGTTGGGATGTACTGCTCTAGAGCAATATCTGCAGGTCTTGTTCTGGTTTGGGTGTAGAACCGTAGCGGTGTGGCTTTCAATTGAGATGAATGATGGAATCGATGTTTTGAGTCTCATTTGCAAAACTCGCACTCCGTTGTAGACTCCGCCAAAGTAATTTTTCCAGCGCTCGTTTTGTATGGAGAGAACATCTCCATACCTCATCATATGGTCTCCGACGGTTGCATGAGGCAAGGAAGGAGGAAGGTCGCAAACTCGGACAGTGACTGCCCCGCTATCCACATAAACGGGAATCTTGAACGGCTGGTCCTTATACACAAAAATGCGTTTGAGATTGTTAAGTTTCTCATACCGCAACGCTATGTCATTGTTCTTCATCTCAATGTACACACAGTTGCGGGTGTTGTGCAATTGAACACTAATGACATCCGCGAGGTTCAAACTAATCTCGTTCTCCATAAAGTTTTGAACTTTACCGACATCGGGTCGAACTGGAAGAACGTTAAAATCTACCACAAGAGTATTCTTCCTTACACTACTCATCACGGAATCAGTATGGAGTACGAAGCACGGGAGCAAAGTGAAAATACGTCCGAAGGCTTTGAGCAAAGGCTGTCAACTGAAAGTTCTATTTGGTAACTTGGGATGTGATAACTTCTGGAAAAATATATGAGTAAGACACGAAACTCATGTGAACATGTGAAAAATATCATAATTTAACAGCTGAGAAGCAGGATTTGTCCCAATGTATTTGATTTGCATCTTTTTACCTCTTGTTTAGTTACAAGTGTGTGTAATATGCTGAAAACTGTTATATAAACCGCAATAGCTAGTTTGTTTCAATACTTAATGCCGTTTTCTGCAAAGTTGTTCATTTTAACAATATATAGCCAAACCACTTTTTACGCTCCAATTTCCAACGAACGCTCCTGCCTGAGGGCAACTATCGAGAGCCAATGTAATATGGGTATTTCTGGAACAGGATCAATGAGAAGATGCCGGAAATCGATATCTGACGCCATCTTGAAGTTCAAGATGATGACTTCCGGTTTGTGAAAATAATTTGAAACCCATGCCATATGAATATTTTTCGAAAGAGACCGATGAGTAGATGACGATAATGATTTCCCTTCCACGATGACTGTAAGGACGTGGCCGGTGCCGTTATTGGCATTACTCAGCTAGGAGTTCGCGAAATTTTATATTGAGAATGGTATGCTAATCCCAAGCTACATCTGTTGGTTCAATTTTGATTATTCCGGTCAACCACGGAGTAGCAACTACAAATTGTACGGTCATTAATGCTCATTCTCATGCTCATTTCAACAAACAGGAATTCAAAAATGGCGTAAGATTTTGGTTTCCGTCATCCTTATTGATAGCCTTGTGAAGAACCACGGATAAACCAACCTGAGAACAACTAACAACTTTTTCACGTTTCTAATTCTCTTTACGCTTGAAATTCGATCTTATGCTACTTTTTGACGCTTCAAATTCCATCCTAATTTCCTAGGCTGCCTAATTTCAGCGAAAATCGCTCATTATGCCACATGTCCACATGCCATTGAAATAAAGTTGGCTAAGCAGGATTCGGGGAATTGAAAATGATAGTTTTCCTCTATACGTTAGTTTTCTCAACGTTCGGGTCCGTATATGACCTTGAAAATGGTTCCAAATGAACCGAAACGTCGTGAAAAAAAAAATCAAAAACTGTCGTTAACAATTCCCGAAGGCTTCTTAGTCAACATTGTTAAAATAACATAACCTCATTCGAAGGTCATCCATTTTGTTTGTTCAATAATCCAATATGTATATGTTTGTCTGTATAAGTCACGAGAAAAATGTAAACGAAATAATCGGCTGATGGTGACTAATGATTCTTCAATTTTTGGCTCGCTGTTGTTGGTATCACACCACGATCAGACTATAACAATCACGTATCAAATTGAGGTATAATACTTCGACTTATTTCTGTTTAGCTATTATCATGGTGATTATGTATTATATGGTGATCTGATGAACTGTGCTGTCACCACAGAACTAGCTACTGATAAGCTATTCTCTATATATTTTGAGAAATAATGTGATCAAGAGCGCAGATTTTTAAAAAAATCATCATCTTAATAACATGGTTTAATATTAGTTTGTAGTTCAAATTAATTTATTTATATTTGTCATAACACATATTAATTTAATGCTTCAACCGCACCTTCCAATATCCCACATCGACTCAGACCTCCCTCCCCTTAGTCATGCTATCACGACTGACTCTAGCATGATCACCGCTTCCGCTCCATTTGGCACTCCCTTCCAATGTCAACCACCTTGAGATCCAATCAAATATTGTGTGCGAATCAACTGTTGACTCAATTTAACAACCGAATCATAAATCATTCAAACATTTCAACAGCATAGAGCATTTACTTGAACAGCCGAGGCCCTCAAAACTTGTCTGGTTGCCAACTTTGACACCGCTGGCTGATTGACCCGGGTGACATGTTTGTGAATTGAACGGATTAAAGTGGTAAACATGGCAGCATGGAATAATGACTGGCACATATGTATAAGTGTATTTATGTTCAAGAAGTCGGCTCCAGTAAAGGACCTGTTGTAGTTTGATGTGCACCGTGCTTGGGTCAGGTGGTGAGGTAAATTATCTTCGCTAGATAGTCAATCAAATTATAACAATATGTAGAATACATGTAGAGGCACATATTGAATGAGAACAAATAGCTGCACCGTCATGAGTTGAGAACCGCGTCTATCTTTCTTTTCATGTGTCACGGTGTCTTTGGTAGTAGGCCCTATTTGGAAAAAAATCAGTTTTTGCCATAGCTTTCATTGGAGCCAATTTGATTATACGTCGTTTAACACAGCAAATTGATAAATAAATAAATAAAAGTTTGCTTTCCTCCATCAGTAAACTTTTCGAAAAAGTCATTGTGAACAGAATGATGGTCCACATCGACGAAAATTCAATTTTTGCCAATGAAAAGTTTGGATTCCGACATGAACATTCGACCACTCATCAATTTTTACGTGTAATAAATTTGATTTGTTTCAACAAATATGAGGCTTTTCTACTGGTCTTACTCTTCTAGACATAGAGAAAGCATTCGACAGTGTTTGGCATGGAGGGTTGATTGTAAAATTAAAAAAATACCTTTCATTTTTCAACATACATTGTTAGAATAATCCAAAGTTATCTGTCAAATCGTTCACTTCAGGTTAATTATCAGAACTCCAAGTCTGCAAGACTTCCTGTAAGAGCTGTTGTTCCTCAAGTCAGCATGCTGGGGCTAATATTATACAATATTTTCACATCTGACTTAAAAATTCTGAACTGCTCGGCAAATGAAATGTAAAATTTTGTTTAAAAAAGTTTAATGAAACTTTAATTTTGTTATACCTTTTCAGGATGATAGTGCTGTTTAACACAGAACACCTAGACATAAGAAATGAACGCAATATTAAATGAACTAATAAAGGCATTATAAAAAGGTATTCTAATATTGTATTCGACTTAAATACATGGTTTGGTATTCGTTCTTCTGCTAGGGTCAATTAGGGCAGTCAACGAATTCGTTTGGTTGTTATTTTCAAGACATAAATTAGGAAAAATAGACTCCCTGATGTATGTCCAATACCTCCAGTATGCCAATGGAAAAATAATCCACTTAAACAGGATGGTTTCAGTGCCACCTCATCCAAACGAGAAAGTTTCCATGTGATTGGGTGGGTGGCGATTGTTGAAGCGCTTTGGAGGAGGGATAGTTCATTGCTCCAATTTTCAACCTTTGTTACAAGCTAGGTGGGTTGTTGGACTGATTGTTATGTTCCCTGCATGCAAGATTTATTATTTCATATTATTTTATGTGTGCATCGTATAAAATTCTCGATAACAGATCCGTGCTACGAGCTTGTGCCGTGTTCGACTATGAGCCTGAAACTGAAGCACTCGTTTGCTCGCGGAGGTGCTTAGGGGCCGTTCAATTATTACGACATTCAAATAGGATATTTTTTACGATTTTCAATCTCCCTTTCCCCAGGTGAAACTTTCTGTATCAAAAATAAACATAATTTGTATGGCGTATAAGAAATATCAAACCTCCCTTCCCCATAATCCCGTAATTAATGAACGGCCCCCTACCTGGTTCTAGCTAGCATAGCATCGACCACGCCAGACAGTGAAGCAGTTTCCATAGAAAGGTTGAAAAATGTGTGCAGCGTCATTAATTTTGCTTGCTGTTCATGTTGTACATGCATTGAGCAAGTGAGACCGCACCGTCGAATGTGTAGGCATGCCATTATTGTAGAGGAATGATGATGTGACTGCTATGAGCCTCAAACTATTATAGGAACAGGCATCATCACATCTAACTAATTTGAATTCGCTCTGATAATATAGAGTAGGTATCTAATGAACTTGATTGATAGATGACAACTATATTCAACTCAATTCAATGTTCTTTTGGTAGAGCGTCCTTCATGGGTTACGAATCTAGGTCAAGAATTGATGAATCTCAAGCTACTTATTAGTGCATTTCTATTATACGTTATTTTATTTTACTATAGAAAGTACAGTATAATGAAGTGTTACTGCGGTCATCAGTACGCATCGTACCCACGTGCTGTGCGTACACAAATTCTTTCTGTTCTCGGAAGTTTTTAAATTTACCTATGGCAATTAAACAGAACTTCTCAGAGCTGCAAAAACAATGCTTTAAGTACTATTTTTTCTTCTAATGATCCCTTTTCGATCCTTGTTTGGACCGTGCCTTCGATTTGAACCCGTTGGCGAAACCTAGCGGTGGTCGCCATCTTGAAAAAAAAAAAAAAACTGTCGAAGGTCACGTCTTCTTTCGTTTATTCACTAAACATGGTTGCAACTACAAACAAAGGGAAGGGTGAATCTCTGAATTCACAACCTCCTTTCAAAAAAGTGGGATTTAAAACTGTCACTAAACGCGGCAAGAATGGAAAGAAGGACGTTTCTCCGGAATCCGAACTTTCTTCCAAGAGTGAAATGGATAATGTTGATAATGAGCAATCAATTCGATGCTCTAGACAAATTTTTCGAACACCAAATTGAAGCAGTCTCTAGCCCAGGCTCTTTGATTCAAGTAAGGAAGCAAAGAGTGCTGCCTATCGTGGTCAGTTGTTCCAAATTTGGGGGATTTAGGCAGGAGATCTTGAACTCCATTAGGGGAATAGAGGTCTCCTTCCGAATCGCAAATAAAAGGAGACTGCTGAGTTTTGCCGGAAACTCTTAAAAATCACGAACTTCTTCTCAAACATTTTAAAGAGAATCAGCGCAATTTTTTTTACTTATGACGACAAAACTGAACGTTTGTTCAAAGTTGTCTTGAAAGGTCTCTTAAGTGACCTGAATAGATCAAAAATGGAATAAATGATTTACTTGAATTGTCCACAGTCCAAGTAATCATTATTAAAAGTTAGCAAAAATGAAGTCATGGTACGAAACATTGCCGCATGGATACTAAATGCATGATTTGTGGAGGTTCTTTCCACGCTAAAGTTATCTGTCCTGTGAAGGAAAATACCAAAAAGTTTTTATGTGCAAATTGCGGGTGCAACCATAAGTCTAACTTTTGGGAATGCCCTTCGCGTAGGCGAGTCTTCGAGGCTCGTACCATGTAGATGAATGGTAATGTTTTTCGTTGCCGGAATTCCCCTTGCTTAAGAACAATACCCATCATGTAAAATGTAAATGATGATAATAGCTCATTAACACTGCTTATACCGACGAAGGTTTTTGTAACGTAAAGTACCGACGGGTCAATAAATGTGGAACGGTAAACTTTGCACGACGATATCTCAGCTGATAATCAATCAATTTCCATATTTTTTTCACCATTGCAACCGTTTACTCTCCTGGATGCGTTTAGTGAAGACCGACTGAAATTTTATGCCACCATGGCTGAGAATTGGCCGGATCAAAAAGTTCCACATTTTTTGCCCACCTCCCGCTGCTTGTATACAAGCGTTGCATGCAAGTTGGTTATTCCGGAACTAGGTTTGTGGCCGGATATTTCAAAATTTTGACCAGCTACAAGGGTTCTGTCTTCGGGAGAGTTGTACAGGGAAGTGCTCGCTTCCTTATGGTATATGTAATGATACAAAATTCCACCACTGCGTGGCGCTAGTGTACATAAACACTTCCGGTTTACTGCTATTGAAGGATATCTCGGAACCTAAACAAGATAGAAAATTCCTGTCTTCGAGAAAGTTGTTCAAAGTGAGCCAAGCTTCCCCGAGGGACATAGCATAGTACCTAATTCATCCACTACGTGGCGCTAGTGTACGTAAACACTTCCGGTTTCCTGCTATTGAAGGATATCTCGGAACCTAAACGAGATAAAAAATTCCTGTCTTCGGAAAAGTTTTTCAAAGTGAGCCAAGCTTCCCCGAGGGACATAGCATAGTTCCAAATTCGTCCACTACGTGGCGCTAGTGTACGTAAACACTTCCGGTTTACTGCTATTGAGGATATCTCGGAACCTAAACGAGATAGAAAATTCCTGTCTTCGAGAAAGTTGTTGAAAGTGAGCCTAGCTTCCCTGAGGGACCTAGCATAGTTCCAAACTCAACCACTACGTGGCGCTAGTGTACGTAAACATTTCCGGTTTACTGCTATTGAGGATATCTCGGAACCTAAACGAGATAGAAAATTCCTGTCTTAGAGAAAGTTGTTCAAAGTGAGCCTAGCTTCCCCGAGAGATCGAGCATAGTACCAAATTCATCCACTACGTAGCGCTTGTGTACGTAAACACTTCCGGTATACTGCTATTGAAGCATATCTTAGAACCTAAATGAGATATAAAATTCCTGTCTTCGAGAAAGTTGTTCAAAGTGAGCCTAGCTTTCCCGGGAGACCTAGCATAGTAATACATTCATCCACTACGTGGCGCTAGTGTAGTACATAAACACTTCCGGTTTGTCGATATTGAAGGATATCTCGGAACCTAAACGAGATAGAAAATTCCTGTCTTAGAGAAAGTTGTTCAAAGTGAGCCTAGCTTCCCCGAGAGACCGAGCATAGTACCAAATTCATCCACTACGTAGCGCTTGTGTACGTAAACATTTCCGGTATACTGCTATTGAAGCATATCTTAGAACCTAAATGAGATATAAAATTCCTGTCTTCGAGAAAGTTGTTCAAAGTGAGCCGAGCTTTCCCGAGAGGCCGAGCATAGTACCAAATTCATCCACTACGTGGCGCTAGTGTACATAAACACTTCCGGTTCACTGCTATTGAAGGATATCTCGGAACCTAAACGAGATAGAAAATTTCTGTCTTCGAGAAAGTTGTTCAAAGTGAGCCTAGCTACCTCGAGAGACCCATAGAAGTTCAAATTTCATCCACTACGTGGCGCTAGTGTGCATAAATATTTCTGGTTAACTGCGTTGCGCTAGTGTACGTAAACACTTCCAGTTTACTGCTATTGAAGGATATCTCGGAACCTAAACGACATAGAAAATTCCTGTCTTCGAGAAAGTTGTTCAAAGTGAGCCTAGTGTTAGGAAATAATATACGAATAATTATGCCCGTCCCTGTAGAAGAGGAAAAAGATGCCTTAGTGAGTGACCACGATCAGCTGCTTCTACAAATCTTCGGCCACGCCGAAGAGATAGGCTACAAGTGAGCAGCTCTCACAGCATCACTGCTGGGTTGAGTAGGAGAAGAGTTTAGTTTAATTTCGATCACCGCCGGGATCGGTACCCTTTGATCGTTTGTAGTACCGTTACTACGTACTTGTGAAATACAGTCCGCAAAATTAATACAAGTTTCAGTTCAAATCTAATAAATTATTAGTGACCGTATCACCAGCGCTTTTAAAGTCTCTTCCGGAATAAGTGTCTCGCGAGTGCAACGGGAAAGTCCAACATTTGGTCCTGACGAGCCGGATTTGCCATTTTAGAGATAGCTTGTTCGCGATGTGCTTGGCTTGGGTTCGATTCGGTCATCGAACTGCTGACAACAGGGATACCAGTACATTTTGGAAAATGTCTGGCGAATCCAAAATTAAAAGTCTTGCAAAATCTGGCAAACACCTTTGTGTAGGAATGCTACTAGATCCAATTTTCGACGGTGACAAAAGAATAATCTGACAATGAAAAATTGATATAAATTCACTTTAATCAGAATTTCAGTCAAGCAAACACTAAAACTTTAGCTTGACGTTTTGAAATGCATATGCTCATGCATAGGGGCCCAGATAGCCGTAGCGGTAAACGCGCGTTTCTCCGCCACTGTATGTTTTTTACTAGGCGCCGCAATAATGTTTGTTAGAAAATCCTTAAATATTTTACTTATTGCTGTAAAGTCTGGCTGGAATTGGAAAAGTCTTGCAAATTGAGTAGTTTGTCTTTTCGTCTGTTTCTCAATAAAAAGTCTGGCAGCGCCAGATTAATCTGGCATAATGGCAACCCTGGCTGACAATACGCTTTGTCCTACCGGCGTGGTGACGCTAATCGGGAGAGTGATTGTGTGATTGACCGGGATAGTCGAAGAAGAAACGTGCCGTTGTTGGTGATTCTTTGCCGTCGCTGCTGTGGATATTGGGATATACGTGTGTGGTTGCTGCATTTACCCAGAGGATCGGAGACATCGCTCGTTGTTTCTGTGGACCACCGTTCCTGTACCCATAGCCTGGAGTGGACATCTGGAGATCACCGGAGGACGTCAGCTAAGTAGAGTGTGTGTGGGATTGAGTGGATGAGGTGTCTGGATTGGTCTGCATATCGCGCCCATCAATTCAAGTTCTACCGAAGGTAGAAACATAAAAGCTCTTGATGAGCATAAAGTTGCATGCAAGATTGTACCTTAACTTAGTAGAACACTGTGGAGAACGTGTTTGAGATTCTCCGGGGTTTATGATTTATTGCCGTTGAAGGCACTATTAAAGATTGCTGGGAAGTGTACTTCTATTTGATAATTTGGTCTGTCTTCAGTCAATTCGGTCGGTCGCTTGAGGTCTCGGGAGTGTGTTGTGCTTACATTCAGTGAGAAATTCAAGTGATTCCAGCCAATATGCCAGTGACTGATCTAAGAGCGTTTGTGAATCAGGAGCGTCATGCTTGGATTACGTTGGAAAACATTGAGGAGTTTTTATTGAATTACGAAGAAGAACGTGATAGAGGTGTTTTGCAATTTCGTATGCAAAAATTAGATGAAGTGTACGATAAATATTGTGATGTGCGTGTGAAGATAGAGGTTCTAACTGAGGATTTGGATGGTGATGAAGGTGCTGCGGGTGGTGCTGGCGAAGAGATTGTCGACCGAGTGTCTATGGCAGAAGCACGTCGGAGGGAAAACGAGGAAATCTTCAAGGAGTTTGAAAACAAATACTTTCGCTTGAAGCAGCAACTCTATGCGAAGTCAGCCAGGAACGTTGAAATTGCAGTGGACCGGCAGTTATGTGCGGAAGTGTGCCAACCATCACGAATAAAATATCCAGAATTGAGGCTTCCTACCTTTTCAGGGAAGCTCTCTGAATGGATTAATTTTCGTGACAATTTCAAGTCGTTGATTCACGATAATAATCAGCTGAACATGATAGACAAATTCAACTATCTGCGTTCGTCGTTGAGAGATGATGCCCTACTCCAAATTAACCAGATTCAAGCTACTGCCGCCAATTACACATTGGCTTGGTCCACCCTGGAATCTAAATATGAGAATCATAAACTCATTGCACAGGAGCATCTGAGAGCAATCTTCGCTTTGGCACCAATGAAATTCGAAAGTTTTCAGGGACTGAGTCACATCCTTACGACGTTCAAGGTCAACCTCCAGCAGTTGGAGAAGTTGGGAGAAACGCCTGATGAATGGAGCACTTTGTTAGCGTTCATGCTTTCCCAGAAGCTGGATGATGATACGATTCGTCACTGGGAAACGCACCATAGTTCTAAGAACATTCCGTCGTACAAGGACATGGTGGAGTTTTTGGAAACACATTGTGCAATACTGCAGTCTACGTCCTCTAGAAAAAGCAGCGACTTTAAGCGGCCTATCAAGAGTTCTGTGGTTCACGCAGCAATACCATCCAATGGAAATTTTCAAGTTTGCAGTGGAGGACCGCACTCCATTGAGCAGTGCAGGCGCTTTGGAAAGATGAAGGTCATTGACAGGAAGGCGACTGTTCGGAAGCTTGGCTTGTGCTTGAACTGCCTACGACCAGGGCACTTTGTTTCGGATTGTTCGAGGGCGTCGTGTGGCAAGTGTGGGCAACATCACCATCATCTTCTACATCCCTACACAGCCCCTGTGAATCAGGAATCAACTGCACATCAACCCCCTTCTCAAGGTCCACTGAGAAGACCTCAAGCCGCGAATTCACCCCAGCAATCTAGTCAAACCCAAAACCGGAACACGTCTCATCAAAACCCACAGTCTACACAAACACAAAGTACATCTTCAGCGAATGCACGGTCACCTCCCACCAATACTCCAACTGTACACCACACTGCTACACCTCCTGAAACACACCTCCAATCTAATATTGCACTTTTATCAACTGCTATCGTGAAAATCGGTGATCGCCACGGAAATACCGTTTTTGCTCGAGCTTTGTTAGATAACGGTTCTCAGATTTGCATAATGTCTGAAACGTTGTCGCAAAGGCTGAATTTCAAACGTCTTCGAGAGAATCTGCCTGTAAAAGGAGTGGGTGGTTGTTCCTCGGTTAGTAAGCAAGCAGTACTAGCATCAGTCTCGTCGTGCAATTCATCATATGTGTCGTGTGAGCTGAAGTTCTTTGTGCTTCCGAAAGTAACGTCGAACCTGCCGCAGCAGAGCTTCGATGTTTCATCCTGGAACATACCGAACGGTATTGCCCTCGCGGATCCAAGATTTAATGAGTCTGGAGTCGTCGATGTGATTTTGGGAGCAGTTATATTCTACGATCTGCTGTTGAATGCGCAACGAAAGCTGACCAATACGGGATTGATTCTGCGGAACACGGAGCTTGGGTGGATAGTGGCAGGTGGAATTCCAGAAACATCCGTCGTGAGTTACAATACCGTAGCATCTTCGTCGGTAACTACGGAAGAGCTATATGAAGAGCTAGCTAGATTCTGGGAATTGGAATCATGCCGCACCAAGAGCTGTTTGTCAATCGAGGAATCTGCATGTGAATCCATTTTTGAGGAGACGACTACAAGAGATCCGGATGGAAAGTTTAGAGTAACGCTGCCGAAAAGGAAACATATGCTAGAGAAACTAGGTCAGTCTAAGGCAATAGCGAAGAAACGATATCTTTCGATGGAGAAGCGTCTGGATGCAAATCCTGAAATTAAGGCCTTGTATGCGGCATTCATGCACGAATATCTCTCAATGGGCCACATGGAAGAGGTAGACACCGACGATGAACAAGCTGGGCCGGAATACTTCGTACCACATCATTCAGTGTTGAAGCCAGACAGCACTACAACTAAATTGCGAGTTGTGTTTGACGCGTCATGTTCCACGGACACGGGAGTGTCGTTGAATGACGTCCTAATGGTTGGACCTGTCGTACAAGACGATCTGCGGAGCATTCTCTTGCGATTCCGGTTGTACAAGTTCGCTGTTGTAGGAGACGCCGAGAAAATGTATCGAATGGTGTGGCAGAGTGAGGCAGATCAGCAACTGCATAAAATCTACTGGAGAGATGCAACTCAAGATAAGCTAAAGACGTACAAGCTCACAACTGTAACGTATGGTACATCTTCAGCACCGTATCTTGCCACTCGTTGCTTGAACAAGTGTGCAGACGATGGAGCAGCGCAATATCCAATAGGCTCAACGGTGGTCAAGAAAAGCTTCTACGTCGATGACATGTTGGCGGGATCGCATACAGTTGAAGAAGGTGAGCAACTCTGCAAGGAGGTTTTGGAGCTTCTGAAAGGATCAGGTTTCAACCTTAGAAAATGGAATTCCAACAATCCAAAGGTCTTGAAGGCGATTCCCTCGAATCTACGAGATGATAGGGAAATGCTGGATTTAGACGAGAAGGCGACCGTAAAGACGCTATTTCTCACATGGGAGCCAGCTACGGATACACTTTGGATCAAGGTTCCAGACTGCAGGTCTGGCGGATCAATCACGCATCGTATTGTTCTCTCCGAGATAGCACGCCTATTCGATCCATATGGACTGGTTGGTCCAGTAGTCGTCCAAGGCAAACTGTTTCTTCAGGAGCTTTGGAGAGCGAAGTACTCCTGGGATGAACCACTAAACGACGAGCTTCAGTCACAATGGTTGGATTTTAGAGCAAATCTTTGCAAATTAGATACTGTCTCGGTTCCTCGATGGATTAGTTTTGGGAAGGAAGTTGTTTCCTGCGAATTCCATGGATTCAGCGATGCAAGCGATAAAGCGTACGGTGCTGCAGTATACTTTCGGTGTGTAGACCAAGTCGGTCAAGTTTCAGTAAACCTGATCATGGCTAAATCAAAGGTTGCGCCATTGGAAGACCTGAGTAAGCGTAAGAAAGGGCAATCCATACCACGGCTGGCGACTGACTCCCAGGCGACTGAGGCCAGGCGGATATTAACCCCGAAAACCGGCAGAAGTGCCGGAAAATCGGACCCCAGCCAGGCGTCCCGGAAAGCCGAGAAGGGTGGGCCCGAAAAGGCTGGCCCCTCACGGAGTGATGGGAACAGGGGGTTGCGACCTTTGAGAGGTCCTCAATCACCACAGGTTAGGGCGGATCAGGGGGGGACGCCCCCTGGACAACCGTAGTGAGAAAGAAGAAGAAGGAGAAGCAGGAAGTTCAGGAGCGCAGGGATACCAGGCCTAAGAAAAGTAGGAGGGTAGGTGCCAAGCGCGAAAAGGGTGATGCGATCATCATCAAGACGGAAGAGTCCAAGTACTCGGAAGTCCTGAAGGCGATGCGCAGTGACGCGAAGCTCGCAGATCTTGGAGCCGACGTACGCAGTGTCAGACGCACTCGTACAGGTGAAATGATTCTCGAGCTTAAGCGCGACAAGGAGCGCAAGGGCGCCGCCTACAAAAGTTTGGCGGAAGAGGTCCTTGGCGAGGGTGTCGAAGTGAGGGCTCTGACGCAGTCAGTGACTCTGAAGGTGATGAACCTTGACGAGATCACCAACGCAGAAGAGCTCGTCACAGCACTGCGGCAACAGTGCGAGATTCAGGTGCCCACCGCTGCCGTTCAGCTACGGAAAGGTCCGGCAGGTACTCAGGTGGCCTTAGTACACCTACCTGTGGCGGACGCAAATAAGTCCGCTAAGGTAGGCAAGATCAAGGTTGGTTGGTCAGTATGCTCACTGAACATACATGAGCAACCGGTGATCTGCTTTAGGTGTAGGGAACCTGGACACAAGTCCTGGGGCTGTAAAGGCCCTGATAGGACCAAGTTGTGTAGGCGTTGTGGTGAGGAAGGTCATAAGGCACTAGGCTGCAAGAACCCTCCCAAGTGCTTGATTTGTTCCGGCAAGTCCGTGAACAACAATCATCCAACGGGAGGCTCAAGGTGCCCGACCTTCAAACGAGCCATTAACGAAAAGTCACAGTGCAGGTAACGCAGCTGAACCTGAACCACTGTGACGCAGCTCAGCAACTGCTGTACCAGGCAGTTGCTGAGTGGGGGACGGACATCGCCATCATATCGGACCCATACCGAGTACCCGCCGGCAACGGCAACTGGGTCGTGGATGGATCCGGAAAAATGGCGGCGATATGGACGACGGGTAAATACCCCGTCCAGGAGTTGGTGTCTACTACCTACGAGGGCTTCGTGATCGCCAAGGTAAACGGGGTCCTCTTTTGTAGCTGCTATGCGCCTCCGAGTTGGTCGACCGAGCGGTTCACGCAGATGCTGGACTGCATGACGACCGTGTTGACAGGGCGAAGGCCAGTAGTAATAGCGGGTGACTTCAATGCCTGGGCCGTGGAATGGGGAAGCCGCATCACGAACCAGCGAGGTCAAATCCTGCTAGAGGCACTGGCCGTGCTAGATGTCGATCTGGCTAATGTTGGTACCAAATAGCTACTGGATTCGGCACTGCAGTCTTGGGAGGAATCAAAACGATGTTTTTAGATTTTTCCCGACGTTTCGACTCAGAATCGAGTCTTCTTCTGGGGATACTGTAATTAGGGGAATGTTATTTGTTTTGTTACATGTTATGTTCGTTCACTTACATTCTACTTAATCGTTCTTCGTGTATGTTAACATATAACTGTTGGTGTCAAGGTTTTGGAATTTGTACATGGGCTGTGAACAGACGTAAATTTAAGTTTTATAATTTAGTATGTTACTACGATAGAACCTACATATAGTATTAAGTGAAACGTAGCAACTTTTCTTTGAATTTCACTTAATATAGCCACTTTAACTGCACTACACATCTGAAGGCGGTAACGGTTGGTTCGAAGATGGTGGTTGACTTGAAATTTGACGATCTTGAAATGTTTCATATATGGTTTGTAGGATGGCTGCGTATGTTGAATTTAAGCTACTAATATCTGTGCGATGGTTTACTGTATGTGGTGTATTAGTGATATGACACATTTCCAAAAAGGTAAGTGTATTTATGTGGTTGCTACTGTCTAATACTGTTACGCGATCCATATCGAAACGGTGGTCGTGGTCAATACAATGTTCGATAAGTGCTGTTTTCTCTTTTAGTGATAGCATATCTGCATCTGTTTTGTTGTACCCTAACTCTGTTAATCTATTAAGTTTGTTGGTGTGTGTTTTGTGTCCGTATAATCTTGTTTTTAATCTGTTTCTTGTCATACCTATGTAGCACTGTTGGCAGTTGCTACAAGGTATTTTGTATATTATTTTACTACGATCTAGCTTATCGATAGGGTCTTTTACAAATGTGTGGAAGCGTTGGATTGTTTTGGTTTGTCTGCATGTTATCATGATGTTGTTGTAGTCTCTGTTTAGAACCCGAATGATTCGTTCCGACAGTCCAGCGATATATGGAATGGATCGATAGATGCGGTTTGATTTCTGGTTTGTTGTTGAAATAACGATTGATGGATTTCGGGATGGAGAGTCGGTTGCTGGTTGACTGATGATTTCAGGCGTTGAGGGATTGTTGTTGACTTCGATAATTGGTTGTAGTGATGACACAGTGTTGGACCTTATTATCGTGGACGAACATCCTCTGTTCGAGAGATTCGATTGATTGACTGTAATTGCTGGTGGTGATTGGATGGGAAACTCTGTGATCGAGGCGGGTTGTTGCTGTCGTTGATGGTGGTTTGTTTGGTTGTTGTACAAGTGGAAGATTCTGTTGATTAGTGTTCTTGGGTATCCATTTTTGATGAGATGCTTCTGTACGATTGCCTTCTTCGCTGTGGTGTTTAGGTTGGTGGACAGAGAACAGACACGGTGTATGAAGTTTCTTGCTACGTTTACCTTGTATTTCGGTAGGTGAAAGGAATGCCAGTTTAGTATCCTTCCTGAAGCGATGGGTTTGATGAACCATTCAGTATGTAGGGATTGATCCTCCGTTCTGATGACAGTCATATCCAAGTAGGGTAATTTTCCTTCTATTTCGGTTTCGATTGTAAATTGTAACCTCTCTTCGTGGCGGTTGAACTCTTGTACAACTAGTTCCATGGCATCGACAGGGATAGCAATGAAAATATCATCCACATACTTTTTCAATATTGGAATTGGAAAAGGGAGAGAGGACATAGCTTTGTCTATGACTGTGTCGAGAGCGATATCTGCGAGGATGGGCGAAAGTGGACTACCCATTGCTGTGCCGAAAATCTGTCTGAAATACTGCCCTTCAAACCTGAAAAAGCTAGCATCCATGCATAACTCGATGAGTTCGATGAACAGATCCATGTTGATGTCAGTGTTGATTTCTAGCCATCTGTCCATAATAGTTTTTCTGACGAGCTCCCGAGGTACGTTTGTGAAAAGTGACACGACATCCAGAGAAGCGATAATGTATCCATCTGGTAGCTGAATGCTTTGGATTTCCTGGCAAAATGTGAATGAACTGATGGTGCTGTATTTGCTCTTCAGCGAATCTTGCAAAATTCGAGCTACAAATTTGGACAACATGTACGTAGGAGAGGTCATGTTGGGTATTACAGGTCTGAGGGGTAGATCAGGTTTGTGGGCTTTTGGTTGGCCATAGATCCTTGGGCATACCGAATCGTGTCTGCTTAGTTGCTTAGCAGTGTATTCGTCGATAAGCTTCAGATCTTTTAGTCTCTTTACTATGTTGTTGTTCTTCGATTGGAAGCTAGGTGTTGGATCTCTGCTCACTCTTACATAGGTGTCATCAACTTCTATCAGGGTCCTCATTTTACGGTTGTAATCCTCTCTGTACATTATGACGGTTCTGTTACCCTTATCTGCGGATAGGACACAAATATCGGGATATCTTTTGAGGAAGCGTGTGGTAGTGCGCGAAGCTGATGTGCAGAAGCGCACGACCGGATCATAACACTTGATGGACTGATTGAAACCGTGTATGTAGTTGCTCATTACGTTGACGATTCTGCATCTGTTTTGATCTTGCACTTGTTTACTGTGGTCTGTCTTGAGTATGCTTTCCACATCGGCCATGACGTGATAAAGTGGTACTTGTGGTATGTCGGTGTAGGGTAGAGAAAATTTTGGTCCTAGACTCAGAAGATGCAACGTTTCGTTTGGAACTTGGATAGCGGTAGCATTGAGTACGGCATTCTCGTTGAAGCTAACTAGATTATGTGGTTCTTCAGGTCCATTGGTGATTCTGCGCAGTTTGTTTGATGTGGTTTTATTCTTATTCTGAAGATGACTTTGGAATGCTACGATTTGAACATCGGCAAATCTGTCTGCGGTGGTTTTGCTCGTTAGTTGAATGATTTTAGGAAGCAACTGCTGAATGTTCTGGTGAAGTATGTTGATTTTGTAGAACGTTTGCTTTATTTCCAGATTGAGTACAGACTTTTTGAATCTAGTCATGATACGGTCCACCTTGTTTACGAACGGACCGTTCTCAGCGATCATTTCGTGTGCGCATTTCAGCGCTTTCGAGATGTGGGGTGGGAAGATTCCTTTCTTCCGGCAAGCGAGGAGGAATTTCTTGCGGCTCAACATATTCGCCAGCTTCCTTTGGCAGTGAGCGTACTCCTTCATTGCTTTCGTTGCTTCGTGTCCATATGTGTCAGTTATGTAGCGAAAATATCCATATTGTACGGAGGCCATGATAATGTATTGAACGAAGAAGAAAGAGGTTCGACTGATGTGAATTTTATAGCTACTGGATTCGGCACTGCAGTCTTGGGAGGAATCAAAACGATGTTTTTAGATTTTTCCCGACGTTTCGACTCAGAATCGAGTCTTCTTCTGGGGATACTGTAATTAGGGGAATGTTATTTGTTTTGTTACATGTTATGTTCGTTCACTTACATTCTACTTAATCGTTCTTCGTGTATGTTAACATATAACTGTTGGTGTCAAGGTTTTGGAATTTGTACATGGGCTGTGAACAGACGTAAATTTAAGTTTTATAATTTAGTATGTTACTACGATAGAACCTACATATAGTATTAAGTGAAACGTAGCAACTTTTCTTTGAATTTCACTTAATATAGCCACTTTAACTGCACTACACATCTGAAGGCGGTAACGGTTGGTTCGAAGATGGTGGTTGACTTGAAATTTGACGATCTTGAAATGTTTCATATATGGTTTGTAGGATGGCTGCGTATGTTGAATTTAAGCTACTAATATCTGTGCGATGGTTTACTGTATGTGGTGTATTAGTGATATGACACATTTCCAAAAAGGTAAGTGTATTTATGTGGTTGCTACTGTCTAATACTGTTACGCGATCCATATCGAAACGGTGGTCGTGGTCAATACAATGTTCGATAAGTGCTGTTTTCTCTTTTAGTGATAGCATATCTGCATCTGTTTTGTTGTACCCTAACTCTGTTAATCTATTAAGTTTGTTGGTGTGTGTTTTGTGTCCGTATAATCTTGTTTTTAATCTGTTTCTTGTCATACCTATGTAGCACTGTTGGCAGTTGCTACAAGGTATTTTGTATATTATTTTACTACGATCTAGCTTATCGATAGGGTCTTTTACAAATGTGTGGAAGCGTTGGATTGTTTTGGTTTGTCTGCATGTTATCATGATGTTGTTGTAGTCTCTGTTTAGAACCCGAATGATTCGTTCCGACAGTCCAGCGATATATGGAATGGATCGATAGATGCGGTTTGATTTCTGGTTTGTTGTTGAAATAACGATTGATGGATTTCGGGATGGAGAGTCGGTTGCTGGTTGACTGATGATTTCAGGCGTTGAGGGATTGTTGTTGACTTCGATAATTGGTTGTAGTGATGACACAGTGTTGGACCTTATTATCGTGGACGAACATCCTCTGTTCGAGAGATTCGATTGATTGACTGTAATTGCTGGTGGTGATTGGATGGGAAACTCTGTGATCGAGGCGGGTTGTTGCTGTCGTTGATGGTGGTTTGTGTTGTACAAGTGGAAGATTCTGTTGATTAGTGTTCTTGGGTATCTTGGGTTTGGGTGTTCTTGGGTATCTTGGGTTTGGTTGGAAGATACTGCTTTGAGAGACTCTGTCAGAGTGCCAACGTGAACCCGTGGGGTGATGCCTACAGGATCGTTATGGCGAAGACAAGAGGTGCAATTGCTCCTACGGAGCAATCTCCACAGATGCTGGAGGGGATCATCGAGGGGCTCTTTCCGCGCCACAACCCTAGCCCATGGCCTCCTTTTGTAGGACAGCCGGGGATTGGGGCTGGCGATGAGGATAGAGTAACCGATGAGGAACTTGTAGGGATGTTCAGATCTGCTATGCAGATATGCCTGGACGAGGGAGTATTTCCAGATGCGTGGAAGAGGCAGAGCCTGGTACTATTGCCAAAGGCGGGGAAACCACCTGGTGACCCGTCGGCGTATAGACCAATATGCTTGATTGACACGGCGGGGAAGGTGCTCGAGAAGATCATCCTCAACAGACTGTTGAGGTACACTGAGAGTGTAAATGGTCTCTCAAGCAACCAGTTCGGCTTCCGGAAAGGGAAGTCCACCGTAGACGCTATTCTGACGGTTAAGAAAACCGCTGAGATAGCACTCCAGCGTAAGAGGAGGGGGATTCGCTACTGCGCAGTAGTGACTCTGGATGTAAGGAACGCATTTAATAGTGCCAGTTGGGCGGCTATTGCCGATGCGCTCCTGCGTCTGGGGATACCCGAGTACCTGTACAAGATTCTCGGAAGTTACTTCCAGAATCGGGTATTAGTCTATGACACAGAGGTGGGTCGGAAGTGCTTTCACATAACCTCAGGAGTCCCGCAAGGTTCCATCCTGGGCCCGGTGTTATGGAATGTCATGTACGACGAGGTGTTGAGATTAAAATTCCCGGCGGGTGTGGTCATCGTTGGCTTTGCCGACGATATTACGCTGGAGGTCTACGGTGAATCGATCGAAGAAGTGGAATTGACTGCAGCCCACTCGATCGCAATTGTGGAGGAGTGGATGAGCTCCAGGAAACTGGAATTGGCTCACCACAAAACTGAGGCGGTTGTTGTCAACAACCGAAAGTCGGTGCAGCAAGCGGTGATCAGTGTAGGCGACTGCACGATCACTTCGAAGCGCTCCGTCAAACACTTGGGGGTGATGATCGACGATAAGCTTACCTTCGGTAGCCACGTCGATTATGCCTGCAAGAGAGCCTCCACAGCTATTGTGGCACTGTCCCGGATGATGTCCAATAGCTCTGCGGTGTACGCCAGCAAGCGAAAGCTTCTGGCCAGTGTCGCCTCGTCCATACTGAGGTATGGTGGCCCGGCTTGGGGCACGGCCTTAAGTACCAAGAGCTACCGTAGCAAGCTAGAGAGTACTTATAGGCTAATGTGCCTGAGGGTTGCGAGCGCGTACCGTACCGTGTCACACGATGCACTCTGCGTCATCACCGGTATGGTGCCTATTGGTATCCTTATCATGGAAGACATAGAGTGCTTCGAAATGCGCGGCACAAGAGGCATACGCAGGACTGCCAGACTGGCCTCCATGGTCAAATGGCAGCGTGCGTGGGACAGTTCCACCAAGGGAGTGTGGACTCACAGGTTGATTCCGAGGTTAGATATCTGGGTCAATAGGCGCCATGGGGAACTAACATTCCACCTGACACAGGTCCTTTCGGGCCATGGTTGCTTTAGATAGTATCTACACCGTTTCGGTCATGCGGGTTCTCCCGAATGTCCAGTTTGTGCAGGTTTAGAGGAAACGGCGGAACACGTTTTGTTCGTGTGCCCGCGTTTCCGCACAATGCGTGACCGCATGTTAGCCACATGCGGTCGGGACACGACTCCGGACAATTTGGTCCAGAGGATGTGTGAAGACGAGTTTGGCTGGAATGCCGTTTCATCGGCTATCACCCACATCGTCTCGGAACTGCAAAGGAGGTGGCGAGTGGACTCGAGGAGTGGCTAGTGCAGACGCTAAACAACAGGTGGTCCAAGGGTTCGCAGTCGGCCACGTAGGTCATACCGGTGCCCTACGGTCGAAATCGACCCTTACAGCGATTAAGTGGCCGCGGGGAGAACATCCTGGTAGCGCTGCTGTCGTGGCGCCGGCCTACTGGGTGGATACGAGCCTCTGGTTGTTCGGGGCAGGTGGAGGCCCCTTCGTCAGCAATCCCAGCTGGTGCTAGCTGATAGGGCCTGAGCCTTCAGTAGGTCAAATTGCGAAGCCCGCAGTATCAGTTCTTGATACCTGCGGTGCAGCTGGGCGCGGGCGTAGTGGTCGACCCTGCCCGCTTTCAGCGGACAACGGGAGGTGAGGACCACTTGGGAAGCTGGCAAAGCGCCAGCATGCTACCTTGGTGGACCCCCCTAAGCGTGTCATCGATGTTCGTTGCTGCATGGCTACGCAGCTAACCTGGAGGATGCGATGTGCAATAGCCCCTCTTCGAAGCAATGCCTTCTTGGTGGTCCCGGAGAGACGAAGGGTTTGGCGGCAATGGAAATGGTTTAGTGGGTCGGGGGTGTAGTCCTGTTTACTGCTTGCATGTAGTAAATGGTCCCTAACCCCACACGGCGTCTGTTGAGCAGATTATCCCCCCATTGCTTAGAAGAAAAAAAAAAAAAAAATACCACGGCTGGAATTATCGGCAGCGCTTCTGTTGGCGCACTTATACGAATCCGTCTCTAGTAGTATGATGATAGCTGCGAAATTTTTCTTCTGGACTGATTCTACAATTGTGAAATGCTGGATCTCATCACACCCATCAAGATGGCAACCTTTTGTGGCCAATCGCGTATCGGAAATACAGCATGCAACGAAGGGTGGAATGTGGAACCACGTTCCAGGGATTGACAATCCCGCTGATATTATTTCACGTGGAGCCACCCCAGATCAGTTAGCGAATAACTCTCTTTGGTGGAGTGGTCCAGATTGGCTGAAGAAAGAAACTTATTATTGGCCAGCTAGTTCGCAGATTCCGGAAAAACAGTTTGACTCGGTAATGTTGGAAGAGAAACCACTAGTGTCTGCAGCACTGCAAGTTGTGCCTCCAAATGAGTTCTTCACACTGTGTTCAACGCTACTGAGTCTCATCCGCTTGACAGCTTGGCTACGCCGTTTTTTGTTCAACTGTAAGCCTCGTAATAGGTTGCAGCGAAAATCGGGAATAATTACGGCAGCCGATCATGAAGAAGCTCTGCTGAATTTGGTGCAGCTAGCCCAATCCGAATGCTTCCCATTGGAACTATCAGACCTTGCATCAAAGAATGAAGTCCGTTCTACATCAAAACTCCGTAATCTGAAGCCTGTGATGATTGAAGGGGTACTATGCGTCGGCGGGCGGCTAGGTAATGCTTCCGTTTCAAAGGGGCGAAAGCACCCAATGATTTTGGACAGCCGACATCCACTAACTATGTTGATATTGATCGACTATCACCACCGACTTCTGCATGCAGGGCCGCAGTTGATGATTTCCTGCGTTCGTGAAAGGTTCTGGCCAATCAATGTCAGAAATCTGGCACGCAAAGTGACACACCAATGCGTGAAATGTTTCAGGGCCAAACCACGAGTTCACGAACAGCTCATGGGAGATCTTCCTCTCGAAAGAGTTTCGCCAGCCCCTGCTTTCCAACGTGTGGGAATTGATTATTGTGGACCATTTGAACTGCAACCCGCAACTCGAAAGAGCGCTCCGATAAAATGCTACATCTGCCTGTTCGTTTGCATGGTTTGCAAGGCTGTTCACGCAGAAGTCGTGATGGACCTTACAGCTGATGCGTTTCTTGCGGCTCTACGAAGATTTGTTGCCCGACGAGGAAGGCCAGTGGAAATATTTTGCGATAATGCGACGAATTTTGTTGGAGCTCGAAGACAACTAAGCGAATTAGATCGTATGTTTCGGCAGGAACAATTCCAAGACAAATTGTCTGCCAAAACCGCAGAAGACTCTATTACCTTCAAATTCATACCGGCCAAGTCACCCAATTTTGGTGGATTATGGGAAGCTGCGGTTAAATCGTTAAAGGGTCACATGAGAAAGGTGATCGGTAACAGGTTGCTAAAGCCGGACGAAATGCACACAGTTGTTACTCAGATAGAGGCATGTTTAAACTCAAGACCCCTGACTCCACTGAGCAACGACCCAGCTGACCTTGAAGTGCTCACACCAGGACACTTCCTGATACAACGCCCGCTCACCGCAGTATCAGAACCTAGTCTTATGGACCTAACGGAAGGCAGGCTTTCCAGATGGCAGAAAGTTCAGCCAGGTAATCTGGAAGCTGTGGTCAACCGATTATTTGTCAACCCTCCAAAATCGCAACAAATGGACTAAGCACAGAAATAATCTTGATGTCGGAACTATGGTTCTATTGAAAGAGGACAACATTCCACCCCTTAAGTGGAAGTTAGGGCGAGTGACGGAGATCTACCCTGGTCAAGATGGGAACATGAGAGTTGTTACTGTCCGCACCAAGGACGGCCATTTCCGCCGAGCAATTTCAAAAATTTGTATTCTGCCCATCTACGATTGTCAACACGAGGAATCGCTGTAATGCCAACTATGTATTTTAGCCCCCATATACGGGGCATCTATAGGCATCCTGCGATGAAGATCGTCGCTACTGCCTGGGGGCAACCCTGAAGTTATGTATCCAATCATCCTTTATTTCATCATCATGTCTCGGAACATTCTGATGCGTTCTCCATTCGACAGTCTCCATCCAAATTTGAATTCTGCGTGGATGCCGTAAGGTACAGTGGGGGAAGTGTATCAGTGGGGTAAGTGGATCATTCGTCAATATTAAGCATAAATACTTGAATATGTTTAATGTTTTCGCACCATTGCTTCGTTTCAGGTTATATTCTTACGCCCACACTGATACTATTGCAAAACTGGTTCTACACGTACACCAACACAAGCAAACTTGTTTGCTGCAAAAATTAATTAATTTGAAAATTGTTTTCCATCAATCAAAAATCCACAGTATCTCTGTCTAAAGTCAAATACTATTAGTTTTTTCGACACGTGGTGAGCATTTCAGTTCTAATTGAATGAATCACATCGAAAAATATGTGATTTTTATAAATAAATACAGATATCTTGTACATGGTACACTTACCCCTACTTTTTAATGGGGTGGGGTAAGTGGATCAAGTATTATTATTATTTATTGGCAGACTGGTTACGATAATTTTAATAAGTTTTAGTATCCGCAAATGTTGTTTTCCTTTAACTTTATTCATGCCTAGCTTAAATTTGTCAAATTGAACAAAGAAAATTTGAATTAATCCACCTAAAAGTTTATTTTAACCTTTCTGGTATAAAGAGTAATAATTTTAAAATTTACACGAAACTTTTCGTGGTTTATCTAAGCTAAGTTGTAGAAGAGCAAAATATACAAATTTTCCACTCGAAAGCATATAATCGTACCTTTTTTGAGCATATAAATTGTTCTAGACAGATGATACAAATATATTCATAAAAAGAATAAAAGGATTTCAGTTTGTTATTCAAAAGTAAATGTAGCTAATATTTTTAAACTACGAGTGTTTTTATAAAACATCGTTAGGAATAATCTTACAATACTTCAATATAATTTATGTGTATAAATGGATGAATTTTCTTCAAATTATTCTAGTTCCAATATTTTTTTTGTCGAATTAGTGTGAACTAATGTATACAATATGTTTATACATATATTTTGGTTAAATAAAGATACTTTTTAATTTCAAAGTATTAAAATGTAACATTACTAGCACTAACAGCAAGAACGAGCGTAATAGCATTCGTACTATACATAATTACACCACATTTGTTTTGAGAACAGATATTTGTTATTGGTGATCCACTTACCCCATCATGGTGGGGCAAGTGGATCATTTGGCGCAAATTTTCAAGTCCCTCATAATCAATACATAACAATCATAAAAATTGAAATAAATGACGATTTGAAGAATATTAGTCCCTCATTTGTTATCCACAGAAAAAAAGTTTGAATTACATTATTTACGTTAGTTGTACATAACAATGAAGTTGACTATTGATTTTTCTGTATCCACTTACCCCACGGTACCTTATATGTTCGGAGCAAGTCATCTGTTTACAATCAACCTGTTCAACTAAGCTAAGTACGCCCCCATTGGGGGCAATCGTTGGCAATCGTGGCAATTTAGCCACATCTGCCGAGGGGGCGACAACTAAGTTACGTCGTTTAAATCAATTTCAAATTCGGATCCCAATCGCTGTTATTCTTCGACAGATTGCAACCAACTTCTGCAACCAGGATTGCGCCCATCGTTTTGACCTACTGAAGGTCAACTCAGCTAAGTATGGCCCCATTTGGGGCAAAATTGGCGGTACACGACACTGCATGTCGTTTATGTCAGGGGCCGCATCATAAGTTACGTTTATTGAATATAAAGAGTATTGCAGAAGCCAATCGAATTCCCTTTTACCAGGATCATCTTCAAGACTGCCAACGTCTGTCATCGAACACTTGACCAAGCCTCATCACCTCAGCTGACAGAAATCTACTCCACTGGGACACCAACTTCCGCTAAACTTTCACGCCCCCATTGGGGCACACTTTGGCACCGATAGAAATTCATCTGTTATCGCCAGGGGGCGACTCCTAAGTTATGTCCCTCTTATATCGAATACGTACCGGAATCAAGCCATCTTATCTTCCTACAGGATATCAAGATCTATGCTACTGGCAAACAACATTTGGATGTTTACAAGAAGCGGAAGTATGGGAACAGTCAGTAGTAGTCAACAAGTCTAACGAGTCATGGTCAAGGTATCGCTTGTGTTGCTGCCAATCACGACGAACGGCCAAGATCATCGAGCAGAGGTTTCGTTATTTGCGAAGGCAACAACGTCGACAAGGGTTGCGGGAGCCGAAGATGATCTTCAGTATATTCTAAGTTGTGTGAATTAGTTTTAGTTAAATTTGAACTAGTTTTGAGTGAACTCAAGGCGGGCGGAATGTTAGGAAGTAATATACGCATAATTATGCCCGTCCCTGTAGAAGAGGAAAAAGATGCCTTAGTGAGTGACCACGATCAGCTGCTTCTACAAATCTTCGGCCACGCCGAAGAGATAGGCTACAAGTGAGCAGCTCTCACAGCATCACTGCTGGGTTGAGTAGGAGAAGAGTTTAGTTTAATTTCGATCACCGCCGGGATCGGTACCCTTTGATCGTTTGTAGTACCGTTACTACGTACTTGTGAAATACAGTCCGCAAAATTAATACAAGTTTCAGTTCAAATCTAATAAATTATTAGTGACCGTATCACCAGCGCTTTTAAAGTCTCTTCCGGAATAAGTGTCTCGCGAGTGCAACGGGAAAGTCCAACACCTAGCTTTCCCGAGAGACCTAGCATAGTTCCAAATTCAACCACTACGTGGCGCTAGTGTACATGAACACTTCCGGTTTACTGCTATTGAGGATATCTCGGAACCTTCCTCGAGAGACCCATAGAAGTTCAAATTTCATCCACTACGTGGCGCTAGTGTGCATAAATATTTCTGGTTAACTGCGTTGCGCTAGTGTACGTAAACACTTCCAGTTTACTGCTATTGAAGGATATCTCGGAACCTAAACGACATAGAAAATTCCTGTCTTCGAGAAAGTTGTTCAAAGTGAGCCTAGCTTTCCCGGGAGACCTAGCATAGTTCCAAATTCATCCACTACGTGGCGCTAGTGTACATAAACATTCCCTGTTTACTGCTATGCTAGCGCAACGCAGTAAACCAGAAATATTTATGCACACTAGCGCCACCTAGTGGAAGAATTTGGAACTTCGTTGGGTCCCTCGGGGAAGCTCAATTCACTCTGAACAACTTTCTTGAAGACAGAAATTTTTTATCTCGTTTAGGTTCCGAGATATCCTTCAATAGCAGTAAACAGGGAGTGTTTATGTACACTAGCGCCACGTAGTGGATGAATTTGGAACTATGCTAGTCCTCTCGGAGAAGCTTGGCTCACTTTGAACAACTTTCTCGAAGACAGGAATTTTCTATCTCGTTTAGGTTCCAAGATATCCTTCAATAGCAGTAAATCGGAAGTGTTTACGTACACTAGCGCCACGTAGTGGATGAATTTGGTACTATGCTAGGTCTCCCGAGGAAGCTAGGCTCACTTTGAACAACTTTATCGAAGACAGGAATTTTCTATCTCGTTTAGGTTCCGAAATATCCTCAATAGCAGTAAACCGGAAGTGTTTAAGTGCACTTGCGCCACGTAGTGGATAAATTTGGAACTATGCTAGGTCCTTCAGGAAAGCTAAGCTCACTTTGAACATCTTTCTCGAAGACAGGAATTTTCTATCTCATTTAGGTTCCGAGATATCCTTCAATATCGACAAACCGGAAGTGTTAACGTACACTAGCGCCACGTAGTGGATGAATTTGGAATTATGCTAGGTCCCTCGGGGAAGCTAGGCTCACTCTGAACAACTTTCTCCAAGACAGGAATTTTATATCTCATTTAGGTTCTGAGATATCCTTCAATAGCAGTAAACCGGAAGTGTTTATGTACACTAGCGCCACGTAGTGGTGGAATTTTGTATCATTACATATACCATAAGGAAGCGAGCACTGCCCTGTACAACTCTCCCGAAGACAGAACCCTTCTAGCTGGTCAAAATTTTGAAATATCCGGCCGCAAACCTAGTTCCGGAATAACCAACTTGCATGCAACGCTTGTATACAACCAGCAACCAGCTTGTAAGGTGGGCAAAAAATGTGGAACTTTTTGATCCGGCCAATTCTCAGCCATGGTGGCATAAAATTTCAGTCGGTCTTCACTAAACGTATCCAGGATAGTAAACGGTTGCAATGGTGAAAAAATTATGAAAATTGATTGATTATCAGCTGAGATATCGTCGTGCGAAGGTTACCGTCCACATTTTTTGCCCATGTCGGTACTTAGCGTGTTAACAAGCTTATTTTCGTTCGTCGGGTAGCCGTTCGAATTTTTCAATTTCGAATGGATTTACCCAAGGAAATGCGTATGACGATATTGTAGCAAGCAGTTTCAGCTCCTCTCCTTTAAAATATCTTCCAACGGATAACCGTTCTACTTGTTTCAAATCAATGAAAAAACTCCTGCCGCTGCAGGCAACTTCTATTCCATCTGTTTATTAATAGATAATTCCAACAAAAATATCAGAAAATGCACCTACTTCTAGTAGTAGTGTCTCTCACTGATTTTGATATTGAACCACCACAATGGCTGAAGCAGTCCAAGTTGGTGTAAAATATACTAATAAAATTGTTATCGGACTATGTTTCTCTAATGGATCCAAATATTTTACAGAAGGACACAGCTGTTTAATTTCCTTACAGCTAATAACATACATATTGCAAGTTTTACCTAGGGTCGTTGACCTCCCCCCTGGCTGACGGAAAATAAAAATGAAAATTGACTGCTTTGCTGCAAAGGTGAATATTTCATTTGAATTTCTAAAAACATGTTTATGTTTATTTGCATCATGATAATCTTTTTGAATAATTCTTGGAGTTCAACCAAATATCAGACCTTTGGCAAAAGACTTACAAGCAATTATTGGAAGATTTCATCTACAATGCGCAATGGATCTTGCCAGGAATCTGCCGAAAATCTATTATGAAACTCAACATGTTTTTGCCAAATAATATAAACAGATATCTTGGAATATTTATCCAGGTATTCTCCAAAAAAAAATCGTTCCTCGTTATTTTCAACTATATATTTTTCCTCAGATTCTTCAAGGAATTTCTTCAATATCCATCACAATAATGTAATCCAGTAATTGTGCCTGGGAGTATCTTTAATTTCTCCATCGAGTGCTCAGCAATATCTTTAAATATTTTCTGCCTCAATTGTTTTTTTTTTCGGAAGTCTTTCCATTATTTCACCTTAGAATTTATATAAAATCTCTACAACAATTTCACAAAGAATTGCTCTCCAGGCATCTTCGAGAAATTATCTAAAATATCTCGACAAACTTTTTTTTTCCATTATTAAGGAATTATGTTATGGATTATTTCAGAAATTTGAACAAAGAACAAACTGGGAAGTTTGTAAGAATTTCTCAAAGTGTTAGTCTTAGATGTTGCCTTAGGGTATACTTCTACAACTTTTTAGATTTTTTTATGCATTCCCTTTTAAATTAGATTGGAAATTAAACCCATAGTAACGCTACAGGAATTATTTTATTTTAGAATCACTGCAAGACTATTTTTCTTTTGTTCCCTGTAAAGTTTAACCTCACTTAAAATCGCTTTTTCATTTTTTTTTCTAGAAATCCTTGATGAAATGCAATTTGTGACTATGCAAAAAAAATTGTTCAGAGAATTATCCAACGACTCCTCAAAAACTCTGTTGCAATTTTTTTTCAGAAAATAAATGAAATGGAAACAGATTCAAAATCACATCAGGAATTTCTCAGAGAACATTTCTAAACATTGTTCAAGGTGTTTCTAAAAATTGCTGATTCCCCAAGATATTACTCTAAGGATTTTTTTATTAGTTTGTTTTGAGTAGTTTTAAGATATTATCATATGAATTTCTTCAGGAATACTGTTGGGGCTACTGCAAGCAAGTTTGCAGAATTCTTCAGATAAAAGGAAATAGCTTTAGAATTTGTTGAATATTTCCTTCTTTGATTATTCAGAGAATTATTTCAGGTATCACCTAAGAAATCTTAAAATTATTTCTTCAAGGATATCATCAGGAATTTTTTTGGGTCTCCATCAGAGATTTTTTTTCAAGAATTTGATATACATAGAGGTCTCCCTGAAGTTATTTTAAAGATTTCTTAAAAAGTTCCCCACAAATTCATGAACAAATTTTTGAAACTTGGAAATTTAGCCAGAATAACCTGAAGCATTATGTTATGATTTCCGCGAGCTATTACAACAAAGTTTGTCAGGAATTGATCTTGCAACTTCCCTAGAATAGTTTACAAACATCAAAACAGGAATTCTTTCAAGGATACATAAATACATAGTTCAGACATTTCTCAGGAGTTTATCCAATGCTTTATTCTGGTTTTATTTTAATTTTGTTTATGAATATCTCCAATAACACTACCAAAATGTAGTATGTAGAATCAAAACGTAATATCCTATGATATTACTTATTAGATATCACATATATTTCTGCAAGGAATAATTTCAGAACAAAAAAAAACTGGGTGAATTCATGGAGGACTCACTGAAAGAATTTCTGAAGTATGTTTAGAAGAAATTCTTGAAGAAACTCCTGCATGGATTTATTAGGAACTTTTGGGAAAATTTATGCAGAAATCATTTCGCATTGATTTGTCCAGAAATTAATTCTGTGACTTCTTTCCTGGAATGCCAGAATGCTTCCAAATATTGAAACAGGAATTCATTCAGGTACACATTATGTTCAGAGATTTTTTCAGGACTCCATCCAATGCTTCCTTCAGGTTTTATTTTTATGGTTAGAATTTATCGGTGTCCGGCCATTTGTCCGAACACCGTTTGGCCGAATGCCGTTTGGCCGAATGCCGTTTGGTCGAACGCCATTTGGCTGTGCGGGTCGTTTGGTCGAAGGCCGTTTGGCCGAATTACGAACAAAAAATATAATCAAATTGCTTCAACGCTGATGAGAAAGGTTTAAATATTTTTTTGATTTTTTATGATTTGGTCATGTTTGTTGCTTTGTTAGTGCTCCAAGTGAATAAATAAAACGATTCGTTAATTCAGGACGAAGTTGTGAAGTCGCGTCAAGACTCTAAGCTAATGGTTGGTTCGTTTCTGGATTACCAACGGTATGCTAGGGTTTTAAGTGATTTTCATCAGACATTTTTCCTTCTTTCAAACATAGGCTATGGGCAATAGTTAAGCTTATTTTTAATTGGGAATTAAACCTTCATTTAATCATCGGAATTTCTTTGTAGTTATACTGATATAATAATTATTCGCATTACACTCGCTTAAATTTTTATAAGAGGTTTTTCCTTCTTCTGATCATAAGCTGTTCTTTCATCTTTGAATATTTTTCGTAGTTTATTGGAATTATGGGTTTTAATACGCTCGTAAGAGTCTTATATAAGAACACATTATTAGGCCCAAGGATTAACCTATCTGAGATGTTATTCTCCTCCAACACTAGCTCTCACTGTTTTTCCGTTGTGAAAACTCGTGGTTGCTAGATCTATCAATTAATTTACTTAGTACGATTCGAAGCATTAAAGCAAACCGATGCTACAGATGAACGAATAAGTTCTACACCATTTAAGTTACTGTCAAAAGCTGACTACAAATGCAATGCGAAAACTTCTGCTGGCAGCTATGGCCGCTAGCAAAGAAGCGAAATAATTACATGCATTTAGAATTTTCTTCTTTCAGCATTGACAGCATGCTAACTGTAGTTCACTATTGTTTTCAATTTCGGCCAAACGGCATTCGGCCAAATGGCATTCGGCCAAATGATTCTTTCGGCCAAATGGCATTCGGCCAAACAGCATTCGGCCAAATGACCCGGAACCGAATTTATCAATGAATATGTTTAAGAACACTACAAAAAACTAATCTGCAGAATCCAAAGGAAAATCGTAGGACTTATAGGACTACATAAATTTCTGAAAAGGATATTATTATAAAAAATCCGTGGATAAACCCTTGGAGGATTTCCTGAAGGAATTTTTGACGAAATTCCTAAAGAAATTGCAGGATGATTATTTATAGGAATTCTTTTAAAAACTTACAGTTCTTCTCAGAGAAACCCCAAAAAGTACTTTCGGAAAACTTCTTAGATGTATTTAATTAAGAGCAAATTAAACTAAAGCGCGTTTCGGTGGAGTCCATGCTCATTGTGAATGAAAAACGAAGAGACAAATTCTTCAAAGGGTAAAGTTTCATGCAAAAACGGGTGCAAAGGTTGTATATAATGGCAATTATATGGCAGGATCTGCAAAAGGAATTTAAAAATGATTTTCTTAATTAAGAAACATAAAATTTCTCAATTGGATCCTGACTCCAAGACCTTTGGAAATTATCTAAAATTTAGAAAAAAAAAAACTCTGAGTCCAATTTGGGCATTGAAAAATGGGAACAATTTTGTTTACTAACTAATTGTGAAAAAGATCAAAAACTTGCTATGCAGTTTGATCAAAAATCTTTGTTTGCAGGTGACACAGGCCTCTCCGCCATATCGAAAAAAAAAAAAAAATAAATAAATAAAATTTTGAAAATGCTTCTGAAGCTCCTTCCCTGGAATAGTACTTATGAGTTACATAGATTATACAATGTTGAAACATTGCACTAAGTCCAGAAAGCAGTTTTACGCAGAAAGATGCATTTTGAGCTTTAGAATGAAACATTAAACGAAAACGGTCTTCTACAAAGTTGTTTGTATTAGCTAAGCCCTTTGTTTGATGTTATTGAAAATTAGGGTGAACCACATTTTCATAGAAATTGTGTAACTAACTTTCTTTTCTATAGAAGTTCCACATGCTTCAGCAAAGTTGTAGACCATTCAGTTTCAAGCAATTTTGCCGAAAAAAGGTTTTTTTGTATCTCTTAAATTGACCGATTTAGAACTTTTTTCCTACGGTGACATAGGGTGGTCCGAACAAAACTGGTTCTTTGGCTCTAGCGTTTTCAATTCAAATATCTCATCAAAGTAGCCTATGAAAAACTTTTAGAGCTTTGAAAAATGCGTAGTTTGGTGATTGAAGAAACTCGGTATCACCTTGCATTTATTAGTTATTGTTGTTTTTCACACAAAACATGCCTACTTTGATTGTGAATATCTCAGTTTGGGGCAAACACAAAAGATATTTTTTGACGGCATTAAAAAGACAAAATAAAATTGTAAACAGATGTGTTTTTTTATAAGTCTATTCCGCGTAAAACTGATGCCTGGACCACTGTGCATTGGAACAAAGGTCGAAAAAAATATTCATTATTTAAGAAAAAAATCCATTGTCACCATAAATGCGTTCTATTTCTAGGTCAAGTAAGGTTAAGTTTATTGAAAGCGTTTTGCTTGTGTTTTTATGAGCTGTTGAAATCAACTCACCTGTAAAAAATCTTATCTGCTACGGCCTCAATTCAGTTTTAATAAATTAGGATGATAATTTTTCGCTAACACAGAACACCTAGATATGGAAAATGAATGCAATGTTTGGAGTGATCCTAATAGAAGAATAAAAAAAGGAAAATTATTGATGTCAAAAACAGGTTCAACGCGAAGCTCCCATTAAATTTACTTACATCTGTTTGTCTGAAGCCAGTCTTTTACCTATGTTTTCACGTTGCCTCTGATTAACTATTCCGATTTTTGTTGTAACGTGAACGCTAGCTTCTTTTATAATTCCTTCACATTATCTGTCTTTTCCACCAAATCTATGTCAAAATTATGAATTTGACATCAAATCAATTTGTGAACAAAAACATACATTTTTAGCTTCAACCTCCTCTACCTTCCTAGTACATTTGATATCTACTTGCTCCAATTCCATACCTAATGGCAATCATAATGACCCGATAGAGTATGGTACATATGTATGCACACTGACTGTGTTTATATATGGTTCGAGGAACTTCCAGAGAAAATAATGATATTAGTTCATGTCATTGCTTATTATGTTGCGCTTCGCTGCAGGTAACGGAGTTCGTCAATCACCAATTGTGAGGTCAACCGTTTAATGTGTGTCATTTGTTGTGCTCACTCTCGATACGGTGTATGTTTTGCTTTAACAATTTGTAGCTATAACGACTATCGGGATCATTTGTTTGAAAGCCGCATTAGATTGTTCAACATATGTAGTTCCGATTCATCACCATTATGAAATTGATGTTGGTTAAGGTGAAGGCTTTACATGCCAATTTAGATTTTTTGTTAGGCAGCGTCCATAAATGACGTAGCATTTTTTGGCCAATTTTTGACACCCCCCTCCCCCATCGTAGCCTATTTTCCCATACCTTATACATGGTTCGTAGCAAAATCGTAGACTCCCCTCTCCCCCCTAGAATGCTACGTCATTTATGGACGGTCCCTTATCCTAACATAGTCTATGCCCTGGAAATCGATATCCTAGACAGGACCGGAATTATAATCAGTTATCATTAACATGATCTCACTGAAAAGCTGTGCATTTACTGCTATGACTATTGTATCGTTTTCCTTTGCCATAACCACCATAAATAATGCTACTTCTATATTAAACTAGTCTTTAATGAAGAATATTCACATTTCAATTAAAATTTCAGTTGATCAAATCTGTTTTTGTTCTCATTTTTTAAGCGTTTCCCTCTTTAATTTAACATTCTATAAATGGCCACCATTTACAATCTAAACTCAACCAATTTGTTGAATTCAGATTAGTTTTCATATGCCGGTCACTATGTTACTATTTCCGTCAATCCATTATTCATTTACAACTGTTACGAAGCATTTTTCTTTCTCCAAGCAAGCGAACCCCCAATAGCAGCGTCAAACAGTGATCGCTAAATTATTCGTAAATCCTTGGCCTGAATTTTCATTTTTCCCGTCTTGAGTTGGGGTCAACGCGTATCGCTGTTTCGTCGTCGTCGCTTGTTCTAGGTATCAACTCATCGCCTTAGTGGCAGCAATTGCCAGAGGTGACCGTTAATAGTGTGGTGGTGGGCACGTGATACCAACCCCTTCTCGTTGTTTAGGAAAGAGAATCGCCGCCTCATCCACTGCAGTGAATAGTGTGCTCTCGTGCTTTGTGTTTACCAATTCTCGGTGGGTTGCTCACAGCCAATGTTTTCATTCAGTTCAGTGATTCCTTTTTGGATGCCGGTTCACTTCCGTACGTTTATGGCGCTACACTGTTCTCCACCACACGGTGCCTCATTTATCGTTATTATATAAAATATAGCCATCAAAACATTTATGGTCAGTTTTGAATATAAAGTAAAATTTTTTCGGAAAGTTTAATTTACGCAGAGTTTTTTCCTAGTATTTCAATAGCTAGTCCATGTTGGTACAGCATACAACATGGCTGTCCTGAAAATATGTTTGAATACCAAAAGCTTGTTCTTAAGACACAGTTTAATTATTCTGTTAGTAAGTGGAATCCTAATTCTATTTTTTTTTATATAATAACGGTAAACGAAGCACCGCTCACTAGACAAAACATTGCTCTGCTACACTGCGGCGATAAAAAACGCAGCAGGTCACACACTTCCCGCTATAGAGAGGAGTGACGGCTTCAAACGTCCCATTGAACGTTAAATATCCTATATGCGTCGGTTTTTCTACCGGGAATGTGGTACATAGCGAATAGTGGCGATAGTTTGTTTTACCATTCCTTTCTATTCTGGTGCTAATGGATGATTCACTGGCCAAGCTGTTACCGCGCCGGTGGTTGGCGGCATTTGCACCGAATTTTTATACCTTCATTGATTTATGCTACTAATTGGTGACCTGGTCTGGTGAATGAAAATGGTTTTGGGTGGAGTCCTAGGCATTTTATACCATTTTAGGCCTCAACCACGTCCAGTAACTTTTGATCAGCCGTAAACTTTGGATCGCGTGCGGGGCTGAGCGATTAGGATTTTTTTTGTACCGGAGCGTCGACGAAATATTCTCGTTTGGTACTGGAGTGCCCTGCACTTCGGTGTGGTTTACGGCTGATTGCCTCTGAATAGTGCTGTTTATTAAAATTACTGGAATGCAGTTCGGTCGATTGGAAAATTAAATATTGAAGCTAGGTGCAGTATAATGGTGATAGGTAGAGGGAGCTTTTTTTTTTTCTGAAAAGTTCACTATTGAATTAGATATAGTGATTGGTTTTCTATTATAACAAATAATCAACGATTGCATTCAAGTGTTCATAAGGTGAGTCAGAGATATTGTGATTATTTAGCAGAAATCGTACTTTTGATACTTTGAAACTATTGTTTTTAGTTTTTTTTCGTTGTGTTTACTGATTTTAACAATGTAACCGAAATTTAGAAGATCATTTCCAGAGGAACGTTCTTCATTACACGTTATCATCTCACTTGACGAGATAGGAAAAGAAAAAGAATGATGGAAGGAATTAGCAAAGGCTTCCCATGGATGAAAACGTAGAAGCGAAAGGAGCGTCTTTAAAAGGGCATTGTAACACGCCTAAACGTAAATAGAACCTGAAGCTCTTTAACGTATTTGTGCTAAAACTGGACGATGTCCCGTAGTCGTACTCACAACTATCGACATTGTATCAGCGCGTATGATAGGTAGCTGAGCGGTTGAGCGATCAGTGGCTAGCGAATGCTATAACCAAGATCTTGCAATTCTGCATAGAAACATTTGTTGGATACTTTGCAACCCCTGGAAATAGCTCAGTAATATACAACTTTGATTGATGACATGACTTCAAACAGTTTTGGTGATGTCTGTGCTGAATTACTTTTAAACAATGTATTCAATGCTTCGCCCGTAGCTTGAAAAATTAAAAAGATGGTTCAAGAACAATATTAACTTGGATGCTGTATTGTGAGATCACATATCAGCCAATTTGTTACCACTTAGCTTAGCTTAGACTGACTACACATATCAATGGTTGCTATTCCGTTATTGACCGAAGTCAGTGAAAATGCACAAACAATCAACTAGAAGTTCGGCTGGGATTGGCCGTAATCTTCTTCAGTGTGCATAATTCAGTGCCTCTATTTATACAGGGTCAATAACGGCGCCGGCCACGTCCTTGCAGTCAGGTGGGATTTGGGGAAGGAATGTTAGTGTATAACCTTTGTTATTTGGAGACCGTGTTTGCCTCTGCATCTCCACAAAGGTTACTGGGAGGGATTTTTGTTAATGGGGAGGATCGTTGGGTCACAGGATTTACTTTGATAAGCGATTAGACCATGATAAACAATTATTATGCCGACACTTACAGTGACGAACTATCCAAAGTTTGTTGAATAGAGTGAACCTTTCGCAAGTATACACTTGTAGTGTCGAACAATTCAAAGTTTTTTTTTTATTTACAAAAATATAGGTAAAATTTTAGGTAATTTTTTAAATAATAATTCATGAATCAGAGTTCATGTCGACACTCACAGTGACGAACCATTCATAGTTTGTTGAAAAATCATATTTACGATTAAATGTGCAGTCATACATATTTTATATATTAGAAATAGTAGCATGATAATAGTAGCTCACCAATTGATCCGTCATCCTTGACTGAGCAGCAACAATCCACTTTCAGCTCCACTCGTTTGCTCGGCACTATAAAAGCACTCAGAGAAAATAAGCGCGCGACCCGAGATCTTGCCCTCATCGCCCGCCCCCGCAGGAGCAAGCGTCAAGGTCGAAAGATCTAACACTAGTAACGGACCGCGCACTTTTTCACTCGTAACTACCGACGCGCGACATGTTTGATTCTGCCCTCATCGCCCGCCCCCGCAGGAGCAAGCGTCAAGGCCGAAAGATCAAACACTACTCCATATCAGCCAATTTGTTACCACTCATAAAAAAATGGCCAGGTACTCGTACAATGTTTACAGAGTTAATAGTATCCAGGTCTATATAATTTGTTTACTGGCATATCGGTCTATTTTGCTCGAAGTATGTCACACTTTCGCAAATTTCAGATTAAACGATGTGAGTAAGTGTTACTCTAATTCTGACATTTGACAATGTTACTCTAGAGTGAGTAACAATGGCTTTACTCACTTTTGAGCAGTTCCACTTTCCGAAGTGAGTCGAAATCTACTCATTTTAGAGTGGATCTGAACGAGCGTGTAAGTGAAATTGAAGAAAGTTTAATGTCTCTGATCTGATGTGAGGTTATCTATTTGGGTCTTCAGATAAGTGCAATAATAAGGTGTTGATTGCCATCCATTTCAATTTAATTTAATTTGATCCAATCCTGAACAAAAATACCAAATCCATGAATTTCACTATTCCTGCTCACGCCCATTTTTACCGTAACTTGGAATTGGGGAAGGAAATGTTGATGTAGCACTTACTTAACGAGAGGCCTCCGACTCAGTGACACCCTCATAAGTGCTACGGAGTTGGGGATTGAAAGGGGTATTAGGTCAGGATTCTCCTGAAAAGCTGGCGATGGAGCCAGGACATTTGATGTTTAATTGTTTTTAGTTTAATCTTTTGAATGCCGGCAATGAAAAGAGAAAAAACGATTTATTTAAAGTATAAAACCACTGTTACGTGAATTGCCGTAGTGAATTGCTGCTTGTTAAATACAGTAATGACCCGATGTCAGCCCCCGATTTTGTGTACCCCCGATTTTATCTACCCCCGATTTTAGCACCCTTTTTGACCCGATTTTGTCTACCCCCGATTTTAGCATTGTTTTTTGCCCGATTTCGTCAGCCTTGACATGAAATTTATTTTAAGCACGTCTATACTGGCTATATTGGGTGCATAAAGTTAATTATTACTTTGAAATTAGAATGCAAAATGTTACAAAAAACAAACAGTCCAAAACGAAAAAAGTATGTGTTCTCCCAAAAATCAGGTATCACCATACTGCACTGGAAAAGCATGTCAAATCACTAAATTCTTAATATATTTTCTACAACAACACACATCCCAAAAGGGAAAATTCTAATTAAATTGCAGTGTCTGAAATAAATCTTCACATAATTCACAATCACCTACAAAAAAAAAAAACTGTCCGGGTGGCGTAGTACGGACCGAACCACCAGCGGAATTGCGGAAAATCTTTTGTTTTCCACCACAGATATTGATGACAAACGCGTCAATACAAGATTGTACTATGATCCACTAAGAATTTAGCCAAGAATAAACCTAGTATCTTTCTTAGAGTACGTCAGAGAGTTTCAATAAACAATCTAAACAAAATCTAACACAAAACCATGTACGGTTTCAGAATTGAGTAAAAAACGACTTCAACCCTTCTACTATTCCGCAATGAGACTTTCTCAAAAAAAAAAAAAAAAGAAAAAACGTCGGAAAATCTACAAAAACCTTGTCAGATATTCGTTAGAAATCTTCGCAGATATCGACCAAATGGACCGCGACAGATAATTGTAGAAAACTCTACAAAAAAAAAGCTGAATAGTAGATTCGAAAGATTTTCGCGAATGGTTTTGGAAGCAGTTCATAGTTTCGCTTTCAATAAACATCATAGTTCTGGTGAATTTTCGAGGATTTTGCTAGAAAGGTGGAAAAGTCTGTTAAACTTCTAATACCCACATTTTTATGTTCGATCTTAACATCATTTTTAGCTATCTAAAATCAATCTGAACACATTTTAGACAATGATTTATTCTTATTCGCAAATCTATGAATTTTAGTTTTTGATTTTCATAATTTTTATTTTAGAACATGCCTATTCTTTCTCATTTTTTCTTGAAGCCTCTTCTAGTTACTGATTTTTGGCAATAATAAAAATTCAAGTTTGAACGGTACTTTGAAAAATATTAAATTTTTATTGTTTTTCTTCTGGAAATATTTTTATTATTCGTGCAATTAACAGAAAAACAGGTTTGAAATCATTGTAATACAGGTCGGACTCTATTATCTGGAGACTTGATTATCCGGGATTCGATTATCCGGAATTTTAGACTCGATTATCCGGAATTTGTTTTTTGATGTTCTTGTTTTTCAATTTTCTTGCATAAATCTGAGATAATTTGGTATTGCAATATACAATATGAATGGTTTTGCATTTTAGAACGTATTTGAGAAAAGGGAAGTTTGAAAAAGTGTTTTTTGTGTATACTAGTCAAAAAAAATTTTTTTCTTATAGGGGTCTTTCTTGTTCCTAGAAAAAATTTCTGGCTACGCCACCGCATTATATAAATAATATAACGAAAAAAGTTAATATTAAAGTTCTTTTGTCAAAGATTTCAATTTTTTTAGTGATTCGATTATTTGGAGTGAAAAATAAATCGATACTCCGGATAATCGAGTCCGACCTGTACCATCAAGCTCTTCTTCTGAGATAGGTTGATATCCGGTCAGCCTGGGCTGTCTTGGTAGTGTCATTCTCAAAACACACC
Source organism: Aedes aegypti (assembly GCF_002204515.2). Lineage (NCBI taxonomy): Eukaryota > Metazoa > Arthropoda > Insecta > Diptera > Culicidae > Aedes > Aedes aegypti. The sequence goes on along the minus strand of NC_035108.1, from coordinate 140,854,838 downwards.
CAAGCCGTTCCCATAGGGGACGTTAGCCACAAGGAAGTGACGTTTCAAGTAATACTGTTTAATATGGTATGGCCTCTTCAACATCTAATCCAATTTCTCTCGCCGTTCCCTTACGTTACCTATCCATCTAGTATTCATTGCTTTCTTCTCCATGCTCCCTCTTACTTCGAGCAAAGTGGACCGATATGCCGATAAACAAATTCACAATAAAATTATCACGGTCGATATCTTTGTATGTTATTGAAGACTTGAGCAATTAAAAACTAATTTTTGTTTCAAGTGTTGTAATGATTAAATTTCCATAAGTTTATGAGTATGGAATTGGGTCAGTTTTAGCTCGTGATTGTCGAATTATAGATGACGATTCTACCCCATTACCCCGAATGCCATCACCCAAATTCTATTACCCCGAATGTTTGTTTTGGAATTCGGGGTAATGGCGTTCGGGTTAATGGTATTCGGAGTAATGAGATTCGGGGTAATGGGGTAGAATCGATTTGAAAACATACATTTTATAGAGTTATTGAACAAAATTTATGTTTTGTGGGTGTTTTTCAAACCTTTGCTTGAACATAAACTATTTGGTACCAAAAAGTCCAAATAGGGTGCAGAACCACTTGGACACTTCCATGATTCACTTCAGCATGGGGAGTTTTTCTCGGCCGAATTGTCTGAAACTTGGCAATAAGGAGCATATTGTGGCCAAATATAAGCTTTGTAGCTTTCAAAATACCCCACTGCCGAAGTGAATCAAAAGTGCCAAGAATTGGGTCCGGCTCCCTAGATAAAAGGGGAAGCACGAAAATTATGCGTAGATCAAAAGTACAGTGCTATTTTCTCTTAAAACGGAAGAATTTTTTGGCGATATATTCAGTGTAATATTATTGCTACTTCGTTGAAAATAAGACATTGTGATTTCCAACTCAAACCCATTCACATTCGATATGTTTGAGTCTCTTATAACTAACACAAATATCTACATGTAGTCTAACTTTTACTTTCTGTTCTCCCATTGCAGACGCGACTCATCATGAGGCTCATGCTGAGCATTGCGCTAGTGCTCAGCGCACTAATCGGCCCAATCATCACTTTGCCAAATGGTGCCCCGGTTAGCGTGTGCGAAACGATGCTTCCGTTCCACGGTGGTGGTATTCCGCCCCTTACGACTGCCTCTCCTTTCCGGATAACACCTGTCACATCGGTCGTGGGCAGCGGCCAACAGCTGCAGGTCGAAATCGAATCCTTCCCCGCCAATGTTGTGTTCAAGGGCTTCATGATTCAAGCCCGCAACCGTTTCCCACCGAACGAAGTGCTGGGTCAGTTTGAACTGACCGACGAGAGCGCTATCAAACTGATCAACTGCGGTGGCGAAAGCAACACTGCCACTCACACCAATACAAAAACCAAAAAGGATCTGGCTCTCGAATGGATCGCTCCCGCTAATTTCAAGGGAGAGGTTGTATTCAACGCTACAATCGCTCAAGACTACGACAAATTTTGGGTTGGATTGGAATCGGTTCCAGTGAAGGTCGTAGAAACTGGCCAGAATCCTCCTCCAGTGGTTGGAATCTCCACCACCCGGCAACCGCCAACAACCACCACTGTGCCACCGTATGTTCCACGTGTCACCGCTGCGGTAATATTCTAAGAATTATAGTTTAACGCTTGAAGATGTAATTGATTTGTTCTGATTCTAGACCGATTCAAGCGATCCAATCTACCAAGGCTGTGGAGACACCAAGGGATGCTTCGGGTTCCCTGAGGGATGCGTTGAAACCCGGAATTGTCGTGCAGTTGTAGCCACGATTGTTCAAGGAGAGCGATATATTTTCGAAATGAAGTCTGGATACAGTAAGTTTGTCAAGTTTTGAAATAATGGGCGGTTTGAATAATATGTAGTAAAATTGAAATATGATAATTTAAATATGATCTAAAGATTAATTTGATTTTGTTTTTGCAGATCGTCCAGCGTATATCGCCGTTGGTTTATCAAACGATGCCAAAATGGGTGACGATTCGGTGGTTGAATGTGTCCCCGAGCAGGGAACTGTCAATGCTTATGCTTCGTGGACATTCGCCGGACCGTACGGAGTATCTCGCCAGGGTATTGCCCAGAACTTCATTCGCCTGTTGGAGAAATCGTACGTTGATGGTGTGATCCATTGCAAGGTTGAACGGGACGCCGTTACTACCGTGAAGGGACAGAAGTTTGATTTGATCAATGGAAAGTATCATCTGTTGTTGGCAACTGGATCAGAAGCTGATTGTAAGTGATGTGAACTGATTGTGAAGCAATATAATTTAAACGCTACGAATGTTTCAGCTACACACGTTTCGTATCACGACATCGGTCGCCATGTATCCGGAGTTCCTTTGGCTCTGGCCGAAGTTGGACCAGTTCAAGGAATGTCTAAACTGTTGCTACGTTTGCACGGGGCTCTCATGTTGACGGCGTGGATTGGAACAGCATCACTTGGAATTCTTTTGGCACGTTATTTCCGTCAGACCTGGGTCGGAAGCCAGCTGTGTGGAAAGGATCAATGGTTTGCTGTATGCTAGCTTATGAAGAACACACCGATTTCAGATGTACTGACTATTATTTTTATTACAGTGGCACAGATTTTTGATGGTGCTGACTTGGTGTCTGACGGTAGCTGGTTTCATAATCATATTTGTAGAAATCGGAGGCTGGTCGCAAGTGGACAACCCTCACGCCATTCTGGGTGTGGTTACAACAGTTCTGTGCTTCCTGCAACCTATTGGTGCCTACTTCCGACCACACCCTGGAACCAAGCGGAGACCACTGTTCAACTGGCTGCACTGGCTGGGAGGAAATTTGGCTCACATCATTGCCATCGTTGCCATATTCTTTGCTGTTAAGTTGCAAAAGGCTGAGCTTCCGGAATGGTTGGACTTCATTCTGGTTGCGTTCGTGGCATTCCACGTGTTTATGCATTTGATCTTCTCCGTAAGTACTTCTGGTGATGGAATTTGTGTGTGCATTTATTGTTTGATAGAGGTGAACGTGAAGAAGAATGTTTCATCGAATTCTCTTGGGGCTAAGACAGTAGTTATTGCAATTTCTAATACACTCCAACCTCTTTTTACGACCGTTTTTTTACCGACGGTTCTTTTTTCCGACCACTTTTTTACGACCGAAATTCAGATTAACGACCGTTTTTATAAATGATTATTATCTTAAAAAGTATTCAAAATAGAACATCATGATGTTCAGCAAAGTTGTTCAGTAGTTCAAGGGCTAACATATGGTGGTCATTCAATAGCGGAATTCTGCCACTAGGCGGCGCTAGTGAGCATAGAACTTTTGTTTTGCGGATAGCTCACGATCCTGACCACTTAGAGAGATGGCGTCTTCGGCAAAGTTGTTCAGTAGCTCAAGGACTATCATTATTCAAGCCAAGAGATTCGAGATTTGGCCACCAGGCGGCGCTAGTGAGCATAGATTTTTTGTTTTCCGGATAGCTCAGGATCCTGACCATTGAAAGATGGCGTCTTCGGCAAAGTTGTTCAGTAGCTCAAGGACTATCATTATAAACGCGCCGCCTCTAGTGAGCATTGAATTTTTGATTTCCCGATAGCTCAGGATCCTGACCACTTAGAGGGATGGCGTCATCGACAAAATTGTTCAGTACCTCAAGCGCTATCATTATTAAGGCTATGAGGTTCAAAATTTTGCCACCAAGCGGCGCTAGTGAGCATGAAACATTTGTTTTGCGGATATCTCAGGATCGTGGCCACTTAGAAAGATGGCGTCTTCGGCAAAGTTGTTCAGTAGCTCAAGGGCTATCATTATAAAAGTTATGAGATTCGAAATTTAGCCACCAGGCGGCGCTAGTGAGCATAGATTTTTTGTTTTCCGGATAGCTTAGGATCCTGGCCACTTAGTAAGGTGGCGTCTTCGGCAAAGTTGTTCAGTAGCTTAAGGACTATCATTATTCTAGCCAAGAGATTCGAAATTTTGCCCCCAGATGGCGTTAGTGAGCATAGAATGTATGTTTCCGGATAGCTTCGGATCCCGATCACTTAAAAAGATGGCGTCTTCGGCAGAGTTGTTCAGCTCAAGGGCTATCATTATAAAAGTTATGAGATTCGAAATTTTGCCACCTGGCGGCGCTAGTGAGCATAGAATTTTTGTTTTGCGGATAGCTCAGGATCCTGGCCACTTAGAAAGATGGCGTCTTCGGCAAAGTTGTTCAGTAGCTTAAGGACTATCATTATTCTAGCCAAGAGATTCGAAATTTTGCCCCTAGATGGCGTTAGTGAGCATAGAATGTATGTTTCCGGATAGCTTCGGATCCCGACCACTTAAAAAGATGGCGTCTTCGGCAGAGTTGTTCAGTAGCTCAAGGACTATCACTATAAAAGCTTAGAGATTTGAAAAATTCTACTACCAGGCGGCGCTAGTGAGCACATAATTTTTGTTTTCCGGATAGCCCTGGATTATGACTATTCAGAAAGGTGGCGCCTTCGGCAAAGTTGTTCAGTAGCTTAAGCGCTATCATTATAAAAGCTATGATATTCAAAATTCTGCCACCAGGCCTCGCTAGTGAGCATAGAATTTTAGTTTTGCGGATAGCTCTTGATTATGACTATTCAAAAAGGTGGCGTCTTGGGCAAAGTTGTTCATCCGCTCAAGGACTATCATTGTAAATGCTATGAGATTCAAAATTTTGCCACCAGGCGGCACTAGTGAGCATGAAACTTTTATTTGGCTATTTTGCTTATTAACTGAACAACTTTACCCAAGACGCCATCTCTCCAAATGGTCAGGATCCTGAGCTATCCGGAAAACAAAAATTCTATGCTCACTTGCGCCGTCTGGTGGCAAAATCTCGAATCTCTTGGCTCTTATAATCATTATTATCTTATATAAGTGGTCAGGATCCTGAGCTATCCGCAAAACAAAAATTCTATGCTCACTAGCGCCGCCTGGTGGCAAAATTTCGAATCTCATAACTTTTATAATGATAGCGCTTGAGCTACTGAACAACTTTGCCGAAGACGCCGTCTCTCTAAGTGGCCAGTATCCTGAGCTATCCGCAAAACTAAAATTCTATGCTCACTAGCGCCGCCTGGTGGCAAAATTTCGAATCTCATAGCTTTTATAATGATAGCGCTTGAGCTACTGAACAACTTTGCCGAAGACGCCATCTTTCTAAGTGGTCAGGATCTTGAGCTATCCGCAAAACAAAAATTCTATGCTCACTAGCGCCGCCTGGTGGCAAAACTTCGAATCTCATAACTTTTATAATGATAGCGCTTGAGCTACTGAACAACTTTGCCGAAGACGCCATCTTTTTAAGTGGCCAGGATCCTGAGCTATCCGGAAAACAAACATTCTATGCTCACTTGCACCGCCTGGTGGCAAAATTTCGAATCTCATAACTTCTATAATGATAGCGCTTGAGCTACTGAACAACTTTGCCAAAGACGCTATCTTTCTAAATGGTCAGGATCCTGAGCTATCCGGCAATCAAATAATCTATGCTCACTAGCGCCGCTTGGTGGCCAATTCTCGAATCTCTTGGCTAGAATAATGATAGTCCTTGAGCTATTGAACAACTTTGCCGCAGGCGCCATCTTTCTCAGTGGCTAGGATCCTGAGATAACCGCAAAACAAAAGTTTCATGCTCACTACCGCCGCCTGGTGGCAAAATTTTTAATCTCATAGCGTTTATAATGATAGTCCTTGAGCTACTGAACAACTTTTCCGAAGGCGCCATCTTTCTAAGTGGCTAGGATCCTAAGATAACCGCAAAACAAAAGTTTAATGCTCACTAGCGCCGCCTGGTGGCGAAATTTTGCATCTCATAGATTTTATAATGATAGTCCTTAAGCTACTGAACAACTTTGCCGAAGGCGCCATCTTTCTAAGTGGCCAGGATCCTGAGATATCCGCAAAACAAAAGTTTCATGCTCACTAGCGCCGCCTGGTGGCAAAATTTTGAATCTCATAGCTTTAATAATGATAGTCCTTGAGCTACTAAACAACTTTGCCGAAGACGCCATCTTTCTAAGTGGTCAGGATCCTAAGCTATCCGGAAAACAAAAATTCTATGCTCACTAGCACCGCCTGGTGGCAAAATCTCGAATCTCTTCGCTAGAATAATGATAGTCCTTGAGCTATTGAACAACTTTGTCGAAGACGCCATCTTTCTAAGTGGTCAGGATCCTGAGATATCCGCAAAACAATAGTTGCATGCACACTTGTACTGCCTGGTATTGCAATTTCACTTAAGCAGTGTTGCCAGCTAAGAAAAAAATTTTGAATCCTTCATGAAAAACTGTATTAAAGTTGAAGAGTATTGCTATGTTGCTAAGCATTATATTTTTCTGTTCCGCTCAGGTTTGATGGTTTTAATCTTTACTTTATTCTTTTTGAACAGTGTTGCCAGCCACATGAACATTTGTGATTCAACCGACTGTATGGCACGCAACACTTCCTTCAACTTTGGGGAACATTCGGTATCGTTATGTTTAATTTTTTTTTGGTATTTGCATATCACACCCCCTTAAAATTGGCTCTTTTGATAACAATCGAGCAGTGTTGCCATCTATTACCAAAATATGAAAACTTGAACGGCCATTTTGGAAAGTTCTCAACCCATGCTTCAACTTTGCCGAATATGTCAAATCAATATTTCCGCATCTAGACGTTGCATTTTTCAAAAACATAATTATAACCCTGATTTTTTTTACGACCGATTATTTTTACGACCCCCCGATAACGGTCGTAAAAAGAGGTTGGGGTGTAGTAAAGTAAAAGCTGTGGTAATAGGTTTGACACATGGACGTTTGGCATACGGAGAAATGGCATATGTGCGCTTGGCCAAATAGAAGTTTGGCATAAATATGTCTGGCTAAATCGATGTTTAACCTTCCAGTCGTCACGCGGTTTGCCAACGTCAAAACCACCACGCTGCTGTTGTGAACGAAAAGCGAGCTTTTTCACTAGTGATGTACAAAATACAACAGCGCGACGACTGAAGTGCAAACCAAATGAGTGTCTTTGCGTAATAATGCGAAAGAACTCAAAAGAAGACAAAAACAATATGATTCAAATATTATTCAGCTAAGTGCTAATAATATTTTTACGGTATCAATAGTCGAGCTTTTGTAATTTGTACAACACAGGAAAAAACATATATTTGCTCATATAGCATTAGCACAATGCGTTTGGCGATGTTGAACTGTCAATCAATGATATGGTTAACAGTATAACTGAAAAGAATAACTTATTGCTTAAAGAAAGATAAATTCTCGCTGAACATTACTAAAGAAGTTATGTACAAATGAGAGATTCTCTACTCTCTCGCTCTCTTTAGATTATAACAGTGGAATACTGAAGCTTTTTGGAAGTTTTTCACTATAGATCGAAAGGCAATTTCCTTGACTAGCGTTTCATACAAAAAAAAAAACGCAACAGAAAAGGTTGTGACTCAGTTATTGATTAAAGAGAAAGTGAACAAAGAGAGCCTCTCAATGTTAGATAGGTCCTTTTGAAACGTTGCGCGAGAATTCGGCTGAACGTTTGTTAGGCCAAACATCTTTGTTTCAAACATCTGTATGCCAAACTTCCGTTTTCCACCACCCAAATCTGTGAACTATGAAGGAAGGAAAACACAAGTTGGTTTCAAATGCTATGTTAAACAGGACAATGTTTAGTTCCGTTGGTGCTACGTAGCACAATATATACATTTATGGAGATGCATATGACAATTAACGATAACAAATCAACAAAACGCGGTTGATCGTTGATCAATTTTAACAAATCTGCTATGTAACGACTTATTACACAACTCAAAAAGTTTGACTAAGCTGGCGGTTATATTCTAAAAAGCCATTAAAATTTGTTTCTTTTGAAATTAAACCTAAACTCTTCCTTATGTGTGTTTCTGAGAAATTCTTTCTTCGTCCCAAATAGGAGGGAGTCAGCATCTCTTTTTAGTGTTCTGTTAGAATCAACAGTTTTGAATTCAGAGCTTTCTCTACCAGTCTACCATTTTTACGTTTGTTTATCGTGTGGCGAGCACGAAGACAAGGTTAAGAACTACTTAAGAACCTTCATTAATTACTTAGGCATAATCAGTTTTTTAAGCAGAGAAAAGCTTAAAAAACCTTCAGGAGTTCATTAAGAACGCCAAGAACAGGAACTGTCTTCTTACTTTTTGTTCCGGAAAATCGAGAAAATTGTCAACGTGTATATAATGTTGACCGGCGGGCCACTCTCAGCATGATTTTATTGAACAGTTGCATGTTGAGGAAATATCTACAACTCCAAAATTGTTCTTTTTTACGTGAAATAAAGAAATCTCGTTTTTATTTGAAGAAGATCTCGTTATTATTTGAAGAAGAATAGTTTAGTTTCTGTTTAATCGTGAGTTTCAACATGCAGAGCAGGATTATAGAAGCACTTATTGCAACAATACAATAATTACCTTTGATCCTCTTGTGTGCCCCTAAACTAATATCAATGAATTTATTCCAACTATGAGTGTGCAATTAACATTTCTGAGGACATGAGTCTCGTCATTTTGTAAATATCATACAAATGCAAAAAGTATTGCACCATCTGTAAAAATCATCAGAAGAGCACCTAACATCGGATCACATTTTTCCTTTCCTATACTAACACATCATGATTTCCATCCCCCCGAACAGTTTGCTTCCAAACGCCCTAATAAGATTTTCTCCTGGATACAGATCGGCGGCTGCGCAAGCGAGAGGCGTAACAACCAACGCGTGACCTCTATGCAGATGGCAGACATGACTCCATCAAGAAATTCGATGAGCTCCATGGATCGCAAACAGGATGCTGCTGTGAGTATTCTAGCTTTTCGCTTGAAGCTAGATATAACTAACGCATGTTTGAATTTTCAGTTCTCGGGCTTCCGGAAGGTCATGCTGTTCTTCTACATACTCATCATCGTGGCGTTTGTGGTGGCTCTAGTAGTTATCACGGTGCTAGCTCCGATTGAAGACGCCGTCGAGAGTATAAAAAAGCAAATCATGAACTAAGTGCTCTGTTGTTCTAGAACAGAATCTACCAGGCGGAAACCAGTATACCTTTGATTGTTGATTACTTGTGCTAATTTACAGAGTACCGCCTTAAGAAGCGGATATGTCGCAATCGCTTGAAACGTGCGCACAGTGTCGATTTATCTGTACAATTCAAATCAACTTCTTGCAGAATTTTCGTGTAGATAAGTGTGTACAGTGCAGTAATTATTATCGTTTGTAGTACGCGCGGAACAATCAATGACAGTTTCGAAAAAGGGTACATCCCTGTTGTACAGTAAGTGGAGACGCGTTAGACAAAGTGTATTATTTGAGAGCAGTTAAGCAGTCAGAAATGTGCCATCTTGCAACGAGAGAAAAAAAATTGCAGGACACCCACCAATTATTCAGGGAATCAGTATTTACTGCGAGATGGGACATAGCTGGCGAATTTTTGATATTTAGATGTATTTGTTTCGTATTATTATGTATTTTAAATGATTCGTATGTTAGCGAAACTCAAGCCAGGCTACCTTATTGATAACATAAGCAACAAAGGAAAAAAAAAAACGTAAAATAACATGTCGTACTTAAATAAAACATTTCATGAATTAGGATCACTAGTATGTTAAGAACTAAAAGACAGTTTAAAATAAATGTTGCCATCCATCATATTATTGTTGTATGCTTTATTTATTTTCATTATACACTCAAAATAATCTACATGTCAAGACTACGTGAAAATTCATGTGGGTTCCTATAAAATGAAGTTTTCCTCAATTTACCTGTCAACGGTAGCAATCATCTAACCGTTGGTAAGGGTGAAATGAGACTACAGTAATATTTACTGTTGATGATCATCACTCCTACGTGAAAATCACGTACCCCACTTAGATTCATTTCGATAGCTAGTTCATTTTGTGTTGTGGTTTGATATTTGACATTTCATATCACGTTCATCGTTTGTTGTGCTCAAAATGGTGAAGATAAGGTCAGTTGTTCTGAAAGAAATTCTGATTTCAAAGTATGGATGCGAATCTTTTTTATGCAAAAAGCTAAATTACAAATCAAATCAGCATCAGATTTTTAGCCCGAAGAGTTTTTGCGACACTTGATTGATTTTTCCATTCTATCAAAAGCGTAAGTATTAAAATGTTTTTGTTTTGCACTGATTGTTTTATCGAATGTATCGACATTGTTTGATTCTGCAGGAGCATTGTGAAAATCTCTGTGAATCATCACTGGAGTACTAGCATCCACACTGAAATTGCAAAATCTGCACTAGAAACCCATGGTCCGCACTGTAATTCAAGGATCTACACCAGAAACTCAAATTCCTCACTGGTATGCAAGGAGTCTCCGGATCCGCACTGAATTCCAAGGATCCACATTGGAAACCCAAAATCCGTACTGATAACCAAATACCCACATTGGAAACCAAGGACTCATGTGTCATTCTCAGGATTCAAACTGAAATCACAAGGTCCACACTGGAATCTCAGGTTTCACACTGGAATATAAAGGTGACTGGTGACAACCCACGTCAAAATCCCAGGATCCAAACTGGAATACCAGGATTCACACTGGTAGTCCAATACCCATACTGGATTCTGGGATCTAGAAATTCACAAGATCCAAACGGACACACTACGATTCGAACAACAGTACCAGGATGCACAGAAAATACAGCAAACCCAGTGGAATCCTAATATCTACATTAGAAGCCCGAGATTCATAATGCAATAACACAATCTACAGTAGAATCCAAAGATCCAGACTGAAACCCTAGGATCTAGGCTTAAACACCACGATCCGCATTGTAATCCCGGGATCCACTTTGAATTCCCAGCATTCACACTGAAACCCTAGGATCCACACTGATTTCCCAGCACTCACACTGGATTCCCAAAATGCACATTGGATTCCAAAAAACCGAACTGGATTTTAGGTTCCATTCTACACTCGATCAGGAATTTCTTATTTGGTAATTAACTGTAATTAACTGTATTCATAAAAGTAACTGATCGCAAAATAGATCACTGGGCATTAATAGGTTAATAGAAGAACAATTGGTAGCAGAAGCTTGGAGTTATTTCTAGTCCAATAATTTCTGTTTAACTTATCTCTAATGGACTATGTACCTGCTTTGTTCTTGTCCCCAGTTGATCAGCAGAAGTTTTCTCATTTCAATTTGTATGGAGAAAGGCATCCAACTTCAAACTGCTCGTAAATGAAAGCATAAATTGAAAACATATGTGGCAGGCGTGATTGTCATTATCATCACTTACAACCGGTACCAAATATTTTTTCGAAAAAAGTTCCTAATTTTAAGAAATATTTCGTTCGATGCATTTCACCATACACATATTTTTCGCGTTACCTATTAGCGATATTTTTCATGCATAGACACTAGTGCATGTGCGTTACTATGCGGTGAGTAGCGAATCAGGCCATGCATGTAACCTATTTAGTCACAACCTAGGTTTGAGCATTTGCCTGGGTCCAGTTTAACGCAAAACTAGCAGCAATTTTCACTTCAGCTCATTCAGAAAACGTTTATTTTAAGTTAGAAGATATTTTCCTTGTTACTTTGTTAAATGTCAAAAATGTATTTGTTAATTTTTTGATATGTTCAAATACAGGAGATCAGAAGTCTTAGTAAAATCAACCCAAACAAATGTTGATTTGCATACTGTGTTAAATAAAATCATATTTTTTCGACAAAATATGGCCATTGGAAGCCTTTCCGGCTATTTTAAATACATATTTTCAATTTAATTCCAGTTTAAGAACTATGTTTTTGGTTCCAAAATACCGTTTTTATTATTAGAAAACACCCATTATATGATACATCAAATAACACTGCTTCAACAATTTGGAACTTATAAAATTGGAGTCGTTTTGAGTTCTGTTAAGTAACTCCGGTATTTAGTTCCGGAATACAAATAGTTTCAAGAAAGAGTTATCTTGTGGCACAAAAATGCAAATTTGAAAAAAACTAAACTGTCATTTTGCATGGATGACTTCATGACGTTTTTCAACAGCCTACTTGATAGCAAGACGAAGTTTACCGAGGCCACTAGTATAAAATACAACTGTTTCGTAAAGGTAAATCTCAAGAAAACATTTAAAACAGCATACTTTGCATTATTTAGTAATTACGAGTTGTGTGAACCTAATTTTAATCAGAAAACTGGATAGATTTGGATATAAATCTTGAAAGGATTCTGTTGCGAATATTTATCCTGGAAGGATTCTGATGAGAATCCTGGGACGATTCTGATAAGATTTTTGGAACGATTCTGATGAGAATTCTGCATCGATGCTGATGAAATCCTGAAAGGATTAAGATGAAAACTTGGAAAAAAATCTGATGATAATCCTGGGAAGATTTATGATTTTCTCTGCGTTTTTTTTTATAAGAAGTGCTTCGTGAGGGAAAATGTCTGAAAACCCCCACTGCCTTCAACAAATTTAAGTAAGCGACATTACTTCACTTTACTCCGTATAATGTAGGAACCGGTTGGAATTTAGAAAAGTTGTAATTTTTTATCGAACTTTTGCATAGCGCGAAACAAAAAAATTGTGATGGCATCGCTAGGCCTATCATAAGGATGCTTTGAGGTGTATTAGGTTTTGCAAAAATCAGCGGACTCAAAGTTCGAACCATAATTATCTCATGGAAAAACTTTCAAATCCCCTTAAATCTACATTTGTATTAATTTCATGTTTTACCAAAGTATGCGTAACGTTTTGCAATCTATACTTATTGTCTGGCAAAAGACATATCTGTTTTAGTCAGCGATCTATTCCCTTACTAGTTTCGAACAGGTACCCTTCCAGTACGTTAGAAGATCATTGCATGGGCCCAGATAGCCGTAGCGGTAAACGCGCAGCTATTCAGCATGACTATGCTGAGGGTCGTGGGTTCAAATCCCGCTGGTCAAGGATCTTTTCGTATAGGAAATTTTCTCGATTCCCAGGGCATAGAAGTATCTTCGTACCTGCCACACGATATACACATGCAAAAATGGTCAATCGGCAAAGAAAGCTCTCAGTTAATAACTGTGGAAGTGCTCATAAGAACACTTATCTGAGAAGCAGGCTCTGTTCCAGTTGGGACGTAAAGCCAGAAAAAAGAAGAAGATCATTGAAGACAATATTTCTCAGAAAATTTGTAGTCAATACGTTGAAAGACCAATGATCGGTTATTATTTATTCTCAAATTTTATAATTCTTCTGAAAATATTGATTCAATCAACTAAAGTCTAACTTTCGGCCCAACTTATTCTAAGTGCTGATGATTTTCAGAATCACGAAGGTCTTATTATTTTATCCATCACTGTATATGTAGTTTTGCTGAATGAGATGCGTCCTACCTTTGTTACTCTGTCCTTGATGGAGCAAGGTCCCTCCATCCCATATGTTGGCGAAAATCTTACTTCCTGACCACAACTGTGCAATGTGCAAAACGACGACTGACAACTTTGAACTAATGTTGCGCTCGACTGCAAGCCAGCCAGATAAAGTTAGTTGCTTTAAAGCATTACGTACGTTTGTCAAGCATCCCGATTAGAGGTTTATGCCTGATAAAATACAAAATTACAGCATAAGGTGGGGCGAAAGTGTAACCTTAGTGGAATATTCAATGTTTCTAAAAAAAATACAGCAGTTGAAAAGAAACAAATATCACAAAGCTAAAATTTAACACATTGGCTACAATGTTGCTAGTGTCAAAATATTAACTCATTTTTAGTTAAAGCAGTTTTATAATAGATAGCCTTAAATGAACTTTGGTCCCATCAGTGGTGCAAGAGTTCGGTACTAATGTGGGGCTAAAGTACACTGACTAAAACACAAAATATTGATATTTTATGACATAAATGCTTCATATATACCTTGATATAATGTTTGCATAAAAATACACACTAAATTTCAATCAGAAGTTTGCCCAAAATGAACCATGTAATGAAAGATTGATCGAAAATTATAACTAATTCGTCAAAAAAAAAAAAACAACAAATAGTGATAACTTTTCCAAACCGTTATCAATTTCTATAATATTTGGAGTGGAAGTCTCTTACTTGAATAGCATTTGAACAACTATTCTAGCACCTATAGCTCAGCCTAAAACCGATGACAAATGCTAAACTTTGGTATCAACGCGCTCGAGAAGACACAAAAACGCGCTTATTTAGCAAATTGGGAGTCAAAAGTTCGAATATGCAGCACCAAGTCTTGCTAACGTGTGACTTTTCCGAAAATTTTACGTTAAATATATGTCAAGTTTTTTGTCCTTTTTACCAAAACTATCTATGGCAAATGTGTCCTTTCAAATATTTTGTTTCAGTGATTAGTGGTTAGTTTAACCTGCCATATTGGTTGGAAATACTCCTCTACTCGGGATCGTGGTAGATACCGGGACTGGAGGCTGTTCAACTTTTTGCATAGACCGGGAATTGTTCATGGGAAACAATTCCATACTGAAGGGGAAACTCTGCAGGCCATCACCGCGTATGAACTGACGCTTACTTACACGCCCCATCAGTGAATGGTCCTTGGGATAAGGCAGCTTCATTATGTACCACTCCCTATGGCCAGACTCACGCCAACGTTGTTCGGTGTGTCGGGTCGGGTGAGGTGAGTTGAAGCACCGGAAAAGTGGAAAAGTTACAAATAAAGATAAATATGGTGGAAAGTCTTTTGGAGGGGAAATTAACCTGTTTGTGCCATTTCGTGCTGAATGAGGGTATGTACCTCCATACTATATGGAAACCAGCAACTAATGAATGGCGGTCCCAAGGTGCTGTCCACACAAGGGCGTTGAAATATGGTGCCAAAGTGGCGTTTTGGGGAAACGATCTTCATTTCACTGAAATTTCGGTTAAGCGATGTGAGGGCGTTAACGAATGTCAGAAAATACGGGGCTAGGTGTTGCGGTTGATTGGCAGGAAGCTTCTATTGTTATGTTGAAGTGGACATCATATGTTATATCATTGATGATGTCTTCTAGACACTTTTATCACTAGCAAGAATTGATATGAATTTGTGGTATTATTTTTGCTCAATTTGTTCACAACGCAGATGAAGAGAAAGTATTGTGTTTATTCGATACAATTTACCGAAACTCAAACTACAAGTGAACATGAATATGAGCTATGGAGATTCAGAGGTATAATGCAACGTCCAGTTATTACGAAACGCTAAAATTTAATATATTTACCTCTTCTCCTCCGTAACGCGTCTTGCATGAAAAATTTCAAATGTTTGTATGAGCTGTTACGCTTGAGCCTACTCTCCGTCCCCCTAGAGCATTTGTGGGCGGCGCCTTATCGGCCTCTAGTACAATTTATATCACATTTACATTTCTCCCTTTTTTCCTTGATAAGCAGTTACCGACACCATGATTGACATAGATTTAGTCAATTTAGATTATATCTTCTTCTTGGAATTACATCCCCACTGGGACAGAACCTGCTTTTGAACTTGCTGTTCTTTTTAAGCACTTCCAAAGTTATTAACTGACAGGTTTCTCCACCAAATTTGTCATTTTCGCATTCGTGTATCGTGTGGATAGAGATAGGGTGGGATAAAAGTTAGACCTTAGTGGAATGAGCACTTATTCTAGTAATTATACAACAGTTGAAAAGAAACAAATACAATACAAAGAACTCTCAACATATTGGCTTCAATTTTACTTGTCAAACTTGTGTAAAACATATACAGTTTTAAAATTTATGGTCTTAAACAAAATTTTTGTCCCACCAGTAGCAAGAGTTTAAATCTAGTGTGGGACTTATAAACAAAATATCGAAACTTCTATAACAGGAATACACTTAATCAGTCATGAACTTTAGGGCAACTTCACCGGTGGTCCAAATCACTGGTGTGGTCCAAATTTGTGGACCAAGTTATAAATTGGAGCTTGCACCGGTATTGCAAATAATGTTCCAATTTTATTTTATACCAGATAAGTAAATCTTATTTTAGGAACAGACTAACTGCCTGATTCATTTTTGGTCGGATTTGGACCAAGATTGAAGCTGGTCCGAAACTAGTTTGACACATGTTTGTTTAACAGTTTGGATTTTTTCGCTGAAACTGACATCATCTCTAGTTCCTACTCATTTCAGGTAAGTAAAAACATGAATAATATTCCATCGCTGCTATTTTTTAAACAATATTTTTTCCTCAACCGGCGATTCCTCCGGCAATTCATTCGGCTATCCCCTCAGGAACTCAAACAGGACACCTCCAGGTATCATCAGTTATATCTCCGGGAAATCTTTTAGGAATTTTTCCAAGGATTCCACCACGAATTTCTACGGGAATATATTTGAAAATATATTTTCACAACGAAGTCCGCCTACAAATATCATTAGGAGCTCTTCCAGGAGTTCTACTGAAGTTGCTTCGATGTGTCCAACAGAATTTCCACCAAGAACTCCTCTGGAGATTTCTTTCAAGAAATAATCCGGAGATTTGCTCCAGGAATTCCTTCGGGTATGTATTTCCTCCTGAAACTTTTCTCTGTGGATATCGCCTAGAAGTAGGATTTTCTCCAAAAATTTCTCTGGGGATTAACACCGGGATTTTTTTTTTCTGGAGGTTTCATTCAAGGATTCCTCCGGGGATTTTTCTCGGACATTTTCTCTAGGAATTTTTCCAAGAACTATTCCTGGGATTTCCTCATGGAATTTCGTCCAGGAATTCCTCTGGGGATTTCGTCTAGAAATTCATTAAGATGTTCCTCCGAGGATTTTCTCCAGAAATTCCTTCGGAGACTTTTTCATATAATTTATCCGAAGATTTCTTCCAGGAATTTCTCTGGGGATTTGTACCAGGAATTCCTCCATAGATTTTCTCCAGGAATTTCTTCGGGGATATCCCCCAAGTTCACAGGAGTTTCTACAGAAATGATTTTGAGGATTTTTCCAGAGAGTTTATCTGAAGATTTCCTCCAAGAATTTCTCTTGGGATTTAAATCAGGAACTTCTCTGGGGATTTTCTTCAGGAATAGATCCGCGGTTTTCCTCAAGAAGCACCTCCGAGGATTTCCTTCCGAAACTCCTACTGGGATTTCCTCCAGGAATTCTTCCGGGAATTCAATCCAGTAATTCCTCCGAGAAAATCCTCCTGTTGCCGACTTGGGAATCACTGTCGAAGACCCTCCGACTGTGCAACAACGATTGACGCATCGTTCTCCCTAACGGCGATCGACCTAGATAGGGGGATTTTTTTTATTTCCGTACAAAGTGGGCCGAAGGGTCTCAGGTTTTCATGAAACTTTTTCCACAGGCAGGGCTCATCAATATATGAATAAAAAAAATTGAGAAAAATTCAGGGTCGCTTATTTTCCCGGAAAACTCAGTTGGATTTTTTTTGCTTTCCTCTGACACTACTAACTTTGAAAAATCATAACTCAAGAAAGAAGCATCGTAGAAACAAAGTTTTTTTTTATGAAAATGAAAGCAAATTTTCTCAGGAATAGAAAAAATATTAACTGGAAACAGTTTTCCACAAAATTTTCCACCGTTGAGAAAATTTGTAAAAAAAATGTTCCAATTAGTGGAAAACTTTCAAAAATATATTTTTGAGAAAGTAACTTCATAAGCTGAAATTTTTGATGCGTTCTTTTTTTCATTTTTGAGTTATGGCCAATATTGTGGAAAATGACCATATAAGCCTTTTCTTTGAAAACCCATATTTCAATCGAAGCATCGGAAAAACGAAGATTTTTTATCAAAGCAATTGCAAATTTTCTAAAACATCTGAAAAAAGATATGGGATTGGGAGTACCTTATTGCCATATTGTCTACCCATTGATTAAACTGTCAATTTTGTAGTTACATAACAGGTAGCAGGAAAAAATGCCTACATTATGATTGAAGAAATCTTTGTTTCTATGCTGTTTTGTTCTTAAGTACTTTGGTTTATAAACTTATAAATTTGAAAATAAGCCTTATAAACTTATAAATGTATAACTTTGTAAACAGATCATCTTGGCAATATTTGATCATGTTTTAGGAACAAAAAATGAGCGTATTTAAAAATGTTTAGAATTGGATCTTATTGATCGCTCTTTTCAAATATACTTTGTGTGTAAGCTGGAATAGCTTATCGGGTTATCATTATTTATTTTCCTTAACGGTGAAAAATGCCCTGGGAAACTTATTGCATTTCAAAAAAATCTCAAAGTTTTGAGAAAATTTGTTTCCGATTTGACAAAAAAAAATGTTTCTGTGACGTTTTTATCTTCAGTTATGATTTTCGAACAAAAAGTCTTGTACGAGAAATCTGGGCATTTTTCACAAAACTATGACCAAACGCAGGAATTAAAAAGTAGTACATCTTAAAAATTTCAGTGATTGAAATTTATAAAATTCAGTTCTCAAAAATATTTCTTTGAAAATCTTACACGAGTTGGAACATAGTTTTCCCAGCTTTTCTTTACGAATTTTCTCAACGGTGGAAAATTTTGTGGAAAACTTTTTCTAGTTAACATTTTTTCTATTCCTTAAAAAATTTGCTTTCATTTTCATAAAAAAAAAACTTTGTTTCTTCGATGCTTCTTTCTTGAGCTATGATTTTTCAAAGAAAAGACTCAAAATGGTACATTTGCACTTTTTTTTACAAAATTGGTCATAACTCAAAAACAAAAAAAATACCATTTTAAAAATTTCAGCGATTTAAGCTTATGAAATTACCTTCTCAAAAATATTTTTTTGAAAATTTTCCACGAGTTGGAGCATAGTTTTTCCGGCTTTTCTTTACGAATTTTCTCAACGGTGGAAAATTGTGGAAAGCTTTTTCCAGTTAATATTTTTTTTATTCCTTAGAAAATGTGCTCTCATTTTCATACAAAAAACTTTGTTTCTATGATGCTTCGTTCTTGAGTTATGATTTTTCAAAGTTAGTAGTGTAAGGGGAAAACCAAAAAATTCCAACTAAGTTTTCCGGGAAAATAGGCGACCCTGATTTTTTCTCATTTTTTTTTATTCATATATTGATGAGCCCTGCCTGTGGAAAAAGTTTCATGAAAATCTGAGACCTTTCGGCCCAAACCCGTACGGAAATAAAAAAAAAATCATCTTGGAATGAAGAAATCCTTTCGGGGATTTTCTCCAGAAATTGCTTCGGGGATTTTACAGAGAATTTATCCGAAGATTTTCTTTGGGAATTTCTCTGGGGACTTGCACCAGCATTTTTTCGATAAATGGGGGTTTCACTGTACTTACTTGATACTTGATGGGCTAGAATCCGCTACGTTGAATCTACGCAGAATGGATAATTCTTTTCCATAGGGCTCGGTCCTGAGAAAATCGCCGCCACATGCCATTTTCTTGTTTACCGCCGAGTATTGTTCGCAGCACTTTACGCTCAAAAATTCCAAACGCTTTCCGGTCGACCTCTTTTAACGTCCAGGATTCATGGCCGTATAGAGCAACCGGAAGGATTAGTGTCCTATAAGCGCGAACTTTGTTTTCGCCTGCAGGCTACGGGACTTAAGCTGGTTACGGAGCCCGTGAAAAGCCCTATTCGCAGCTGCAAGACGCCTTTTCATCTCGTGGGTAACATCGTTATCGCACGTACCAAGTATCAAGATACACAAATTCTTCCACTACTTCAATTTTTTCACCACCCAGCACCACTTCACTACCAACGTCACGATTTGAACCACGCTGTCTACCAGCGATCATGTACTTTGTTTTGCTGGTATGACGGTATGTCCAATCCTCGCTTTCTCGCTTTTGAAAGGCACAAATGCCTCTTCTACGGCTCGACGATCAATTCCGATTATTTCGATATCGTCCGAAAAACCCAGGAGCATATGCGACCGGGTGACGATAGTACCGCTTCTTTGCACACTTCTTCTTCTTCTTTCTGGCGTTACGTCCCAACTGGGACAAAGCCTACTTCTCAGATTAGTGTTCTTATGAGCACTTCCACAGTTATTAACTGAGAGCTTTCTTTGCCGATTGACCATTTTTGCATGTGTATATCGTGTGGCAGGTACGAAGATACTCTATGCCCTGGGAATCGAGAAAATTTCCCTTACAAAAAGATCCTCGACCAGCGGGATTCGAACCCACGACCCTCAGCATGGTCATGCTTAATAGCTGCGCGTTTACCGCTTCGGCTATCTAGGCCCCATAACACACCCGCTGCACACCCGCACACCCGCTCTCCTAATAGCTCCTTCGAGAGCAATGTTTAATAAAAGGTTCGAAAGCACATCTCCTTGCTTCAATCCATCTAAGGTTACGAAGGAGGTTGAAGTCTCATCCGCAACCCGCACACTTGATTTCGATCCATCCAACGTTGCACGAATCACTCTAATCAGTTTCGTCGGAAAACTGTGTTCTACCATTATCTGCCATAACTCATTTCTCTTTACTGAATCGTACGCCGCTCTATCAATGAACAGATTGTGAGTCTGCAAGTTGTATTCCCGGAACTTATAAAGGGTTTATTGCAAGGTAAACATTTGATCCGTCGTTGATCGGCCCTCACGAAAACCAGCTTGGTATTCGAAGACGAAGGACTCCTCCAGCGGTATTAACCTGTTGAACAGAACACGCGACATTATTTTGTACGCCGAATTGAGGAGCGTTATTCCTCGGTAATTGGCGCATTCCAACCTGTGCCCCTTCTTATACAGAGGGCAGATGAGGCCCTCCAGCAAGCTAGCAGGCAATTCTTCTTCCTCCCATATCCTCAACAGAGTACGCACTGCAAAAATTTGTGAATATTAAGCAGCACGCAATTTGGACATCGACGGAAAATTGTAGCAGGCATTTGAAAATTACATGCGTTAGCCAACAGCTGAAGCAAATAAGAACCATGTGTCAACCAATCAGGGCCTTTCCAACAATATTTCAGTAAAATCCGCTAGAAATTTACATGAATCTACCACAAAACACCCAACCACGCTCAATAATCACACGACCGAGAAAACGCTCCGCATTGTTGACTGCTCTTTCGATCACTTCTCGAGAGCTTCAGCGTGTAGCTGTCGCACCAGAGGTGGCGAGTTCAATACCCGTCAAGAACTTTTTTTTATATATTCTTCTAGTTTGGTAGTTAATTATAGCTCATTTTCAAACCAGCAGCAAGGTAATTTTAAGATCGCACATAAATATCTATCATATATGATGGAGTCCTTTTGTTACATTCAACTTGCTATAATGTTACAGGTTTCGTTCGTACTGTGCGGTGCAGTATTTCGTACAGCTGCTCACTACCGTGCTTGAAAAGTTCGGCCGGGCTGTGAAATGGTGAGCCGACAACTAGGAAGCAGCGTCCAACATAGCTCTGGTCCTCACAAGTCCCTACCTCACGCTTCCACGGGTCAAACGATGACAAAGACCGCCAGCTAAGGGTTGCGTACTTAGCTGGTAATACAGCCTGGACACTGTTGTCCTTCTGACATCAGCTAGAGTGAGGAGGTGCGTCTCGAGCGTCTATCCACCAAGGAGGTGCGACTCAAACAGCGTCTCTTCTGGCATCCAGCATCTAGGGTAAGAAATGCTGTATCACGTCAGCTACACCTACACAGTACGAACGAAGCCTGTAAAATTATAGCGAGTCGAATGTAACAAAAGGACTCCATCAAATATGATAAATATTAATGTGCAATCTTAATATTACATTGCTGCTGGTTTGTAAATAAGCTAACTACACGCTCGAGCTCTCTCGGCTGTTTCACCACTATAGTAAGTGATAGACGAAAGTTGAACACGTTCTGCGTAAAATGAGTGTATCACAGAATCGCTTCGACGGTTGGCGGTTTCATTGAGAAGTGATTGAAAGAGCAGTCAACAATGCGGAGCGTTCTCTCGGTCGCGTGATTGTTGAGCGTGGCTGATGGGTTTGTTTTGTGGCAGATTCATGTAAATTTCTAGCGGATTTAATTGAAATATAGTTGGAAGGACCCTGATTGGTTGACAGATGGTTATATTTGCTTCATCTGTTGGCTTACGCTTGTAATTTTCAAATGCCTGCCATAATTTTCCGTCAATGAGGGATTCCACGGAGGCATGCAAGTCGATTCTGATCGACCATTTCAAAAATATCTGAAACTTTGCACAGTTTTTCAGTTCCATCTAAATCGTCATTTTCCGATATCAAATCTTCAAGTTGAGTCACGACTAACTTTTCAAAAGGGTGTATGTGAAAATGGTTCAAAAATATTCAAAAAGCTGCATAGCAAAAACGGTTCGTTCGATTGTTAGACAACTAAAGAAACAAAGTTAGACAACTAAATAAAGATTCCAAAAAAAAAATACAAACAGTAAAAAAAAAAAATTTGCATTAAAAAACATCATTTTTGTCACAAAAACTCAAATATCTCAAAACCCTATCGGAATACCAACGTAATTTTTTGAGGGAAAACGGTCCATTATATTAGCTATCTACCATAAAAATTTGGTGATGGTAAGCCAATAAACGAAAAAGTTATAACATTTCAAATATTTCACAAATTTGACACTTAGTGATTTTTTTTTTTCATTGTTAATTTTTTTTAGGACCGCAGTTTGTTGCTGAATTTTTTGTTAAGGGTACCACATGAGGTTAATAAGTTGTTTTCATGATATTTTATTTAATTATTCATAACTATTATAGCATCTATTAGAAAATTAGACGCGATCCAGTGTTGTGATCTAAAGTCTTGATAGTGTCATATTTTTTATTGTACGTAACTGAAGAAAAATTCTCTCAATAGTGTTGAAACCTTTTGATAAAAGAAACCTATAAGAAATCTAATATTGAAGACAAAAGCTACAAAAAAAGTTTTCTATACAGGTATACGACTAGTTTACCTGCAAAAAGTTTACCTCGTAGAGAACAAGGCGGGTCTATACCCAGGTGATCTAGTATACGTAAAGCAGGTCGGTTTTCTCGGCGCTGGTTTTCTCCACAAAGTTAAAATCTGATTACACCTGGGTATAGACCCGCCTTGGTAGAGAATAGACTTTGTTAATCATATTTGGGAGAAAGCGAGTAACTTCAACAACATCAAAAACATGATAGGTACATACCATGAACATACTCACGAAAAAGCTAAAAATATACTACCACTATGGTTATAAAAGATTTAATTGTAAAATTTTTCTTCAGTCAAGCAAACGACATCAAACTAGTCAGTAAAAACTTAAAAGTGATTTTGTTTATTAAAATCTAACGAGCAACATGAGTAGTCGCTTTCTCAACTGTTGCAGGCCGTTTGCAGAAAAAAAGTGTTCGAAAGAGCTACGAAATCTCACCGAAAGCACCATAGATAAACTGAAAGCGGCTGGTTATGCTCCAATGTCTACATTGAATACAAATTTACGCATTTGTACGTCCTGCCGTTTAAACGTTGACAAACGGGCAATCTGTACATCATCGGTGGATCAGGTTGCAGGAAGTCCGAAAACAACAACAACTGAGGAATTACTAGATGCACCGACAACAACTGAGGAGTTACCAGAAGTACCAAGTGCAGATAGTCTTGCCACGGTACCATCAGCGACATCTGTTTCAACAAATCAATCAGAAGATGAGTGCATCCAGAAGGTCAACATCGAACGCTTCAACGAAGGGATAGCTGGAATAAAAGTGACTCCGATTAAATGGACGAAGATGGGTTACGTCAATTATCCCGAGAAAAAATACCGTGAAATCAACGAAGCTGTACGAAGAAACCTCTTCAAATTAGGACCTGAGGATGTGGAAAATACAGACTACGATGAGGTAATTATGAATATGAAGGAAAGGTTCTCGAATCTAGCCACGACAATGAAAGAAAAATTATTGATTTTGTCGATGCTGCCAAGCTCGTGGTCTATTCAAGACGCCATTGATGTGTTCAAAACCAATAGAAATACAGCAAAAGAGGCAAAACAATTCAAAAATAACTGTCTTGCAACCAAAAATGCTAGGTCGAGTACTTCATTAACAGAAAGAAAAAATAATTCAATATTTTGAAGACGATGAAGTAAGTAGAGCTATGCCTGGCCAAAAAGATTATGTATCTGTAAAAAAAGATGGAAAGCGTCAAGCAATCCAAAAACGATTAATGATGACTACTTTGAAAGAAGCGTATACACGCTTCAAGGAAATTAACGAAAATATTAAGGTAGGTTTTTCCTCATTTGCAAGCGTTCGTCCAAGGCAATGCAAGCTTCTATCCAATTCAGGAACACATAATGTTTGTGTGTGCATAACACACGAAAATATTAACCTAGTCTTACATAGTTTGAAAAGAATCAATTTATCAAAGGATATTAAAATGTTAACTGGTAGTCTTTTGTGTGAAAATACAACATCAAATTGCTATCTACGATCTTGTTCGGATTGTCCAGATTCTTCATCATTGGAAAATACTTTATATTATACTTTATTATATTGATCAGTTATCATTTGAGCAATGGGTGACCACGGATAGGTGTGACCTAGAAACTATTGTAAAACCTGTAGATGAGTTTGTGTCATTTTTTTGCTTGAAATTAGAAAGTTTAATTCCTCACGACTTTATTAAAACAGAGCAATCCCGCTTTTTAAAAAATACGAAAAATACATTACAAGATGGTGAATTTTTAGTCATTTGTGATTTTTCTGAAAACTATAGCTTTGTATTGCAAGATGAAGTGCAGTCCCATCACTGGAACGTACAACAAGCTACAATTCATCCATTCGTTATTTATTTCAATGGAAGTACGCAAATTGAACATTTTAGTTTTATTGTAATTTCCGAAGATTTAAGACACGACTCAGTATCTGTAAATTTGTTCATTGCCAAAATGATTAACTTTTTATGCGTTGATAAGGATAAAGAAATCAGAAAGATATATTTCATGTCTGATGCAGCAGCATCGCAGTACAAAAACCGTAAGAATTTTTCGAGCCTATGTCAATTTAAATCAAAGTACGGAATTGATGCAGAATGGCATTTCTTTGCTACGTCACATGGCAAAGGTCCTTGTGATGCTATTGGAGGAACCATAAAGCGCATGGCCACAAGAGCAAGTTTAGCCAAAGAACGTGAGCATCCAATTAAAACTGCAAAAGAACTACAGTCGAAGCTCGTTATAACGACAACTTTTATTGCGACAAATCTCTCTTTAACGACATTTCCAATAGTCCCTTCAAATTCCCATACTAATTTCAACTTTTATAGCGACATTTCTCTGTTTCGACCGTTCTCTATTGCGACATTAGTGTTATATTCAATAGTCACTCAATATAACGACATTCGTTTATCTATTTTAGTACATATTATGACCGTTTTATTCCTCCATGCTCCATAACGACATCCAACCTCTTTATAACGACGATTTTATAGCGACATCTCCTTATACCGACGGTCCCTTGCGATGTCGCTATAACGAGCTTCGACTGTATTTGATTGGGCGAATCGCAGAAAAGAAGAAGATTTAACAAAATTATCATTTTGTTTTACAACTACTCTTTTTTTTTTTTTTTTTTTTTTTTTTTTTTTTTTTTTTTTTTAATTTCTTTATTAGTATCATTCCAAACATTACATTCATTATTTCTTATATCTAGGTGTTCTGTGTTATTAGACAACACTATCATCCTAATTTGGTAAAACAAATCTAAGATTTTATTAACATTTTGTTAACAACATATTACATTTCATTTGCCGTAGCAGTTCAGATTTTTTACAGGTGAGTTGATTTCACCTGCTTATAAGAGAAAAAAAAAAAGTTTTTAATATACTTAACCTAACTTAACCTAATCATATAACGCATTAATCGTGGCAATAGAAGATTGTAACGATTTTTGCCTGATATTATTGATTATTTTATTTGACATTTGTTCCAATGTTTCAACATTGGATATCCTATGTAACTCATTGGTACTATACCAGGGAGGAAGCCTCAGAATCATTTTCAAAATTTTATTTTGAATTCTCTGCAGAGCTTTCTTCCTGGTATTACAACAGCTAGTCCATATTGGTACAGCATACAACATGGCTGGCCTGAAAATTTGTTTGAATATCAAAAGCTTGTTCTTAAGACAAAGTTTTGATTTTCTATTAATAAGGGGATAGAGACATTTTACATATTTGTTACATTTGGCTTGAATGCCCTCAATGTGATTTTTGAAAGTTAAATTCTTATCTAGCATGAGTCCTAGATACTTAACTTCATCTGACCAATTTATTGGAACCCCTCTCATCGTGACAACATGTCTACTTGAAGGTTTCAAATAAAGAGCTTTTGGTTTATGTGGGAATATTATTAGTTGAGTTTTGGAAGCATTAGGAGAAATCTTCCATTTTTGCAAGTATGAAGAAAAAATATCCAAACTTTTTTGCAATCGACTACAGATGACACGCAGGCTTCGTCCTTTGGCGGAGAGGCCTGTGTCATCCGCAAACAAAGATTTTTGACATCCCTGAGGTAACTCAGGTAAGTCAGATGTGAAAATATTGTATAATATTGGTCCCAAGATGCTGCCTTGGGGAACACCAGCTCTTACAGGAAGTCTTTCAGATCTGGAGTTCTGATAATTAACCTGAAGTGTACGATTTGACAGATAACTTTGAATTATTCTAACAATGTATGTTGGAAAATTAAAATTTTTCAATTTTACAATCAAACCTTCATGCCAAACACTGTCGAATGCTTTTTCTATGTCTAGAAGAGCAAGACCAGTAGAGTAGCCTTCAGATTTGTTGGAACGGATCAAATTTGTTACACGTAAAAGTTGATGAGTGGTCGAATGTCCATGGCGGAATCCGAACTGTTCATTGGCAAAAATTGAATTTTCGTTGATGTGGGCCATCATTCTGTTCAAAATAACCTTTTCAAAAAGTTTACTGATGGAGGAAAGCAAACTGATTGGACGATAGCTAGAAGCTTCTGCAGGATTTTTGTCTGGTTTTAAAATTGGAACAACCTTAGCATTTTTCCATTTGTCAGGAAAATATGCTAATTGAAAACATTTGTTAAATATATCAACTAAAAAGTTTTACAACTACTGAAGAGTACGAATTAACGGCATCAGAGCTCAGCGAGCAATATAATAACGCGAAAACAATCCAAGGAACCCACAAATTTCACTGTTTCATTCCATTGTCAGAAAATAAAATTAAAGCAAAACTATACTCGAACTGTACTGATAATGATGCAAAAGTGTTCGATATTGTAAAAAAATTGAATAACAATAAATAAATAAATAAGTATTAATAAAATGTTTTCATGATCTCATAACGCATACCCAAATCCAAAACTTTTAAAGTTTATATATAACATTTAGAAACTCATCGATCATACTCTAAAAAAAATATCCTGGTAAAAAAAAAATTATTTTCGTGTAATCTGTTAATTTATTTTAATTTATACATATATGCATATACATATAATATTTATACATATACATAATATTTATACATATAATATACATAATACTAATGAATACATGAAAACGACTTGTTTAATTCACGCAAGGCCCTTAACAATAAAATCAGCAACAAACTGCGGTTCCCGTAATAATTTACACCGAAAAAAAAAATTTTTTTTCTACTAAATGTGAAAATTGTGACATGTTTGAAATGTCATAACTTTTTTGTTTATTGGTTTACCATCACCAAATTTTTATGGTAGATAGTTAATATAATGGACCGTTTTCTCTCAAAAAAAATACGTTGGTATTCCGATAGGGCTTTGAGATATTTGAGTTTTTGTGTCAAAAGTTATGTTTTTTAATGCAAAAAAAAATTTTTTTTTACTGTGTGTATTTTTTTTGGAATATTTATTTAGTTGTCTAACTTTGTTTCTTTAGTTGTCTAACAATCGAACGAACCGTTTTTGCTGTGCAGCTTTTTGAATATTTTTGAACCATTTTCACATACACCCTTTTGAAAAGTTAGTCGTGACTCAACTTGAAGATTTGATTTCGGAAAATGACGATTTAGATGGAACTGGAAAACTGTGCAAAGTTTCAGCTCAATAGAAAAAAATGAATTAAAAAATTTACCAAATTTTGGTGCTGTTGCTTGGAATCACTGGACATTGATGTCCAAATTGCGTGCTGCTTAATATTCACAAATTTTTGCGGTGTAAGGTGGCCACCCCACCATCGTGATGTAGGTATATCGAATTTCTTACCTACCACGAAAAATGGAGAAAGGAGGAATAACGAAAGATATTTTCGGCAACCGACTCTGGGAATTCTCTCGACTTTCTCTAGGTTATTTTTTAAGTCCTTCAAGAAATTCTTCCGAATTTCATCCGACAATTCTTCTGGATTTCATCCAGCAATTCTTCGGAACATCCTCCGGATTTCCACCGGTAATTCTTCTAGATTGGTTTCAGAAGTTCCTCTGAAGTTCTTCCAGCGATTTCTTTGGATGTTATCCAGTAATTCCTGAAAAGCTCCTCCGGAGTTCCTTCCCAACGATGGGAATTGCTTCGAATTTCGCCCTTAGTTTCTTTAAGATTTTCTCCGGAGTTCGTGAAGCAATTACCCCAGAGTTGCTCTAAAAAGCCTCCGGAATTCCTCCATAAACACATCCGGTGTTTCTCCAGGAACACCTTTTGAGTTCCTCTAGGAATTGCGTCGTAGTTCCTTTAGGATTTCCTCGAGATTCTCTAGGATTTTGTACAGAGTTCTTCCTGGCATTCCTTCGGAGCTTTACCGGTAATTCTTCCTGAGTTGCACCAGAAATTCCCCTGGAGCTCTTTCAGCAATTCTTTTGTTTTTTTTTCAGCATTTCTTCCGAAGATACTCAAAAGCTCCAGGAGGAACTCTGGAAGAATCGCTGAAGGAACTCCGGAAGAATTGCTGGAAGACCTACAGAGGATTCATAAGGGAAATGCGGAAAAATCCTGAAAAAACTGCGCAAAAATTCCAAAGGATAAATTGACGCTTATATTGAGCTGTTCGGTAATCCAATCCGCATGGTTAGTTTAGATTTCAAATCCCCACAGGTAGGTATGATAGGCAAACAGTTTCAACACTAGACAAACCGCACTCGCTCTGCCCGCGTGTGTAGTAACATGTGATGGATGGATATGGGTTGTGAAAAGGGTCTGCTTGGTCCGTGGGATTTGAATACTAAACTTGTAACCAACTCAGTTATTGGGTCACCCTGTGGCTCGGTAGCTTAGTTGGTAAAGCGCTCGTCTAGCATACAAGAGTCTGAGTTCAAATCCCAGCCGAGCACGTGAATTTTTTCATAATTTCACCCATAATTTGTCCATCTTTACCACGCGTAATGAGTTAATTAAATTAATTCCAAAGGAGCTATGAAGGAAATTCAAAGTACTTCCTGGTGGAGCATTGAAGGAACTTCGGAGGATTTCTCTCCGAGAATTCTCCATCCGGAAATTCCTTTGGAGTTCATCCGTGTATTCCCTCGAAGTTTCTTAGGGATTCTTCAGGTTTAATCAATTCTGCTTTAGAGTTTTGCTGTTCAGTTCACTACTTGTTTGTTTTTGTTGATCACATTTGAAACGGATCGATAGAAATACAACAACCGGTGCATGCACTTGCGGTTTGGTCTAATTTTACTGGTTTATTTAATTTTGAAAGGGTCATTTCTTCCTTCGTTCGCGGCTACAAAGCAAAGCCATGCTGAAAGTGTCTGGGTTCGATTCCCGGTCGGTCCAGGATATTTTTGTAGTGGAAATTTCCTCGACTTCCCTTGGCATAGGGTATAATCGTACCTGCCACACGATATACGAATGCGAAAATGGCACTTTGGCAAAGAAAGCTCTCAGTTAATAACTGTGGAAGTGCTCATAAGAACACCAAGCTGAGAAGTAGGCTTTGGCCCATTGACGACGTTAATGCCATAAAGAAGAAGTAGTAGAAGAATATGTCCATTTCTGTTATAAATTTTGACAAAAAATCGAGAACCGGTGAAGTTGTCCTAAGTTTGCAGAAAAATAAACACTCAATTTTCATTAATGATTACCACAACGGGTTCATTGTTATGTACCCAAGAATATAAGTTTTTTCGCAAAACTAAGTAAAACGTGTAATTTTGATGACTCTTCTCTTCAGGCAAATATCGCGCTAATGTAACACAAACCGATATGGCAGTTGTTCTTTTATGAGTAGTACATTCAATGAAATTTATTGAAACATAAACACAGAATCAAACATTCAATCTATTATGATTTGCAGAATATATACTCATGCACCCCATCACATCCTTGCGATTAGTCTTTCATATCCATTCAGTCACCTACTTCTTCTTCTTCTTTTTGGCGTTACGTCCCAACTGGGATATAGCCTGCTTCTCAGATTAGTGTTCTTATGAGCACTTCCACAGTTATTAACTGAGAGCTTTCTTTGCCGAATGACCAGTTTTGCATGTGTATATCGTGTGGCAGGTACGAAGATACTCTATGCCCTGGGAATCGAGAAAATATCCTTTAACGAAAAGATCCTTGCCTAGCGGGATTCGAACCCACGACCCTCAGCATGGTCATGCTGAATAGCTGCGCGTTTACCGCTACGGCTATCTGGGCCCCCAGTCACCTACCTGCATACTTATTCATGTAACTATAGAAAACCCTCTACACACTAAGCTCTTACGGTGAATTTCACCGTAATCTCAACAGCTGAACAGTTCGGTGAAATAAAACACCGTAATTCCGTCGAAATTTTACGGATTCCGGTGATTATTTACCGAATACTGTAAAAATTTACCGTACTCCGTTAATTTATTTCACCGAACTGTTCAGCTGTTGAGATTTTTACAGGAATCCGTAAAATAATTTAAGTGTGTACTCTTATGAAGCACTGCAACAGCCGTTGCCGTTCTCGTTTGAGGATGAACTTTATTACTTGGTACATCTCATAGAAGTACGATGCATGGAACAAGAACGGGAGCAAAATTCTTCACTGAGGGGAATTAATGAAGCATGCTTTCGTGATGTCTTTTATAGCCATATGAGAGGAAACATACGCTGTCACCAGATATGCAAACCAGATAGCATCACGGAAAACCACATTCAATGTCATTTGAGCGTATCTTAGGATCATTTACCTGAACTGCCTGTAGCATTAATCATCTGTCTGCAGTTCTTCTTGGGCACAAACAATGGAAAATTGTCATATCGTACAGATCCTTGAAAAATAGATTTTGGTGGTTGGCAGTTTTGATGGAGACCATGTTCCATAGGCTTGAAAATGACCCATCTATTACACACTAGGGTACAGCTTATTTTTCGAAAGTTCTCAAAACCAAAATCTCATATGCTCTGTTGAATTACAACCACATAGAAGGAAAAACCCAAAGTTCAAGCCAAAATTTTAAAATTTAAAGGTGGCGAGCGAAGGTGTATTTTTAAGTAACATAGGCTTCAGAGAAGTTTACATAAAGTTCTTTTTTGTTTTATAAATTTGTAGAGCATCAAATTGATATAAATTTAAAACTTGTTTTAGTTGACAGTAGTTTTATCCAAATTTGGCCTCTTTGAACTAAAACCAGAACTTTGTTTGGCCATAGCTTCATGAATATTCAACCGATTCCAAATCTTCTATCATGTTTTTGAAAATAATGTAATTGTTTTTAAACAGTTGAATTAATATATGTATGCAACTAGAGTTGTCATGTCTATTACGGCTTAAACCTGTCGAAAAAAAAAAACCTGAAGTTCGTAGACACAAATGTCAATTTGGACAATTTGAGATGTATAATTTTTAAAACATATAGTTAAAGTATTTTTGATCGTTAGGGAACAAAAAATACAAAAAAAAAGGTTTAAAAAAAAAGCTGTATTTTTCAGTTTGCTGCCGTTAAACGTTAAGTTCTGTTCGACGAAAAGCTATAAACTGCAATAAAATTTATTTTTTCATTATCTCTGCTCTTGAGAGTTTTTTGTGTTTTATTTACAATCTAAACCTTAATATTTTTGGCTAAAACTTTGAGATTGTTTCGTATTTGAATTCAGAAGAGCACATGAACTTTTGTGTTATTGCACTCCCATAAGAAGCGCACGTGCTGTGCAATAATTGGCGTGTTTTTAGCCTGTGCAATTATTGGTAAGTTGCCCTAAAAGTTTGTGGCATTATATTTCTTTGTTTATTTAACAGCAATTGTTTCGATTTTCATTTCTCTTTGACGTATTCGAACCTTTTGAGAAGAATACCAATAAAAATAACTTGAGTACTGTACCTGATTTTGAACTGTTGTTTAAAAATACCCTTAATTATCATCTTAATTTTCTTGGTATAACGTCCTCACTAGGGTAGCGCCTGCTTCTCAGCTTAATGTTCTTCTCATGAGCACTTCCACAGTTATTAACTGAGAGCTTTTTTTTGTCAAAGTTGCCATATTCGCATTCGTATATCGTGTGCCAGGTACGATGATACTCTATGTCCAGGGAAATTTCCATTACAAAAAGATCCTGGACCGACCGGGAATCGAACCCAGACACCTTCAGCATGGCTTTGATTTGCAGCCGCGGACTTTAACCACTCGGCTAAGGAACACTCTCATTATACTAATATTATTTTTGCAATTTCTCATCGTAATAGGCTGTTTTTCATCACGCCAATCTGTCATGAAACGGCCTACTTTCCTACACTGAAGTATGCAGTGCGGGAATAGTCATTACCTAACTGAAACCAGTGCTGTAATGGTTCATTACGCAACGCTTTCTCATTACGCAACTGTTTTCAGAAATTGCAAAATGATGGTGCAAGCATCTAGATGTTATTTCTGATACCCTTCAGTGGTGTTCTACGAAATTGCAAAAAATGTTGTACGCAACTCGTTGCAGAACTCGATTTTTCAGCACTCGTCGTAGTTATCCAACTCGGCAAGCCTCGTTGGACAAATGTACGACTCGTGCTGTAAAAATCGTCATTCTGCAACTTGTTACGTAAACTACTATTAATTGTTGCATGCTTGGAAACTAAACCAGAACCTAAGTATTACAGGTCGAAGAACGGGCAGTAAACTCTACAATGAAGAGTATTTTCCTGATGAATTAAAAATCTGCTCAAAGTTTGTGTTATAATAATTCCTTTTTATTGTTGGTGATCATGACTGAAACAAAGTTAGTAGAGCCATTAGTAGAGACAAGTCAATTAAAGTAAATTGGGCATGCAGTCAGAGATAACTTTGTAAAATCAATAAAATAATCAAACCATTTATTTATTTTTTATTCATCAATTATTTATTTATTTTCTATACATCTATTGATTGTTGCTTTTAACGCTATTACTCGGGCTTATTGGTAGCTAAACGCTACAGGATTCAAAATCGTATTGATTTTATCGAATCGATGCAAACCCAAATTACTCTTATCAATGATAACAGTAATCTTTCAAAGTCTTTCAATGAGTTGAATGGGCCATTCAACAGTGGAACAGTCACAAAGATACTCTCAATTAATTCATCAGATTGTATATGAAATAACATCTCTATCACAAATTTGCAAACTTTTTTATTATAGTCGATCAATCTCTCCACAGCATTGCAATGAGTGCCACAGTAAATGCAAATAGTCCAATCATTTGCACCATCAACGTCACCTTACGCCATCTCGAATACTGCATAAAAGTAATGGTAAAAAATATCAACTGAATCGTGCATCCAGATATCATCTCATACATACCGAAGCATCTTTCGTCGGATCCGTAGGGATCCCTTTCTTCATCGACATGTACTCCAGAATCTGCGGTGAAATTGAATTTTAATTTGATAAAATATAAGGATGGCAAAATTTTCCACTTCTACTCACGTTGAACACTATGTGGACCAGGAAGTTAAACCCGACGGCTGCTCCGAACAAGCCGTACATCTCTTCCGGCAATTTGGCCGTACTCAAACCCATAGCCAGGAACATGTTGGTTACTGTCACGGTTGATAGATGCGAAATCGTCAAGAAGAGCGGAAAGAAAGCGAAATCCAATAACAATCAATTTCCATTCCATCACAGGAATTGAGAATTAAGGGGACGACGCAACGATTCCTTTTCCCCCCACTGTTACTCACCTGCCAAAACGTATGCCAAGTGACCGGAAACCACGTGCACCAGACGGAAGATTTTTCGAGCATCCTCCGATGGACTGACAGCGCCGAAAATGGGCTGCAGGAAGCACAGGATGAAAGTAATCAGACCAACAACGGCGTGGGCATGATCCTGCCAACCATCCATGTCGATGAAGATGATGATAAAGCCGCAACATGTCAATAGCCATGTGAAGAACATGTACACCCGGTGATACTAGAAAGGTGGTAAATCAAATGAAATGAAAATCATTAAGATAATATTAAAATTTAAAAGGATAATCTTGAAGAGCATCGCTATCTTTTTATTTTGAACATTATTTGGTCGGCGTTAAGTCAGAGTCGACCAAGTGACATTTTTCATATTTTGAGAAATATAGGCTTAAAGTCTAACACTTTGTATTTTTCAAACTCGTTTAAATTTTGGTTCAAAATTTCTACGCATATTTATGTTACTTTAGAACAATATAATGTGAAGTAATAATCATGAAAAAACATAAAGACCACCGTCCAGTGAGTTGGTTCGCTCTGATTGAACAATTTCTAGGAAAATAACAATCATTTAATTCAATCATTCGTCAAACTGGGTGCATATCTCAAAGATAATCAGATTATCAAGACCCTTCGACACCTGTTTAGTTAATTCTTCAATAATACATATCGTCAATACCGAAATCAGTGGCATAACGATAGCTTAATAATTAAGGTTTTGCAGGGTCAGGGAAGACCAGATATATTCAAATATGCGTTCAGTCAGAGTGGACCAAGTGAAAATCTTGAGTACCGGCCATAATATACTGGTCCAATAAACGGGTTCTAGAACATTCCATGCATACACCATAGAACTACCATAAACTTCTATCGGACTCTGAAATGGACTCAAGAAATGCAATAATCAATAAGTTTATTGCTTTTCAACACATGGTGCACTCTGTCTGCACAAAAATTGTTGCAATTTCTAACCACCCATTCAAATCTGGTAAATGGTCAAAAATCAAAATCAGATGCATCGAATTGAGAAACATTTATGAATTTCTATTAATGGATAAGAAGAAGAATCACTCACTCTGACAAATCATTTGAAACGCCTTTCATTTCGAAGCATTTCTCAACGCGCTGCTAATTTTCGCTGTTCTGGTAATAAGTCCACTCTGACTGCATACTTTTATCGATTTTTATTGATCATCCAAAGTAAATTTGTTACATATCTCACTCAGTTTACAGCAGTCATCAAATCTGCAAAACAGCAGTCATCAAAATGGAAAAATGAAATTTAAATAAGTATCATCATCGTCACTCAACCAGCGTCGGATGACGATTTGGCACAGAGATCCGATCACATAGGCTCGGCGTCATAACGAACAAATACCATTTCTTTGTTATGGGCGAATCTTCGTTCGGTAGCAATGAGCCCACTAAAAATATGAATCGTGTCTTCGACAGATTAAGAGCATTTTTTGAAAAAATAAAACTAAAACAAAACAACAAAACACGTTTGGAATCGAACAAACGATCTCTGATTCGACAACTTCACGCGCCTCCCAACAGAGCTATTGTAGAATCATGAGCGGGTTCATTTGCCAATAAAAGCAATTATGTGATAGCATTCGTTGTTTGGTGCGAAGCATGCGACTATACAGTAAACGCCTTCTTCTTGTGAGTGGGGGTAGCAAGCGGAATGACGAAAAATTTGCTCGTTGACGATTTTGGATTGAAGTTTGTCGTGCATTCTTTCGTCGAAGACGAGACGACGATTGGCTAGAGTTAAGGTTCCCCCAGATCTAAGCGACTTTTTACGGCGACAGCGACAAAAAACATCGCGATTTCGCTGATGTTTCGCTGCATGCCACAGCGACGCGATTTCGCAGCGGTTCGCGTCGTGTCAGTCAAGATGGTTTCATAGAAGAGTGCTTGCAGCGACACAACAAGGAAATCGCGACGATTTTTTGTCGCTGTCGCCGTAAAAAGTCGCGTAGATTTGGGGGAGCCTTACGTTAATAATAGGCAGTCTTTAATGACAGGAGCTCCACGCATAAAGCTATAAAAAGTGCTCTGCCGCCAAAATGGCTAAACATTCCTACCTTAATAGATATGCATTCAGGCGGGAGGATGCACAGCTGTTGAAAGCACATTTAATCATGCTGCAGCTCCCGTTGGAGAGGGGATTCCGAAGTTAGAATAAGAAAATAAATTTAAGATATCAAGCCCATGAAAAAGTTCTCCAAACTGAATACGAGTACACGAGATAATGCCTGCACATGGTTTTCCGGCGAAACTAATTAGGCTGATACGTGCTACGCTGGATGGTTCGAAATCAAGTGTTCGGATCGCAGACGAGATGTCAACCTCGTTCGGACGTTAGACGGATTGAAGCAGGGAGACGCACTTTCGAATTTACTGTTCAACATGCAGAGAAATGGCACTATTATCACAAGGTCGCACATGCTCCTTGGCTGTGCGGACGATATAGACCTAATTGGAATCGATCACAGGTCAGTGGAAGAGGCCTTCGTGCTTCTGAAAAGGGAGAAAGCGAGGATAGGCCTGACCATTAATTCTACCAAAACGAAATACATGGTTGCTGGTAGAGATAGAGTCAGACATGGTGGTGTACATAGGGCCTTTTACGGACTACGTTACCAGCTTAGGTCCCGCAGCTTGCAAACGGATACAAAATTCGACCCGTATAAAACATTGATTCCGGTGGTTCTCTACGGGCACGAAGCGTGGACGTTGAAAAAGTCAGACCGGAAAGCTCTCGGTGTTTTCGAGCGTAAAATACTCGGTGGGATGTATGAATCACGAGTTGTATCAAGTGTACAAAGATGCGAATATTATCAAGCGTGTAAAATACGGCAGACTTCAGTGGGCTGGTCACTTTGTGCGAATGTCGGAAGAAAGAATTGCGTAAATAATATTCAGCAGGGAACCAGGTCGGTGACTTCGGGGAAGACCACGAATACGCTGGCTGTACGCAGTGGAAGAGGACCTGGCGACCCTAAACGATCGGGGCAACTGGAGAAGTTTCGCCCAAGATCGACGAAGATGGAGCTCTACAATACGCCCGGCAATGACATGACGCTACACTGTAGCCATCAAGGTATCAAGGTAGGTACAATATAATAATCATTGTTTAATTTGATTTGAGGGTTGAATTTTATTACAAAGCTGGTAACATACATGCCAGGAAACTGTTTCGTTGCAGAAAGTAACGAACAATATCGTAGTTCAAGCGAACGATTTCATTATATAAAGCAATATGCATTTTCAGTTTTAAAATATGGTGCAATTACCGTTATCAGGTATCAGAAGGCCGGCTCCAAAGGCACGTTCCCCACCAGTTGGGAGATTTGTGCCATCGCCATATTTGAGCCTATTTCATAATCTACCCGATGGGAGAGGAAAGGAAAGGGAAAGATGGGAGGAAATAGGAGTGGGGTCCCTTGAAGAGGGAAAATCGCATAAGCGAAATGAGAGCATGTAGCTCCATACCACAATGGGTTCGAACAGCGCCCTAAAAAGGGCACTGCAAAACGCATGAGCGTAAAGAGAGCCTATAGCTCATTACCACAGCGGGTTAAGAATAACAGAATGTCCTGAAGATTCAGGCTTCTGTATTCAGTTTCACTTAATAAGTGTTTACCAAGTAATTGGAATCGCATTTGCGCAAAAACTGGACAGTTACATATCAGGTGATACGAAGTTCCATAATCGGAGTCACAACTATCACACACAAATGAGTCAGCACGCTGAATATTTGCCATGTGATAGTTGAGTCGGCAGTGGCCTGTCAACGCTCTGACCAAGAGACTGCAATTCTGCTTTGACAGATTTGTTAAATACTTCGCCACCTTTGGAGATGGCTCAGTAACGTACAATTTTGTTTGACGACACGACTCCAAACTATTCCAATATTGCTTGTGCTGAGTTGCCGCCCAAGAGTTTATCTGAAGCTTCACCCAGCACTTCGAAATTGGAATAGCCGGCTCAGGACCAATGAAGTCATGCGATGCTCCATCGCGAGCTAGCTCATCAGCCAATTCATTTCCAGCGATGGAAGAATGGCCAGGTACCCATACAAGGTTTACAGAGTTGACTGAATTCAGTTCCTCAATTTGAGTTCGACATGCGATAACAAGCTTCGACCTCGAGTTGGCCGAAGCGAGAGCTTTTATAGCAGCCTGACTATCTGAACAGAAGTATATGACTTTACCCAATACGCGCTGTTGAAGTGCTGATTGCACTCCACACATAAGAGCAAATATTTCCGCCTGAAAAACGGTGCAGTTTCTACCAAGTGAGTAAAACTGATTCAGCCTTAGCTCACGAGAATATACTCCTGCACCAGCTCTACCTTCAAGAAGGGAGCCATCAGTGTAACATACTATATTGTTTGATATACTTCTTTCCAAATAGCCAGACGTCCACTCTTCCCGTGAAGGGAATTGTGTGGTAAATGTCCTGTAGGGAAAGTTACAAGCAATTGTGAGATCACTTGGAGCAAGGACAATTTTGTCCCAATTCACCAAAAGTGGAAACAACGAAGTGTAGATCTACGATTCACTGGATTTTTCTCCAGTAGATCCAGTACCCATAAACGGTAAGAGCAAGAAAGTGCTTCTTGTTTAAGATTTATGTGTAGTGGCGCAACGGCGAAAAGGGCCTCGAGCGCTGCTGTGGGAGTTGTAGAGAACGCACCAGACATCGCCATCAAGCACATCCTTTGGAGATGGCCCAATTTTGATTGGATTGTTCTCACTTCGCCCTTTTGCCACCACACAAGACATCCATATGCCAATATTGGTCGAACAACTGTTGTGTAAATCCATTTGAAATAATTGGGTTTGAGGCCCCAAGTTTTACCAAAGGTTCGCCGGCATTGACCGAAGGCCATACAAGCTTTTTTGACTCTGAAATCAATGTGAGCTGTCCATAAAAGTTTGGAATCTAGAATGACTCCGACATACTTTACTTGATCAGTCACATTAATCTCAGTGCCAAAAAGACGTAAAGGTCGAATTCCATCGCGGTTTCGTCTTTCCGTAAAAAGAACAATAGATGTTTTACTCGGGTTAACCGAAAGGCCATATTGGCGACACCAACTCTCGACTACCTGAAGAGCACTTTGCATCAGGTCGAATAGG
The DNA here is from genome assembly GCF_002204515.2 of Aedes aegypti. Classification (NCBI taxonomy): domain Eukaryota; kingdom Metazoa; phylum Arthropoda; class Insecta; order Diptera; family Culicidae; genus Aedes; species Aedes aegypti. The sequence continues at coordinate 140,815,694 of NC_035108.1, read as the reverse complement.
GTGCTTATGCACATACCAACTATCAGAGTTAGATAGTCGTCGGCAAATCCATATGTTGGAAAACCGCTATTATTGAGTTGCCTCAATAGCGTATCTGCTACGAGATTCCACAAAAGTGGTGACAAGACTCCCCCTTGGGGGCATCCGCAAACACTCAATTTTCGAATCGCTGCTTGACGCAATGTCGAGAAGAGATGTCGGTTTTTGAGCATTTGATGAATCCAATTGGTAATCATTGTAGGTAGCCCATGGTTTCGTGCGGCTTCCAATATGGCATCGAAAGACACGTTATCAAAGGCACCCTCAATATCCAAGAAAAACCCAAGCACGATTGCTTCTGAGCGAATGCTTTCTCGATATCGTATACAACTTTGTGTAAAAGAGTCACAGTGGACTTTCCAGATTGGTAAGCATGTTGATTCACATGAAGAAGCATGTTTGCCAAATAAACATCACGGATGTGATGATCGATAATGCGTTCCAGACATTTCAGAAGAAAAGAGGTCAGACTGATTGGTCTAAAACTCTTCGCTTCCTCATACGACGCACGTCCTCCTTTTGGGATAAACTTTACAGTAATATCACGCCAGGATTTGGGAATGTACCCGGTAGCAAAACTGCTTACAAGTAGCTTTTTCAAAACATGTTTGATAGATTCAAATCCCTTTTGGAGCAGAACAGGATAAATCCCATCCGCTCCTGGAGATTTGAAAGGAGCAAAACTATTAAGTGCCCATTGAATCGATTCAGTAGTTACGATACTGCGAGCCGAGGCCAGAGACTCGTAACTACATGAAAAGACATTTGGTTCATCCGTAGATGCTATGTCCACATATCCGGGGAAGTGTGTATTGAATAAACATTCTAAAACTTCTTCATCGGAAGAAGTAAAGTCACCATTAGGTAAGCGAATTTCGTTCACTTGGAAATCCTTAGATTTTGCAAGAATTTTGTTCAACCAACTGACTTCACTCAAACTGGAAACATTTGTACAAAGGTTTTTCCAGCCGGATCGTTCAGCAGAACGGAGAGCCTTCTTGTAAGCCTTGCGAGCCGACTTGAACGACTCTGATCCAGCTGAACGGCGTCTGTTCCAACTCCTTCTACATTGTTTCCTGAGTCTAGTCAGATCGGAATTCCACCATGGGGTCCCTCTTGTAGTCTTTACAGACCGCAGAGGACATGCTTCTTCAAAAGCTTCCATAATGTAGGATGTTGTAGTATCAACGGCATCATCTAGATCACTTGGATTTTCAATGGACGGAGAATATCCATGAAATTTGGTCGCAACCAATTCAATATAGAGTTCCCAGTTTGTTGACCGGGGATTCCTAAAACGCAAAGTCTGCGCAGTTACATTTGAATGTTCAAAGAAGATGTAGCGATGATCAGATAATGATTCCTCATCTGATACATGCCAATTCGTCAACTCGTGACTGATTCTATTCGAGCAGAGCGTTATGTCTAACACTTCTTCTCTATTAGAAACCATGAAGGTTGGGCGATTGCCTATGTTAAGTAATCCAAGGTCTGTACTACTTAAGTATTCCATCAGACTGGAGACTGCCGTGTAGTTCCGGCGTCCAGAATAGAACTACGGACAACCCGTTCCGGTGGTAAGAGTCCACCAAACGGGGTAACCCCAATTCAAGGTGTGATGCGAAAAACCGTGCTGAGGAATGAATGGTCGAAGGGGTGAAAAAGATGTTCGGCCATTAACGGAGCCTGTGGGGCACCTGGGCACCCCTCACAGTATTTTGTCCCTTACCGCGTTAATGCAGGGCTCTGGCGTGGTGGACCTCTTTTCCCGTGCTACTCGTGGGATTCAAAAATGAGTACAATATCTAATCAAAACAATAGTAGTAGTGCAGGTAGTAGCAGTAGTAGGGAAGCGAACCCCTTCGCAAGAAGTGGGCTAGCTAGATCTCCGTTGAGGAGAGTAGAAGCAGGAGGAGGCAGCAGTGCACGTAGTGCCAGTGCTGGAACCCATATTTCATCCCCGGCTAACGCATCGGGTGAAGTTATGGATGGAGCGTGGTTGATGAGGGCCATCAATAAAAGTAGAGATGGGCTCTCTGCGATGGAAGTGGCTGCACAGCAGCTCGACTCCATAATTGACTTTGCGTCCTCGAAGTCTAACATCAGCAAGGACCTCAAGCAGGCCTTGCTTAGACTTCGTAAGTCAATGTTGGCGGCCAAGCAGAACCATGCTGAACCCATGGTGACTGTGGCTGCGGCAGAACCCGTGGAACTGAAGGTGCCGAAGTCTACCCAGACGGAACCCTTCGTTTTCGCGGGCAGCCCCAAAAGCGTGGAAGCGAATGCTTACAGCAAGCAATCGCAGAAGCGCGCGAGGCAGCCGTCAGGGGAGGAGCTACCCGGCGGCGCTCGTAAGGCCAGGCGGATACTGACCCCGAAAACCGGCAGAAGCGCCGGAAAATCGGACCCCAGCCAGGCGTCCCGGAAAGCCGAGAAGGGTGGGCCCGAAAAGGCTGGCCCCTCACGGAGTGATGGGAACAGGGGGTTGCGACCTTTGAGAGGTCCTCCATCACCACAGGTCAGGGCGGAGCAGGGGGGGGACGCCCCCTGGACAACCGTAGTGAGGAAGAAGAAGAAGAAGAAGAAGAAACAGGAGAAACAGGAGCGCAGGGATACCAGACCTAAGAAAGGTAGGAGGGTAGGTGCCAAGCGCGAAAAGGGTGATGCGATCATCGGAAGAGTCCAAGTACTCGGAAGTCCTGAAGGCGATGCGCAGTGACGCGAAGCTTGCGGATCTAGGAGCCGACGTACGCAGTGTCAGACGCACTCGTACAGGTGAAATGATCCTCGAGCTTAAGCGCGACAAGGAGCGCAAGGGCGCCGCCTACAAAAGTTTGGCGGAAGAGGTCCTTGGCGCTGGTGTTGAAGTGAGGGCTCTGACGCAGTCAGTGACTCTGAAGGTGATGAACCTTGACGAGATCACTAACGCAGAAGAGCTCGTCACGGCACTGCGGCAACAGTGCGAAGTGCAGGTGCCCACCACCGCCGTTCAGCTACGGAAAGGTCCGGCAGGTACTCAGGTGGCCTTAGTACACCTACCTGTGGCAGACGCAAATAAGTCCGCTAAGGTAGGTAAGATCAAGGTTGGTTGGTCAGTATGTTCACTGAACATACATGAGCAACCAGTGATCTGCTTTAGGTGCAGGGAACCTGGACACAAGTCCTGGGGCTGTAAAGGCCCTGATAGGACTAAGTTGTGCAGGCGTTGTGGTGAGGAAGGTCATAAGGCACTAGGCTGCAAGAACCCTCCCAAGTGCTTGATTTGTTCCGGCAAGTCCGTGAACAACAATCACCCAACGGGAGGCTCAAGGTGCCCGACCTTCAAACGAGCCATCAACGAAAAATCACAGTGCAGGTAACGCAGCTGAACCTGAACCACTGTGACGCAGCTCAGCAACTGCTGTACCAGTCAGTTGCTGAGTGGGGGACGGACATCGCCATCATATCGGACCCATACCGAGTACCCGCCGGCAACGGCAACTGGGTCGTGGATGGATCCGGAAAAATGGCGGCGATATGGACAACGGGTAAATACCCTGTCCAGCAGTTGGTGTCTACTACCTACGAGGGCTTCGTGATCGCCAAAGTAAACGGGGTCCTCTTCTGTAGCTGCTATGCGCCTCCGAGTTGGTCGACCGAGCGGTTCACGCAGATGCTGGACTGTATAACGACCGCGCTGACAGGGCGAAGGCCAGTTGTAATAGCGGGTGACTTCAATGCCTGGGCCGTGGAATGGGGAAGCCGTAACACGAACCAGCGAGGTCAAATCCTGCTAGAGGCACTGGCCGTGCTAGATGTCGATCTGGCTAATGTTGGTGCCAAAAGTACCTTCAGCCGTAACGGAGCGGAGTCGATTATCGACGTTACTTTTTGTAGTCCTGGCCTAACGAGTAGTTCGAACTGGAGGGTAGACGATGCCTACACTCACAGCGACCACCTGGCGGTTCGCTACAGTATCGACTACAACAACAGCAGGCAGCGGGTTGAGGAAGCGGCTAGGTCAAGGCCAAGCCCTCGTAGGTGGAAGACATCGTACTTCAATGATGAAGTACTTAGGGAGGCGCTCCGCCGTGAGCGTAACCTACTCGGACTAAGCGGGGACGAACTGGTAGCGGTGCTTACGCGTGCATGCGATGCGACCATGCCTAGAAAAGTCCACCCTAGGAATGGGAGACCACCGACATACTGGTGGACTCAAGCTATTGCGAACCTGCGCCGTGCCTGCCTACGGGCCAGGAGACGGATGCAGCGAGCACGTACCGAGCAGGAGCGTGAAGAACGACGGGCGGTGTTCACCGCTGCCAAAGTCACGCTGAAGTCCGAGATAAGGGCAAGCAAAAAGGCCTGCTTCGAGGGACTCTGTCAGAGTGCCAACGCGAACCTGTGGGGTGATGCCTACAGGATCGTAATGGCGAAGACAAGAGGTGCAATTGCTCCTACGGAGCAATCTCCACAGATGCTGGAGGGGATCATCGAGGGGCTCTTCCCGCGCCACAACCCTAGCCCATGGCCTACTTTTGTAGGACAGCCGGGGATTGGGGCTGGCGATGAGGATAGAGTAACTGATGAGGAACTTGTAGGGATTGCAAAATCCCTAAGCATGGGGAAGGCACCAGGTCCGGACGGAGTTCCAAACCTGGCCCTCAAAGTCGCAATCTTGGAGGCTCCCGGTATGTTCAGATCTGCTATGCAGATATGCCTGGACGAGGGAGTATTTCCAGATGCATGGAAGAGGCAGAGCCTGGTACTATTGCCAAAGGCGGGGAAACCACCCGGTGACCCGTCGGCGTATAGACCAATATGCTTGATTGACACGGTGGGGAAAGTGCTCGAGAAGATCATCCTCAACAGACTGTCGAGGTACACCGAGGGTGTAAATGGTCTCTCAGGCAACCAGTTCGGCTTCCGGAAAGGGAGGTCCACTGTAGACGCTATTCTGACGGTTAAGAAAACCGCTGAGATAGCACTCCAGCGTAAGAGGAGGGGTATTCGCTACTGCGCAGTAGTGACTCTGGATGTAAGGAATGCATTTAATAGTGCCAGTTGGGCGGCTATTGCTGATGCGCTCCTGCGTCTGGGGATACCCGAGTACCTGTACAAGATTCTCGGAAGTTACTTCCAGAATCGGGTATTAGTCTATGGCACGGAGGTGGGTCGGAAGTGCTTTCACATAACCTCAGGAGTCCTGCAAGGTTCCATCCTGGGTCCGGTGTTATGGAATGTCATGTACGACGAGGTGTTGAGATTAAAATTCCCGGCGGGTGTGGTCATCGTTGGCTTTGCCGACGATATTACGCTGGAGGTCTACGGTGAATCGATCGAAGAAGTGGAATTGACTGCAGCCCACTCGATCGCAATTGTGGAGGAGTGGATGAGCTCCAGGAAACTGGAATTGGCTCACCACAAAACTGAGGCTGTTGTTGTCAACAACCGAAAGTCGGTGCAGCAAGCGGTGATCAGTGTAGGCGACTGCACAATCACTTCGAAGCGCTTCGTCAAACACTTGGGGGTGATGATCGACGACAAGCTTACCTTCGGTAGCCATGTCGATTATGCCTGCAAGAGAGCCTCCACAGCTATTGTGGCACTGTCCCGGATGATGTCCAATAGCTCTGCGGTGTACGCCAGCAAGCGTAAGCTTCTGGCCAGTGTCGCCTCGTCCATACTGAGGTATGATAGCCCGGCTTGGGGCACGGCTTTGAGTACCGATAGCTACCGTAGCAAGCTAGAGAGTACTTATAGGCTAATGTGCCTGAGGGTTGCGAGCGCGTACCGTACCGTGTCACACGATGCACTTTGTGTCATCACCGGTATGATGCCTATTGGTATCCTTATCATGGAAGACATAGAGTGCTTCGAAATGCGCGGCACAAGAGGCATACGCAGGACTGCCAGACTGGCCTCCATGGTCAAATGGCAGCGTGCGTGGGACAGTTCCACCAAGGGAATGTGGACTCACAGGTTGATTCCGAGGTTAGATATCTGGGTCAATAGGCGCCATGGGGAACTAACATTCCACCTAACACAGGTCCTTTCGGGTCATGGATGCTTTAGACAATATCTACACCGTTTCGGTCATGCGGGTTCTCCCGAATGTCCAGTTTGTGCAGGTTTAGAGGAAACGGCGGAACACGTTTTGTTCGTGTGCCCGCGTTTCCGCACAATGCGTGACCGCATGTTTGCCACATGCGGTCGGGACACGACTCCGGACAATTTGGTCCAGAGGATGTGTGCAGACGAGTTTGGCTGGAATGCCGTTTCATCGGCTATCACCCACATCGTCTCGGAACTCCAAAGGAGGTGGCGTGTGGACTCGAGGAGTGACTAGTGCAGACGCTAATCAACAGGTGGTCCAAGGGTTCGCAGTCGGCTACGTAGGTCATACCGGTGCCCTACGGTCGAAATCGACCCTTACAGCGATTAAGTGGCCGCGGGGAGAACATCCTGGTAGCGCTGCTGTCGTGGCGCCGGCCTACTGGGTGGATACGAGCCTCTGGTTGTTCGGGGCAGGTGGAGGCCCCTTCGTCAGCAATCCCAGCTCGTGCTAGCTGATAGGGCCTGAGCCTTCAGTAGGTCAAATTGCGAAGCCCGCAGTATCAGTTCTTGATACCTGCGGTGCAGCTGGGCGCGGGCTTAGTGGTCGACCCTGCCCGCCTTCAGCGGACAACGGGAGGTGAGGACCACCCGGGAAGCTGGCAATGCGCCAGCATGCTACCTTGGTGGACCCCCATAAGCGTGTCATCGATGTTCGTTGCTGCATGGCTACGCAGCTAACCTGGAGGATGCGATGTGCAATAGCCCCTCTCCGAAGCAATGCCTTCTTGGTGGTCCCGGAGAGACGAAGGGTTTGGCGGCAATGGAAATGGTTTAGTGGGTCGGGGGTGTAGTCCTGTTTACTGCTTGTACGTAGTAAATGGTCCCCAACCCCACACTCCTGGACCTCGGTCCGGAGTCTGTTGAGCAGATTATCCCCCCATTGCTTAGAAGGAAAAAAAAAAAAAAAAAAAAAGACTGGAGCCTCTCAAGTTGATATCCGAGCTGCCCCAGATGATGTGATGAGCATTGGCATCACTGCCTACAATCAGCGGAAGGCCTTTTGTTACGCAGTGTACGACAACTCGTTTGAAGTAATCCGTTGGGGATGGTTCATCATGTGGTAAATATACCGAACAATAGACGTATTTCCTGTTGAGGTCACCAACAGAAACATCGATTGTGACAGCACATACATCTCTGGTAGTTAACTCAGAAATGAGTGTAGCAACGATTGCTTTATTAACGAGCACGCATGCGCGGGGCATGGAGCGCGAGTTTGCTATTTCAAGTTTGCTAAAAGTAGCAAAAACTGGGTCCACAAGGTTACCTAGATAGAAGTTCCCTCTACGAAAGTAGGGTTTTTGAACTAGCGCCACTTGGGCTGCACCATTTTGCATGAGTCTGCAAAGATTGATCGTTGCTGTTCTTTTATGCTGAAGATTGATCTGAGCTAACCTAACCGTAGCCACTACCCAAACTAGGCAGGATTAAGCTTTTTGCAATCTCAGCTCGAAAAAGAACAGCAACGAAAAAACCAGATCGGTATCTATTTAAAGTCGCCAAAGGCGAAAGAGCACAGAATACACTGTGTAAAACGCATAATTCGAATCCTTATAGGTGATAATTTAAATTAAATGTCAACATATTCATAATCCCACCCTTATTAAGCCTCAGGATAGAGACTGAAGAAGGGCAGCCGATTATCTAGGAGAAACACAAGGTCACCTGCACCATTGCTCCGGGTAGCACAGGAAGGACTCAATACTGTGGAGGGCGCCCTGGTACCCCACAGGCTCCGTTAGCGGTTAGGTTTTATTTAGACCCCCCTAACCATTCATTCGGTACACATCACACCATAAATTAGGGGTCACCTGTGAGGTGGACTTTTACCACCGGAACAGGCAGTCCGTAGTGTTAATTCTTAGCCAGTTGAAACAACCGCTACCGACACTACGCGGCTATCTAGGCTGCTCGGGAAAAGGAGGTTAATATTGATGATTAACTCCTGACGTGCCCAAGCAGCCGTCTAAAAAATTACCGTTAAATCGAATTAAGTAGTTCATTTTGTTAAACGGTTTCACGTGATAGAAAAGGAAATTTTGTTTATTTTATCAATATGAACAACTTTGCCGAACATGCCAAGACTCTAGATCGTCACCTATGCGGACGATTGACGAACTATTATGTCAGTAGATGATCCTCGTCAGTAGATGATCCTTTGCCGTAGACACCAAATGCCGGAAATGTGTTATTACGGAGTTATTAATTTTGTCCGGTTCTATCCTGTTAAGCCGAATGTTGTTTGGCTGAAGGCCATTAGGACGAATGCCGTTAGGCCGAAAAGGTCATTAGGCCTAAAATGTCCTATAGTTCTAATGAACCGTAAGGTCGAGTTGTGTATCGAATGGATTGTTGGATAATTTGCATTACCTAAAAGCCTACAATATCAGCTGTGACATACAACTAGGAAGAACAGCTTTTGATTAAAAGAAGGAAAAAACATTGATAAATATGTTATCCATTTGAAAAAGAAGTAAATGATCAAATGTAAGTTCGGCCTAACGACCCTTTCGGCCTTATAACCCTTTCGGCCTTATAACCCTTTCGGCCTTATAACCCTTTCGGCCTAATGGCCTTCGGCTTAACGACATTCGGCCTAACGGCATCCGGCCTAAAGACCTGCACCCGTCAGTAGATGGTCCTCGTTGTTACAAGAAACTTTGCCGAAAACACTAAATACCGGAAATGCGTTGTTACCGAGTTATTAATTTTACCCCGCCAGATTGCGCCTCTGGCCCAAAGTGCAATGTACCTTGTCCTATGTGGGCCGAATTTGTTTGAATCATTTTAAATTTTCAGTTTATGAAGTTTCATGAGTTATAAAAGGTTTAAATTTTGTAAAGTTGCTGATATTCCTCAACTTTTTTTTATTGTGGTAGGGGTACAGCATTAATTTTCTACGTACAAGAATTTTGTGCCAATTTCTGGAGTGATGAGTTGAAAATTGGAGGTTTTCACTTAGTGGAAAACATTTACACATGTTGGCAGCCTGAAAGGGTAGCTGCCCTAAATAGATTCTAGAAACGAACAGGCCAGCATAAAAGTAATGAAGAGTTTTATAAATTGGTACGTTTCGTTAAAATACACCATTTGCTCAGTAGGGAGATTAGGGGCATAATCAAATCTCGGGACGAAATGGACCAAGTAGTCTTAGTCTATCGAAAAATCGTTCTATTTTAAGTTTGGATTATGTTTTTTTATGACATTATCACATTTTATTATTTGAAAGTATCACAAAGATGTGTGGAATTATAGAACCAAAGTTTTCACGAGTAAAAAAATTAAAAAAAAAAATAGATTTTAAACCCAAAATAAGAAAAATGTTATTTGGTTCACTCTGACTTAACACTGACTTAAAGCTTTAAATTAAACCCGAAATATTTTTATTTTAGAGGCAGCATTAAAATCTTTCTTGATAAACACGTTGAGTACGTGATCCTTAGAAATTAATTGTTGTACTTACTTCTCCGTTTCAAGTTTGTTAAAATTGTTGGCATTATTGAAAAAATGCATGAAATATTGTAAAAAAGAAATATTAATTCAATCCGAAATTACGTAATTAAAGAAACGTATGATTGCTTTCGATTTTAAGAAGATTGCTAGCTACAATGCGTACGATTAATTTCGTTCGTCTTCATAATGCTATTAGTAATTAGATGCTACCTTCTAACATAACAATCTTGTATTTTGAACTTAGCTTTTCAATGGTGAGGTCCTTGCTTTTATATTTTACGTTCAGATTTAAAAGCTACTTTCACTTACCAGAAACCATGCTTCTCCACCGAAGTAACGTTCTGCAATCCATGTTTTCTTAAAATACCTGCACAAATAAAGTAAACATTCATTCATAAATGGCACAGGATCAACACAGACGAGACGTGTATTAATCAACAATAAAATCGAAATGCGTAATCGATTAATCGTCGTTCACCAAAACACACGCGGATTTCGCCGGTTTATCAAACTGTTTATCAACGCCATCCGGTGATTACTCACTGGCGGAGGTAGACGCTGCCGTTGGACGCCCAAAAATTATCTATTCTAACGCGTCGATTACCTTGCAACTGTGCTGCCAATCGATGAGAACAAAATCCAGGCGATAATCATGAATGTGCCATGCAGTTTGATAAGAACCGTTGGGTCCGGCAAGTCTATGTCTGAAAGCAATCACTCCCGTTAATGTGGTTCTGTTTTGTGGAGGAAACGTGGTTAAATAACGCACCGACAACCATTGTTGGTTTCTTTTAAAAGTCGTTGTTCAATTTATAAATCTAATTTAAACAAACACCGTTTGCGACCGATCGTGTTGATTCTCCGGAATAAACTAAACGCGACATGCCGCCCATGCATATGCAACGTTTAATATGGAATGATAATGATTCGCTGATAAATTTATCAGTTGATAAGAAATCAATGGTGGGTACCTGCCTTTTTGGTCGAATTTTGGAGACTGTTGATGATATGATATGTGAATGATATGTTCAGTGGTAGTTGGTATTTGGTATTCATAAATCTATGGAAACTTCCAACAGGAGTAATCATAGTAACAGCTGAGGTAGATAAGAGTTGGTTTGCTATCTTCATAGTACTATTTGTTCCAGTACATAAATAAGATTTTTACAGAATTATCTAGTTATGTATCAACAGGTCACCAGGTAGGTGGGTGATCGATTAACGAGTCATATAGCCAGAAGACCTTATTAGACGAATATTACGACTTTCATCTTATACCTGCTGGATTCAAGGTAATCATCATTTTTGCAGAATTCTTGGCAGACATTCTTACAACATGTTTTGCCTATTGTACGCTTTCAATTCCTGAATACTGCCAAATAGTTGCGCTAGGTCGTGTTTCATTCATCCCCTCCAAACGCCGTTTCCATATACATCGTCAAAAACGGTCCTAAGAAAACGGCGTCTAAAAACTCCTAACGCTTGCAAGTTCTCCTCGAGAACTGTCCACATCTCGTGCCAGTAAAGGACTACTGGTCTTTTTGAAGCTCTGTATATTATATGATACTCTTGGTATGGAGGTGAAGTTTATCACATGGCTTCCGACAGTAATACGCTTCCGAATTTACCTGCTATGGTTGATATTTAAAATTCAATGATCCTGAAACCTAAGTACACGAACTCGTCTACAACCAGGCTTTCCAAATGTACAGCCTCGACACGACAGCAGCCGAAAACACCCTGCCGACATTCGCTGTGTGTTTTCACTGCCTCTTGGTGCTGTACGTTTCGCAACAAACATTGAACGTAATGGCAACCAGACACACACGCATGAATGTTGGCTGTATTGGAACAGTCGCTACCAAACGAACTCAGCTGACAGCATTCGTGATCATGTCGTAGTGAGCCGAACGGGCTGTTTCACATTACAGCCACCGAAGGGCTGTGACAGTCTTCGGCTACTCAAACCAGCTGTCGCGAGAATGCTGTCGTGGGCTGTCATGAAACTTGAGATTCACGCTAAACATTTTACACATAAGAATACAATGTTGTACAAAAAGGAGGATATAAACGTAATTTGAGTAATATGATTTGAAAACCATTGATAATATGATTATGTTCAAAACTATGCTTGTCTTGTAGGTGCATAGTCAAGTGATTGCAGAGCAAACATTTTAAAGATTCAAAAAATATGTGTGGAAATGCTTAAACGTGACGTATCACATTCCGCAAAACACAGAACACGAGAGGCCCCGACTGCATATTCATTTTGCCAGTACGACGCTCGGGTGTACGAGACATGTTATGAATGAACAACCGAACTTGTCATCGGCAAACGAACACACTACAGGCAATGTGACCATACTGCCGTGTGCTGTACAAGACGGCATCGTTACATGTCGCATGACCACCTCATGGTAGGCTGTCATGGATAGTTCATTCAAAAGGCTGTCATGGGAATCAGTTGATGACAGCCGTCGATATACTGTCGTGAGGCGGTACATTTGGGAAGCCTGTCTACAACATTAAATACATCACTGTCGATTGTATGATACTACTTTCTGAATTCCACCTTTATGCTTCACGTTTCAGCTTCGTGTAACCACCTGGATTGAGCTTCAGGCAATATCAACGCCGTCAGCAAAGCATATAAATTGACTGGATTTATTGAAAACTGTACTACTTATGTGAAAGTTTGCATAACACTTAACACATTCAAGTCCAATATTGAACCAAGACACAAGAAAGACAATTGCACACTTTTGATGAATTCACCACGCCAACGTAAAGTTTAGGTCTGATGTTGAATGCCAATAACAAAGCTGGTCCGATAGCTTTCGATTCTCAGCTTTCTAAAAATCTACTTGCTGGTGGCGACAAACTGCGGAAGATGCTTTGGGAAACACTTAGTAGGCTGCGTAGATAGCGGAATTTGGGGCAAGTGTGCCACTTTAAGCAAATTGCTCTCTAACTTTGTCCAAAGCTTACAAAACCCTCCAATTTAGCCTCATGATGTTAGTTTCGCATATTTGCATAAGCACTGTGCCATTTAAAAACAAAATAACTTCCAAAATTATTACTTTTGGAGTCTTTCAAATATCAACCAAAATGACCTATTTTTACACAATTGAGGCAAGACGGCCATCGCATGAACATCGCTTGTAATTCTACTTGAAATGAATTTTTTTAATTACCTATTTATATTACTTTTAAAGTAGAGGCTAATTGACAATTTTAAATATATTTTTGTTTAGGTACAAAATAATGAGGCAAATCGTACGCAGCCCGTGGTTTATCAACTGTGGTCAATTGTCGGATTTATAATGAGCCAAAGCGGGCATAGATATACCACTACCTACTACATGGGTTTTCTGTGGGATATACATGGAGCCATCACAAAAATTCGGAGAGGAATGATTGGGGATTAGAGAGGATTAGTTACCAACTGATCGTTGACCTGGACGGTAGTGAATCCAATAAGTGCTAACTATTAAGACAAATTGATCCTAGTTTTTTTAAGAAGAATAAATGTGTAGTCGTAAGAAGAATAAATGTCTTGTGTAACAAATAAAGACGATGTTGTTAAGGGGAAGGGGTGGTAAAATGAGCACCTTGTTTCTGATAGAAAAACAAGAAATTTGTGTAGTTCTATGGCACAGCATCAAAAACAGGGATGCTATCTATAGCAGCGACATGAATTCGGACTGAAATAGCTATATATTCACATATTTTTATCGCTAGCAAAAAACGATGCAAATGTTCATTTTACCTGCACTATGTGGGTAAAATGAACAGCTGTTGGTGGAAAAATGAACATCAAGCAAAAAACGTGAAAAAAAACAAACAAATATTTTTTTTAAATATGCATTGCCTTCCCGAAAATATATCCATTATTGATTGTAACCCATTCAAAAAGAATGCTAAACGTATCAGATTTAACATCATATCATAACGATATTCATCTCACCTAACAACCTCAAGTCTTCCGAGCCAAAGTTACGTAAGTTCTAATTTTCAAACGTGGTTTTCTAAAATCTTAGTTTTCGTTGATATTTTTACTCCAGTTGACCTCCGTATCAACTCTACCCGGGTAGAGGAAAATTGCAAAAGAATAACAAAACTTACCATTAAAATAGAATGTTTGAATAGCAAAATTTGTTCTTTGTTTGTTTGAAATAAGAGATAAAATAACAAAAATAATAACTAAGTTTATATGGCATAAAAACTAAATAATATCATATTTTGCCATTGTAATAACAAAATAATAGTAAAAACATGGGCAACAGTAAATAACAAAATATGTTTTTATTTTAATATTGATAACAAAATAATAACTAAATAAGCTATTCACGAGTAAATCAAAATAATGGTAATTTTAGTTCTTTGACTTTAATATCTAAATTGAGCATGATTGAAAAATAAACTTTTAGCTTGCCTGCAAAAAACATTTGCTTTTTAAATCTTCAATGAATATCATACGAATTGTAAAATGAGCTATTATGGCAAAATTTGATGTTGGTTTGTTCTCATGAATTATTTCAATAAAGTTTTCAAATATTAAAATAATGACATATTTTACTGTGATGGCGATGTTTGTTATTCTTTAGATATTTAATGTGTTTTTAGTATTTTTGCACAAATAACAAATTTTACCATGATAGTATATTTTGTTATTGATTAGTTATTACATGACTTTCAAGTATAACATACCAATGACAAATTTTGCTATGATTGTATGTTTTGCTATTGATGAGATATTTATGTCATATATTAATAACATAATAATGATTAAACTAGATATGATTGCAAAATTTGTTGTTATTGTACCATTATTTTGTTATTCACCTCTACCCGGGTAACACTCCGATTCATGCTCTAAATCGTCCGTGAGTGATAAAAAATCATCGAAATTTGTTTTTTCTCAAATAGAAGTGGACTTCTTCTTTTTTCTGGCGTTACGTCCCAACTGGGACAAAGCCTACTTCTCAGATTAGTGTTCTTATGACCACTTCCATAGTTATTAACTGAGAGCTTTCTTTGCCGATTGACCATTTTTGCATGTATATATCGTGTGACAGGTACGAAGATACTCTATGCCTTGGAAATCGAGAAAATTTCCTTTACGAAAAGATTCTCGACCAACAGGATTCGAACCCACGACCCTCAGCATGGTCATGCTGAATAGCTGCGCGTTTACCGCTACGGCTATCTGGGCCCCAAAGAGAAGTGGACTATTGTGGATAAATTACCCTATCCCAGGAAGGATTTGGCACCACTTTTGGAACCCAAGGATTACAAGGGTTTCGTTTTCAATCTACACAAACGGCAACTAGAGTTCGTTCACCCCACATCAACCTTATAATGCCTTATAACAAGGATCATCACATGTCAATTTGAATAACAAAAATGGTTATTTATGTCTCCATTCAATACGTTTTGTGTATTACCATTATACTATAACGGATGTGTATAATATTACACTACATAAGCAATAAATAACGATAAAATCTTGATGTAGTTAAGTAAAACAGTACGTAACACACAGAAATACATGTTATTATTGAATATTTGAAGAAAAAATCACTTTGGGAGCAAATATGTCAGCTATTCCCCTACTATTTTTCAGAAACCACTACTGGTACCTGATTTTGTTGCCTCAATAAGTATACGTTTCAACCAAAATGGATCTCCCATGTAAAACTTAATACTTTTTTCATTCAAATGCCACAATAACATACACATTTGAATAACTACACGATCTACAGTACTGTAGAAAACTCTTATAATAATTAACTTTTTACCATGCTATTTTGAAACAACGAAATCTTATAAAAATCTCGCTCAATTCAGGGAAAAATCATAAATTAGTGATGCACAACAATTAATTATTGAAAAACTATGTTCAAATATGCCATGTTAAGGACGCCTCGTACCGTTTTATGCCACTATTTACCGTGCACGCTAGTTTACCATTTACCGTGCGTAAAGTTTTCGTCATGATTTAATTTCGTATCTTAAAAAAAACGTTGTTGATGGATCAACTATGTTGATACAAGTGTGTGCACGCATTTTTAAAGGTATTCAAATCTAAATTTACAATAAAAGCCATAGAAATTTGAAAAATTGTTAAAATAATTATTATTTTTTCATTAAAAGCGTTTTACGAGGATTAACTGTTTTGTCCAAACCGTTTCATATTCGATCAAAAACTAAATAGTAGTTAAATCACGACATAACAATAAATCCAATATTACCCAATAATTTCATGCCTTTTACTCTAATGCACGGTAATAGGAACCATATACAGTTAAATCTCCCTTTCGATATTGAAGGGACCATCAAGTTAGGGATGTATCGAGTTACAAAACACAAAATCAGTGCAATTGCTATCCAAGGGACAATCGAGTTAGCCATGAAAACCACTCAACTAGGGTTGTCATGTCTATTACGGCTTAACCAGCCGACGGTGTTTTGAAAATACCTGAAGGTCGTAGACATAAAAGTCAATTTGGACAAATTGAGATGTAGAATTGTGAAAAATAATGAAATCGTTCTGGCGGGCTTCGATCCCACGACTCTCAATACGCTAGACTGGGCGCATTAACCAACTACACCACAGAACGGGTAACGATTCTGCAGCGTCGTCGGCTAACCTGAAACCAAAGTCCGTCACGACCCGAGCAAAACTTTAAGCAAAATGATTTCAAATGTAAACACAAATATTACTTTGAGATTGTTTTGGAATAATAGAATTGACTCAAGCTTGTTGAAAATTCAATATTTAAACCATCGAGATAACGTATAGGTTTTCCGAATTATAGTTTAATTTGCAAACATACTCCATGAGTCAAAATGCCTTACTTACTTTAGTTTTGCTGGCTCTACGTCCTTCAAGACATGACCTGCGCCACAATGTTACGCCAACTAACTCGGTCCATGGCTGCTAACCTCCAATTCATCGATCGCCCCACACTTCCAAGATCCTGCTCTACTTGGTCAAACCACCTAGCTCGTTGCGCTCCCCTTCGGCTTGTACCGGCCGGATTTGAGTTGAACACCATTTTTGCGGAATTGTTGTCGGCATTCTCACAACGTGTCCCGCCCATCGTACCCTTCCAGCTTTGGCGACTATCGTGATACTGGGTACACCGCACAATGGTCGGGCTCCATATAAAGGGGCGGCCAAAACTACCAAAAACTTTTTTGAGATTTTTATGATTTTTTTAATTTTTAAATATACCTCATGTATTATATTGTTATGATCCTTAATTGAAATTGAACTAAAATTTAAATTTCTATGACTTTTATGACGGCAAACCGGCTGAAGTCAAAAAATTGAAAAATGTAACAATAAAATAAAGTGCAAAATTTATAATTTAGGAATGCATTATTTCCCCAAAGTTACCCACTATCTGGAAGCTTATGGTTCAACACTTTTATCGAGCATGAGGATGGAAAAAAATATTTGGTTGAAGTTTTAATACTATTCAATATTACACTTTAGTAATTTTGATGATTTTGAACATGGAAAACAACTCTTGTCGCGTCATGTCGCCGCCATTTCGAATATTGCACATCAAAAAGCAACCTTAGATCTAACAAAAAACCTTTAAATTTTTTGCAGAAATTTGCTGATTTGCAAGTTAGAGCTATTTGAATAACTCAATATTTTACATATATTTTCACGATATTTTTCATACAAAGTTTATTTGAAATATATTTAACCACTATTTATACACATTTTGATCAAACTCGATCAAATATAAACAATTGCAAGTTAGAGCTATTTGAATAACTCAATATTTTACATTTATTTTCACGATATTTTCCATACAAAGTTTATTTGAAATATATTTAACCACTATTTATACACATTTTGATCAAACTCGATCAAATATAAACAATTACAAGTTAGAGCTATTTGAATAACTCAATATTTTACATTTATTTTCACGATATTTTTCATACAAAGTTTATTTGAAATATATTTAACCACTATTTATACATATTTTGATCAAACTCGATCAAATATAACTGTGCTTTCAGCTCAGTTTGATAACAAATTTCATTTTTTTAATCTTTTTTTTTAAGTTACGTAATTTGTGAATAACCCCTTCTGAAACAACAGAAACGTCAAATAACATATTCAGATTACATATTTCATCGATTAAGGCGATAAAAATAGTTTTGGCCAAACTTCACTTTTTTCCGACCATTGTGCACCGTAGAGTTGCGCAAGCTCGTGGTTCATTCTTCTCCTCCATACGCCGTTCTCACATACTCCGCCGAAGATCGCCATAAGCACACGTCGTTCAAAAACTCCTAGCGTAGAGGACTACCGGTCTCATTAGCGTCTTGTACATGGTACACTTAGTACGGAAGTGAAGTTTACCAGACCGCAAGGTCTTGTGGAGTCCATAGTAAGCATGACTTCCGGCAATGATACGTCTTCGAATTTCTCTGCTGCAGTTGTTATCCGACGTTATCAATGATCCGAGGTAGACAAATTCGTCCACCACCTCGAACTCATCCCCGTCGATCGTCACGCGTCTGCCTATGCGAGTTCTATTGCGCTCGGTTTTTCCAGCCAGCAGATATTTCGTCTTCGACGTATTTACCTTCAATCCAACCCAATCTGCTTCACATTTCAGCTTGGTATACTGTTCAGCAACCACCTAGAACGTTCTTTCGATAATGTCCACGTCGTCAGCGAAACAAATGAACTGGCTGGATTTATTGAAGATCGAGCCCCGCATGTTGAAGCCTGCCCGTTTCATAACACCTTCTAGCGCAATATTTAACAGGAGGCAGGAAAGACCATCGCCTTGTCGAAGTCCTTTGCGTGTTTCAAGCGGGTCCGATAATGCACCCGATATCTTCACACAGCACTGTACACTATCCATCGTTGCTTTGATCAGTCTAGTCAGTTTCCCGGGAAAACCATTCTCGTCCATAATCTCAAAAACATTGTGAAATTCATCCATAAGCATTAAAAAATAGAATTGTTTCAGTAATTTTAAGAGCTTCTGGAGCTATTCAAAACAAAATCCAATTATAACATCTGAAGCAAATTTTAAAGGAATATTTCGAGATATTACTGAAGAATAAAACGAAAGAATGTAACAAGAAGTTAAAGTAAATGAAGTCATTCTATAAAAAATAAAATTATTTCATAGCAGGGTATAGTTTTTGGACGAGTTCAAGAGGGAACGCAAGAAGAAATTTAATCTTGAACGAATACTTTGAAAAACCTCTTCAATGTACCTAGCATGTTTCTGAAACATTCTATTCAATTATTACATGAATATTTATTAAAAGAAAGTTTCATCAGGATTCCAAAGAATAATTATTAAAGTAGTATTCAGAAAATTTCTTGGAGGATTTCATGAATGAACCTACACACCTAGTTTCTTTTTCGTTAACTCCGCTGTGTTTTTCAATTTTAACCAATAATTGTCAGGTTGCTAAGTAACAAAACACGATTTACTGATACTCGAGATCTTATTAAATTTGTTTGTCAACTACTCGGCTCTGCATGTCTCCATTGCGGACTGTTGCTAAAACCTTCGAACAATTTCTGCCAAGATGTTTTGAAAAAGCCTGATTGTTTGGTAGACTCTATAAGTTTTATACTATATAATGACGTAATTATTGTATAAATACGAGTGCTGGAACCCTTGAAGAATTCAAACACAAAAATAATTCTCGTAGTTAACTTGTTCTATAGTATAGAGGGCAGGAGACATTGCCAATGCCCCCTCTGGCAACGCCCATGCGTGCATGACATCGAACATCATCGTAAGTTTTAATGTAAACGTTGTAAAACATGACGAAGACAATTTTTTGACAAAACCGGGTCATAAAGCTGACAAAATCGGGTCAGTACTGTATATCCTTATTGGAAGTCGAGGAATAGTAGTCGTCAGCCTTACTAACTATGTGGGCCACTATAATAATGCTCTCAAAGAATGTAATAATTATTTAAAAAAAACATGAAAATGAAAAGCCAAAGAACTTCATGATGTTCTTCAAAGTTTTAAGATTTTAAGTTAGCTTCAAAGCCTCTCGAACTACTGAAGCTTCAACATTTCAGATTCGGATTCATTGATTTTCTGATAATCGCCACACTTTTCAAAAACTTTATTGCATGTACATAATACATATATTCGTAACCAGATTGCGAGCCGCATAAAGCCTTGCATACATAAACCCAGAGGTAATTCTTGTCTCACACAACTTTCAGAGGTCTGTCTGAAAAAGTACTTGATATGTTTCTTCAAAATTGCTGTCGGAAATATTGCTGAAAATAACTGTAGCGATTTTCTGTAGGAACCGTTTGCGCCTTAAATAAGTTACTTAAAGTTGATTAAGATTCGCACAAAATCGAGCTCTTTCCTAAATCAACAATAGGTGTGTAATATTAACACATGCTGAAATGCTGCTCATAATTATGTGACACATAAGCTCGTAATACTAAGCATCTCTGTGAATCGTTAAGTTTGAAAAAATAAGTAGAAATCAGCTAACAATCCATTTACAGGATGTATAAAAATAACACACATGGGGTGTTGGTCCAGAACAACCCCGAATTAGTGTAACTTTATCTTAACATCGTGCAGAATAAAGAGCTCCTGTTGATTCTGGGTCTCTAACTGTCCATGATAATCCCCAAACAATAGGGCTGTTACCAGATGATTCACTAGATTTTTTTTTATTTACGCCATAAACGGCTACAGTAATGTTAAGTGAAATTTCCCTGCATTAGTGTATGATGTATTGATATGACGCAGCAGAGATTTATAAAATCTGATTCAATGCTACAGAAGCGTTAGCCTCGAATCTCATGCATTAATGAACATATTCTTCAGTTTTCAATGGAATGACCTAGGGCTGAGAATAATATTTTTCAATCAACCTCAACCTACTCTACATCACCTTCGAACTACTTATGCATCTGCGGTTACACAAAGAAAAAAAAAAATTACCGTTTTGGTTATTGTGTGTTACGTTCGCAGCACCGACAAAATGGAAACAAAAGCGCAGCAAAAATCATTTCTTGCTACTTCAAAGACCGCCCAGCACCACATGGGAGATTACTTTTTCCACTCCGGCAGCTATCAACTACGTAATCCGGATACTGCATCCATCCCGTTTTCAACAAAGTTTGAACACTTTGAAGAAATTCTATTGTTTCGACGCTCTTTTCTACGGGTATCGTTGGCATATGGTAGTTCTATGAGAATCTCCTTCTTTAATCTCGACTTTATGCGCTTTTGAGCTTTCGTTTAAAATTTGCTCTACATGTAGAATACAGCAAACTTTAAAGTTTTGTCACTCGATCTATCTTTCCAGAAGATTCAATAAGAGAACCCCGTTGCATTTGCATAAGGACCAGCTATCGATAATAGCTATAAATGTTCGACAAACACTATTTTAATCCAATGATCTTCATCCAAAACGACAGACTGACAGGGTGCAGAAAGGACTCATCGGAACGTTTATGCTGAATGATTTTCAATTTCAGGCCACCGAACAAGGCCAATGGAAATCTCTATCGAAGTATCATTTCCCTCTCTATTAGAACCAATTAAAAACCAATATAGCAAAAGAGTATCCTCGTTTGCGGCCTCTGTATCCAATGGAACGAGCGTGTTTTCCCCCGAATAGCTTCAGTGGAGTGCATCACAGCAAAACGTTATGGAATTGAAGCAAAAGTGTTCCGAGAGGGATCCGTAGATATGTGTATATGGATAGTAGAGCATTGTAGCTAGAATACGGGACGATGACTTTTTCTCCGGGCGCCATCACTGTCACCATCGAATGGTACTAGTACTGTAGTGCCATCGTTGCAGTCACCCTTAGCCCACACATTTCCACTTCATTCAATATTCAGGGTTCAATTTTTCTCCTACATATGTGAGCAGTCAAGCTTGTCCATCTATTCGCTCTTGTAATAGCTGTACGAGCCATGGATGAGGGAAAAAACAATGCAATGTTGGAACAACTCAACGCTATGAACATATCGTACTCTTTGCCAGTTTAGTGTAAAACCTTTATTGAATCATCTTGCTCATTTTGTTCATCGTGCATCATCGATGGATTTTCGTTTGATTTTACGCCGATATTTTATTTTGCACTGCACATGACTTTTATCGAATACATTGAAGGTTCCAATGGGCATACTTTAGCCTAGCAGTAACGTCTGCAGTCAAAACCTTCCCAGACAACCAGAAATCGCATGAAAGTTCACGTTACAACTCGTTTATTCATACTAATTACATCAAACCCGCAAAACACCGTGGATAAACTCGTCAGATTATTGAGCTTCCTCGCATAAAACACTTCTTTTCTGAGTTCATTTGTACATTTTGTTTCGTCTCGTACACTCGTACGAAGTAAGTCGAATCAATCCGTAGCAGCTGTCAAATCATCATTTGTTATCATAAGCTAAGTCGCATAAGATCACAGGTTAGTTCTGTCGAATATTTATACACTCGCATTGTATGTTGATTATTCTTAACATAATATATGCACGCATATCGCCTCCACTTTTGTACGTAGAAGGCCTTTTCGCTACATCTTATAAGTGAAATGTTGCACATACAAGGCCTCCAGGTAATTTCGTTATACGTACATTTTGGTTGTCTGGGTTGTTGATGGTTTCGGGGTTTGAATCCCATACGGTCCTAGATCTTTTCAAAACACTTTTTTTTGACTTTCTTGGGTATGAAGAATCATTGTTTTTGAAACACGAAATACTAATGCAAAATGATAACCAGTGGCGTAGCTGGGGCCTTCCTTAGCCCAGAGGTAAGAGTCCGCGGCTACAAAGCACAGCCATGCTGAAGGTGTCTGGCTTCGATTACCGGTCAGTCCAGGATCTTTTCGTAATGGAAATTTCATTGACTTCCCTGGGCATAGAGTTTAATCGTATCTGCCACACGATATACGAATGCGAAAATGGCAACTTTGGCAAAGAAAGCTCTTAGTTAATAACTGTGGAAGTGCTCATAAAAACACTATGCTGAGAAGTAGGCTCTGTCCCAGTGAGGACGTAATGCCAAGCAAAAGAAGAAGAAGCTAGGATTTTGAGGGCGTTATTCGGAGATAAGATTCGAGGACCCTTCAAGATATAAGTGATTTCCGCTAAGCCAGCGTTCGAGACTCCTTGAAGAACTCAACCAGAGTGTTTTCCAAGGATACGCTCAGATTTTTTCCATAATTACCATCAGAAAATTCCCCATAGAAAGCACTTAAAGAATTCTTACAAGATTTTGCTTGGAATTTGTCCAAAAAGATGCTAAGATTTTTTTCAGAAATAATGGGTGGAAATTTCCGGAAAAAAAAAACCAGTATATATGGCTGACCAAATACATAATAAATTCCTGGAAAAGATATTTTTTTCGAAGATCTCTGGATATCCTAAAATAATTATTGGAAAATGTGCCATATGAAACCCTGCAGGATTTTCTAAGGAAATCCCTGGAAAATCTCGATTGGAACTCTTGAAAGAATTACAGGAACAAGTTGTAAATCCCAGATGAGATATTTTTAACCCTCAATGATTTTATTAATTAAAGAATCCATCGAGAATTTCATTCAAAAATAATTCAAGGAATCTTCGAAAAAACCCAAATTTTGGTAGAAATTTGTGGGGAAACACCGGTTGAGTGTATTGTGGAATTCGTGAAAAAAATCCTTCTAGATTTTGTGGTATAATCCATGGAGAATTATGGAGCGATTCCTGGGATAATCTGTGGGGTAAATGTTGAAGGATTAGTTCTGAAATGAAGCTTCCCTAGAATCAAAGATTGAATCTTTTTTATTTTTCTCGAAGAGTTTCTGTAGAAATATTTTAAAGGTATCTCAGGGTAATAAACAAAGAAACCAGTGCAATCATTTCTGAAATCATCCTTCAAGGATTTTTTTTGGATAATTTTCATTGTTATTTTATTATTGGATTGCCGAAAGATTTTTTGGAACAAATTTTAAAGGAAACCCTTTTAGCTTATCTTGAGGAATCATTCAAAGAATTTCAAATAAATTCTTGGCATAAATGCTTGAGGATTTTTTTTGCCTGTGTTTTGGGGTCATATTGACCCCAAATTTGAACGGATTTTCGATATTTCTACAGTTTTAGAAAGCAAATTTAATTGAGTTTTACTAAAATGTATAAGAAAATTCAAAGGGGGGATAGTTCATCGCGAACTTCTCGGTAATTGTGAAAAAAAGTCGAAAAACAGCGAATTTTTAAAACTTTGGACGCTTAATATTAGAAAGAGTTCTAGATAAAATTATACTTTCTTCAGTGAAGTTTTGCAACAGGGAAACTATATTTCGTATTCATAGTTGAGAATTTAACGTTCTGTAATTAGATCGTAGTATGGTTTTCAGCTCTGATGATTTGAAATATTGATGACTTCGACAAAGTTGCTAATTAGTGTAAAGGCCATACACTACATATATGCTTAGTTCAACATTGTACAACTAGGAGGCGCTAGTGAGCTACACATATTTTAAACTCACATATCTAACAATGTAGAACTGCTAGAAAGTCGGAGTTTCCGGAAAAGTTGTTCGTTAGGTTTAGGACTATGTGCTGCATGCTTAGCTAGTTTGGAATTTTATAACTAGCAGGCGCTAGTTCGCATTGAAAATTTAAAATTTGATTGACTCTTGTAGCTTTGATGGAAAGCTGTTGTTTTGATCATCGGCTATATGCTGTATGCCCTTTTTTGTGATACTGCATTGTAGTAACTGAGACATGAACTGTTGCCATGTTGACCCCAAACACAGACAAAGGGTTAACAATTTCTTGAAAAGTCTTAGTACGTATTTTTCAAGAAAGTTTTGAATGAACCACTAGAAGAATTCATGAAGATTTTCCACGAGAATCCTGTGAAATAGCCTCAAGAATTTACATAAAAATTCATTGCAATGCGCAAAATGAAAGAGGGACTTTTGATACTGATTGTGCAAAGATACTTTAGAGATCTTTGCTCTCCTTTGTTTGCACTTTGATACTTTTCAAGCATGTATAAAACATTGTGTTCAAACTTTCACTTTTTTCAGTCCCGGTTGTTCGACGATTAACAGAACACTATATTTGGCTCCATTCCATTAGCCCGAACGCCACTACCCTGAACGCCACTACCCCGAATGGGTCACAACCCCGAAAGCCATAACCCCGAATGGGCCATTACCCCGAACGCCACTACCCCGAATGAGCCATTAACCCGAATAGTATGCGATGCAGTGTAGTATCTTGTTTTGCGGGCATGCATTTTTTTCTCTCATGAAAACTGGTAATTATTGACGCGTTAAATTCGTCGGTAAAATGTTCATCATATATTTTCCCTTCTTTTATATGTCAGCTATTCTTTCGAAATATCTTGTTGGCAACTATCTCCTTCTCATTCTTTCTGAGACTGTGCCTGTTTATCAGCTCAGTGGACACTCTCACAGTTCAAGGGTTCATCACAAATTTCATAACTCCTAAAATTGCCATTTTAGCATCTCGTACTATTTTGGGTATGGGCACATATTGTGTATGGGCTGTAACATTTTGAAAACAACCGCCCACAATATGTTTTGCCCCCTTCAGCGTTACGAAATTTGTGAATAGGATTTTAATAAAATTAGCCTTTTATTAACTGTATGCCCATGGACGTCAAGTAAATGTTCAATGCATAAGATCCGCCACCGGAGGAATTCGAACCAATAACTTTCAATATGGTCCTGCTGAACAGCTGCGTGATCACCGGTATTTGGCCTTCTTGGTCGTGTTCAATTTAAATTTTTAACAATTATTTTCCTTTCTTATGATTATAGGTTGTGTCATAGCATCACGTTGCTACAGTGATCATTCACGTCATAGCTGCAAACATTTCACCAGAAATTTGCCCTTCTTTCTTAAATAGGATGTTCTTTCAAGTTTTCGTGGGATAAGCTAGTCACTAATATTTCCATATAGGACAAATTTTTTTAAAGGAATATATCCTGAAGGCATTTACTAAAGTGAATTTTGCTATAATTCTAATCAGAAATCTTCCTTTACTTTTTTCTTCATGTTTTTAAACAGACAGGTCTCTTATGGATTTGCTCACCACTTATCTGCCATCATCATTTCTTCATTGTCTCGAGTAACGAAAATGTTTTGTGGTTATCTCATCGAAATTCAAATTAATGATCCCACAAACCAACGAAAGTATTTACTGTAGCGGCAATCAGAGGCCACCGTTTTTCTAACATGTACAAGTGTATTAACATTTTCTTGCTATCAGGTTGGTCTTTAGGCGGGTTCCATAGAACAACACTTGCAGCGATAATCTCAGGGCCATTACCATCGTTTACGAAACAAAATCTTTAAGAAGATCTTAATGCTAGTAGCCCGACACCTACTAATGAGTAAAGGAAGTGGGTACGACGTCCAATAAGAGACTTTACTACATCCTAATTTTGTGCATATTCTAGCTATACTTTTCATAATAATAATCTTTTCGAAATAGGCTTCGTCATAGCATTGCAATGTGGCTATGTGAATCTGACCAAAATTAGAGGATAAATCCAAACAAAACTTAGTATGTATGAATTATTTGCTGCTTTTTGTCTTCGAATTTAGAAAAAAACGTTGTTGAGCCAAACTCGTTAAATACTCATAAGAAATCGTACGATTATCTCTTCACTCTCTAACTAGAATATGTCTCAAAATGGTAATGGCGTTCGGGGTAGTGACCCATTCGGGGTGATGGCTTTCGGGGTAATGGCGTTCGGGCTAGTGGAATTCGGGGTAGTGGCGTTCGGGCTAGTGTCATAGAGTCCTATATTTTGAATAAAAAACGATGTTATGTTAAAAAGTACTGTTCTACAACGATGAAATAATTGCTACCAATATACTGGATGGTATAGGGGCTCTTACACATTAATAATATCGATTCCAAACAAACCTGATTTTTCTTGCTTATATACATTTTAGTTTGGTAAAAACATAACTTATACTGCTATGAGAAATTTTCACTAATGGTAACTTAAAACTGTGAAAGCAGGATATGTGGAATTGCATAGAATAAGAAGCAAAGAATAAAGCCCAATCAAGTATATTTTTTTTTCAAAACAACGTTTCTTACACTCAGAAAGATTCAATTGAAATGCGATGCAATATATTGTGAAGCATTTTAAACAGGTGCACAACAAGGTGAAAAACTCATTATATTATTTAAAATCAAGAAGGCATCAAAATCCAAGATGGCCGCCAGATTTGTTCCACTTAAATTTTTATTCTTATACTTTATTCGACTCTAAAACAACGCCAACGATTAACAACTTGTTTATTTGTTGTGCAAAATATGATGTTTGCATTGATTGCTCTCGTCTTCGGTTTGCATCACGTTAGAAAAAGGCTCCAGCGGGAGAGTTAATCAAATCTGTGTAGAAATAGGATTGGAAGAAGCCGTCTCTTTCACGCGGTAACAGAACGTGAGAGTGTGTGCGCGAGTGATGATTTCAAACAAAGAGCCGATCGGAAGTCTGACGATGCAACGATCGCAAGGATAGAATTCAGTCAGTCAATCGGTTACAGTGGAGAGCAAAGGACGTGCTGCGGCGACGATTTTGCTGAGGATGCTTAACATCCTCAGAAGAATACGACAGTAAGGTACCGTGGGGTAAGTGGATACAGAAAAATCAATAGTCAACTTCATTTTTATGTACAGCTTACGTTAATAATGTAATTCAAACTTTTTTCTGTCGATGACAAATGAGGGACTATTATACTTTAAATCGACAATTATTTTAATTTTTCTGATTGTTATGTATTGAGCATGAGGCACTTGAAAATTTACGCCAAATGATCCACTTGCCCCACTATGGTGGGGTAAGTGGATCACCTATTAAAAAACTCTATTCCCAAAACAAATGTGATGTAATCATGTATAGTAAGAATGATATTACTGTCATTCTTGTTATTTTTTCCATGTTATGTGTTTTTATAAGGCTGATACAAATATTAATTTTCTTTTATGTCCGAGACCACTTGGAAGGTACGAGGGGGGGTTATAAAAATAAATAAGGAACAAAAAATTAAAAATGAAAAAAAAAGTGTTTAACGATAGTTGTTAAACTTTTTCCAATCGTCATCTGGATCATTATTTTACCTGGTTTTTACTCTAAAAATTAAAAAAAACCTAACTGATGTCAAAAAAATGATGAATCTTTTTTTTTCTCCCCTTCAAAGTTTTCGGATTTTTTAAGGGGGGGGGGGGGGTGACATAAAAGAAAATTAATATTTGTATCAGCCTTACTTTATAATAAAAAAAAAAATCTTTATTTAATCAAAATATTATGAAAAATATTTGTACATTAGTTTACACTTATTCGAAAAAAACAAACACTGTAACTAGAATATTTTGGAGAAAATTCATCCAGTTTATATACCTGAAAACCTGAATACAAAAGAATTGAGGACTATTCCTAACGATGTTTTCGAAAGACACTTTAAAAGTATAAAAGTATTAATTACATTTACTTTTGTTTAACATACTTAAATCTTTTTATTTTATTAATGGAAATATTTATTTCAGTTTTCTAGAACAATCGATATGGTCAAAAAACGTATGATAATATGCTTTTATCTGTAGGATTTGTACATTTTGCGCTTATGCATTTTAGCTAAGAAAAATCACGGAAAATTTTGTTTGAACTTTCATTTTTCATTTTTTTGTAGTAGAAAGACTGTACAACACTTTTAGGTGAATTAATTGAAATTTTCTCAGATCAATTTGGCAAATTCAATCTAGGAATGAAACATGTAAAAGGAAAACAACACTTGATGGCACTAAAGCTTATTCAAATCCGCGAAAGTAGCCTGCCAATATTTGATAACAATAGTTGATCCACTTACCCCATCCCATTAAAAAGTGCGGGTAAGTGTACCATGACCAATATATCTGTATTTATTTACAAAAAATACATTTTTTTCATTGTGATTCATACAATAAGAACTGAAATGTTCACCTTGTGTTGAAAAAACTAATAGTATTCGATTTCAGGCACAGATATAATGGATTTTTTATCGACAGAAAACAACTTTAAAATGAATTGATTTTTGCAGTCAGTAAGTTTGCTTGTATTAGTGCACGTATAGTATCAGTTTTGCAGTAGTATCAGTGTGTACGTGAGAATATAACCTAAAATGAAGCAATGGTATGAAAATATTCGAAATATTAAAGTATTTATTCTTATTACGGACAAATGATCCACTTACCCCACTGCTACACTTCCCCCACGGTACCTTACTGTTTTATCTATGTTTCAATTTGATTGTTTGAACTTTGAAATTTTTCGCTGTTCTGCACTTAAATAGTACAAGGCATGTATGTTATCAGCTTCGTGATAAAATTGATCTACAATTTATGAAACAATAGGTAGATATTCTAAACTGAAAAGGCATTAGATGGCTTTTGTCAGTTGTGGTAAAAACAAACTGAGAGAAACTGAGTGTTCAAAATTTGTTGTCTGTTTTTTTTGCCGCCGGCGCCAAATGTTACACGAAAAAAAACCTTATTTTTGAGTTCAGTTTATTCAAAATTAAGTATATCGATTATACTTTCAATTCAAAATCTCTCGATATTCTCTTTTTGTTTGGCTTGAAAGAACTCAAATTTGCGTTAAATGAACCCAAAACTGGATACATGCTTCTAATGGAATTAAAGGCAAACTACCTAGTGGGGACCTTGGAAATTTAGCCAACATTGAGTAATTGGGCTCAACAACGGAATTGCGTTGAAACAACCCAAAATTGAGTTGAATCTGTACTATTTAATAACGATGTGAACAATTGTTCCCCTATAACTATATTCTACTAAGGGTCGATTTCTTCACCTTCGCTTAAGCCGTAAACCACGTTTACCCATACGATTAAACCAGGTTTAAGGCGTAAGCGGTGGTGGAGTAATCGCTTATAAGCAATTTTTATTAACTTTGCACAATAAACACACTCTTTGTCAGACAAAAATAAAAGTCAGGAACAGTATGTAAAGTTTGTACATTGTTATTTTTTTCTAATATATTCGACGAAATGGGTCGGTTCATATTAGAATCCAATTATTATGTTTACAAAAGTTGCGATGGACTGGTATAAAATACGGAATTGCAGGCTACGAAAATATTACCTGCAGAACCGAGCTGACGGATCGAATAATATCGCGAATCCACCGTGAATACATAATAAGTAGTAATCAAACAAACCCAAGGTTGACTTCCATTTCCAGATCTGCACCTGACAACTGTGAAGATGGGGACGGATCTGGTATAGTGGTTACATCACACGCCTCTAACGCCAAGGACCTGGGATTAAATCCCAGTCTCGAGATAGTCTCTTAAAATTTCAGTGATGACTTCCTTCGGAAGGGAAGTAAAGCCGTTGGTTCCGAGATGAACTAGCCCAGGGCTAAAAATCTCGTTAATAAAGATAGAAAAAAAACTGTGAAGATGCAGAGATATACTCGGTCGCTAGTAACAATAGTTTTTCCACTAACATTCCTACCCTTCCACGACTATCGTAAGAACTTCACCGGCTTCGCGTCTAGGGTAAATGTTCCAATAGAGGAGATACTGAGCAAGATTCAACTTCATTTGATTGCTAAAAAATCAAGAAGCGCAATAAATGTACACATTTTTGTTGTGACGGGAAGTAAAGAACCAACGACATATCAATGAAAAATAATACCTCCACTATTGGTACACTGTTCGAGAAGAGTAGACACTTAAACCGACAAATTCATAATTCAAAATGTATGGTTTTGTGCGAATTTTGTTATCCATTTATAAATATTATCGATTTGAAGCGTTAAAAATTAATTTGAAAATGAAAAAAAAGAACTCTTGGTTGCTTGGGAAGTTTGGAGATATAAACCTATCGCAGTTTTTGATTGTCGGAATTGTCTGAAATTTTAATGACGAACTACAAAAAAAAACCTGAGGTCTGTAGAGTGTTCATTAACTTTCAGTTAATTCCCAATGAGTTTCGCAGGGTTGTTTAAAGACAAAAGTAAGTAACCAAGATATTTTTTAAATATACTTATAAATGATAAGTCAAGCGTGTGCTAGAATAAGGGCGTGAGTCACATGGTCACATGATTGCTCTTCATCGTTCCCTTCTTCTGTGAATAAAGGTGATAATATGCAAATTTGTTAGCATGTTTTCACTTCAGACCGCTTGGCAGCGATGCAATCTTGCGTCCTGAGGTGAAAAATTGCTGACAAACAGGCATCTTGTCACCTTTATTTACAGAATAGAAAATCGATGAAGAGAAATCGATGTTTTTTCCTCCAGGAATAGTGATTTAATACGAATTTGAACCATTTCCATTTGTTTAAGATGAATAATATCGATTTTGTTCTGAAAGCTTATTCTTCTTATTTTTCTTGCATGTGTGATACCATGATCGACAAAATCCAAGAGAAAAGAATGTGTATTGAGACACTTAAACCGTTTATAAATAAAAAAAAAAACAGAAAAATGCACATTTGATTCTGAAAATATTTCCCATTCTAAGAAAATGGTGGCCATGCTGTGGAGAATGTGCAGTAATGACGTTCAAAAATTTAGGTACTGGTGTATAGTAATTGATCCATTTGGGTAATAAACGTCTCACATAATCAGCCACTTGCGAAATTTACAAGCTTTTCAAATCATATATCAACCGTTGTGCCGTTAAATGGCACAATCAACAGAGGTCAGGCGATAATTACAGTTCTTATCTCATAATAACGACCGTTATACAGAACACATTCGCTGCCTAATCACACCCCACAAAGTGTTGTCTTTTGATAAAATGTATTGTTCCTGTGGAGTTGCCAACCATTCGTCTGGTTGCTGTGTACGCTATTCAATCGAACAATAATATTTCTTTCGTAACGCTTCAATGTGCAAACAATCGTGCTAATTTCTAGGCAAAGTTCAAACCGCAACCACTTTAACCTCAAATTTTATTCACAATATACATATCTGAACAAAGCGAGAAGTACCACCAGCCATTCACATGCAGGATTAGGCACAACGTTTGGAAGAGGAAAACAATTTTCCATTCTTTATTTCTTGGTGGTTAGCGCCTGGCAGATTTTCCTCTTTTTCAAATGTGGCTTGCTTAACAATTTTTGCAACTAACCACACCAATAGCAGCGGAATTGGTTTCCAAATGTGAGACTCATATGGTGTTCTGCATTGTACCGTTTTGGATTTTATCTCATACCTGCAATATTGTATGTTTTGTTTCATTTTTTCGTTTATTATATCATTTGTTGCTTCCGTGTTAGGCCACTCTAATGTTAGTATTGACTTAGATTTAATTCGTAGTTTTATTTAATGTATTTTTTTCAATCTTGTACCATTTGTTGGAACCCCATTTGTTGAAAACTCCTTCTTATTTAAAAATCTATGCTAATTGGTCTCCAGCATCGAAATACATTTCGATATTCCTTGGGGTACTTCAAATCCTCCCAGCGACAAAATCGCGATTGTTATTTATCATTTTTCCTTCATAATAAATCGCGTTGATTTGAAGGAGCATTTATTCGCTAACAAGAACCACGTCTCCCTTCCCATTCAATCTACCGGCAATCTCTGGCCGAAGAACACCGTAAAAAGGATAGCTTGTTGACAAGTCGTTGACCGCCCCCGTCGGAGTGCGCCTCACCGTAAGTAGTACATACACCGCATACTTAATCCCTTCCGCTTTCCTGCGCTTCCCTATCCTTCTCGATGTTGTAATGCACTTTTGCCTTTGTCCAATCGTACTTGCTGTCTGCAGGCTGCGTTGCCTCATTGCCATTCATGCTTCTGTTTGGTGGAAGCCCCGAGGTGGTCGTCAATAGCGCTAGACTAGCCAGTCAG
Organism: Aedes aegypti; assembly: GCF_002204515.2. Taxonomy (NCBI): domain Eukaryota; kingdom Metazoa; phylum Arthropoda; class Insecta; order Diptera; family Culicidae; genus Aedes; species Aedes aegypti. The sequence goes on along the minus strand of NC_035108.1, from coordinate 140,783,215 downwards.
CCAGCCATGCGACTATCCCATCTAGTGAAACTTTACGTTTCGTGTGAATGTAGAATAATATCGATTTTCCTTTCATTTCTTTTTTCGTCTGTTCTACGACTGAACATGAAGTCACAACTCTCCTGGTTATAGCGTTATATTATGCTATCGTGCCAGTCGGTTGTCAGGTCGAAGGAGACTGGTGCTTGCTCTACTCAACTGGATGAACCACTAAGGATCCTGACACAGCAGGTGGACCTAGAAATGGTCAAACAAAGCAAATTTTCAACACTGCCTGAAAAAAAAACAAGAAAAAATGTAAATAACTTCCAAAATAAGGCAATTCATAATTTTAGACAAAAAGTAAATGAAACGCTCAAAAAGACGCGTAATTTGTAATTCAAAAAGGTTCAGAAGTTCATTAATTCACGCTCAAAAAAGCGTTCTGGAAAACGTGAACTGTCAAAAATACACCGTGAACTACCATGATTGGTCTCGTATACATGATCTAGTTCACGGTGTATTTTTGTTGTTGACGAGTTCACGCCTGCTGTTTACGGATACGAGAACGGATTTTTTTCTGTGTTGTTGCCTTGCAGTATTTTTTTTAATATCAAACTCTGATGCAGCATTAGATGGATTTCTCCAATTCCATTCGCGTTTGCACAATGAAAATGGACTCGGAATTAGCGATTTTCTTTAATTTTACACGCATTCGCAGGATGCCTTTAATTGCTTCGCCACTGATCATTGCTTTGAAATTCACCAGTATTTTATGAATGGTTGAAATACCGGGAAATTTGCAAGATTCATTAGTTTGGGAATAAAATCGATCTTGTTGGCAGCTGGTAGTAGTGGTATGTGACCAAATCAGGCCAAAACATGACTTTGCCCGATCCGAGATATCCCCAGAAGGTACAACGCCAACTTTCAAACAGTGCAGATCATCTTTGCCAAAGACAACATCCGAGCCAGTAAATGAAGTAAAATTCCTTGGCCAAAAAGCGTGCAAGGCTCTTGGTCTACCTTTTCTTTTTTTGACGAAGCACAAGGACTGCACTTAGATTAATTGGTCAGCGTTTTGTCAGAGTGGACCAAGTGACATTTTTCATATTTTGAGAAAAATGGGTTTAACGTCTAACGCTCTGTAATTTTTGAACTAGTTCAAATTTTGATTCAATATTTCTACACATCTTTGTGTTGCTCTCAAACAATATAATGTGAAGTAATAATCATGGAAAATCATAATCCAAACTTCTAATAGAACGATTTTTTGATGGCCTATGGTCCACTCTGACTGAACTAAAGACCACCGTTCATTGAGTTGGTTTACCTGAGTGAACAATTTCTTGGAAAATAACAATCATTTAATTTAAAAAAGATTATCAAGACCGTTTGACACCAATATCGTAGATTCTTCAATGATCCATATAGTCCATATAGTGTAGCGCTTTGAAATTTTTAAACTCGGTCAAATTCTGGTTCAATATTTCTAGACACTTTTGTGTCACTTTCAAACAATATAATATGAAGTGATAATCATAGAAAATCATAATCCAAACCTCTGATAGAACGATTTTTTGATGGACTATGTGTACTTGGTCCACTCTGACTGAACTAAAGACCACCGTTCAGTAAGTTGGTTCACTCTGACTGAACAATTTACAAGAAAATAACAATTATTTAATGTTTGCATGATCATGCATGGGTGCATATCTCTAAGATAAACAGATTATAAAGACCGTTCGACTCCAGTATCGTAAATTCATCACTAATCCATATCGCCAATCCTGAAATCAGTGGCATTACGATTGCTTGAAAATTAAGGTTTTGCAGGGTCAGGGCATTGAAGACCAGAAATATTCAAATATGCGTTCGGTCAGAGTGGGCCAAGTGAAAATCTTGAGTACCGACCAAAATATACTGATCCAATAAGCAGTTTCTAGTACATTCCATACATACACCATAGAGCTACCATAAACTTCAATCGGACTCTGAAATTGACTCAATTGCCATGCAATACTCAATCAGTTCATTGCTTTTCAACACTTGTTGCAATTTCTGGCCACCCATCCAAATACTGTAAATGATCAAAAATAAAAATTAAATGCATCTAATAAGTAATATTCATGAAGTTCTATTGATGGATGAGTAGAAGAAACATTCAAAGCCGGAAAATCTGACAAATCTCTTAACATGTCTTACATTTCGTCGCATTCCTCAGTGCACTGATTATTTTTGCTGTTATGGAAATAAGCACTTGGTCCACTCTAACTGTACTTGTATCGGTTTTTATTGATCATCCAAAGTAAATTTATTACATATCTCTCGCAGTTTACAGCATTAATCAAATCTGATCAAAGTGAAATGGTGGTAAGCTAATTTCGCATCCAATGACAGAATAATCCAATTTTCCCATGTTTTGTACTTGGTCCCCTCTGACCCCGCCGACCATATAGTTTTAGAAAACACATGCATTATATAATAATTATAATTAGAATTAAATTTCAATAAATTGGATAAGACATAGGAAATTACGAGACACGCTTTCAACGGTTCTCCGACATTACCCGGAAAACCATTACCCGGAATGCAATTTACCGGAAGACCATTACCCGGAAAATCATTTACCGGAATGAACCATTTACCGGAAAACCATTACCCGGAAGAACCATTTACCGAAAAATTATTTCTCGCCTTTTTCATTAACGTGCTTTTAACCGTTTTACGGTACTTCAGGTCAGTATTTTGACTTGAAATATTTTAAAAATATCACCAACGATAATGAACAGGGGATTTGATTCCTTCAAAAAACATAAGCATTGAAGAGGAGTCTAAGACGCTTCGTACCTGATCATGTCAATATGCACCATCTTCATATATTTGCATTTCATAGATGATTCACCCTTCTTTTAAAAATAAGCTGTTCTTTCAGCTTATCTTCCAGCTTGTCTTGGCTGAACTGGCTAAATTTGGCTACAACTATGTAACTTTACTTTCAACATTCGACCATCTAGAAGGTTCTCCAAGTGTCCAAATGTTAATGAATAAGCAATGGTTAGAATTTTTAACACGATTGGTTGTGCTACTTTTCGCCGAGTGTCAATTCACCGAATGTTGTTTCTGTAAACGTCGATCAACCAAATGCAAATCTTTCGTATATCCTTTTTTCTAGAATAACCCATTTCGGGTCATCTGATATTCACCCTTCTTTATTTGGTTGGCGATTCTTTCGAGTTCCACCGATCTCGGAATTTTTGGCAAAATGTGTTTAGTCGAAAATGACCAAATACCTTGTTCTTATGATTGCTTACTATTCTTTCTAGTATATTATACTGGATTCGGGATACAGACATTCAGAGTTATGACATTCGTAGAAAAATAGCACAATAAAGGAAATTCAAAGGAAAAGTAGATCTATTGAGGTTAAATATCTCGGAATCCAAAGATGGACGTCACAATGGCGTAAAGTGTCCCTACTCTCGATCACCAAGTCACTCTTAGTTTCGTCTTGATTTTTTAGATTTCTTCAAACCTAAAGACTCCCCTAAATCAAGGCGTTTTTTTTTACGACGACAGCGACATGCACAAGCACAATTTGATAAGCGTGTCTAACCCACAGCGACGCAATTTTGCAGCGATTTTCGTCGTATCAGTCTAGATGGTTCCATATAAGAGTGCTTGCAACGACTCAACCACGAAATCACGTCGATTTTTTGTCGAATTCGCTTAAAAAATCGTGTTGATTTGGGGGAGCTTTAAAGCTAAAATGAGAATTGCACTGTACTGCACAGTTTTTTTTAATTTTTTGATGCAATATTTAAATTGGATTCTAAACTGTTTTAACTGAAGGGGATAAGAAAACTTTCATAAATCCAAACATTTTCAAATGCTGGGATGTTCCATTTACTCCAATGGTTAATTGATTGGCGATTTTTTCGATTTATATTTACCTCGTTAATATTTGACATCATATATATAATACAAAAAATTCTTTTCATTATTTTTATCCTTGCCTGTAATGTATAGTTTTATAGCCCAAATTTGAAGACATAGTTTTTCGATCTATAGGGAGCCGGATCCGATTCTTGATATTTTTGATTCACTTCGGCAGTGGGGTTTTTCGAAAGGTATTTAATTCATATTTGGCCACAATGTGCGTCGTACTGTAGTGCTTCTTTTTTGCAAAATTTCAGCTAATTCTATCGAGAATAACCTCCCTCCCATGTCAAAGTGAATCATGGAAGTGCCCAAGTAGCTCTGCACCATATCAGGCGATTCTTCTAATTTAATCGCAAATAAATGACATGTGCAATTAAATTTTGCTATCGTAATGTTCGTTGCGGCAAAGTGAGGCTATTCAGAAAAATCAAACTGAGGTTGGTAGTATTGAATACCGCCGGTTCAAAATTATTTCTGGTTGGCAAACTTGACGACGTTTCAGAGCTGGAGTACTTACATACTTGTCAAACTATGAACGAATGTAAAAGTGGTCGATTGACATAGGCTCTCAGTTATCAACTGTAGAAATGCTACTAGAATAGCTTTGTCCTAGTTGAGTCGTAACGCCGGCATAAAGAAAAACATATTTGGTCCATAGCTGTTTGAAGAAGACTTTTGAAAAAGTGTTTATGGAAACCGTGGCGAGAATGTCCATGGTTAGCGTGACATAATTTGTGCTCAGCATCAATGAAAGGGAATAAATATTGTACACAAATGTACTGAAAAAGGTTGTCGAAAATGGGAAATTTGGCTTTCCGGGTAATGGTGCATTCCGGTAAATGGTACATTCCGGTAAATGGTTTTTCCGGGTAATGGTACATTCCGGTAAGTGGTATTCCGGTAAATTGCATTCCGGGTAATGGTATTCCGGGTAATGGTATAGAATCGCTTTCAACGCTTTGCCCTTGAACCTTAACTATTTGATATATTGTATATTACAAGTCTCGAGCTCACCATATGCATTAAATCAACTGCATTTCTTCCAGTGTCACTTAAGCCTTATTCAAAATGTTATGACTGTAAATAACAGAATAAGATACAATAGAGAAGAATTTCATTTTTCATCATAGCATTGAGACGTGTGAGCAAGCAACAATACGTGTTTTGAATGGGTGGATTACTCAAAAGTGTTTTAAGAGTGTGACTGAAAGTGAACAAAGCAGCAAGCAAGAAAAAGTAATGTTTCGATGCTCGTCCGTTCATGTCGTATGACGATATGTGTTATGAAGTCTGAGTGAATAAAGAAATTTATCAACTTTACTTACTTTCAGAAACTCACCAACATACTGGTTCTCAATCTTTCACTGAATTATTCATTTTATTATTATTTAGTACACATACAGTTTTGCTCCCTTTCCCAAACTATTCCGACCCACTAAATGTGGCTCCATTTGACACATGTCACTTGAGCCTTTATTAGATGTCTTAGAATAGTAGTTCAGATACGCATTCCCTATATACGGTAGAAAGTAAACGTAAGAACAGTTATCTACAATAGTATTCTCAGCACCAAATCTTTAACTACAATCAGTGGGACTGTTATGCGTAGAAACATACCCTGAGTGTCGTATTTCTTGACTCATTTTGGATTTATTTGCAAAATTTACATTTTTCCGATAATATTTACTTGTGATACTAAAGAAGACCCTGTTATTTATACAATTTCAATGAAATAATTAAAATTTGTCATAAAACTGGACAATATGAGGCAAAAAAGGGTTAAAATCTTTAATCGCGTTTTTCTCGGTTGTTTCTATTGGAACTTAGGACAATTATGCGTATAACGGCAGTATTTAAACTGCTTGATTCAGATCTACAGTAAAGTACGGGGGCATGGATTAAGAAACAGAGACTTACGAGCATTTATGACCAGCTCGCTGGTTGACGAATCTACTAATCTGAATTGTGTGAATACCCAGACTTACTATTTATACTTTATTCACTCGAGCTGACTTTTAAGTTTAGTAATTTGTCGAATTGTTTTTTTATAATTTGATTCTGAAATATTCAAATTTTGATTTAAAATTTTTTGAATTGAAGTTTTATGACGGTTGCATTGCACATACATCTTAATCGAGATTATCGATTTGAGGTTTTTAATGAGAAAAGAAAAACAAGTTTTTCAATCAATAACAATAATATTATTGTGCTCTAAATAAACGCGCATTAAACCACGGTCAAGGTACTTTTGCCTTCATCACATCCCTCAAAATCTCTTGAAGACTAGAATGTTCCTAGTAGGTTCACTCTAAAAGAGATCATGAAGTGGGTAGTTTTGTAACACAAATAAAGCAAAATAGCATAAATGGCAGCTATTTTGCTGCCAATTGTTCTAGATGAATGAATGAATGAATCTTATCATAATGTTTTAGGATTTATGAAAATCAATCGATCTTGTCAGATACATTTTAACGGAAGCAATACAAAATAAGATTAAAAACTTATTCGTCGTACTTATTAAGTGATTTATTTTGAAGTAGTTTTAAAATCTTTGGTGCCGAGTGGGATTCACTGTGAAATGTGGTGAAAGAGACGTGAAATGATATGTGCCCCTTCTAAAAGTGATGTATTTCGAAGTGCGTGTATGTAAAATCGCTTTTATAGATGTTGATTGAAAATGATTCAGTTTTTGTTTTGTTTTTATGATAAACAAGCAGCAACAAAGTTTAACAGTTTTGGCGTGATGTTATGAAGAATATACGTAAAAATAATGAAAACGGGCTTTAGTTTCGCATTTTCCCATCAGGTATAAGTGTTTTTGAGTAATAACGTAATATTAATGATGTTGTGTTGGTATAAATTCGCAATGTTTATGGTGTTATTTTATCTAAAAAGCCCAAATACTGATTAGGAGGAATTTATTAGGTGGACGTCAATTAGTTTGAAATTTTAAGATAACAAGGTGTATTTTATCATATCCGTAACAAATAGTTGCCGTTTGGCCCCTAGAAACTGTTTAAATATTGTATGCTGAAATAAAGCTGGTTTTGTATTCACAAAATTTTAAATTTATATTTTGTCTTTAAAATGTTCCGAAGACTTAGCTATCGAACTACAAAACATCATTGTAAGCAACGTTGAATGCTGCCTCTGCCCGACCAGAGGATTAGAACAAAATGACAGCACAATTTTATCAAGATTTGTTACAAAGAATCATTTTTGTTAGAAGCACATTGAGTTGATGTAGGAAATTATAACATAAAAAAAACAAAATTAGTTTCAATTACAAAGGCTATTTCATATTTGTTTCAATATAAAACATAATTATAACACAATTTGTTAAACAAAAATTGCATATAAAAAAATTTGTTATTCTTCAGATTTGCAAAATTACAAAATGAGTTATATTTTTGTTAGATTTGAAACATAATTAGTTATATTTTTGCTTGAATTATAACATATTTTGTATCAATTTCGTTTAGTGTATAGGAAGTTATTATTTTTGTTTTTTTTTAACTACTAATAAGCCAAAATTTTATCATATTTTGTTACAAAAAATGCGCCAACTGAGTAACAAAATATGTTACAACTCTGCTGTAATTAGCGTTGGGCGAATTTGACCAGAACATCGATGTTACTGAATCGATTCAAATTCGATACGTTGAATCGATTCACCGATTTAATCGAATCATTCGATTCGATGTTTCTGAATCGATTCGATTTTCAAGCTCATATGAAAAATTAACAAAATATGCTCTACAAATAAGATCAAATGAATTTGGTTACGATTTTTAAAATTCCTTAAAATGAATAACATTTGAATGTGAACATTATGTATCAAACACATCAAGGCGGATGCAAAACTAGTCTTATGCGTCATCAATTCGTTAAAAAATCTTATAAATTTCTACCATACGAATCGAAACAAAAATCGAATTAAGAAAATCGATTCACTCGATTTTGAGTGCTCTCAACATCGATTCAAAAAATCGATTAATCGGAACGAGATAATCGATTTTCGGAACATCGATTCAAAATCGCCCATCGCTAGTTGTAATCCACTGGTCGGGTAATTATTGTGGCATACACGTAAATGTCAAAAGCCAAATTGCTGTTGAAATGCTAGTAACTCGACTAGAGGACAAAAGGAGTAACAAAAATATAAAGAAATTTTATCAGAATACGATATGCATATTATATTATGATATAATTTTGTTAGGCTCATGAATATATTTTTTATTGATTTTTATCAATTTTATAACAAAATTAAATAAAACTTATGCATTTCAAAAAAATACAATGATTGAAACTTTTTCTTGTCTTTTAGACTAACGATTATTTGATATTATAATGCTGTTTTCAATTCATTCAACTTGAGTTTTTGATATACAAAGCAAAGCATATTTCATTGTGTGTCCTTGATCACAATTCTTGATTATTTTAACATTTACACAAAATTTATATCTATCTTGTTGTTGATCAGATCATGTAACCTTTTGATAAATATTAATTAATGAAATACTTTGTTCCATTCGGGAAGAATAAAAAAAAACCCTTTTGGATTTTCCAAACTAGCAAAGCATTCACAGAAGGCTATGATTATCATTTAATTTTTTACTAATTACAAGTGATTAGAGATTAACTCATTACTACATAAGTCACATTTTAAATTTCTTGTTTTTCATCACATCATACATTTTTCTGTCAATTGCCAAGTATCATGCTTTGTTTAAATTGTCTTATAATTTAACAAAAAGCTTGTAACTGTATGAGCCACCCCGTATATAAGACAGTATTATAATTTTAATACTTTGTATCAAACATTATAACTTGGTTTGATATGTTTTTGATAGAATTAAAACACGTTTTGTTATATTTATGCTACTATTCATACACTTTTTGATATAATTTTAGTTATTTTAACAACATCCTGCATCAATTTTGTTACAACCTATATTAGAAAAAAGCCTTATAACATATGTTATTATGTTATGTGCTGATATTATTTTGTTATGTACCCTTAGTCGGGAAACCCATACTTTTTGGTAGTCATAATAACTGTCTATTAGGCATGAAACAAAGCTATTGCCAAACAGCCTAATTTTCAAACACAATCTTTTTGAAAGATTTGCCAATATTCTTACAGAACCCTTGGAATGAATTTAAAATAAACCTGGAAGAGTTTTAAGCAGAATCTTGCACTGAATTTTCACAAAAATCTGGCAGACAGAAAGATGCTCACATACTCTTTAGCAGAGTAATTGAGACTTCTAACCAAGTGCACAGTTTCAAAATGATTTTATATGACATTCTAACAGAATCTTAGAAGAATTTCTAGTATGGTTCTAAACAGGATTCTTCCCTGGGTAGCATTCTCCAAGATAATAAGGTAGTATGAGTCTAGATGTTGACGAAATTTTAGGCATAACTATTGTTAGTTCTTAAAAATAATTCTCCCTTAAACCTGACCAGGAAGAATGTTGAGCAGGATGTTTACAATCTAGGGGTGGGACAGCTATACTCCGAGCAACACTTTGAACCAGGCATTGCATTTCATCCCATCTTTTGATCATCTGAGTGTGATATGGATCGAATTGTGAGATGTCATCCTAGAGGTCTGTGATCATTTTTTCATTAGTATCTTATGCTCATATGAGTTATCTTGAGCTCAGCAATCCACGCGTTTAATTTGCTTGGAGCAAAAAAAAAAAACACACCTTGACATACAATTGATCATGAAAAACTAAATATAGGGATAACCGGGTAAATTTCCAACCAAACGGAATTCATCAATCATAACTATAATGAGTCAACACTACCGTAAATTCGGGTGAAATTGATCGGTAGTGTGAAATTGATCACCGTGTCACACGATTTTATTTCTTACTAATAGAGCACTGATATCAATGTTAACTGTAGTAAACGAACGTTGTTAGTCTTAGCAATGGTCAAATAGTGTGTTGTGAAGGTTTAAGAGTTGAAGAATGCTTATTTATATGAAAATAATGTGAAAATGTAGAATCATATAAGGTGTGGTATTGACAGACTTCCATAAACTTCTAGTTCTAAACAAGGATATGAACATGGTGTCAGCGTGAAAGTTTTTGTGGATGCTTAAAATATTTTCCCAAAACAGATTTTATAATCGAAATTCGTACCGATTCGCTCATTTGGTTAAAATAATAGAATTTCTATTAGTTAGTTCGAATGCCTTTAGAAATTGCCTACATTTAGGCGTTTTACGCGGTACTTTAGAAATTTAATTATCAATTATCTCCGTTAATATTGCATTGTTAAGAATTTGACAAGCATATTCGGATTCAGGGAGCCTAAATTTAGTAAGTAGAGTTGTTTTCAAAACTAACAATAATCGCTTTGATAAGTGATCAATTTCACCCCGAAATGGGATCCCCCGATTTTTTATTTTAAAGATAATTTTTAGCACCAAAATCACATTTGTTAGAAAATTTCGTTACATGAGCCAATAAGGCTCACCGTCGTACTTGTTTTCCTGCATTTAGTTGATTGAAATCGACAGCATTATAGAAAACAGATCAGAAAAACGGTGAAAACTGATCAATTTCACCCGAATTTACGGTACTTATTTAAATAAGATTTTGCTTGGTTTTCATTCACTCTTTCTGGGCTCATGACATTTTTCGGGCACCCCTGTGAAGTCGAAAGAAGAAAAAATGATATAATTACAGTGATGTGAATTGAAAAAAGTAAAAATAGACAACATAGACATAGTCTACAGCCATTGAACTGCACAGACTGTAGTTTTTTACCCCAAGATCGAAGTTCCGCGATGGTCTAAATTTGGATGTTTTAGTGGAAGTGACTGTATTTTAAACTCGACAATAATGCAGCACAACCATTACATCTATTGTGCGGAATTGTTCTTCATTAAAGTCATCATGGGTAATATCCGACAAAAATCATACAGTGGTTCGTAAAGTCTGGAGGAAATACTCCTGGGAAATTTATATTATTGAAACTGAGAAGAGTAGTTTCATGTCCGAACAATGCAAGAAATGATTGGTAGGGTAACGTATATAATTTGGACATGCATATAATTTGGACAGGCTAGTCGTTCTATGCTTATTTCCAATGAGATGGTGGAGTATACATGTACGGGAAATCATGTATTGTATTCTTAATACACTATGCTACTTATTAATGATGACCATTTTCATAACAATTACAAATTGGCTTCAAAAACATTAAAATTGTAAATTGTATCGACAGAACATCTGTGAAACCTACGAATGCAAGAGGATGTGCATTTCAAGAACATACATTAAATGCAATAATAGTGCTCAGAATTAGCATTCATAAAAAGTTGGAAAGTGGAAACATGATTAAATATGTCTAAAATTTAAGCTAAGTTCATCTAAAATCTTAACATGAGTATATATGGCATAAATCAGGGGTTGTCCAAAATAGATTATGGGTTTTGTTCAGTTGATATAATTTGGCCATCTGATGAAACACCCTGGAATATCGCATGCATGCATACTTGCAGGCGTTTTTTCGTGGATCTGATGATATTTGCTTGCATTAAATGAAATTATTGATTTTCACTAATATACACATCCAATAAGCGAAAAAATGCATAAGTCACTTGTAAACTCTTACAGTATTATGATATGATCGTCTTTTCAAGAAACCATTCTATGGATATTGAGATAACGCCTCTGTCCAAATTATATTCACATGAGGGCAGGCTTTCCAAATGTACAGCCTCGACACGACAGCAGCCGAAAACACCCTGCCGACATTCGCTGTGTGTTTTCACTGCCTCTTGCTGCTGTAAGTTTCGCAACAAACGTTGAACGTAATGGCAACCAGACACACACGCATGAATGTTGGCTGTATTGGAACAGTCGCTACCAAACGAACTCAGCTGACAGCATTCGTGATCATGTCGTAGCGAGCCGAACGGGCTGTCTCACATTGCAGCCACCGAAGGGCTGTGACAGACTTCGGCTACTCAAGCCAGCTGTCGCGAGAATGCTGTCGTGGGCTGTCATGAAACTTGAGATTCACGCTAAACATTTTTCACATAAGAATACAATGTTGTACAAAAAGGAGAATATGAACGTAATTTGAGTAATATGATTTGAAAATCATTGATAATATGATTATGTTCAAAACTATGTTCGTCTTGTAGGCGCATAGTCTGGTGATTGCAGAGCAAACATTTTAAAGATTCAAAAAATACGTGTGAAAATGCTTAAGCGTGACGTATCACATTGCGCAAAATACAGAACACGAGAGGCCCCGACTGCATATTCATTTTGCCAGTACGACGCTCGGGTGTACGAGACATGTTATGAATGAATAACCGAGCTTGTCATCGGCAAACGAACACACTACAGGCAATGTGACCAAACTGCCGTGTGCTGTACAAGACGGCATCGTTACATGTCGCATGACCACCTCATGGTAGGCTGTCATGGATAGTTCATTCAAAAGACTGTCATGGGAAGCAGTTGATGACAGCCGTCGAAATACTGTCGTGAGGCGGTACATTTGGGAAGCCTGCATGAGGGTGTCCAAAATGTATACTAGGTGTCCGAAATGTATGTCAGACAGGCTGCCAAAAAACGCTATTTTAGAAGCTAATACTACAGTTTGTAAGCTTTTTCTCCCCAGAAATTCAAGGTACAATGGGACATTTAGCATATAAACAATATTGCTTAATAAAATATTTGCATTTAATGCAGTTAATCGATCGCCGTTTCCAGTCATATCCTTAGCCTGTCCAAAATACATAATTTACCCTATAGTCGGACAACGTTATTCAAAAAATATTCTATGCCCTGAAGCGAAATTGTTAACCCACTTTCCTAGATAAATGGAGTCCAGATATCTGACGACATTAATCACACGTTATAATAGTTTTATTGTTTAGTTTTGATTTTATCCACTGTTTTCATCCATTGTCCAAACGTTCATTACAGAATTGAATAACGTTTGCAACACTTTAACTCAGAACTACAGTTTATGGTAGTGATTGATACTGAAATTGAAAAAAAAAAAAAATTTTTTTTGGAACAGCTGTTTTTCATCTTTTTCTGCCTTCCATGACGACCTGAAGTTCGATAACACACAGACCCATCGCATAAGTATCGTGAAACGTTAATTTGCCGCTCATGGAATTTGCAGACCACAATCTTTTGATCATACCATCGGGAACCTGTCAGTGAGAATTTCGTATCCACTTCATTTACACACGCACGTCATTGACACCGCAGATTTCTGCACAATGACAAGTTGCTACATAGGTTGCTATGTGCATTTGAAATCAAGCAACGAGAGTTACTCAGAGTTGCTCTCTATCTAACTCAGGAGTTAGCTCAAAAGCAAAAGCTGTCCAGCCCCTTGTTTACAATCTTTTCAATTTCTGTTCATAATTTTCACAGAGCCTAGCAAGAAATTTTCAAACCATCTTGGACTGACGTGATTTCTCAGCACAATTATATCAAAACCCTGGACATTGTAATAGCAAAAGTACGAGTAGGGACTATCACCATGTGTGGAAGCATGAATTATTTAACTATTTCTGCGAAAATAAAATACACAATTTCGTTAGATTTCAAGGTGAACCAGATGTCCGTTCAATTTAAAAACTTAAACGACTGAACACTCGCTGGTGATGACCAATCGATAAAATTTTCAGCCTTAAAGTGAAGGTGAATCCAAGCCAAACATCAAATTTTCAAGAGCACAAATTTGGAGAACCAAACATCCGTTTAAGCTGAAAACTTAATCAATTGGTCAAGCTGGTGGTGAAAAATCGCATAAGTTTTCAGGTCAAACGGGTGTTCGGTTCTCCAGATTTGTGCTCTTGAAAATTTTGAGTTTGGCTTCGATCTATCTTCACGTTAACAGTTCTCTTGTTCTTCAAATTTGTGCTCTTTTGAAAATTGAAGATTTGGTTTCCATGCATTTGTATTTCCTGTGCTCTAAATGAATTTGGCCCGCCGCCGCATGGCTTAGCCCGCGGATCAAAAAGGTACAGCAGGCTTCGCTAAAAACTCAATTTTACTATAATGTTATTATATTAATATACATAGGTAAATGTGATTGCCTCGACATCCCAGAGATAACATATCTTAACATAACATAAAATGATCGGATGGTGCTCTTAATTAATAACTGTAAAACTGCTTATAAGAACATTTTACTGAGAGACAAGCTCTGTCCAAGTTGTGGCGTATTGCCAGAAAAAGAAGAATTGTTGTTTTGATTTATTTTAATTTGATTTCAACTGATCGTCAGTAAGCAGAAACATTCAAAACGTAGCTCCTTACATTAGTGATAAATCATCGTCCTTTCATTGCCCAAACATAGCCCACACGACACACAAAACCCATACACACACCCAATCGGAAACTCCAGAACGACAGGTTGCAAACCAAGATTTTACATCGAGCATATTGAGAACGGGCAGACTATGGACGGTAATGCCTCTGTTATCTACGCTCAATGCTGGCGACACGAGCTAGTCAAAGAATTACATCACACCAATACATTGCCACGACGGCGAAGCAGATGACGACTCACAGGACAGGAAGGGCAACTCCTCCAACCAACACCCACAACGGCGACAGCTTCACTCCTCTGGTGTCCCATCCTGCTGGCTGCGAAAGATGCCTAGCGGGGTGGTGATGAGGCGAGCGATGCTTGTCTATAGCGATTTACAGGACGCACATTCATAAAATTGCATGAGTGGAAATCAAAACATAACTAAGAGGTGGCTCGTTTCCAATGCACGCTCGCTTGGTGCCTACCGTTGGGGTAATTGGAGTGCTGCGCATGACCAGGGAAAGTGAGTTTTCTCTTCGATGATCCGATGGTTCTCTGTTGTTGTATCTGTCGTCCTGCTGGTGGGATAAAATGTTTCATCCTCTCAGTTGTGAAGTGGTTGGAAAACATAAACAGTTCCGAATGGTAGCACAGATTCGATGTTTCGAGTTCAAAATCGTATTCGGCAGTGTTTTTGGGGTAAATTAATTTTCCTGATTGCTTAACTAGAACACATAAGGAACCGTCCATAAATGACGAAGCATTTTTTGGCCAATTGGTAAAATAATCATTCATTTTGTTCAACATTTGTTCCAATATTTCAACATTGGATATTCTATGCAACTCATTAGGTCTATACCACAGAGGAAGCTTCAGATTCAAATTTTATTTTGAATTCTCTGCAGAGCTTTCCTTCTGGTATTAAAACAGCTAATTCATATTTTCATATTGACCATTATGATAGATTTCGTAGCAGAAACCAAGTTGAATATCTATATAAATAAAAATGGAGTGGTGTTTGTATGTCACGAAATGGCTTGAGAACGGTCCAACGGATTGCCGCAAGAATTTCACTGTTGCACTCCTCAAGGGATGCGACGTGTTCGTGCGAAGAAAAAAATCAGGAAAGGCGCCGGATTTATCGGGAAAACGGGAGAAGACGTTCTACAATAGCCTACTTGATGGCAAGACGAAGTTTGCCGGGACCACACTAGTAATTAAATAAAAGCGAAAAAGATTTTTTTTTTGAATTTTTCAATGTATAAGACTGGTGTCTTCATAAAATTTGAGCAAAATGCTCAAAAAATTTTGTTGTAGACACCTTGTTCATAGCTTTATTACTTTTCAAGATATGATCTATTTTTTGATAATAATCCCTTTGAAGTAGTTTTTGCGATAAAACTTTTGCATTTTTGATTTTATACACACTAAGCTCATACGTTGAATTTCACCGTAATCTCAACAGCTGAACAGTTCGGTGAAATAAAACACCGTAGTTCCGTCGAAATTTTACGGATTCCGGTGATTTTTCACGGAATACTGTAAAAATTTACCGTACTCCGTTAATTTATTTCACCGAACTGTTCAGCTGTTGAGATTTTACAGGAATCCGTAAAATAATTTAAGTGTGTAGTTTTAGAATGTTTTAGATTTTTTTCTTATGTTAAAATAGATAATTTTGTAGAATGCAGTAATGTTTGTAACAAATTATTGCAGTTAATGAAGTATTTTTGGACATATGACGAATTCCATGTCAAATCGGTCACTCGCAGAACTCGAGAATCGCGAATAACTAATGAAAATGGCCTATTTTAATATTTAAATGATATTTTTTGCATTAAACTCGATATAATTCGAAAATGGCTATTTGTGGAGAAATTATTCATTTAATCGTTATGGTTCAGAATGATTTGAAGATTCGTATTGTATCATCAGACCAAATATATTTTGACAAAAAATCAAAACTATTAAAATTGGGCGAAAGTTGTTCCTAGAAAAACTTTTTAATTGAAAATTTCTCCATCATGAAACTTTGTCCCAATCATCTATTTTCTATCAAGATTCTATGGTGAAAATTTAAAAATATTAAATATAGGGTCTATGTGTAATTAAAAATTTAAATTTAATTTTTGAATTTTCCATGAAAAAACACAAAATATTTTTTCAGTGTATATTTTTTCTAATGATTCAAACGGTTCATTACAACTTCTTCATAGAACATTTTTCTCCTTAAGCCTGATGCTACTGAAAAGAAATTGCTGAAGAAATTTCTCGCCGATTCCTTGCAGAAATTTCCTACAGCGACTCCCATTTGAACTGACATTTCTTTTCAACTGCTTTCTGCGATCAGAAAAAAAGCGCATTCTTGATTGATTCTTTGCAGAAATTTCCCATGCATCAAGATAGGTCGAGAAATTAGTTGTCAGCAGCGAATCAGGCTTAAATCAACAATATCGAAGTTATTATTTTCCAAATAAGTTGCATGCAAAAAATTATAGGCCGTTTCCAAAAGTTAGTCTTGAGTCAAAAAGATCAATTTTTCTATGTAAAACACTTATTCTACCACACCAAAACCATGTGCAAAATTTAATCCAAATCGAAGACTATCGAGCACGATTTTTTTTTGGCTCATTCTGGATGGAATTCATCATATTTCACTTGCAGATGGAAAGAGATGCAGATCAAATTATGTGAACATAGATGAACGAGTTCTTGACTAAGAGATAACGTTTAAATGATCCTTTTAAAAATTACCCCTTTCTCATATGATGTGTCTATACGCATGTCTTTTAGTTCAATATTGCGCTTGAAGGTGTCATGTGGAGAGCCGGACTTAACAGTCGAGGCACGATTTTCACGAGATCCGGACAATTTGTTTGCTTCGCGGACGACATGGATATTATTGAGAGAAAATTTGAAACAGTGGCAGATTTGTTCACCCGCTTAAAACGCGAATCAACAAAAGTTGGGCTAATAGTGAATGCGTCGAAAACAAAGTACATGCTGGTTGGCGGAACTGAGCGCGACAGGGCCCGCCTAGGAAGCAGTGTTACAATAGATGGGGATACCTTCGAGGTGGTGGATGAGTTCGTCTACCTCGGATCCTTGTTGACGGCTGACAACAATGTTAGCCATCGATATCATACGCAAAGCCTAGGAGCATATGCGACGATGGCATCGCTTTTTTGCACGCCTGCTCTCTTAATAGCTCCTTCAATGAGAATGTTGAACAAAATGGTCGAAATCTCATTTGCAACCCGCACACTTGATTTCGAGTCATCTAAATTTGCACGAATCAGTCTAATGAGTTTCGTCGGAAAACCACGTTCTATAATTTTTTGCCATAACTCATTTCTCTTCAATGAATCGTAAGCCTACCGTTCGCCGCCATTAATTCAATAAACAGATGGTGAGTCTGCAACTTGTATTCCCGGAACTCATCAAGGATTTGCCACAAGGTAAATATTTGATCCGTTGTTGATCGGCCCTCACGGAAAGCAGCTTGGTATTCACCGATGAAGGAATTATCATTGCTAGAATTGATAAAACGGCAAAATATAAAAATGGGTAACATTCAGCTTAACTAAAAAATAAAATATAAAAAACAGTATAAATATAAAGAACAGCTTATTTTTAACAGAAGACAAAATTTATGATTAAACCAATAGAAGATTGGACGCCAAAAATAATTGCGGCATAATAAAACGAAAAGACATCAAAAATTGCGTTCAGCATCATCGAAGTGATTGTACTACTTATCCCCGAATGTCGTTTCTCCGAATGTCAGTTCCCCGAATGCCAGTTCTCCGAATGACCCTTTTCCCCGAAAAGTTGTGCAGTTTAAATAGGTACTATAATGTTCTTCAGTGGCTGGATAGTGAGCGAGAAAGAACGACAAGCAATCAAAAGAAGGAGGTATTTTGTTATTCTCGGCTACACACATGTTGGCAAAAATGCTGAGGACAGTAAAACTCTATAGAACCGCCAATTTAAAGAAGAAGGGTGCATATCAAATGGCCAGTTCATTCATCACCCTGAAATGTGTAAATTTATGACAATTATGAATGCCATTTTTTTTCGGGGAGGCTGGATATTCAGGGCAGTGGTGGGAAAGTTCGCATCACGAAGAAGCTCACAAGTGTATACCAACGCATAACAAACATCACAGACTCGGGAACTGGCAAGATAAGAGTAAGCCCGCACCCGTCTGCTCGGGAAAACATGTCTAAAAAGTAGCAAAAAGCTCGGGAACATTTACTCGCGAATAACCGAGCAAGGTGTGATTTGTTATGGTTTTGACAGACAAATTAATTTTATAACCATCAAATCGACAGTAAACTACTAATTTGTAGTCGAAACCTCTTGGAAACTATAAATCTCGGAGGGGAAGCAGCTTTTTTTCTTCCCAAAATCACAATAGGACTGAACAGCTCCGAACAAGTTCGCGAATCACTTTTAGCTTCGATCACTCAGGAGCACGACATATGCGAGTGAACCAGCGCTCTTACGCTCGGGAGCATTTGGTTTTGTTTTTGTTCCAGTTAGAGTTTTCAAATTTCCCGGGAAACGGGAAATAAATTTGTCATTTCCCGGGAAATCCCGGGATCCCGGTAAATTTTCAAAAACGTAAAAATAGAGGAAATTTGATTCAATTATTCGTATTTTTGTTATATATTTTTTATACCAGTAAACTTGAATAGTACCTACATTCTCTTTTTTGTAAGTAATTTATTTATGTTTCTCAAAAAAAAAAAAAAAAAAAAAAAAAAAAAAAAAAAAAAAAAAAAAAAAAAAAAAAAAAAATGATTTCGTTGTGTACGGTAGGCTTCAGAGCAACACAAATTATGAGATTGAGTCCATGTGGAGATTCTTGACAAATCGTATGAAGTTCAAATAATATGAACAGGACGGACTCGATTATCCGGATTTTTACACTCGATTATCCGGAGTTTGTCCTTTGATATTCTTGTTTTAAAGATTTTATGCATAAATTTGAGAAAATTTGGTATTGCAATATACAATATGAATGGTTTGTAGCTTTGAATGTAGGTAAAAAGAGGTTTTTTATATGCCGGTCGAAATAAGTTCTTCCCAAGATTCCTAATGTTCCTAGAAATAACTTCTGGCTACGCCACTGCATTATATATATATATATAAAAGAACAAAGAAAGATAATATTGAATTTCTTTTAATGCAGTTTTAATGATTCGATTTTTTTTAATGATTCGATTATTAGGAAGATTTGATTATCCGGAGTGAAAAAAATTGATACAACGGATAATCGAGTCCGACCTGTACCAACATTGAATCAAACCTTTCAAGCACTAGAATAAAAACCAACTAGAGTCTTACGATGGAAAATGTGGTTAAATCCATGAAAACTTTATGAGCATACTCAATTCATTGATGATCCATCGAAAAATCCTGTATTTTGTTTAGCATATAATGTATTTTGGAGAAAAAAAAACATATCGTCAAAGAGCTATTTATTTTATCAACAATTATTTGATTACAAAAAAACAACAAAGCAATATCGAAGTATAACTAGTGATCTAGTAAGGTCATTGGTTAGAATGATATGAAAAGTAAATTTTACGATAGTTTTGGTTTGAAAATGGATGGTCAATCCTTTTTTAATAGAACTACCCGGGAAATACAGAAATCCCGGGAAATACGGGAATTTCGGGAAACAGGAAATCATTTCCCGGGATACGGGAATCCCGGGAAATCTCATTTCCCGGGAAATGTTCCCGGGATTGAAAACTCTAGTTCCAGTTCAGCAGAAAAGTTCGCCACTTTCCATCACTGATTCGGGGAACTGGCGTTCGGGATTACGACATTCGTGGAACCGATCTTCGAGGAAAAGTAGCACAACCTATCGAAGTAACTGCAGTCATCATTTTCTCGTTTCGCTGATATCTTGAGCAGATCAATGGTATCGATTGTCACCCTTTTGTCAGTTGAAAACAAAAAATAACTAAAAATAAAGCTCCAAAGAACAGCCTATGTATAAAAGAAGGTGAAATTTATTTAAATTTTCAATCAATAGTTTTGTACTTTTAATTATAGTTATATCATATTTAGAAAAAAAACATAGAATGTTTGAAAGAAGGGTAAATTTGTGCTAAATATATCAAAAACTTCAGTGCAAACATTTATTCCAATAGCGGAGCTCAAATTAGGAATAAATGTTTGAAAGAAGCGTAATTTCTGGATGAATAATAAAATACTATTGGCAATAACTTTCCTAATATGCTTTAGTTTATTCAAAACCATATGATTGTTGAATAAAGTGACATTTTGTATCAATTGACTCCTCAACAAGCCTGTTATCATCAGTAAGATTCAATAGAAACGTAAAAACGAATGTCATCTCAAGAAATTCTTGGTTTCAGACTCATTATGCCAAACGACCATTATGCCAAGCGAAAAGAATTTTTGCCTTGACTCTAGATAGTTGTCTTCAAGTTATTCATTTGCATTATAAGTATTACAAATTACATGGAAGATTTCCCTTCTTTAGAATTAACGTAATTATGTAAGAACAATATAATAAAAAAGGTCATATACTCACCAAACTAAACATCTCTAAAAAAAAACACTTGCACATCGCAAATATGAATGGATACTTACAAAAAATGGATTAAAATGGAAATGGAGAATTATAACAATGACCATGATAACAATCTTCTTCCATATCTTGCAGTAATGGATTTATTGTCAAATTTCATTACACTGGAAATCGTAATTAATAACCAACCAATTCCCAACCCCTCGTAACGCTTTTTGTATGATGTTTCCACTATTTTTTATGAGCTGTTACAACTTAACCCGTATAGGCCTGGGTGAAAGAAAATATACTAAAATTCTCACTTTTTGTCAGTATACTGGTACACATATCTAGTTTCTAAAAGTGGCCAAAGGATCTCAAAAATGTTCATGTGGCCTGAGTTATTCCAGTTGGTCTATGGGTCAAGTCGGGTGAAAAATGTGGTGTGCTTTTGTGCCCCTGGAGGTAGGAAAATTTCAAGTCACATATAATTTTCAGAAACGGCTATAATCAGGCCACCATATCATGGAATTTTAAGAAAAATGCATCAGCAAAAACCTTTTGAGAAACAATTGAATTGGATAACCATGTGTCCTGCATTTGATTGAGCCTGCCAATTACTATTTCGGGTCCTTGGGAGCCCAGGACGCCTCAAATTTTCGCTACAGTGGACAATTTGTATCTAAACATACGTAACAAGCTTATGGCAATGCATTTTATTGAAGAATTATGTTTGACCTCTAGTTTTCGAGAATTGAACGATTTAGTATCCATCAAAACTATAGCCGGTTCCTGACGGCATAATGTCCAAGTGGCCACATCTAAATGGTGAAAACCTCTTAATTTACAATGTTAAATATCAGATCTTAATGATGCATGCAAATTAAAATAAATGTCATTGCCAATTTATAAAGATAACTTGGCATGACCTGAAAAATAGTTCTTTTTAACCCGACTCGACGCAGTGACTCACCGGAATAACTCCGGTCACAGGAACGTTCCCGAGATCCTATGGCCACTTTTAGAAACTGAATTTATGTACCAGTATGAGGGCCCAGATAGCCGTAGCGGTAAACGCGCAGCTATTCAGCATGACCATGCTGAGGGTCGTGGGTTCGGATCCCGCTGGTCGAGGATCTTTTCGTAAAGAAAATTTTCTCGATTCCCAGGGCATAGAGTATCTTCATACCTGCCACACGATATGCACATGCAAAAATGGTCAATCGGCAAAGAAAGCTCCCAGTTAATAACTGTGAAAGTGCTCATAAGAACACTAATCTGAGAAGCAGGCTTTGTCCCAGTTGGGACGTAACGCTAGAAAGAAGAAGAAGAAGAAGAAGATGTACCAGTACACTGATAAAAATAATATGAATTCGTTAAGTATTCGCTGAGTGGTGATTTTTAGCATTTGCTTCCACTCAGGTGGGTTAAGGACACCCACCCACCCCCATCAACGTATTTGAATTTGTAAATGGACCCAAACAATTTTCAATATGAGAAGAGTTTTAAATAACACACACGCAAGTTGTTTTATGCCAAACGTCCATTATGCCTAACGGATTTTATGCCTAAGTTTACCGGGACCACTAGTTTTTCATAAATTTGCTGATTTTTTCAAGTACAAATGTATCGTTGTTCTTCTTCTTTCTGGCGTTACGTCCCAACTGGGACAAAGCCTGCTTCTCAGATTAGTGTTCTTATGAGCACTTCCACAGTTATTAACTGAGAGCTTACTATGCCAATGACCATTTTTGTATGCGTACATCGTGTGGCAGGTACGATGATACTTTATGCCCTGGGAAGTCGAGAACATTTCCAACCCGAAAAGATCCTCGACCGGTGGGATTCGAACCCACGACCCTCAGCTTGGTCTTGCTGAATAACTGCGCGTTTACCGCTACGGCTATCTGGGTCCCCAAATGTATCGTATAGTGAATGAAGATGGCGTTATATTTACGAAGTAGATATTGGAACAAAAATTCAAAATCTGCTTTCAATGTTGTTCTTTCTTAAAATATTGTTTATTTAACTATGGTCTCAGCTTCTAACCGATATTCAATATTATTTTGTCCCTCAGACAAAGATAGTATAGTTGAAATATTTATGCCTCAGTGTTTAAATTGTGAAACCATGTGTTTGAGTACGAAACATTTTGAAAACAAAAGCATGTACCATTTAACTAGAATCAGCGGTATTCGCTAAAAAATCGCACGACCTGCAGCACTGAACATTTTCCGAAATAACAGTTTGCTCCTCACCAGAGATCACCCCTCCCTGTACGTGTATTGGTGCCACTGAAAACCCCACTCTCATATCTAAGGATAAAAATCCACCCTCTCACAGTTTTGCTCATTCTCACCATGCAAGGATGTCTGCCTCGACAGTGAAAGGTAATCCTGCAAACTCAATCCCCCTCTAGTGCACAGTTGGAGTTTGGCATTCGTGAAAATCGGTCGCACCGCTAATGGTTTGGTTTTTCACTGAACTGACTGTCGGTTTCTCAAGTAGACTCTGAAGAGGATTAATTCATTTAGCTACAGTAGTGGTACGGTGGGCGGAAGAATACGAGGTGGTGTGTGAGAAGTGGGAGTTGATTTTCCTCCCCCCAGCTCCTCAGTGGCTGGTTTAAGGATAAGCACTCAGAAGATTTAATAGTGGTAGCCGAGGAGTTGATGTTAGTTTCGCTCCATTCCAGAAGGATATCGTTGAAGTGACACTGACTGCATTACGGAAGTATGGATGTTGGGGAATTGAAATGAGTTACACTTCTCAACAGGGAGGCAGTCGGAATAAAGGAAAAAGAAAGTAACGACGACTAATTACACTTGTCTGCTTTAGCTGTAGTGCACGTCCATAGTGAAGTTTTTCCGCTGGAATAAGGAGAAGTTGTAACTGAAAGCTGATTTTTCTTTTGCTGGTTTTACTCGGTTCTAGTTTGTGGTAGTGCGAGTTCCACAATAGAAAGCAATTTCAAGCTGCGGTTATAAGTAAATGAGCAACTACATTCTGTGAACTTCGAAAAGTAATCATTGAATATTTGCTAGAAGTGTTGTTGACCCTCATAATTGGAGAAAGGAGTAAAAGTTTGTGAAGGTGAAGTGAAATTACCAGAATGCACTCTGCAAGAGTGTCTTTGTTGTCGTGAGCCCCAATATCAGAGAGGTAAACAAGTGTATGTGGAGGAGTTTATCCTGAAGAATGATACTTCAAAGGGAAAAACATCTTGGTTCTTACATGCCGATAGCAGTACCATAGACGTTTCCACAGCAATTCATACCAAAACCGTTGGAGAATAATACATACGCTTTAAGTACTGGATTCAACAACACGATTTGCGTCCAAATTATGAACAGTTGTTGAGCGAGCAATCTGAGCCTTCTATTGTAATTACGGACTGGATACGTCGGTCTGTTGGCTCTAGCTGACGGTTCCTACTTTTGAGCTCGTAAAATGCTTGTACCGTGACAGTTACGACTGCAATTACAATTAAAATTTTCATCAGAATACAAAAAAAGTGGAAACGAAGGAGTTTAGTGCCGCCTCTGAGCGGAATAGCAAAAGCAATTAAAATATTGCGTGAAAAATTTTAATTTACGGTCTTTGTGCGGTAAATGACTCCATACTGGATACCGTGGTGGAATTTTCCCCTAAAAGTACGTTGCGTGCGTGATGTGAAACGTTTTCAGTGTTTCGAGAAGTATCGATAAGGATGTGAAATGGTTTTAATTTTACAAGCAGTTTCAAAAAGTGAAGAAAACATTCAGTAAAGGATACCGTTTTACCTGATCTAGGAGTTTGTACTTTTCAAGGTAGGTGCAACATTGCGTGATAGACATAACTTATAATACCCAAGCTTGATCGTCTGAACTATGTGTGAACATAATTTAAAATTAAAGTGGTTGGGAGCTATAAGGAATTAAATTTCTTGTAAAAGTTCTACTGTAGCAGCAGGTTTAGTTTCTATGGCATGTACAGCACTGAACACATTAAAGTGCATGGTGAAATTTTTTGACTTAGATTCCTTACTTATCCCACTTAGGGGAAATCAGGGTAAAATCGACACTGTGGATAAGCTCGACACCCTTTGATTTTTCATGTTTTGAGCAGATTTTCATACAGTTTCCACCACGCTCTATCTTGACTTGTGAAATGTTGTGTTTCGAATGACATTACAACTGACGTTACCAATAAACTGCCAAAAAAAAAAAAAAAACAACAAAATCATATTGGATAACATAAAAGCAGTTGCAATATTTCGCTGTTATTCTTTAACTATTACGCATGTGAAATTTTGAAAATGTCGTTATTTGTTCTGCGCCTGCATCATCATTTACTATTTTTATGTTGATTTTTATGTTTTCTCATTTAGAATTGACGAATTATTAGAATTTTAAATATTTTCACATAAATTAATCTTATTGTTTATTTACAAACCATGAGGTTCGACAGTTTTTATTATCTAAAAATACTTACACTTTTATGTTTTGTTAAAATAAAACAGTATTCATTATCACAACCAATCATTCGCTACAACTTCATCTTCGTAAGCATTCCATGAACACAATTCAATAATACCCATGTGTATTCACCGCAACTTTATAATCTTAGCATGTGGCATTTGAAATTTTCACATATACCATGACCCCACAGTTATGGATCAAATAGTGTGGAGTCCAACCTATAAAATTCAATAAAACGACAGGGAAAACGTAAAATTGTAATTGAAAAGCAAGAATTGAATCGTTTCATATTGGAACTTCGGTTAGTAAACTGTTTTGAGTGCCAATCGACGTATTGGCTTGTTGATGCACGGAATAGTTGAAAAAGGCGTTCAAATTGCTTCAAAACTGATGAAATGTCACTAAAATTGCTAAAACTTTTCTTACTTGTACCAATAGTTGCGGTAAAGTGTTCCTATAGTGAAGGACCCCATAAAAAACAACGGATACCGCAACTATAGGAACACAAATTAAAAATATACCGCAACTAAAGGAACAGTGTACCAATAGTGGAGGTATTGTTTTTCACTGACATGCCGTGGAATACTGCGATGAAATCATTTTTCTCATTAAGTCAATGATCGTTAATTCCCGTTACAACATCAACATGTACATTAATTGCGTAATATTTACATAGGATTGCATAAAAATTAAAAATTGCATCGGTTTCTGAAAACCATATCATGGATCAATTTTCATATTATGGATCAAATTGTGACATATTACGGATCAGTGCGCAAAATCAAGAGATTTTAAATTCAATGCGCCTGTATTGCATGATTTGGTGAAAGTTAACAATGTGTCACACATTACCGCAAAAAATAGCATTGTTAGAGCTGGAAACAAGGGTAAAATGTCCTTTTTTGTGATATACTGCATTGTAGTAACTGAGGCATGAACTGTTTTCGCTTCACACCAAGTTTTCCACCCATTTTTGTCTGCTAAAAAATGAAATTTACTAACCTTGATGTTGTATTAGTTTTATCCTTAGTGCTATTGTCTGAAAATGTCGAATACAATGCTTAAAATGGTAGAAATCTACATTCTTTGGTAGTGATCAATAACCGTGGTAAACAATCATTTCCTGGTCTATATTATGGATCATTAGTTAGAAGTGCTAATATTCGGTATTTAGAATCAACAATCAAGAAAACTGTTTTCTAAAGATGAATTCACACTAAATCGAAGCAAACGAGCATGTTTTATGCTATAACATATGAATCTTACCACTTGTGGGAGCTTATGAATGCTGACGGCACTTCTTACAGAAAACGGCCCTATTATTATAGCTATGTGGTACAAACTAAACATTTGTCAAATACACCGTTATTAAGCGGTTGAATGTTATGCTTAACATTACAAATGCTAGAAGACAAATAGTATAACATGGGAAAAATATGTTTTACGTCAACGTTTATGTTTTGAGCGAGTAATCCGATGGTGAACGCCAAAGTGATCCGTCACTGTGGGTGATCCGTAACTGTGTGGGCATAGTATTTAGTGGATCTTTGGCCTCTCCTCAATAATTTACGTTATATGTGAATAATCCTTAAGAAGAAGGGGTAATAAATGTCGGTAGTCATGTTTAAAGCATTCTTTTAAATATGCAATGTGATGGTGATGTTCACAACGTATAAATTCGACTCAAAGTGGATGTATGAAATATCAATTCGATTTAAATCACTATATAACCTTAATATATCATCCAGCGATCGCAAGGATTGATATATTTATAACCAATATGTGATGCTTCAACAATTTTAGGTTCATTTAACAAGCGAAAGTACACAAATTTTTGTCTATAAGCTTAGGGTGTCGGTTTTACCCCGAATTCCCATACTTTGTTTTGACAAAAACATTTGAATCCGGATTATTTTTTGAATGAAACTAGGTATTTAGCGCAATACTTTCCAGTGAAAAATATCGGTAAAATCGGCAAAATATAGAAGTATTAATCTCCAAAATCCGCACTTATTTCGTTGAATGTCTAAAATAATAAAATTAGTAAAAAGTTGATGCTAACCAAATATTACACAAATATTGATTGTTTGCAAATTGTTTCATTTTTTTTTAAATATTACTAATGTTGTGAATATTACCCTTTCTCAAATTATTGCCAAAATTATAATAATTTGGAGTCATGTCATCCCTAAATAATTTGGAGTCATGTCATCCCTAAAGGTGTCATGTCATGTCATCCCTAAAGGTGGCAAAGTATTTAACAAATCTGTCAAAGCAGAATTGCAGTCTCTTTGTCAGAGCCTTGACTGAGCACTGCCAACTCAACTATAATGACAAATATTCAGTGTATGACTCATTGCGTTTGATAGTTGTGATTCCGAATAAAGAATATCGTATATCCCGATATGTAACTGTTCTGTTTTCGCGCAATTGTGATTCCAGTTACTTGGTAAACACTTATTAAGTGAAATTGATTTCAAAAACTGAATCTTCAGGGCATTTTTTTTATTCTTAACCCGCTGTGGCGCATAGGCTCTATTTACACTCATGCGTTTTGCAGATAGGGCGCTGTTTGAATCAATTTCGATATGGAGCTACATGCTCTCATTTCATTTATATGCTTTTCCCTCTCAAGGGGCCCTATCTATATTTTCTCCCATCTTTCCCTTACCTTTTCTATTCCATCTGGTAGATGATGAAATAGGCTCAAATATGACGGTTGATGGTGGTGGATTGATGGTAAGTGCGTAATCTTAAATCCATTAAATGGTTACTGTATATTTGCATGTATACCTGTTTATACTTCGAGTTTTGTCATGGTTTTATAACTGACTTATACCTAAAACCAAACCTACCTAAACCAAAATTGTTAATGTGATTTGTCTTAAGCACATGACTGAAACAGCTGTCATTAACGAACAACTGGAGTGCTGCCAAAATTTTTGTGGTGAAGAAGGTGCTGATTTGAAAGCTCACACAAAAATATCGATTTAAGCACGAGACACGCTCATTTTCGAATGCGACATTTCTTTTATCATTCTGGTGTTGAGTGCGTATAATTTTATCCAGTTTTATGTAGTCGCAAGATAATTTTCCACATTTTTATTGGCACAGTGATAAATGATTAACAATAGATAATATCATGCGACATTTAACGCTACCGTGCGGGGATTGATGGGGTCAAAGACGAAACTTGTTTACTCAGCACTAGCGCAACGCAGATAGTGGCTGGCATCAAGATCTAGCGCTTCCTTCAGGGGATTGGTCCTGAAAGGATGATATCAGCTATTCATTCCAAACTTCAAATTCTCGATACAGTACACGGAGAAAATGAAGTACTCAAAAGTGAGTTCATTCCACTCAATTCCGGGGGTTCGTGCGTTAACCTAATTTTGAGTTGATGGGGTAGAAGTTGTTTTCATTTGCAGCCATGCGAAAAATACTTACTGGCTAAGTTCTTTTCACTCAATCGGCAGATCAAATAACTCAACTTCCAGTACTGTGCCACTTACTCAAATTTGAGGTAACGCACAAAGGTTCGGTTTTTGGGTTGTTTTGCTCTTCGCTCTCTGACAACTATAGAAGGAGCGAATGAAATAGGGAGAGAAAAATAACTCAAAAGTAATTTAAAAAGAACTCAAATATGGGTTTTTCGTTTTCTCCGTGTAGCAATACTCCTACTTGCCAGCTCAAGTGTTTTTTTTACTGTGTGTTTTATTTACTGTGTAGGATTCCCGAGTTGGGCTATTTAATAAAGTATACACACCAGAAGTTTTATTTGATCCGCTTCGCGTATTTATTTATGAAGCGATCGAGCACTTTTCCGACTGTTCTATTGAATTATGAACCGGAGCGTGCTTATGTTTATCTAATTTGCAAAGCGGTACAACACTCTAATGAGTGCAAAAGTTTTGTCAGCTACCGAACCGCCCTCGGGAAATTCGATTCAATTTAATTACAAACAAGAAACAGCGGGAAACTTCCGCTTCACTAGACAAATCCGTGATACCGTAATTTTCGTATCCAATGATGAAAAAAGTCAAGCAGAAAAAAAAACTTGGTGAGGATAAAAATCTGTTCATCGCATCGACGAATGGTGCCTGTTTTATGAAAATAATTTATCCGTAACAGCTTTCTTTTTCCCGGCTTTGGAACATTTTTCGCGCTAGTAATCAAAATGTTTCTCCCTCCACCAGCTTGTCAATGCGATTGTAGCCGATTCCGTTCATGTTGAAAGAACCAGTTCAAAAGATCTGCCATCATCATCTTTCCCCAAAACGGGGCCAAGCTTTGTCCGGTTTCTTGACGGGCGTTTCACACAGGATAAATAACGTTTATTATATGAAATCCAGTGGGATAGGACACAGCAATAACTCTTGTCTTGTTATTGATTTTATTGTGGGTGAAGCACAAGCTACCAGCATACTACACAGATACAAATTGTATATCCCAATGGGATGTAACTCATTTTTCAAAGCAATCTATGCTTGAATTGGTTTGTTCTTCTAGCTAGATGTTACTTGTTGTGACACAGGTGCTGAGTTTTGTGCTCTGTTTAATAAAATACATTTTATAAGAACTAACTTTTTGCTGTTTGTGGGCTGTTTTGAGCTTCGTGGTCTTGTGATTAGAATCGTCGGATATTTAGGTACATTATGTTAAGGAGTGTGGGTTCAACTTCTAAGTCTGATGAGACATCAAAGTTTTAGAATGAAGCTTTAGACAAAAATTGTCTTCTACAAAGTGACTGGTATCTAATGCACCCTTTGTGTCGTGTTATGTAATATCAGGAAGGTCCTTATTTTTTTAGAAATGAAAGCCAACATTCTTATTAGTAGGAGCTAAGGAATTTTGGGATCGATTTGGTGTTTTCTAGCAGAGACAACCAACTTAAGACTTCGTTAGGCTCTACCAAGGATCCGGTAAACACACTGAACAAGGCTGGTGTTTACAAAACCAGTTGTCCTCACTGTGGCACGGTTTACGTTTGTCAAACAAAACGGTCTCTCGATGTTAGATTCAAGGAACACCTAGCGGAAATAGGAAAAGCTCATTTCAATTTCAATAAATTTCACCTTCTTTTATACATATACTGTTTCCTATTTGAAGCTATGTTTTTTAGATATATTTTTTTGTTTCCAACTGACAAAAGGGCGGCAATCGATATCATTGATCTGCTCAAGTTATCAGCGAAAAGAGAAATCGATAACTGCAGTTACTTCGTTATACTACTTTTCCCTGAATGTCGCTACCCCGAACGCAAGTTACACAGAAATGCCAGTTCGCCGAATATCCCGCTTCCCCGAAAAGTTTTTGGCTTTCATAATTGTCATAATTTTATACATTTCAGGGTGGTGAACGAACTTATTATCTGATATGCACCCTTCTTTCCCACACAACCTAAATGTACATATAATGAAATCACCTTTTGCGTTATGCGATGCTTATATGCGCAAAGTTTCACGTATACGATGTCGCGAAAAGGCCTTATACGTACAAAAGTGGAGGCTATATACGTGCATATTTTATATGATGAAAAGTAGTATGCAATGCGAGTGTGTATATTTTATTGCGAACCAGTCTGTACTCTTATACGACTCAATTTGTAACAACAAAGTTGATTTGACAGCTGCTACGGATTGATCCGACTTACTATGTATGTGTATGCGGGACGAAACGAAATGTACATATGAACCCATAAAAAAGCATTTTATGCGAGAAAACTCGTCGGTCAAACGATTTCGCACACCATGTAGTGCGGGTGTGATGCCATTTGTACTAATAAACGACTTTGTCCGTAAACTGTTATGCGACTTCTGGTTGTCTGGGTTATTTAATTGGCGGTTTCGAGTTTTACTGTCCTCAGCATTTTTGACAACATGTGTATAGCCGGGAATGACAGAATATCTCCTTCTTTTGATTGCTTATCGTTCTTTCTCGTTCACCATCCAGCCACTGAAGACTATTACAGCATCTATTTAAACTGCACCACTTTTCGGAGAAACGGGTCATTCGGGGAAAAGGGTCATTCGGGGAACTGGCATTTGAAGAGCCGACATTCGAAGAAACGACATGCGGGGTAAAGTAGCACAATCACTTCGATGATTCTGAACGCAATTTTTAATGTCTTTTCGTTTTATTACGCTTCAATAATTTTTGGCGTCCACTCTTCTATTGGTTTAATAATAAATTTTGCCTTCTTTTAAAAATAGGCAGTTCTCTTTAAATTTTATTAATTAGTTAAGCTAAATGTTAACCATTTTTATATATTGCTGTTTTATGAATTCTTGCAAGACGTGCTGTTAGGGTGATTATTTTCTTAGAATCTTCCAATATTCAACATGGAAAAAATATTATTTCAATTACAAATCTTCCCTTCTTTGGATAGTATACCGTTTTGATTCATATTACGGACAGCTTCAAATTCCGTACACTCTACTTTGTATGGGAAACATATCATACGAAATGTTTCAAATTCTGCCGTTCAAAAGTTCTCAATTTCAAGGCTCGTTTTTAGTAAGCTTTTTCCATAAATATCTTTGAAAATTAATAATGCCCTACTACCTTAGATGTCTCTTTAGTGGTTTGAAGATTTTAATTGATGATTTGACTGTTCCATTAATGATTATGATGAGCTGTCCGGAATTCGAATCAAAGTGTCCGGAATATGAGGCAAAAATGAGGAAGCGTCCGGAATAAGAATCATGAAAAGGCCACACATTTTGATTTATTTAAAATAATTCAAGTTGCGCAAGCGTATTCTTTACCCATCATTCGAAAGTTAAGGGCTTCCGACGCTCGATAACGCTAAGGAATCATACAGAATGATTAATTTTGTTTGCTTTATGCCGGGTGATACTTCATTGAGGCCTTAAGTGTCCCTAATATGAATCAAAACGGTACAGTGTTTTTGATGTACACTTCCAAAATTAAAATAAATATTGAATCGTTCAAAAGTTTTGCCACAAATATTTTCTTTCAAAAATGTGTTGTTCATATGAGTTATGCTGTGAGAAGATTTTTTTTGCATGAGAACCTTAAGCATTTAAAACGAAAAATAATCTACTTTCGTGTATAGGGTTTTTTGCATTATGCTCCAATAATCTTTGGAAAAGAGCTTTTAATATTTTGCAACTAAATTTTCCCTTTTTTACCAAGTAATTTTCATCAAGTGTTACGTCCAAGCTGAGACAGAGCTTGACCGGTACAGTTTGGCGCATAAAAAAATGCGAAAATTATTTGAACGTGCACATAGCATCCACAAGCGATATTTTCTTTGTTTTTATAGTGAATGTAATTTCCGATTATTGTAGTATATTCTGACACAACTTCGCTATCCAGGACAATTTTTGTCATATTTTTCTTACTGTCCTACATAATATAATAAAGCAAATAAATTCAAAGGTTTTGTCCGCCCAAGGCTAGAAACAGCGTCTGATTGTCGTATACTCTGGTGATAAACTTTCCACCTTCAAAAGTCACACTTTATTGCTGAAAATTTTAGTTTGTTTGGTATCAGAGGATGGAGGAGTTCATAGAGAACGTGTTTTTCATGATCACAATAAAATATTTTGCCAGGGTCATAGTTTTGAAGGCATTTGCGTCCTATAGGTTTGATATGCCTTTATTTTTTGTTAAGGTTGAAAAAAAAAATAAATAAATACGGAGACCTATTTCATATTTTTGAGGATGAAATTTTGTTCCTTCGGTCAGAGACAACTTATATCAATACTAGCTCATAGGTTATGAGCAAAACAATGCCGCTTATCACACTTATATGAAGGTTCAATCAAAGCTCTCCAAAATAAGCCGTATTTTCGAAAATATGTTTAAGGCTCCATTTACCCAGGTATGAACTAATTCTATCATTTGATATGGGCGTACGCTGGAGACAAGGCCTGTGAAGAATCTCACGCCATCGTTGATGTTTTAGAAGCTTTCATCACACAGATATTAAACTCGACGTACACATGATAAAATTTGAAGGTATGCTTTCAATTCCTCTCTGGTAAGGCGAAAGTCATTGATAAAAATCATGTCCAAAGCGAAAAACTGATTCTAAATAGATTAAACAATACAGGTAATGAATAATATTTATGTTTCATTCACATTTTCTATGTAAAAACTACCATAACACATGATATGACGATTTTCGCATTTTTTATGGGCCATACTGCATGTACACTCCCGTGCATAAGTTTGGGTTCACCCCCTAAAAAACATACGAATGTTGTCTGTCCATAACTCTTTGATTACACGTCCAATTGACCGCATTCGAAAGGCAATGAGTTATTCTTACATCGTATGAATTTTTCCAAAAACATTTTTTGAATTTTGTATGCTAAATTTTTACTTAAAGTTGTGACTTTTTTCAAAAAACACACTGAAAAATCATACCTAATTTCCTCAGCATTGGATCGACCAAAATTTTTAATCAAAGAATTAATTTTTAATCATTAGAATAGTAATCTTATATTCTTTGAAAAGACCCCGCGAAATTTTGGCGGAAAAATCTGTCAAGTATTCAAAATCACCCTCTGTATGGTGTATCGTGCAAAAGTTATGGGATGTTAAGAAAATTATTATTCCGAAAAAATCTTCAACCAGACCCGTCACGAGTTTTATTTAGTTATGCTATCTAATGTCACTACAATTTTTGACATTCATAGCTTGAAATATGTCTGAACAACCACTATGCTTATTGGTAACCTTTGCTATGAGCTCGGTGGTGTTGATCCCAGTAAAAACTTCGAAAATTCCGATATTCATTGTATGTAAATCATTATGCCAAACGGCCATTATTCCAAACGACCATTATGCCAAACGTCTATTATGCCAAACGGCTTTATGCCAAACGACCTAATGCCAAACGACTTCATGCCAAACGGGGTACAAATGAGGCGTCCTGGGGTCCCAAAAATGTTTTTTTCAAGTATCAACCAAATGCAAGACACAATGTTTTCTAATTTAATCGTTTCTCAAAAGGTTTATGCTGATGCGTTTTTCTTAAAATTCCTTCATGTAATGACCACATTATAGCCGATTCTGGAAATTATCTGCAACTTGGAATTTGCCTACCTCCATGGACACAGAAGTACAGCACCCTTTTTAGCCGACCTGACCCAGTAACTCACCTGAATAACTCCGACCACATGAACAATCCCGAAATTCTTTGGCCACTTTTAGAAACTAGATATGTGTGCCAGTATATGTACTACCAAAAAATAATTGAAATCTGTCAAGTACTCGCTGAGCGATGAGAGTTTGAGTAATTTTTTTTCACTCAGGCTGGTTACTATACGGGTTAAATTTAGCGAACTTCTTTTCAAAAATAATGAAGAGAAGAAGCACATGTTTTCTTTACTAATGAAGACAAAACTGAACGTTTGATCAAGGTCACATTGAAACGTCTCACAATAAACTACAGTTAACTCTCCCTTACTCGATATTCCGTATCTTGATATCGAGTTAGAGAACCATAGTAAAAGTTTTTCATGGTTTTAATGGCTAACTCGATGGTCTCTAGGATCGCAGTTGCACTGGTTTTATGTTCTATAACTCGATACCTCCCTAACTCGATGGTCCTTTCAACATCGAGTAAGGAAAAGTTGACTGTATGTGTCACCTGAATAGATCAAAAATAGAATATATGATTTACTTGGTTTTTCTCCAGTCCAAACAATCATTATGAAAAAGAGAACCTAATCTGACATGTTATGTCCAATTAGGTAATGTCGGTAAGGGCTTTTTTAAGAATATTATTCAGTTCACTTCAACAAAATTGATCTCAAAAATATTGAAGCTCTAGAAAAAGCATGTCTTATGTTCGATGTCGGTGTGACATCTCGGTGAACCACGTATCGTATAAGAATGTGCATTCGTCAAAAATCAGAATCGCACAAGATACTAAATTGGGGGTCCGTAGCCTTGAAGTAACGCTTTCGCTTCAAAAGCGGAAGGTCATGGATTCAATTCCCAGCCCCTCCAAAAAAAAAAAAAAAATAACCCGTCCAGTCACCAGAAGACGCCGCACGGAGGACCGTCCTTAGGGGAGCACATCCATCCTCCGTCAGTATCAGATGGTGACTGAGACAAACTGACCCACTTCGCAGGCAGCCTAGCCTCAAACGACTCAGGAACACGGCAAAACGAACCACCGCAAGAGCATTTGACTATGGCTTATGGAAATCGATTGGACTAACAGCAGAGCACTCTCCTACCTGCTCGGTGTGAGAGCAAAAGAGCAGAAGAGAGTGAAAGCAGATGTAAATATAGATTAGCTAAAAATAGAACTGTATCGGTAAGGAAGATACAGATAAACTGATTCCGGCACAGTAGTGGCCACGAGCACGGAGTGCCTTAAAAAAAAGATACCAAATTAATAGAGGGTCTTGTTTCCCAATAAAATCCCGGGCTTCGGGATTTTGTTTTTAAAAATACCGAGACAAAAATCAAATGCTTCCAAAACGACTATAGCGTGACCAGAGCGCGTAATGAAGCTTTGTTTAGTCTTATAGAGCAGTTTCACAATACCCGAACCTGTTTTCGAAGGTTAAGTTGAATTATAGTAGACAAAAACAATGCTGTCTTAGATTTCATTCATCTATATATCACCTATCTGCAGTTGAAGTCAACGGGCATTTATTATAGTTGATTTGAAACGAAAATCAATCGTGATGTATAAGGTATAGTATAGGTGATACCAATCACACTCAAATTTTATCATATCTTTTAAAATCTACTCTCATGATTATGCAACTTGTTTACATTGTTTATTTTATTTTTATTTTTATTTTTATTTTATTTTATTTATTTACTGGTTCAACGGACTTCTATGGTCTAATTGAACGATTAAACTTAATATTAATATTACCTACATTTCACAGAACTTAATCGGCAAAACAGTGAGATGACAAACATTCAAAAAACATAACTAATTATATCTTCGCTAGAGAACACATACATCGCATTTCAGCTTATACAGTCAATCACAGTGGTTCCCAAACATAATCACGAAATTCTCTAAAGCTCAATCCAGCCGGCCAAGTAGACGACAGTAGTGCGAGCGATTTGAGACGAACGTTGACTCCGACTTTGAATGAGATGTACGGCAATGACGTAGTATCCTTCCAAGCGGGAACTAGTTTCTTGATTACAACATCTTCTGTACCTAGCGAATCGGTAACCAGCTTCAGTATTTGTTGCTCGGTAACACAGTTTTTTACTTTAGTAATGAATAGCCAGAAACGATCATTTGGCGACCTCTCTTTCTCTATGCTGCCCAGACAGTCTACGGGTTTTGTGCTCGGTGAAGTTTCAGGTAGAGACAATAGGGATGACTCTGCAAGCGGACGGTTTGCTTTTGATTTCTCGTCACTGGTTTCGACACGGGTTGCAGTCGCAGTACCATTTAAAAGCGATTGATGTAAGGCTACCATTTGCTCCTTCAGCTCAGCAATTTCACCATCGATGCGTTCAATTTCGGTAGGCTTCTGTGTGGTGGCTTGAACGGTCATGTTGTTGAGATCCATGCGATGATTCCTCATTTTGCGGATCGTATCGATACACTGATCACACATCCACCAGAAATTTGAGATTTGACGGTACTGTATGAGATCTTCGCGACTCAATTTCACACACAGAGCGTGGAAGACATTGTTGCAGAAACCTTCACAACCAATACAATCAGCACCATGGGCGATAGCTTCTGAGCACTGTTTGCATGTCGATGTAGCTGCTGCATTTGAATACATCGCGAAGAAAGCAATCGCAGTTATCGATACCGAACAGTAGTAGCTTCAATCCACAGATTAAGTATATAGCAAGCGTTAACGCAGAATAAGCATATAGCCGTCGCAACGAGGAACGATTCAACTAACGTTTTATGCACTTATTGCGATTATAGGAGCAAAAAAAACACACGATAATGACAAATTAAGAGCAGCGAAAAAAGACCCACTTCGCGATCGCAAGGCACACACACAAGTTTTGTTGTGTCAAATCTTCATGCATTTAAATTGTTGGCATGACAAACACAGACAAATTCGTCCTGGAAAATTGTATGGTACGGAAAGATAAAATGGCAATAACAAAATTTTAATATGATGAATAATTCAAGTACCAAAGAATTTATAGACAAATGGAACAAACCGTAGAGTAACCTACTGTTTATTGGACAACACATAACTAATATAAAAGAAAAAAGAAAGCATAAGTGGCCCTAAGCCTCAATAAAACGCTTATTGAGTAAGATAAATGCAATAACCAAAATGCATTCCTGTATCAACAGTCAGCGGAAAAAACATGCAGCTTGTTCTGTGCCATTATTTAAAAATGATACAATATTTTCTAGTTCAACATGCAATTTCGGGAAATCCCGGGATTTTCGAAAATATCCTGGGATTCGGGATTTTTTACATCCCGAGATGTCCCTGGATTTTTGTCCCGGGACAAGACCCTCTACAAATTAAGCGTTATCAATGTCAACACAAGTTGTATATAAATCCCCAATGCGATTCATAAACGACAAACTGTGTTGACAGCAAAATATGTCGTAAATAGTGCAACATAAAATCGCGTTAAGTTGTGTAAAGTACACTGTAAACTGACATATCATATAGCAATCTAGAGAGCATCACATTCCCAAGTAACCATAAGCACTAATAATGAGCCCTTAATCAGCATCATAGATGCGTACATGCATTATAATAGCACTACAAATGCTTACAAACCTTATAACAGCACTTTCGCTGCATAGAAACCCTATTGCTGCATCATTAATGCTTCTAAGCCTGATGCATACA
Organism: Aedes aegypti; assembly: GCF_002204515.2. NCBI lineage: Eukaryota > Metazoa > Arthropoda > Insecta > Diptera > Culicidae > Aedes > Aedes aegypti. The sequence goes on along the minus strand of NC_035108.1, from coordinate 140,745,167 downwards.
AGCATAAAATAAGCACTACATTGGCCCTATATTCGCATACAGGGCATGTTTAAGAACCATTCAGTGTTTTGACAGATATACCACGTGCTTTGTGTTTGCATATAGTGGTAAGAGGGAGTCAAACATAAATCTTCTCACTACTACAATTGCATGTTTTATGACGGGGAAAGATGATAGTTAAAATTGGTCACTTTTCCTTCCAATACTATTCATCTTATGTGGCCGAAAGAGCAAAGGAGCAGGACTTCAACAACTCAACAATACAACCTGCGACAGTTCGAGACGCAAAATGAGAAATTTCATCATCATAAAACGAGGATCAAAATGTGGCAATTGCAAGTCCTCAAAAGGATGAAAACAACCAAAATGAATAAGTCTGATAAGTACTATCTGAATCATTTTATTACATTTTTGCATACTATTTGAGGTTTCCGTTTTCACTCATTCATTTATTTACCTCGTGTATCAGCTGCTCGGCCGCATACTCGAAAGCTCTCTGGCTGCGTACCCGAAAGGACAAAATAATCGCCCTAAATACCTGGCGCAATCAAATGACGTATCTAAGGGGGGTCCGTAGCCTTGAGGTTACGCTTTCGCTTCATAAGCGGAAGGTCATGGGTTCAATTCCCAGCCCCTCCACAAAAAAAAGTCCAGCCATCAGAAGACGCCGCACGGCGGACCGTGCTTTGGGGAACACATCCATCCTCCGTCAATATCAGATGGTGACTGAGACAAACTGACCCTCTCCGTAGGCAGGTAGCCTCAAACGATTTAGGAACACGGGAAAATGATCCACCGCAAGAGCGAAGGACTATGGCTTATGGAAATCGATTGGACTGAACAGCAGGGCTCTCTCCTACCTGCTCGGTGTGAGAGTAAAAGAGTAGAAGAGAGTGAAAGCAGATGTAAATATAGATTAATTAAAAATAGATCTGTATCGGTATAGTAGATACAGATGAACTGATTCCGGCACAGTAGTGGCCACAAGCACGGAGTGCCTTAAAAAAAAACGTGTCTCACGTGGTCTTATATCAGCAATAGTGGTGCAGAAAAGCACGGTTATATCTTTGCATTATAATGGCACGCTATTTCGCCTTTTCTGGTATTATAATAGCTTGTATTATAATAGCTTGTATTATAATAGCTGACTTACTTGACTAAAGGGATTGCTTCGGTAAGCCCAAGCAAGGCAGTTCGTTTTCGGGACGTCGAGAAATTTTGCTGTTCGCGCTATGTGAGTGCGAAAAGATATTCGTGTTTAATCGAGGATGGATTACCAACTGGTGAGCTCGTTTCATGCTTATAATAACACATTTTTTAATAAAAGCTTTGCTTCTATGTAATATTGAATCAAACATTGTATAGTTCGTCACTACAAGTGTCGGCATGGTTCCTATTTCATATAATTAAAAATATATGCATATATTTTTCTCTTTTCGCCGTTAAGAAAAACTTCTTTTGAATGGTTCGACATTATATATGTTGACGTATGGGGCCCAGATAGCCGTAGCGGTAAACGCGCAGCTATTCAGCAAGACCAAGCTGAGGGTCGTGGGTTTGAATCCCACTGGTCGAGGATCTTTTCGGGTTGGAAATTTTCTCGACTTTCCAGGGCATAGAGTATCTTCGTACCTGCCACACGATATACACATGCAAAAATGGTCAATTGGCATAGAAAGCTCTTAGTTAATAACTGTGGAAGTGCTCATAAGAACATTAAGCTGAGAAGCAGGCTTTGTCCCAGTGGGGACGTAACGCTAGAAAGAAGAAGAAGAATATGTTGACATATTTTTTAAATCTTCTACTAAAAACTTCTCGATTCAAAATTATAAAACTAGTTTTAAGTATAAGTCGCATTTTTCCTCCTTATCCATGGATCGCATCACTGACCAAAGGTGACTCCCAAATCTTTTCCTCTCTCACTAATAAACACCCTTCCCGTGGTGATTGTGGAGATGCAGAGGTATTATCGGTCTCTAGAAGCAACAATCATTGCAATCTAACATTCCTTCCCCATCCCAACTGACTGCAAGGACTTGGTCGGCGCCGTTATTGATCAATGATATTGAATCTGCTAAAATTGCACTTCGTGAGTCAGTGGAAACTCCCATCCCTTATTCATTTATATTGTAGTGCTATTCTTACCAGTTCCGATCAATCACGGAGTAGCAACCATGCTACTTGACCTATTCCTGGAGGAGCTAAAGGGTAAGTTTTCAACAAAAACTATGGGAGATTTTTTGACAAATTTCTTGAATAGTTTGAAGAAGCAATTTTTAACAAAAATAACGATTTTCGGAAGAATACTTTGAACAATTATGTTTGGAGCTGTAGTTACTTATTTTATGATTTTTTTTTTGTTGGAACTTCTTTAGAGAACTTTTCAAGAAATTTAGACAGCAATTCTATAAACAGATCTGACAGATATACGTCATGGATTTCAACCAATCCAAATTTGTTCTTCAAATCTTATCTTAATTTTAGCATTAATTTCGTCTAAACCTCGACAAACATACATTCTGCCATAAATGTTTACCTGATGTTTGGCAGAAAAATCACCATTTATCTCTTTCATTTTTCAAATAAAAAAAATGAATATCTTGTTGCTCTAGTTAACGAAATTTTTATTTTCACATCACGGAAATGGTTACTTAAGTGAGCAATTTTGTAAAAATAGTGACTCTAGTGATTTTTATATGAAAATAGTGGCTGTTTAGGGACCAGGTTGGAAACAGTTACCAAGTCATTAAAAAATAATTCGCTTTTAGCACTGATGAAGGGGAAGATGTCAAATCCAAACCTATCAGTGCGCATCGTACCTTCGTGCTGTACGTACACGAATTCTCTCTGCTCTTGAAAGTTTTTTCAAAACTACCTAAAGCAATAAAAACGGTACTTTTCAGTGCTACTAAAACAGTACCGTAAACCGGGGGCAAATTGACCATTATTTCACAACTTTTCGTAATGTTATCCTTTGGAATTCAAATATTGTCAAATTTATTTCGATTAAATCAGTACTTCATTGATCTCTATCAGTTAATGTAATCGTTTTTTATGAAATAAAATTTAACATATCATAAAACTAGTGTTAATATCAAAAATCGAAAATGACACATTGGACGAAATTGATCACTATATAATAAAGCAAATCTTGGAATGTAAAATTTCGCTATTCACTAAATTTGGGTCTCCTGAATCCGAAAATGATGTCAAAATTCTTACAACTAGTATACATTCATTTTATTGCAAAATTAAACTTTGTAAATCTGCACAATACGTCTATACATTTAGGCGCAATTTTCCTTGAAATAAGCACGTTACTCAACAATAAACAGTTTTATACGCAAAAAAAACTATTCTTGTAATGCTATACGATTTAAAAAATGAGTTCACCTGTTCATACTGATGCTTACACAACATTTTTAACACTCATAGTTTGCATACAGGTTTAACACCAGCAGATTGTTTAGTACCGACATTTCCAACAGTATTGATAACACCTTCAAAAACTGTGAATATTTCTATGCTAAACTGACCATATTAAAAATAAAATAGTTTAAAATCATCATTAGACGTCTATAAACTAGAATACATTGAATGTCTGCTATTCCAACGAAGTATTACCTATCCTTCAAAGGAAATGCTATTTGGTACCGACTTGATCAAATTTACCCCAGTGATCAATTTGCCCCCGGATTACGATACTTTTCGGAACTATTTTTTTCTACTATTGATCCCTTTACGATTCTTGTTTGGACCCGTGCCTTCGATTTTTCATTGGACCCGTTGGCGAAAGCTAGCGATGGTAATCCTTCTTGAACACTTGGGTAAAACCTCTTAGGAGGTCTCGTCTACTTTCGTTTATTCACTTAACATGGTAGGAACTACAAACAAAAGGAAGGGTGAATCTCTGAATTCACACCTTCCTTCCACAAAAAATGGAATTTAAAACTGTCACTAAACGTGGCAAGAATAGAAGAAAAAACGTTTCTCTGGAATACGAACTTTCTTCCAAGGGTGAAATAGATAATGTTGATAATTGCATCGACATGAGCAATCAGTTGAGATTTGCGTTTACTGTGTGATTTTATGCCAATCCGAAACTAGTCAGTTCAATAGAGGCTCATAATCTGCTTTAAACTCAATCGGAAGGTGTGCAAGTGCGTTTCATTATGATACGAGTAATCCGGAGAAAAATGTAAGAAAAACTTTTTCATATGGAAAATATGCTACAGCAACTTATGCGTCCTCATAAGCCAGAGCTTCACACGTAGTTGGAACACGTTGGAAGAAAATTGGCTTGCCTTCCGAATGGCTAATCCCTGATAAACTTTCAGATAAGATTAGTATGTTTATGGATGTTAGGGCCAACCATGGAGCCCACATGGGCTCGGTCTAGTGTCTATATTTGCGCTTCGGTCAGGATGGGGAGTGTGGTCACACCCGTGGGAATGGGACACCAAAAACTGCTAGCTTACGATTACCAGAAAAGGATCTGTGTCTACGACGTCACGTGTGTGCATATGTACAGTGATATCAACCGTTGCGTTGTCCGAAAAGAAATTTACGTGTGCGCTGTGGTATTTAATCTGCAAACCAACATCCATTATACATATTATCCTCCCGGCAGCATCGCTTTGGCACAGATAAAGGCGGAGCAGCAAAAGTGTTTGCATTTAGCCACAACGTCCCCACGATACCATCTAAGCACTGCAAAACGAGCGGTAAAAACTTTTCCTGTTTCGAGCCGTATCCCAAATTGAGCTATCATAAATAAGAACTTGGAAAGGTTAAAACTCTAAACACTAGCTACTGCAGCAGAGCGTTTCGGGAGCGACTTGGGGGATGACCCATCCAATGTTAAAGCATGAACGCTTCCACTTTTCTCGAGGCTAAGCTGCAATATCTCTGTATTTTGAATTATGATAACCTCGTGAAACACGAGAAATTTTGCCAAATTGGCGTTCTTCTGAGATGGCCAGCACAGGTAATTCATCGCTTCGAGGCGATGCAAATCTGGAGTAGTTTACTGTGTGCTTTCCAGAAGCGTAGGCAGTAGGGCGGTCTGCAAATAGACAATAGTACAAATTGAAAATTTGCAATCGGGAAATAGTAGGAAACATATTTAGTAGATCAACAAATATTGCATTCATCTTGCATCTCATTAACAAAATATATTAGGGGTATTCACTTAACAGCGTAAAGCGCTGCGTAAGTCATGCTAAATTTGTTATCTGAAATATTTCATGACATTTCGTAAACTGCCAATGGAATATTTCGGGATGTTCAAAACCAATCCAAGAGCGCTTTGGTGATCTGACAAATGTCAACAGTTTTTTCTTAGTATGTATTTATTCGGAAAATGCATTTTAATATTTCGATACCAACAAGACGTGTTCGCACTGTGATCCGGAATTTCATGACTGGCTAACCATTGCTGATTCTCATTCAAATTAGAACTTGTATCTTTATATTGAAATACCGTTTTGATTCATATTACGGACAGCTTCAAATTCCGGACACTCTACTTTGTATGGGAAACATTTCACACGAAATGTTTCAATTTTTGCCGTTTAAAAGTTCTCGATTTCAAGGCTCGTTTTAGTAAGTATTTTCCATAAATATCTTTGAAAATTTATTATGCCCAACTACGTTAGATGTCTCTTTAGTGGTTTGACGATTTCAATTAATGATTTGACTGCTCCATTAATGATTATCATGAGCTGTCCGGAATTCGAATCAAAGTGTCCGAAATATGAGGCAAAAGTGAGGAAGCGTCCGGAATAAGAATCATTAAAAGACCACACATTTTGATTTATTAAAAATTATTCAAGTTGCGGAAGCGAATTCTTTACCCGCACCAACGCTTGATAACGCTAAAGAATCATACAGAATGATTTATTTTGTATGCTCTCTGCTGGGTTATACTTCACTGAGGCCTTAAGTGTCCGTAATATGAATCAAAACGGTACATAAGTGTCCTGGTGGCAGAATTGGAAAAATTTATTATCGGTTTAGTCACATTGGAGACGTGATTTTTTTTCTGCGAGGCTCCTGGAATAGCTATGGCATTTTGTTTCATACCAATAGAGAAAAAATACAATAAACTGACTATCTACTTCAGTGGTCTGGGGACATTTTCCAATCAAATTTAAAGTTCCTCCCAATCAAATCATGCAAATTAAAATGCGAGTGGTGTTTTTGGGCAATTTGAATACGGAGCTATCTTTCCACCCATAAGAAATGTTCCGGAATCAGCTCTAGTTGCCCTGGTAAAAACGGTCGTATATGCAATTTCTAAGCACCATTCTTCGTTGCTTTCGATACAACTTTGGTGCGCCAACCACTGCATGATTTACCACAATCTGTAATATCAATTTGTACGTCGTGAAATTGCAAAATCCAACCTAAATAACCTCAAAGAATGATCCATTTGCGAGTTGAAATTCCAGGATTAAAACAAATTTATTGACGTTCACAGCTGCTACTTCTAAACCTGAGACGAAACTCGCGAAGACGGTCTTCTTTTTCTGTGATTGCTGAGTTTTTTTTTCTTATTCCACTTTGTGTTTATACCAATTATGCGCATGCTGTTCAAATCCTCACATGAACCTCTCAGTAAAAAATTATTGAGTTTGCATCACATCGAATCATAAATATCCATTTAAGTGAAATTTCATGCCAGCAAACGTAGCAGACATTAGAAATAATTAATCTTCTGCTTAGATTTATCAGCAACTTTGGAAAAAACTGCTCCTCCGACTGAGGTTTTTAATAACAGTTTACTTTGAACACAATACTTTTCACTTTTTCAGCGGTGGGCTACATTTGACGTTTCGTGAGAGGGGAATCTTGGCTGCATATGACGTTGATATTTTTCCTCTTCGCGAGTCTCTCTCAGTTCTAAACCAACTAGATTAAAAAAAACCAGTTTGACACTCCATGGGGAATATTTCATTTGAAATATTTCCTTGCTTAAGTTACGCAGTTTTGCATTTTACGCGACTTAAGTGAATACCCCTATTGTCATATCGTTGAATTAGCACCGTAGTGTTAATCTTCGTCGTTTCTGGGCGATACTTCTCCAGTTGCCCCAAACGTTCAGGGGCACCAGGTCCTCTTCTCCTGCGTAGCGTATTTGTGGTCTTACATGAGGTTGCCGGCCTGGCTCCCTGCTAAATATTATTTTCGCAATTCTCTCTTACGCCATTCGCACTAAGTGCCCACTGAAGTTGGCCGTATTTCACGCGCTTAATAATATTCGCATGTTTGTACACTTGATACAATTCGTGATTCATGCGTCTGCGTCACGCTCCATTTTCAAGTTTCCCACCGAGTATTGCATTTAACGCTCGAAAACATTGGAGGCTTTCTGATTTGCCTCTTTCAACGTCCACGCTTTGTGCCCGTAAAGAGCCACCGGAAGAATCAATCAGGGCGAATTTTGTTTCCGTTTGCAAGTTGCGTTACTTAGTCCGTAAATTCCTATTCGCAGCCGCAACACGTCTTTTCACTTCGCGGGAAACGTCGTTGTCACACATGTCACAAGTGTTCTAAGATAAACCAATTCTTCGAAAACTTCAAATACATCCCCATCAAATGCTTCCTCAGCACCTACACCAAAAGCCTACACAGAAAAAAATATTTAATTTTCAATGTGATGTAAACTGAAGTCTACTGTAAAAATAAATCAAATTCGTGTGTTGTTACATTATCATGTAAATTTAAATTAATATACATTTAATTTTCAACTAAAAATGGTTGAATATTACATGATCGTGTAAATTTAAAGTGAATTCAATTGAAAAATAATGGATTGGTAGTTGAAATTTACGTTTATTTTGATGCTCCAAATATGTGCATGAAAATAAACTTAAATTTACAACATATTTTTAGCTGTGTACTTCTATTACTACCTGCACACAATGTACTTCATTTTGGTAGAATTGATTGTCAGGCCTATCTTTGCTGTCTTCCTCTTCAGAGGCATGAAGGCGTCCTCCACTGTCTTGCAAATTATTCAAAAAAGGTCGATATTGTCCACATAGTCAAGGAGCATGTGCGACCGTGCGATAATAGCGCCGTTTCCCTGCACGCCTGATTTCCTAATACCACCCTCGAGTGCAATGTTGAACAGTAAATTCGAAAGTGCGTCTCTGTACTTCAATCCGTCTAACGTCGCAAACAAGGTTGACGCCTCGTCTGAACTCCAAATACTTGATTTCGAACTATGGACCAATGCACGAGTTCACTAATTTGACGTTTGAGCGGTGCCGAATACTTGTTTCCATGGCTACATAAATAACACGGCACCGCTCAAACGTAAAATTAGTGAATTCATGCATCGGTCCATACAGCGTAGCACGTTTCGCCGGAAAACAGTGTTCATTATCTGCCACAATTCATTTGTTTTCACTCAATCGTTTGCCACCTTGAAATTAAGAAATAAATGGTGAGTCTGCAAGTTATACTCCCGGAATTCAGCTAGTATTATTCGCAAGGTAAACATCTGAACCGTTGTCAAGCGGCCCTCACGAAAACCAATTTGGTATTCACCGACGAAGAACTCCTCCAAATCAGTCCACCAAGTTGTGCTGAGCAAGCTGTTGGTGCACAACCTTGGCAACTTCGTTGTGGCTATGTAGGTAGGCTGATCCAGCTAGTACTGAACAGCCGGCAACAACATGCTCGATCCCCTACTGAATTGAACTTCATACAGTGATCTCCCACGTCTTCGTGCAATATGTAGTACCGATAGTTTTTCGTTGCAATTACCCGGTCCTGGATGGCTACCATGAAACCTCCTATTTCTGAGAAGAGGTTACTCCGCACCAGCCACGTGTTTGACGCCACCTTATCGATGTGCTCGAGCTCAAGTTTATGGGGGGTGCGTCCATGCAACTCCTTCTGCTTTTACGTTGCGATCATCTCATCGACGGTTTTGATGTCGCAGTTCAGCTGGTCTTCTTGCGCCAGATGCAGAGTGTCAGCTTCACATACAATGTGGTAAATTTCGTGGCCGTTCTGGCTTTCTACAAAATGTGCTCGCAGCTAATGAATCTGGGAGACACATAGTGCCTGGATATCGGTGACGTCTCTTCTTCCTGCTACACGTGGCAGGGTGACTGCACCTCCTACTTGATCATCGTGTAGCGAATATCTCTAAGTTGCAGGAATCCGAGGTATTTATACGTTCCGCCTTCAGCCATATTCTAAATCTCCTCTTGCTCGTTGACGCGGAAATAGCTGGTTTTCATAACTTGACATCGAAGTAGATGAATTTTCAGTCCCAAACTTCATCTGGATGCCGTAACTGAATGTCGTCCATATAGAAGGTGTGGGTAACTTTTGTACTCCTTTCTTCTCTTTTAAGTTGGTAGCCATAGGACCGTAACACAGATGTACCATCGGTAATGTGTAGGGATGTGCTTCACATCCCTATCGCGTGTTGCATTAGCCTGATGACGTTCCCGTCTACCTTATACAAATGCGGTACCTTGAGAAGGTACGAGTGTGGTACTGAGTCGTATGCCTTTTTGTAGTCAATGTACGCCATACTCAGGTTCCTTTGCTTTTGGGTAGCTTGCCCTACAATGACTGCGTCTACGATGACTTGATCTTTGCAGCCTTGCGTGTTTCTGCGACACCCTTTCTGTTCCTCGGTCATCACGTTGTTGGCGTCGCAATGGTCTTGCACCCTCTTCGCTATTACCGACGATAGCACTTTGTACAGACTTGGAAGGCATGTTATTGGTCTGTACTTCGCTGTGTCAGCTGTGTTTTGGTCCTTTGGTAGAAGAAATGTAATACCCCTGATAATGAATTCCGGTAGCTGCGTGGCGTCTCCTAGTTCCGTATTGAAGCATTTCGATATCCGCCTATGGATTGTTATAAGTTTTTTATACCAAAAATTGTGCACAAAATCAGGTCATGGTGCAGCCCAATTCCTGGTATGTATACCGGGTCCTGAGCGGTTTCCACGACCGCGGACATGTCTCCAATTCAATTACACTGCCTCTCTTCTTCTGCTTACCATATCCCATCGCCATTGTGTACGGTGGGGTTCTCCCATAAATTGGCCCAAAATTGTGTAACGTCAGGAAGTCTGGAAGTGCGGGCCTAACAATTTCAGCAACATTGACGAACTAGCCTCGTTGATACATCTACTGCAGCTGAATACAAGATAAACTGCAGATCCTCAAGGTTCTCCACGGCTTCCAAGTACTGTTATATAATATCTGATTAAGGATGCTTACTGCACTCATCAGCCGGTAGGAGTACCGTAGATTTGGTATCCGGTGCCGGGACATGGGGTCTGTCCCACGAAACTGCTGTGCCCATATGGAGCACTAGTTCGTCTCGTAGTTGCTGTCGTTGCATATCCGCTGTCGGTCCTGGAGCAGTGGGTGCAGCGGAATCACGACTCGTGTCCATTTTCGTGTCCATTTACGTGTAAAATTACATTTTTAGTTCAATACATCTTCAAGGACACATTTTTGTGTCGTTTTATCATTTACATCATGTGTCATTCAGTCATACTATGAATTACGTCCACAGTAATTTCCACTATTTTTAAGAGTGCGTGTGTACAGTTTGTGCAAGTCAAGCTGGTGCACAAAGCGAGGGAATCGCTCGTTGAACATCTCCAACATCCCTGATCTACCTGACGTGTCCGTCTCCATCCTTGTGCAGACAGTAGCAGCGAATCACATATATATTCATCTCCCTCGTCTACATGATCCGTGGCGTAGGCTGCCTGCCAATGTGAGTGACTGACGTCGATCAGCCACAGTGGCCTCAGTGATTTCTGCTGCTGCCGTTTCTGTTTTGCGTTCGCGGTACGAGCTGTGCCCGTTGACTGGAAGGCAGCTCTTGTACATTATCCTCTTCCAGCCGCTGGCTGCTCACTCTGTCCTCCGTCCCAGGACAGCTCCAGTAGGGGTTGCCTCCTTGGGCGATCGCATTCTTCTATGAGAAATAGAAGAGCGTGTCTCCATTGCTGGGTTTGATTTCATTCTTGGAAGCTACGGGTTCCGCATTGGCATTTCTCCCCATTACAGTGCTTAATAGTCTGGTTCAAGAGCCGCTGCTGTTTCTATTTACTCTTGAAACTAATTCTATATGTTTTGAAGAAAATTTTCAGCATGTTCGGAATCACGCATTATCAAAAATGCATTGAGTTATTGCTGACAACTTGTTAGAGTACTTTGAAGTTCCTTAAGGAACGAAAATTGAACCCTGATCTGGTTATTGATAAAAAATCTTGTTAAACAAGAAGAAAAATGTAGAGAAATCCCAAGTTATGTTCCTTTGCAATATGTAAAACTGTATCTTATCAAATTCTTCGATGTTTTTTTTTTTTTTCAAAGAGAAGGGGTTGGTGGTCTTATGGCTGCTGTTTCTGCTTTTTAAGAAAAAGGTCATGGGTTCAATCCCTTTCCTCGTACTTTGTTGTTTCATCTGTCGCTTGCTTCTCTCATCCACTCTTGATCTATCGCACTACTATTCATTCAAAGCAATTGCTAGAACCAGAGACGGACAAGAAACCATTTCCTTACGCTTCCATACTTCCATTATTATAGCAGCTGGAGAAGCAATAACGGACGGCCAATCAAGTTTAATTACTTTGAAGTTTCCATGAATTCGTCTTAAGACAACTTTGCAGATTCTTGTCATCCACCTTTTAAGATGCAGAAAACATTTTCGGAAGATTTCTATTAAGATACATTGTGGACTGTTGATAAAACCTACGAATGGTTTCTGATAAGATCTTTGACAAAATGATGAAGACTATTTTCGGAAAATTCTATTTTTTTGGGAAAGTTTATAATGATGGGGCTTTACATAAGTTTTGAGCATTCAAAACAATCGTTGAAAATTCAAAATATATAAACTGTCGTAGCAAACTAGTTGAATTATTTTTTTCCTTCATCGGCTAGTTTCCCACGCTGGCTTCGCTCATGGTTCAAGACGAACAATATCTTATAGCAGTGAAATTCTTATGGCCTATTATAAAAGCAATGAAGTTTAAATTTTAATTATACATTTATAGTACGAGGCTTTTACACATATTCTGATGGGCATGGGTCGACTATACATGTCTTGCCTCATCTATCCCCTGTTTTTCTGCCGAATATGGGATTTATCGTGGGAAAATCTCATTACTACTATAAATATGTAAAAAAAAAGGATCACCAACAAATCTGCCATTTTTTGAGACTTTTGAGTGATCTTTGAAAATGAATTTTTGAAGCCTTGCATATATTGGGTCATTTTTATATTTCCAAAACACCCAGCTGTACTCTGTTTCTTTTTGCATTTAATTCTATGTTGAGTATGAATTGCTCTTCATTCGGAGAAATATAACCCCTTTATCACATTTCCTTCACACGCTAGTGCTACCCTAGAATGAAATGGCCAAATTCCATACATGCATCGAAGTAGAACTTTTACTCACAATTTTAACTCCAACATTGCTTGGAGCGGTTGGTCAGCTTTACAGCGGCTCCCTTTATGCACACGACGTTTACAACACGTTTGTTTAAGAAATTGCCTGAGAACGTGACTCCAGCAGTCGAATTGGGTCAAAGGATAACCACTTATCAAAAGACTATCCCCCTGAAGAAGTGAATCCGAGCAAAATATCGTTCGTAAATTTAACTTTGTATGGAACACCATGCGACCGTCTTGCTCACGGAGGGACCGTAATCATCGACCTACAAAATAGTCAACTGAATCACATCTCAATTATCGTAAGAGGATTACAGCCTGGATTCCAATTAATCAAACGTTTCATGAAAGTCAATCACTACGGTAATATGTTCTGCCACTTTATTTTATTCGTAGTGTCACCAGATTTCACAAGCTTGGTGTTCCATGTGGCAACGAATCAAATTGTTACATCATTCTGGAAGGGGTGGTCCTCATGGCCCCAATCCGTCCATTCTCCATCAACAACGTTGTCTGAAGTGATGTATTATGCGCATACCTTAATTTACAAACGGGCTGCTCTTTCCTAACAGGCAACATCAGTTACAACTCGACCGAAGGCCTTCAGGAACACGTCTCACCAGAGTGCTTAGAGGTGAAATAAACGCATCAATCAACCATGTCAGGTCCCTTCCAGCAAAGACACATACAGCTCGATTCCAAACAGGAAAGGAACTGTTCCGGTGACGAGTAGGTATAGCATGCTCAAAAGCGGGACCATTTTCGATACATGCTCGAAGAACCAACAGAAGACAAACAACTTTCCATTCCCAGGATAGTCTCCACCATGGTAGTATGAATGGACCCGAGTGGGTTTTAGCCATCTAACTTAATTTATTCGTCGGACGTTTGCTTAACTTTCAGACAAAATTTACCACTTCTAAAAGCAACCAATTCTCGGGGAGCTCAACGTTGCACTAAGACTGTATGGAGAGTAGGTTGATGGGTTGACTGACCCTAGAGTTGAAAAACTAATTAATTTGATAACGAAGTTTTGCTTCATCAATCAATCTTGAACCCGGCTCAAGGGTTGTAAATAGCGATGGAAGGATTAAAAGAAGATGATATTTTTTGCGGGTTGCTAAAAATTCTTCACACGTAGACTAACCATTTTCAGTACTGCAATTCCCAAAATAGTTCAATAACATCGAACATCATTAGTATCATCAGTATTATTTCAAACATCTTGGTGTTCTGTAGGCAACAGTATCATCCGAATTGATTCTATAAAAATACCTTAAACATATGTACTCAAAACCCTAATGTCTTTTACCCTAAAGCGAAATTTAATCGAATAACACACTATTTTGAGTACAGTATGGCCCATAAAAAAAGCGAAAATCGTCATATAATGCTATATTGTAATTTTTGAATGGAAAATGGAAACGAGACAAAATTGTTATTCATTATTTGTATTGTTTAATCTGTTAAGACTTTGTTTTTCGCTTTGACATAATTTGGATCTGTTAATTTCTCCTTACTAGAGAGAATTTGGAAGCTTACATTCAAAGTTCAACATGCAGACATTGAGTACAATATCTTTCCAATTAGCTCATATGATTGAAATTATTGAATTTCTGCTAGATATCATTGAATTCTTTAGATAATTGCATACATTTAGGCGTTTTCCACGTAATTCTTGAAATTCAACTATTAGTTATTTATATAAATATTGCATTATTAAGAATTTGACAAGCATATTCGGATTCAGGGAGTTCAAATTTATCATGTAGAGTTGTTTTGAAAATTAACAATAATGGCATTGACAAGTGATCAATTTCACCCCAAAATGAGATCCTCTGATTTTTTTATTTTAGAGATGTTTGTTAACACTATAATGATATTTGTTAGAAAATTTCGGTACATAAGTCGATGAGGCTCACCTTCGTACTTGTTTTCCTGCATTTAGTTGTTTGGCATTGTTAATATTATAGAAAATAGACTAGAAAATCCGTGTAAAACTGAGAGAGACTCGCGAAGAGGAAAAATATCAACGTCATATGCAGCCCAGATTTCCCTCTCACGAAACGTCAAATGCAGCCCACCATTTTTATGGCTGAAAAAGTGAAAAGTATTGTGTTCAAAGTAAACTGTTATTAAAATCCTTAGTCGGCGAAGCAGTTTTATCCAAAGTTGCTGATAAATCTAAGCAGAAGATGAATTATTTCTAATGTCTGCTACGTTTGCTGGCATGAAATTTCACACAAACGGCTCTTTATAGTTCGATGTGATGCAAACTCAATCATTTTTTGCTGAGAGATTCATGTGTGGATTTGAACAGCATGCGCATAATTGGTATAAACACAAAGTGGAATAAGAAAAAAACTCAGCAATCACAGAAAAAGAAGACCGTCTCCGCGAGTCTCGTCTCAGGTGTAAAATAATCAATTTCACCCGAAATTACGGTACCACGACTACTCACGATACTACGTGACGATCGAACTACTCGGCCTAGCCCACGACGGAGGATCTAGCCTACTCCGATTGCGGCTTGACGCCCTCTGGCCTTCTCGCCATTTCTGTTGCAGCGAAGACATGATAAGCGTTTTTGCTCTGTTGACCGCGTGCCACGTACTAACGTATCGACACATTTTCTGCATGATGCTGTCAGGGTTTAAATCTCTGTCACTGCATCCGAAGATTTCGTTCCACACTTTCGAGTATCTTGGGCAGTCAAAAACTAAAGGTTGCGGTATCTCCCCGATTTTTGGGCAGTGGGGCCGTATTACGACTCTGCGTGCATGAATCTATGGAAATACTTTTTCGCACTTTCGCATGCGTAATCAACGTGGCTGTTGAAATTCGTGAGCTGTGGTGAGCTATGTGACACCACTCATCCAGCCCTCGATTGCGTCAATAGTTTTCATCACTGACAACTCAACTTCTTCCAGCGTATCGCCCATCACCGTTAGTAACACATTATCCGCAAAACCAATAATCTCTAATTTCCTGGGTAGCCGCAGTGTCATCCTGTTCCAAAGAGTTGGGCCGAGAATGGAACCTTGAGGGACGCCCGCTGTCACTTACATTGACTTCTGACCTTTATTTGTTTCGTACACCAAGATTCTGCTCTGAAAGTAGCTCTTCAGGATCTTGCACAGAACCTGCATTCTGTGCAGTGCTGCGGCGATGACCCGCCGTCTGGCGTTGTTGAATGCGTTTTTCACATCTATCGTGACCAGAGTTGGGAATGGTAATAGTAGTAGGCTTGAGTTTTTGCGAAAATCACGTGGCTCTTCTAAAACAGTAGTTCAAAATTCTGAATATCATCAATTAGTCTATGTTGGGTACATGAATTTTGTAAATCAGTAATGTCTATTGAAGGCGATAAATGCGGGAAATAGAACATTTTTCTACAGTAGTTCTGGGTTGCCCTTAGCAACGGGTGTTTTGCTATTTTCAAGGCATTTTGCCTACAGCAGCGATAGGCGTGAGTTTCACTGGCTCCGCTGACTGTGATTTGCTGCGCTTGCCTACTGTACACAGCTAAAAAAATGTTGTAAATTTAAGTTTATTTTCATGCACATATTTGGAGCATCAAAATAAACCTAAATTTCAACGACCAATCCATTATTTTTCCATCGAATTCGCTTTAAATTTACACGACCATGTAAAATTCAACCATTTTAAGTTGAAAATTGAATGTATAAGCATTTAAGTTTACATGATGCTGTAACAACACACGAATTTGAATTATTTTTACAGTAGACTTCAGTTTACATCACATTGAAAATTAAATATTTTTTTCTGTGTAGTGTGAATTTCAGAACTTTTCCCAACTCTGATCGTGACTACGGCGCAGTATCGATCTCATCTTCATTTCTTCTTCGTTGCCTTTTCAGCACACTTGTACTGCTCGAATAGCGCCGTTAAGCTTTCCCTGGTTTTGGCAGCATCAAGGCACTTCTGCAGTATCTTCCTGAACATGTCCGGATATCCCAGGATGACAGCTTTCAGCGCTACGTTCCGTAGTCATTTGGACCAGGGGCTTTCTTCGATTTTAGTCGTTTTATCGCTTCTATAAGCTCGTCGTTAGACACTAGCCGGTTCTCAGCGATTGCTTCTGCGGCTTCAACGTACGGCGTTGGTGCCCAGGACGTCGGGTCGTGCTTCGGGAATCAACTTCAGCTTGTTTGGGCACATCTCAGCTGGTGTCGAAGGGCCCTTGATGTTTGCCATAACGACTCGATACGCATTACCCCACGGATTGGTGTCTGCGTCCCGGCACAGCTGCTTGTTGCAATTAGAATTACTAGGTTTGACCTCTTGTTTAAGTGCAGTGCTTCGCCGTCCTTCACTCCCTTCTCTCCTTTCTCCCTTCTTTTTTAGACAAGCAGCGCGAAGCGTGCTGGTCGCTGTTTGTTCCTTGGCTCAAGTTTTCGCGGCAAGTCGTTACCATTCTTTGTGTTAGCTCGATGGCGTCGATGTCCTCGTTATCGCCGTCTTGATGAAGTGCCTCAACGAATAGTTCCTTGTTTAAGGCTTTCGTGTTCCACTTCCACTCGCTAGTTATTCTTCCAATTGTTGGCGCAGGGTTCCGTTGGCCGATGCGATAGCGAATCGTTTGATGATCGCTATGGGTGTACCCCTCACAAACTCTTCAGATCATATTCGCCGAAACGTCGGTGTTTATCCGCTGTGTTGTTGCCGCTAGAGTATTACATCAGCACTGCTCTTCTGCGCCTTTCGCAGCTGGTACAATGGCTACACCCAAGCTCTTGATATCACAGAAACGACGGGAGATCCACAACTGTCGGTTCAGCATGCATGTGAAGAAGCTTACGCATTGTAATTGATGGTGGCTTCCGCAAACTTCCGTACACTGCTTATCCGATCTTAGTTTTTGTTGTGATCGGATTATTCAGCCTTCTCAAGGTTTTAGAGTAGCTAGAAGAAGACAATTGCTTTGCCCAATCAAATTTCCTGGTACAGCAGACTTGAAACTCGTGACAGGAAGATTACTGAGGTGTTCAAAACGCGCAGCGAGCTCTGCATAGTTTGTTGTCTGTCGTGGTAATCCAAGATTGTCGACGTTGTACCGTCTGGTATTTCCGAGTTCGGATATATCCATAGTGATAACCTCTGTGCCGGTAATCGTCTTGTTAATGCCTCCGGTCCATTCTATATGCAAAGTCTCTAAATCTCCGCTATCTCCAATTGCATCTCCAGTTGATCGCTTCACAAGTGTTACAGAAGACCCGTAGTCGACGAAGGCTTAGGTATTGAGCTGACCCTTTTTCCCGAACAAGGTAACCGGCAGGTAACTGTCGATAGATTGTTACTACCGCATTGGTAGTCGTCGCATACGATAGTGTCGCTTGGGGCATTCGTTAATCCCACAAATCTCCCCTTTAGTCTCATGGTTGAAAAATTAGAGGAATTGGGCTTAACAGGCAAAATTATGTTTAACTCTCTATTATTATTTGCTTTTTATCATAAATACATACTATTATTTATTCTTAAATTTTTCATGCATTGTGAACGAAGCCGAATTATCGTCGGCTACTACAATTTGGTGCTAAAATTGAGCAGTTTTAGTGTGACAAAGATGTTGTTTCAAAATGTTTTTTTGCGATATAATAAATACAGAGTATTTCAAGTTTATTAATTGCACTGTGAGCACACAAAAGGTCAAAAACCGTTTAGGGCCGAAGTTCCAAGCTCGTCAAACATTGTTGAAATCAATGTGCCCTGTGAGACCCGATCATTCTTTTGCCATGGGGCTTTAACTCATATAATAAGGCATTAAAGCATATTAAATATGGCTGCCGATACATATACAGAACATATACAGAATTTTGCCCGTTCTGGTCTTAACACGGGCGTAGAATCCGAAAAACGATCCGGGTCGCAGAGCTTCGATAAAGTTGCCTGTTTATCGCCACTTTTATTCTTATTCACAATAAGAAAAGATTCGTTTTTCGGATTCTACGCCCGTGTTTAGACCAGAACGGGCAAAATTCTGAATGATGACTTATGCTGCCTATGCTGTGGGCAAGTTAACGAGAAAACGGAACACAGTTAACTCCTTGAAAAAGGCACAATAAATGTGTCCGAAACGTCGGATGAAAACTTAAAATCCGTTATTGAGCATAATAGACTGAAGGCCATAGCCTACAACATAATCATCACAGTCGTATCCCTGAGATACTTGCGGATCTTCCAGATGTCCAGCACTCACAGGCATTGATGGTCGATGGCCTAATCTGCCCATAAACGCATAATTGTCCCATGTGAATAGGAAATCCAGCAAACATGGGACTGACATGCGTTTATGGGCAGTAATCCAGTCCTCTGTTCGCTTTCTACTACTTTGACTGCTCCGCATACTGCGCACGTTTTTACCCTCATCACCGTCATTCTAGCTCAGCAACTCGTG
The DNA here is from genome assembly GCF_002204515.2 of Aedes aegypti. Lineage (NCBI taxonomy): Eukaryota > Metazoa > Arthropoda > Insecta > Diptera > Culicidae > Aedes > Aedes aegypti. Next base: position 140,726,299 of record NC_035108.1, on the reverse strand, counting down.
CTTCCGAGTGATGAACTGCATTTCTCGTTCAAGCCTTTCCTGAAAATCCCGTTCATTGTGCTTGCTCCTTTTCGATCCTCTCACGACTAACATCTTCCAGAAGCTTCCTTTCTTCATCGAGGCGCCTCAGTTCAAGTTCAACTCTGCTGTTGGGAGTTGGGAGTTGGGATATTTGTGCCTTCGCCATATTTGAGCCTATTTCATCATCTACCTGATGGGAAAGGAAAGGGAAGGGAAAGGAGTGGGGTCCCTTGAAGAGGGAAGATCGCCTAAGCGAAATGAGAGCATGTATCTTCTTGTAGGGGCCTTCCTCAGCCGAGTGGTTAGAGTCCATGGCTACAAAGCAAAGCCATGCTGAAGGTTTCTGGGTTCGATTCCCGGTCGGTCCAGAGCACTGCAAATCGCATGAGCGTAAAAAGATCCTATGGCTCATTACCACAGCGGTTTAAGAATAACAGAATGTCCTGAAGATTCAGGCTTCTGAATTCAGTTTAACTTAATAAGTGTTTACCAAGTAATTGGAATCGCATTTGCGCAAAAACTGGACAGTTACATATCAGGTGATACGGAGTTCCATAATTGGAGTCACAACTATCACACACAAATGAGTCAGCACGCTGAATATTTGCCATGTGATAGTTGAGTCGGCAGTGGTCTGTCAACGCTCTGACCAAGAGACTGCAATTCTGCTTTGACAGATTTGATAAATACTTCGCCACCATTGGAGATGGCTCAGTAATGTACAATTTTGTTTGACGACACGACTACAAACTTTTCCAATATTGCTTGTGCTGAGTTGCCGCCCAAGAATTTATCTAAAGCTTCACCCATCACTTCGAAATTGGAATAGCAGGCTCAGGTCCAATTAAGTCATGCGATGCTAAATCGCGAGCTAGCTCATCAGCCAATTAATTTCCAGTGATGGAAGAATGGCCAGGTACGTACCTTACAAGGTTTACAGAGTTTGCTGAATTCAATTTCTCAATTTGAGTTCGACATGCGATAACAAGCTTCGACCTTGAGTTGGCCGAAGCAAGAGCTTTTATAGCAGCCTAACTATCTGAACAGAAGTATTTATTTAAGAGGTTTTAAACCTGCATAGGTTCATTCACCTCGAATAGAAGTATATGACTTTACCCATTACGCGCTGTTGAAGTGCTGATTGCACTCCACACATAAGAGCAAATATTTCCGCCTGAAAAACGGTGCAGTTTCTACCAAGTGAGTAAAACTGATTCAGCCTTAGCTCACGAGAATATACATCTGCACCAGCTTTACCTTCAAGAAGGGAGCCATCAGTGTAACATGCTATATTGTTTGATGTACTTCTTTCCAAATAGCCAGACGTCCATTCTTCCCGTGAAGGGAATTGTGTGGTAAATGTCCTGTAAATGTAACAAGCAATTGTGAGATCACTTGGAGCGAGGACAATTTTGTCCCAATTCACCAAAAGTGGAAACAACGAAGTGTGTGTAGATCTACGATTCACTGGATTTTTCTCCAGTAGATGTAGTACCCATAAGAAAGTGCTTCTTGTATAAGATGTATGTGTAGTGGTGCGACGTGGAAAAGGGACACGAGCGCTGCTGTGGGAGTTGTAGAGAACGCACCAGACAACGCCATCAAGCACATCTATTGGAGATGGCCCACTTTTGATTGGATTGTTCTCACTTCGCCCTTTTGCCACCACACAAGACATCCATATGCCAATATTGATCGAACAACTGTTGTGTAAATCCATTTGAAATAATTGGGTTTGAGGCCCCAAGTTATACCAAAGGTTCGCCGGCATTGACCGAAGGCCATGCAAGCTTGTTTGACTCTGAAATCAATGTGAGGTGTTCAAGAAAGTTTGGAATCTAGAACGATTCCGACATACTTTACCTGATAAGTTACTACCTGGAAAGCACATCAGGTCGAATAGGGTGCTTATGCACATACCAACTATCAGAGCTAGATTGTCGTCGGCAAATCCATAAGTTGGAAAACCGCAATTATTGAGTTGCCTCAATAGCGTATCTGCTACGAGATTCCACAAAAGTGGTGACAAGACTCTCCCTTGGGGGCATCCGCAAACACTCAATTTACGAATCGCTGCTTGACGCAATGTCGAGAAGAGATGTCGCTTTTTGAGCATTTGATGAATCCAATTGGTTATCATTGTTGGTAGCCCATGGTTTCGTGCAGCTTCCAATATGGCATCGAAAGACACGTTACCAAAGGCACCCTCAATATCCAAGAAAACACTCAAGCAGGATTGCTTCTTAGCGAATGCTTTCTCGATATCGTATACAACTTTGTGTAAAAGAGTCACAATGGATTTTCCAGATTGATAAGCATGTTGATTAATATGAAGAGGCATGTTTGCCAAATAAACATTACGGATGTGATGATCGATAATGCGTTCCAGACATTTCAGAAGAAAAAACGTTAGACTGGTTGGTCTTAAACCTTCGCTTCTTCATATGATGCACGTCCTCCTTTCGGGATAAACTTTACAGTAATATCACGCCAGGATCTGGGAATATACCCGGTAGTCAAACTGCTCACAAGTAGCTTTTACAAAACATGTTTGATAAACTCAAATCCCTTTTGGAGCAGAACAGGAAAAATCCCATCTGCTGCTGGAGATTTGAAAGGAGCAAAACTATTAAGTGCCCATCGAATCTATTCTGTAGTTACGATACTGCGAGCCGAGGCCAGAGACTCGTAACTACATGAAAAGACATTTGGTTTATCCGTAGATGCTAAGTCCACACATCCGGGGAAGTGTGTTTTGAATAAACATTCTAAAACTTCTTCATCAGAAGAAGTAAAGTCACCATTAGGTAAACGAATTTCGTTTACTTGGAAATCCTTAGATTTTGAAAGGATTTTGTTCAGACAACTGACTTAACATTTGTACAAATTTTTTCCAGCCGGATCCTTCAGCAGAGAAGGCTCTTCGTTCAGCTTCGTAAGCCTTGCGAGCCGACTTCAACGACTCTGATCCAGCTGAACGGCGTCTGTTCCAACTCCTTCTACATTGTTTCTTGAGTCTAGTCAGATCGGAATTCCACCATGAGGTCTCTTTTGTAGTCTTCACAGATCGCAGAGGACATGCTTCTTCAAAAGCTGCCATAATTTTGGATGTTGCAGTATCAACGGCATCATCCAAATCCAAATCACTTCAATGAGCGGAGAATATCCATGAAATTTGATCGCAGTGTAGAGTTCCCAGTTTGTTGACCGGGGATTCCTAAAACGCAAAGTCTGCGCAGATACATTTGAATGTTCAAAGAAGATGTAGCGATAATCAGATAATGATTCCTCATCTGATACATGCCAGTTTGTCAATTCGTGGCTGATTCCATTCGAGCATAGCATTATGTCTAACACTTCTTCTCTATTAGATACCATGAAGGTTGGGCGATTACCTATAATAAGTAATCCAAGATCTATACTACTTAAGTATTTGATCAGACTGGAGCTTCTCTAATTAATATTTGAGCTGCTCCAGATGATGTGATGAGTATTGGCATCACTGCCCACAATTAGCAGAAGGCCTTCTGTTACGTAGTGTACGACAACTCGTTTGAAGTCATCCGTTGGGGATGGTTCATAATGTGGTAAATATACCGAACAATAGACGTATTTCCTGTTGAGGTCACCAACAGAAACATCGATTGTAACAGCATATGTACATCTCTGATAGTTAAGTCAGAAATGAGTATAGCAACGATTGCTTTATTAACGAGCAAGCATGCGCGGGGCATGTAGCGCGAGTTTGCCATTTCAAGTTTTCTGAAAGTAGCAGAAACTGGGTCCACAAGGTTACCAGATAGAAGTTCCATCTACGAAAGTAAGGTTCTTGAACTAGCGCCACTAGGGCTGTACCATTAGGCATGAGTCTGCAAAGAGTCGCCAGAGGCGAAAGAGCGCAGAATACATTGTGTAAAACGCATAATGTGAAACCATATAGGTGACAATTTAAATAAAATAACAACATATTCTTAATCCCACTTATATTTAGCCTCAGGCTAAAGACTGAAGAAGGGCAGCTGATTATCACGGAGAAACACAAGGTCACCTGCGCCATTGTTCCGGGTAGCACAGGAAGGGCACAATACTGCAGAGGGCGACCTGGCACTCCAGTTAGCGATTAGGTTTTATTTAGACCCCCCTAACCATTTATTCCTAGGCACGGTACGCATTACACCATGAATTAGGAGTCACCTGTGAGGTGGTAATTCTTAGCCAATTGAAACAACCGCTACCGACACTACGCGGCTATCTAGGCTACTCGGGAAAAGGAGGTTAATATTGATGATTAACTCCTGACGTGCCCAGGGATTGAATCCTTAGAAAATTGAGAGAATCTCTCACGTATCGCTCTCTGTAACTATCATAACATGCTGCACATTATGAGAGACTGTTTATCGTATACTGCTACAAGTTTGATCAGATTGGGGGGATAGTAGTGCATGATAAAACCCCTCTAAACATGCTCCAAGCCTGGGGGACACTGTTGTTATTGGAAGTTCGTGGATTGTTTATCGTGCCAGTAAAGAAAAACACCTATCCCCAACGGTAAACAAGCGAGAAAAATGGATTTTATCATCGCTCTCTCGTTGGGGCTCTCACTCGCTGCTTCCATTTATCAGACTTGTTACACCTTGCGATACAATGACGATCGTGGACCGCAACAGATGGGATGTTTTTCTTTGCTTGCTTTGATCGTGCTTCATTCTCAAATGAGAGCGAATTCTGCAACGCCTGGACGTGCCCAAGCAGCCGTGATCGGATCTTCCGAAAGTTCGACTGAAGATTTTTTTTTTTTTTTTTTATCTAGTTCATTTATTTGAGGCTCAATCGCGTTTAACGCTCTACGGAGCCGAAACTCATTTTTTGTACTATTTACAATTTATTCACTTTTTAGTACCAAAATTAGTACGGGATGGAGCAAGGGTACTCGTGGCAACTCGAGGTTAGTGGTCACAATTTTGGAGGAAGGACAAGGTAGGGATTGGGATCAGGGTTCTCTGCTGCTCATCCGGGAGGTATATTGTGGTAGCTCGATTAACGTATCATGGCGTTGGTACCAAATTCTTGCCGGTCTTCGTCTGCCGGATGGCCAGGATCCTCAATCCAACACAAAGGGGACAACACACAAAAAAAAAAAACTGGAGAAGAGAAGACAAGAGAATTAAACTTTTATACACGACAGGCGAAGGAAATCATAAATTGCGACCATATAAATGAAATCGCGGGTGCCCAACACATCTCTAACTGAAACATAGGGTTGTCTACCTCGGGCCGCAAGGGTATCCAAAAGTTGCGCTCTGGAGGCGTCCATATCCGGGCACTGCCAAACTACGTGGTCGATGTCATCATAACCGGAACCACACCTATTACAAATATTGCTCAGCGCGAGGTTAATCCTGTGTAGATGTGCATCTAGCGAGTAATGGTTGGACATAAGTCTTGACATCACGCGAATGAAATCTCGACTTACGTCCAAACCTTTCCACCAGGCTCGCAAGGAAACTCTAGGAATTATGGAATGTAACCACCGTCCCAGTTGGCCATTTAGCCAATCGCTTTGCCAACCGTGAAGAGAACTTTGACGTACTAAATGGAAAAATTCATCTCGTGAAATTCGTCTATCATAAATCTCACCTTCCTCAGCGCCCACCTTTGCGAGAGAGTCCGCCTTCTCATTGCCATAAATTAGGCAATGTGAGGGGACCCATACAAAGGTAATCTTATATGATCTTTCGACCAGTGCTCACATCTGCTCTCTTATTTTTGTAAGAAAGTAAGATGCATGCTTAACAGGTTTCATCGATCGGAGTGCCTCAATAGAACTGAGACTATCCGAGAAGATGAAGAAGTGGTCTGCGGGCATGTTTGAGATCATCCCCAAAGCGAAGTTGATTGCTGCCAGCTCAGCAACATAAACCGTGCAAGGTTCCTGAAGTTTTCGGAAGGCGGAAGAGTTTTCATTGAAGACACCGAAGCCAGTGGATCCATTGATACGGGACCCGTCAGTGAAATATCTCCTGTAGGAATCGACATTCTGGTACTTTGCATTAAAAATACATGGGATAGTTATACATCGAAGTTGATCTGGAATTCCATGAATAGCTTGTTTCATGGTCAGATCGTATTCAACAGAGGAACTGTCATTGGTGAAGCGTACACGTGGAGGGTTATAACACGGAAGGCTAATGTCAGTTGACATATAGTAGAGATAAACTCTCATGAATTTCGACTGAGTATTCAGTTTAAGCAATTCTTCGAAGTTTTCGATGACGAGTGTGTTGCTCACACCACATTTAATAAGTATTCTTAGCGAGAGCTCCCAGAATCGGTTCTGTAGTGGTAAAACCCCTGCCAGAACCTCTAGGCTCGCATTATGTGTCGAATGCATACACCCTAAGGCGATACGCAAACAACGATATTGAACTCGTTCCAATTTAATCAGGTGGCAGTTTGCTGCTGAGAGAAAACAGAAAGAGCCATACTCTAGAACAGAGAGAATGGTTGTTTTATAGAGTTTTATGAGGTCATCCGGGTGAGCACCCCACCATGTTCCGGTGATTGTTCGTAGAAAATTGATCCTTTGTTGGCATTTTTCCGTTACATACCTAATATGGGTTCGCCAAGTGCCTTTTGAATCAAACCAGACCCCAAGGTATTTTGAAGTCAAAGACTGGTCGATGTCTGCTCCCAATAGCTTAAGCTTTAGTTAGGCTGGATTCCGCTTCCTTGAAAATACAACCAGTTGAGTTTTTTGCGGCGCAAACTCGATCCCTAAATTTCTAGCCCAAGTGGATAGATTATCAAGGGAATTTTGCAATGGTCTTTGCAGGATTTCCGCTCGTGGGCCCTTCATAGAGACCACAGCATCATCTGCAAGTTGTCTTAGCGTGCATGGTTCTTCCAAACAGTTGTCAATATCTTTAACATAAAAATTATAAAGCAAGGGACTTAAACATGAGCCTTGGGGAAGGCCCATATAGCTAATTCTGGAAGTTGTCAGTTGACCGAGAGTGAAGCTCATGTGTTTTTCTGACAACAGATTGTACAAGAAATTATTTAATGTTCCAGGAAGTCCACTATTGTGCAAGTTTTCTGACAATATTTCTATGGAAACTGAATCAAAAGCGCCCTTAATATCCAAGAAAACCGAAGCCAATTGCTCCTTGTCAGCAAAGGCTAGTTGAATATCTGATGAAAGCAACGCTAGACAATCATTTGTTCCTTTGCCCTTGCGAAAGCCAAATTGAGTACTGGAAAGCATATTGTTTGATTCGACCCAGTGGTCAAGTCGAGATAGGATCATTGTTTCTAACAATTTCCTTAAACATGATAACATAGAAATCGGGCGGTACGAATTATGATCAGACGCTGGTTTCCCAGGCTTTTGAATAGCTATTACTTTGACCTGTCTCCATTCAGGTGGAACAATGTTGTGTTCCATGAATGAGTTGAACAGGTCAAGCAACCGTCTTTTAGCGATATCAGGGAGATTTTTAAGAAGATTGAACTTAATCATATCGCGTCCCGGAGAGGAGTTGTTTGATGAAAGAAGAGCCATAGAAAATTCCAGCATAGTGAATGGTCTGTCCAACGCATCGTCTCTCTGGGTTTCCCAGAATGGCGGTTGAGCTGGAACTGAATCAGGACAGACCTTTTTTGCGAAGTTGAATATCCAACGATTGGAGTATTCGTCACTCTCATTTGAGGATGAGCGGTTTCGCATGTTGCGAGCCACTCTCCAAAGCGTCGTCATTGAAGTTTCTCGAGAGAGGCCATCGATGAAACGTCGCCAATAGCTACGCTTCTTCGCTTTAATAAGATTCTTCAGTCTTTTATCGAGCTTCGAGTACTCTAAATAAAGTTCTGAGGTACCATATCTACGAAAAGCTTTGAAGGCATTAGATTTTTCTCGATACAACTGAGTGCATTCATCATCCCAACCAGGTGTGGCTGGTCGTCTTTTGAAGGATGCACTTGGAACTCGTTGTTTTTGTGATTCTAATGCACTTTTATAAATCAATTCTGTTAGAAATCGATACTCATCCAACGGTGGGAGAGTGTTGAATGATTCGATACCCAAAGTTACCGCTGATGCAAATTTTTGCCAATCGATATTCCTAGTGAGGTCAAAAGGAACCTGAATTGACTGTTCTGACCTTTCACAATTATTTCTGATAGAGGTTATTATGGGCAAGTGATCACTACCATGGGGATCATCGATAACCTTCCACATGCAATCGAATGGTAATGAACTTGAACCCAAAGATAGGTCAATGCGACTTTCTTTGCCGTCGGATGAAATACGTGTCACTTCACCTGTGTTCAAAATGTTCAAGTTGAAATCGTCGCATAAGTCATAGAAAATAGCCGCTCTATAATCGTCATAAGATTCGCCCCATCCAGTACCATGTGAGTTCATATCACCCAGTATTAAAACCGGGTATGAAAGCATGGAGACTGTATTCCAAAGATGACGGCGGTTTATTGAAACTCTTGGAGGAATATAAACAGAAGCTACGCAAAGATCTTTACCCTTTACGTTTATTTGGCAAGCAACGATTTCTATGCCTGGATGAGTCGGGATGGGGATTCTGTAGAATGAATGGCACTTTTTGATCCCTAAAAGCACACCCCCGTAATTATCATCTCGATCTTGGCGAATAATGTTAAAATCGTAGAAGTTGAGATTATCTTCGGAAGAAAGCCATGTTTCACAAAGTGCAAATATATCACAATCGGTATTGTGAAGCAAAAACTTAAATGTGTCTAATTTAGGTTTAAGACTATGACAGTTCCACTGTAGCACAGTGATCATATCTTGTACCTCACTTGATGAATTAGCCATCGAAAGATATGATCGAAGCAAGGAGGGGCCACGAGATAGTCAATTCCTTGAGATATTCTTCTATTGCGGGGAGAAAAAGGTCGAGTATGCCTCTGAATGAGTCTGAAACTCCGAGAGCATTACATATGCGATCCACAAGGGCCGTAAAAGTTATCAGTCCTCGCTTAGCCCGGGGGGTTTTCGAGGAAGAGCGAGGGACTTCAGTAGCTTTTTTCTTGCTATCTTGTCTAGAGCTTCTTTTCGAAGTGTATTTAGTCGGTGGAGGCAGGGGCGGCAGATCTTTGCTGCAACACGGGACGGAAGCATCAAAGACCTGGTTTTTCGGTATTTTCAAATTTGCCCCACTTCCTTTGGGATTAGGCAAACCTTTGAGGGAAGATTTCATTACCTTACGGCGCAGTCCTGGAGAAGATGGAGACTTCCTTTTTCCGGGTGCGTGTACCTCCGAAGAATCTCCCCCATCGGTTTCGTCGTCGTTCGCTTCATCGGAAGACAACTCTTGAAAAGAGTTACCAACTGGGATGGCTGATGAAGACTCTTCTGCAGGCTTTTTTAAAGACTTAACCATTTCCGCATATGTCTTCTTGGAGCGCTTCACAATGGAGCGACTCTCATTTCGAATGCGCCTTTTGTATGCCGGGCATTTCTGCAAGTCATGAAGATCCTCACGACAGTAGCTGCATTTTTCAGCTTCCTGTGTGCAAGCATCTTCCAAGTGAGCTTGGTTGCATTTGCCACAACGGGGCTTGTTGTCGCAAAAGCTAGCACTATGACCAAGCTGTTTGCAGTTGGTACAATTGAATACCTTTGGCACGTAAAGGCGCACTGGGTAAAAAACACTATCAATGCAAACAAATTTCGGGAGAACGGAACCAGGAAAAGTTACACGAAACGAGGCTGACGGCGAAAACACTTTCTTATTTCCTTCCATGGAAACTGATTGTAATTGTTTACAATCCAGTATAGCCACATCAGGAATGGACCGGTTCTCAAAAACGCCTTTTCCAGTCTTAATGTCTTCGCATGTCAGACTCGCGTCGATGATTTTCCCTTCCACCTCAACCTCTCTGGCCAAAATATACACATAATATTCCACAGTAAAAGCTTCATGCTGAGCAATCTCATTCGCTGCTTTGTAACTAGGTGCAGTTACACGCAGCTTGGATTGCTTCACTTGGTGAATAACGGTCCCAGGATATTTACGCGTCAGCTCTCTTGAGATCGAGAGCACATTCAAAATCTTATTTTTGCGCCGGAAATAGACAACCCAAGGCCCAGCCGAAGATGGTTGATAAAACCGCGTTCGAGCAACGAGATCTTTAGGAGGCGTATCGCCTCCATCCGATTCGTCCATGCGGGATAAAAATCAACCGCCACCAAATAAACAAAAACAAAAACAAAAAAAAATATAACGTGAAAAAAAACCAAAAAAATATGTGAAAAAAAACTTAATCGATTAGTGGACTATTTTGTACACACCTCCCCTATTTGGTCGAAAGAATCACAACAGCGGGAGAGAGACAACAGCGAAGCGAAAAACAACCTTCAACTCAACAATGTTTGTTCGGAGATGCAAAATGATTAGGATTATTGAATTCAAAATAAATAATAATAACCAAAAAAAAAAAAAAAAGAAAAAAAATAAACCGAAAAAAAATAACGTGAAAAAAAAAAAAGTTGATCACCTTGGTCCGTAAACCGTAGTTTGAGAACCACTGGGAATTTAGGCAGAAAAACAACAACCACGTGATACACGAGGAAAGGGGGAAACAATAGAGCGAATCGAATATACTTATCGAAACTGCTGGCGTGCTTGGATGCTCTGGCTGCTGTTGTTGCTACTGTTCGTCGCACCCGTTGCCGCCGCCGCCGCCACCACCACCGTCGGTCTCGCTGTACTGTGGTTGGTTTGGCTCAGAATTGGCGGTGATTGATTTTGATGATGATGATGCTACGTTGAAAAGTACACCTGTAACCCTTGTTACAAGTGTCTCCTTCCTTCACGGCGATCACAGATATCGTTTTGTCCTCGGTGGGATGACTCAGGATATAAAAACCCACTAATTTCACTATTAAGTGGGGAAAAAACTCCACCAGCTACAAAGCGATGCGGTAAACACAACCGGCTGCTGAAAGCGATCGGTAAGGAATGGACTGAAGATTTATCTCGATCCGGTTAAAATCTTTATGCTACTGTTGCGATAGAGTTGATTGGAGTTCTTCCAGCAATAATCAGTCCCTTTATTTAAGGTATGTTCAGCTTGAAGCTAAAACCAACAGTATTTATTTTATAGGTTTTGTGTACAAATTCATTTCAACTTACATTTTCGAAAGATAACTTCGACATGGTCATTCATCATTTGCTTAGGTTTTGACTAAAAAACTAACCAACACACTTTCTGACTTCTAGTGAGGTGTCACGGTCTGATTGGAATCTAGTTCCGGTAGTTTGACAGTTCGATGGCTGCGTATGTGTTGGGTAGCTTCTGTACTTGTGGTGTGAAGTTAAATGTGAAGTGTTGTATAACAGTTGAGGGGTGTTAAGTTTAGTTAGCTTTTTTGAGTTTCGGGTGACCAGAACAAGTTTCTGGTGTGGAAACTCAACTAAGTTTTAGGTTTAAGTTACGTTTTGTGAGAGAAATGGACAAATTGCCTGGAGTATAGCTTCGGGGTGAGCCAGATCTCTGCAAAATAGATATTTGCGGAAAATTTGGAGGATATTTATGTGCTCAACGTAATGATTGAGGTTATAATAGAATCCGAATAAGCCTGTATTTTTGGGATTTTAGGAATTTTTATGTAAAGTATTTTTCCAGATTCGACTGAATCTGTCAAAAGTACGTTTTGGATTAAGTTGGTTTGAGTTTTCAGATTTGTGAAGACAGAATACACCTAACACGTTGGCGACTTCGAACTGGAAAACATTTTTTGTATTTATTCATATTTTAGAATTTATTAGAGCCTTGTACATAATAATTCACATTCCGAATTAAAGTAGCTATAGTAGAATCAGTTGGCAGATTTGCTAGAGGATATAATGATTCGCTGGAGACCGGAGTCACGCGACGCTGATGGTCAGTAGCAGTTATGGTCCGTGATAGATCTGTCAACTTTCAGTTGATGATGAAACCATATGACCCCGAATTTATTGAACTCTAAGCAAAGTACGTCGAACGATTCGACTTTTGTAAATATTAATCGTAAGTTAAAACCCTTACGAAAATTTAGTTGAATGAATTCAACTAAATTTTTGTAACCTTAGCATGGAGTGATGTAACGGTAGCCTTTTTCGAACTTCGAACAGTCAATCCGCCGATAAGTCCGCAATATGGAGTACGGGGGGAACAATCTATGGGCAATACGTTTGTAGGTCAAACAAGACATTTTCCATGGTATGGTACATGGAATGAAAATCACCGGAATGAACCGTTTGGAAGCCCAAGTGGCAGTGAAAATTTTCAGAGGGACTGTCGTATGGAGTACGATAGAAGGATCGAAAAATGGAACAATTATTTCTCAGGAGTTCCACGATCGCCCACTTTGGAAGACTTCATTTATAAGGTCAAGGTATTAGCAAGTATGAACGGCATTCCTAGGGATATCTTGATAAGCCACATTCATTTGTTACTACGAGACGAGGCTTCCAACTGGTTTTTTACCTACTATGAAGCAAACTGGAATTGGGACGAGTTCGAAACCAGAATAAGGTATAGGTTTAGGAATCCTAACCAAGATCAGGGAAATCGACAACAGATCTACGAGAGAAAGCAACTGAAAGGAGAAACCTTCATTGCTTTTGTAACGGAGATTGAAAGATTGAGTAAATTACTTACGAATCCACTACCAGCTCAGCGAAAGTTCGAGATTATCTGGGAGAATATGCGCCAGCATTATCGGTCGAAGTTAGCATGTTTTCAGATAAACAATCTAGACCAATTAATACAAATGAACTACCGAATTGATGCCAGTGACCCGAGTTTACATCCGGTCGGTCAGAAGCAGGGAGTAAACAACATTGAGGTAGACTCCGAGGGAGAACCATCAGAGGATGAAGAGATCAACGAGCTGAGCAAACAGTATCAACGAGGCCAAGGTGTCCCAAGACATCAAGATGGAACAAGAGAGCGAACAAACGAGGCAGCAAGAGTACCGCTCTGCTGGAACTGCCGCAAGAACGGACACTTCTGGAGAGAGTGCATGGAGGCTAAGACAACTTTCTGCTACGTTTGTGGGAATCCAGGCAGAATATCAACCACATGTGAAAGTCATCCGAAACGTGATTCAGCGCGTGGGGTGGCGGGTTCACAAAATTCGGGAAACTGAATGCGGAGTGCGTAGTTGGGGACCTTAGCATTCCTGGGGAGTCCTCTGTTCCCATCCAATCGAAACTGTATATTGATCCCTTCAATAGCCTTCTAGAAGTGAAAATCCAAACTAATTAATGCCCTCAGGTAAAAGTGGCCATATTTGGAGTAGAAATTGATGCCCTTCTCGATTCTGGGGCCGGTATCAGTGTTGCCAATTCCAGTGATCTGATTGATCGTCATGGGCTAAAACTGTTACCGTCGCCAATCAAAATTTGCACGGCTGATAAGACACAATATTCTTGTACTGGTTATGTGAACGTTCCCATTCAGTTCAAAGGTGTGACCAGAGTGGTTGCTCTTGTAATCGTGCCGGAGATTTCCAGGCAGCTTATACTAGGAATCTATTTTTGGAAGGCGTTCAACATTAAACCAATGATACAGAATGGTACGAATTTCGAAGAAGTATCTCTCATTTGACAAACGCCGATGGATACCGAGCGAGTGGAATCTCTACATTTCTTTATTCACCCAATTCAAAATTTGCCAAATCTCGAGAAAACGGACCCCGATGACTCTTTGGACATTCCAGGTTTGGAATTACCGGAACCATCTCGAGCTACACCAGAATCGATTGAGACTGAACACAAGTTAACGCCGGAGGAAAGGTCACAGTTAACGGAAGTAGTGAGGGAGTTTCCTTGCACTAATGAAAACAGGTTAGGACGAACTACATTGATACAGCATGAGATCGTACTACGCGATGAGGCAAAGCCTAGAAGACAACCTTTATATCGATGCTCTCCCTCCATTCAAGCGGAAATGGAAAAAGAGATCGAGCGATACAAGAAGCTAGATGCTATTGAGGAGTGTTCGAGTGAATGGGCGAATCCTTTGGTCCCCGTTCGGAAATCAAACGGGAAGATCAGAGTATGTCTGGACTCAAGACGCATCAACGCATTAACTAAGAAGGATTCATATCCAATGAGGGATATGAAAGGAATTTTCCATCGCCTCGAAAACGCCAAGTACTTTTCAGTGATCGATTTAAAAGATGCTTATTTTCAGATCCCGCTCAAGGAAGAATGTCGAGATCTGACTGCATTTAGAACATCGCAGGGATTATTTAGATTTAAGGTGTGCCCTTTCGGTCTCACGAATGCACCGTTCACAATGTGCCGCCTTATGGACAAGGTTATTGGCTTCGATTTGGAGCCTCACGTATTCGTATATTTAGACGACATCGTGGTGGCCACCAAAACTTTGTCGGAGCACTTTCGTCTACTAAGAATCGTGGCAAACTGTTTGAGGATGGCAAACCTTACAATCTCGTTGGACAAATCGCGGTTTGGCAGAAAACGAGTGAACTACTTGGGATACAGTATTGGACAAAACATTTGCAACTTTTTAGATTTTCCATACAAAATGACCAACTTTGGTAAGCTAGATCTCAGTTATTTATTGACTGATTCGAATGAAATTTTCACAGAACATCAGATATAACTTGAATTTCAACATATATTTTTGAATAATTTTTCCAATCACGAATTTATTAGTATCACAGTATACATCGGGCTGTTGTTTTGATCACACACGCCGTGTAGCAGCAGTCGTCGGTTTATTTTTGATTTGTGTTATAATTCTACGGACTTGGTCCGTTGAAACCAAACCCTTCCAATATTCCGTTACTGGAACCAGCCCGTACAGAAATGTCCTCATCAGTAGACCGTACCTTCGTCATCAACTTTAGGGTTGTGCCGACAAAAGTGAAGTACTCGGACATATCCGACTTCATCACATCGAAGCTAGGCTTCGATATCTCGCACATCAAGCACCTACAAATCAGCAATGGTCGAGTCTTTGTTGGTACAGATTCTGTTCAATTGGCACAAGAAATGGTTCACGACCACAATCTTAAGCATCAGGTTGAGTATGGTGGCAAACAGTACGAAATACCACTGTCAATGGAAGATGGATCGGTTGAGGTTAGGATTCATGACCTCCGTCCTCGAGTCACCAACAGACAAGTTGCACAACGAATGCTGGAGTATGGAGAAGTTCTTTCGATTCGAGATGAGACATGGAAGGATTTCTTCCCGGGAGTTCCTAACGGGATAAAAGTTCTTCGGATGAAGCTAAGGAAACCCATTCCATCGTATGTAACAGTGGACAGTGAGATGAGCCTGGTGACTTACAAGGGGCAGGCCGCCACTTGTAAACACTGCCAAAGAAATGTTCACTACACACAAAGCTGCTCAGAATACGCCAAATCTCTGAGTGTATCGGTGAACGAGCGACTAACTATGGCCGAGGCATTGAAAGGTATCCGGAATATTTCCAGCAATCAAATGGATGGAGACATTTCTCCCATGGCTAGCACTTCCAACATCGCTGATTTGACCAAGGAAGCACCAACGCATACGTCCAACGCGTCGTTGGCGAGTGAGATTTCCCTTTCTTCGACGGAACAAATGGAGCAGGATTTTCCTCAACTGCCTGGTGTAGAGAAGGATGTGGCTGTAGAGGCTTCGAATGCCTTTGCAGACGAGAATGAGAATGATCGGCAGGCCAAGTCTCATGATCCATCTGATCGTCTGAACACACGAAGCAAACAACAAAAAACAATCCCCAATGTCAAACGTCCTGGATTTCCGCTTGTAGATGACAACAAGAATACCGAAAAAAGGCAATCCCGATCGGAGGTACGCTTAGATAGAATCGTCACACGAGCGTACTCAAAAAGTAGGAAACACTAGCATCTGTACAGTGCAACCTTCGAAGCAACAATGTATACCATTATCATCTCTACAAACACACATTCCAATAGCATCGTGGACCGACTATCTACCACATCTACGATATGTTTTGAAACAGATCGGCGACTACTATTTTTTTCTAAGGTAGGCACCAATGTCCAAAGAAGTAGAGATGCGAGAATCATTAGCCTACGAATCAACGGTACTACATTCATAAATGTGTACGCCCCCCCGGGTTCTCAGAATAGAGGGACTCGAGAAAACTTCTTCAACAGCATACTTCCATACTACATAGAAAATGCCACGGGTTTAGTAGTCATGGGTGGCGATTTTAACTCCGTAGTCAATTTAGTCGATGCCACTGGAAATAACTCCCGTAGCCCTATGTCCAGAAGACTTATGCAAGCAAGCGACTTGAAAGATAGTTGGGAAATCCTACACCGTGGATGTGTAGAGTTTTCACTGATTCGACCAGATTCTGCCTCTCGCATAGACAGAATACTTGTATCCAGCAATATATCTAGCCATCTGCGAACTGCGTACTTCACATCTACTCCGTTTTCCGACCATAAAGCATATGTTGTACGCATGGTCCTACCAACATTAGGGACTGCACCAGGTCGCGGAATATGGCGATTGCATGGCGATCTTCTTGAAGATACACTTGTCGTGGAAGAGCTCGGCATCAAATGGAGATAAAGGGTAAGATTCCGCCGAAATTTTCCGAGTTGGATCTCCTGGTGGATAAACTTTTTGAAACCCAAGTTGATTTCGTTCCTAAAATGGAAAACGGCACAGAAAAATCGCATTTTCTACGACACTACGGAAATGTACTATGCAATGCTGAATAACGCTTACAGTACATACCACGGAAACCGTGATCAGTTGCGTACCATCAATCATTTGAAAGCACTTATGCTTTCTCATCAGAGGAATCACTTCAAGGCACGTCGACAACGAAATGAAGTCTACATAGGGGGTGAGAACACATCCATTTTTCACATCGCCAATGCAAAAAAGCGCAAATGTGAAAGAACGATAAGGAAACTTGCAACGGAGAATGGCGTGATAGAGGATCCTACTGATATTCAGCACACTGTTCACAGCTTTTTTGAAAACCTCTACACGGCATCGAACTCGGTTATCGATGAGAGTTTCAACCCGGTGCGGAGAATACCTGAAGACAACCAGATAAATCTCAACATTATGGACCAAATATCATCGGATGAAGTACTGCAGGCGATTAAATGTAGTTCCTCGCGAAAGTCACCTGGTGTCGATGGGCTTCCCAAGGAGTTTTTCCAAAGAGCTTGGAACATCATTCAGAGGGAAGTGACGCTTGTTGTCAACGATGTGCTAGCAGGCAGAGCACCGAAAGAATTTTTTGATGGCGTGATAGTTTTGGTGCGAAAAAAAGGCGGTGATGACTGCATTAAAAGTTATCGCCCGATCTCGTTATTAAATTTTGACTACAAACTTTTTTCAAGAATCATCAAGCAACGAATGACACCTCTTCTTCCTCTTGTTCTATCTGATAAGCAAAAATGTTCTAATGGACGGAGGAACATGTTTGAAGCAACTGCAAGGATCCTGGATCGACTTTGCGAACTGAACGAGCACCGGCTAAATTCTCTATTGGTAGCATTTGATTTCGATCATGCGTTCGACAGAGTTGACCATACATTTTTGATGAACACAATGCGTAAAATGAACTTCAATGACAGATTGGTAAATCTTCTGATAGGCTGTTATGGAAGCAGCTACTCTAGAGTGTTGGTCAATGGAACTCTGTCCCTGGAAATTAAAATACAAAGGTCTGTGCGGCAGGGAGATCCACTTTCTATGATCCTGTTTGTTATTCATCTTCAACCTCTCCTGGACAAACTTACTGTGATGTTTCCCAATGCTATCTTAAAAGCTTATGCCGATGATCTTTCAATGTTCATTGAAAGTGAACAGCAGCTCTGTGCAGTAATAGCAGTTATATTAGATTTTGGAAGAACATCAGGCGCAGTTTTGAACAAAAGCAAGTCCGCAGCGATGATGTCCGGTATTGTACAACTTACGCCGCAAACTGAATGGCTTGGAGTTGAAGAAAAAGTTAGTATACTAGAAGTAACGTTTGCAGAAAATATGACGGACATTGTAGAACAAAACTGGAGTAAAGTACTGCGTGGTTTTCAAGCTTGATTGTGGTTGAACAATACAAGAAACTTGAATCTCGTACAGAAAGTAATTTTGATAAATACTTACATAACCTCAAAATTATGGTACATCGCTTCCATACTACCTCTACTTAAAAAATATTCTGGAAAGTTTATCTCAAGAATCGGATCTTTTCTGTGGTACGGAAAGC
Organism: Aedes aegypti; assembly: GCF_002204515.2. NCBI lineage: Eukaryota > Metazoa > Arthropoda > Insecta > Diptera > Culicidae > Aedes > Aedes aegypti. The sequence goes on along the minus strand of NC_035108.1, from coordinate 140,708,014 downwards.
CATGGACTCGTATTGCTTTTGAATCGCTTGTGCTTCCTAAGAATCGAGGTGGTTTGAATCTACATTCACCAGAAATTAAGGCAAGAGCATTGCTTGTGAATAGAACTACGTCAATGGCAACAGAGCTTCCCTTTATGTGGAGCTTTTTAGAGCACAATATGAGCCCGCCGAACATCGGAGGAATACCAAGGAAGTTCGAGCATGTTCGGACTGTTGTGAAGGAAACTGCTTTCCTTCCGGACACGGTAACAGCTTCAGCATCCTCCAATGCCATCTACCAGTTCTATCTTTCACGTTTGAAGGATCCAAAGTTCATTAGAGAAAATCCCCATAGAGATTGGAAAAAAGTATTCAACAATCTGCACAGCAAAATATTAACATCGGATCAACGAACCACATGGCTGGCTGTCATGCATCGTAAAATTGAGACCAACGAAATGCTTTTCAATAGGGGCAGAAAAGATAACCCAGGGTGTGACAGATGTCCAGGCGAAATCGACACAGTGATACATCATCTCTTCAAATGTGGAGTTAATAGGCAAATTTGGTCCTACATGCGGAACTACTTCATTACAATAGATCGTCGTGTAGCAAGTTTGGACGCGCAAGAATGGCTGTATCCGGTATTGCATCGAATCAACAGACAAACAAGACAACACTTTGTAAAATCACTTAGCATAATGATAAAGTACATGGTTGAATTCAATGAAAATCAACGTAATTTAGATGATTTTAAGTTTTATATGAACTATAATTTGTAAATACTGGACAATAAATACATTAAATAAAAAAAAAAGTAATAACGGTTTAACTAAAGTGTAATTTTCGACAAAAAAATCAAAACTATTTATCTCAAAATATAATAGCCTTACACAAAAACTGTCTTCAGCAAACTTGTTCATCTTGTTAAAATCTACAACTTTGCTGAAGATACCATGAAGCTATTCCTTCAATATATTTAGTTATGTCATTTATAAAAAATCGTCAAAAAATTCACTTTAGTCAAACCGTTACTGCTTTTGAGCTTGTGATTGGAAAAAATCATTCAAAAATGTATGTTAAAATTCAAGTTATGTCTGATGTTCTGCCAAAATTTCATTCAAATCGGTATATAAATAACTAAGATATAGCTTACCAAAGTTGGTCATTTTGTATGGAAAATCGAAAAAGTTGCAAATGTTTTGTCCAATACTGTATATACTGACCGATGAAGGTATTGCAATCGACAATTCTCGAATCGAACCGATAATGAACTACGCAAGACCTAAGAGCGTCAAGGATATTAGGCGCTTGTTAGGATTGGCTGGATTCTATCAGCGATTTATTCAAGGTTACAGTAGAATTGTCGCGCCTATCTCCGATCTGTTGAGAAAAGGGCAGAAGAAATTTGTATGGACGGAAGCAGCAGAGGAGTCATTCCAGGAGCTCAAAGCGGCATTGGTGTCGGCACCCATATTGGCCAACCCAGATTTTTGTTTACCTTTCGTTATAGAATCAGATGCATCTGATAACGCGGTTGGAGCAGCATTAATACAGCACATCGATGGGGAACAGCGAGTCATTGCTTATTTTAGCAAGAAATTAAGCAGCACTCAAAAGAAATATGCGAGTGTTGAAAAAGAGTGCTTGGGAGTTCTCTTAGCGATCGAGCATTTTCGACACTTTGTGGAGGGCAGCAAGTTCAAAGTTGTGACCGACGCAAGAAGCTTACTGTGGTTGTTCACGATCGGAGTCGAATCAGGAAATTCCAAACTCCTTCGGTGGGCACTCAAAATCCAATCATACGACATTGAATTGGAGTACAGGAAAGGTAAACAGAATATAATAGCTGACTGTCTTTCACGCTCAATAGAGGTCGTTTCTTTGGCATCACTTGACCTAGAATATCAAGATTTGATAGAACAGATTACCAAAAGCCCACAGAATTACAGGGACTTCAAGGTTGTCGACGAACAAGTGTACAAATTTGTTAAAAGACAGCATTCGTTGGAAGATACGCGCTTCTGTTGGAAGCGATATCCTCGAAGAGACGATCGAGTACAAATCGTTCGGGAAATCCATGAAAAAGCCCACTTTGGGTTTTTGAAGACTCTAGCAGCTGTGCGAGAGAAATATTTTTGGCCGTTGATGAGCACACAAATCAAGAGTTTCTGCCAGAAATGTGTCAAATGTCAAGCCAGCAAAGCGTCGAATATAAATACGACTGCGCCATTAAAGGTTCAACGGAAAATTGCGGAATACCCCTGGCAATTCATAACGATGGATTATGTAGGACCTTTGCCAGCTTCTGGGAGAGGAAGAAACACTTGGCTGCTAGTGATCACTGATGTTTTCAGTAAATTTGTGCTGATACAGCCCTTCAGGCAAGCGACCGCTGAATCACTAGTACCGTTTGTGGAAAGTATGGTTTTCCAACTTTTCGGGGTCCCGGAGGTGATCTTGACGGATAACGGATCTCAATTCGTATCTAAACCGTTTCAGGAATTGCTAGCCACGTACCATGTGACCCACTGGAAAACTCCTAGTTACCATCCACAGATTAACGATTCCGAGCGAGTAAATCGTGTATTAACAACCGCCATAAGAGCAACGATCAAGAAAGATCATAAAGAGTGGTCCAACAATATTCAGATTATAGCCAACGCAATCCGAAATTCGGTCCACGAAGCCACGAAGTACACGCCATACTTTGTGATGTTTGGCCGTAACATGATATCAGACGGGAGGGAGTATAGACACCTGAGGGATACCTCAGTTGAGAATGGAAACATGGGAAGTGAGGATCGAGAAAAACTGTACTCTGAAATCCGCGAAAACATAAGAAAAGCGTTTGAAAAGCACTCAAAATATTACAATTTAAGGTCAAATGCAAACTGCCCTAGGTATACGATTGGAGAAAAGGTCTTGAAGCGGAATACGGAACTGTCGGACAAGGGAAAAGGGTACTGTGCCAAGCTGGCCCCAAAATACGTCCCTGCCATGATTAAACGAGTCGTGGGAGGTCATTGCTATGAGTTAGTGGATGAAAAAGGGAAAAGGATTGGCATTCAACTGCAAATTCCTCAATAAGTTCTCTTTGCCAACCTCTAATTAGGTAAACTGCTAGATTTCAAGCTATGCATCCTTTCTATAAGGTAACGTAATCTTGTCCCAATAGTTTTTGCAACTGGTTACTGGTTACTTTTCTTTAAAGTATTTGAAACAATTTTCCAAGGCATGCTTGCATATAGAGGTGAAGAACGACTCGTGTTACGTTTACTCAGCGTCAGCTGTACTACTGCCTGATAAATTGCCCTAAGCTGTATTTGAGTAGACTGCTTATAATCGCATATCAATCTCATCTTTGTTCGAGTTTCTTAGCAGTTATTGGCTTTTCTAAGTTTTGTGTTCACAGCCGTGGCTTTGAAGCAAAGTCACGATGGTTCAGGATTTTTGGTAATGGAAATTTGCTTTACTTGCTGAAACATAAAGTATCGACATTGGACATTGGAATTCCTTCCAGGAACATAAAGTAACTTAGAAAATGGCTCTATCTCAGTGGAGATTTTATGCCAATAAGAAGAAAAAGATGTAGATAGGACAGTTATGCCATTATGAGCAGTAGAACTCAAAACAGCTGTACTTCACTTCAACTCCTGAAGTGACCGTGATTTTGAAAAACAATTTCAAAACATTTTAGTTGCCTGTCTGACAGTCGCATGCGAAGCATTTTCTCAGCAACGATGACTGCGATTCGGCCAGTAATCCGGATTATCCCCTAGCAAACACCAAGACTATATCCAGTTGTGCCAAAATCATTCCACGAAATGGTACCAAGCAAATGGGGAAAATGGCATGCTTTCCACATTGTAGTGTGACGTATTAGCCTGTAACGGTTGTGGTTCCTTTTATTGTTGAAAGTACTTGCCATTTGACATAAGCGGTAGATATATGAAATAGATTTTCGGTTTAAACGTGGCACACTTGACTTGAATGGACCTTGCGGTAGACTTGGCAATTTCTATTTAAAAGAATTGTAGGATTATATGAAGTATATACCACGAATTCAATTCATATTCAATGATTCTCACACAGGTAATTAGAAATGTAAAAAATAGGTGTAAATAGGTAAGAGACATCGTCCATTGATGATGTCTTTTAATCGAATATGTTTTGACTTAGAAAACACCAACAAAGTTATCATCATCAGAACTTTCATTGTATCCTTAAAACAAAAGCGTTGAATTCATGACAAACTTGACAAACTTGATTCAAGTATTTAAACTTGTTTACGTATAGTAGTAATCTGGGTTACAGCCATTACTCATCGTCTTGCAGCGATTATTTTACCGGGTTACAGATTCGGAATTTAATTTGCGTTGCTTGTTGAGAGTTGTGCTAACATTGCACTGGACCAGAGCTGCATTGCATACCTACAACTACATGCAGTATGATGAAAAATTGCTGTAGTGCAAATAATTGCTTCCAGAGAAGAAGTGATACGAATGCATGTTCAGCGTGCATATGTGTGGCCGTAGATCTATGGGTATGAAGTATTCGCATTTATATTCACAGAGAAACCGACAGAAAAGCAGAGCAAACATTAGCTTAGACATTTGAAGCTGGCCGAGACCCATTCCGTCTCCAACCTACTCTCGGATGAAACAAAAAGTTTATTCATATATTTTAATTATTTGTGTAAAATATCCTGACATCCTCTTGGATAATAGTTGTCCCTTCCTGGAGTTTTGTGCTATTTCCACTTTGGTGGGCCAAGATGAATTTTGCTATGGAGTACGAGCGGAAAAAGGAGTAGCAAGTCGGGTGTGATAATAGCAAACGTTCTTTTCAGTAGCAAACGAGCTGGCACAAAATGCAAGTGACAACTTTTGAAAAGATGGGTTTCTCTATTATGCATCTCAGCTCAGGCACTGGACGAGGGCACAGAAGCAGAAAAAAGTTGTTATGAGGTCCGTTGGAATAACACATTTGACTTGGACGTTAGTTCGTGCTTTGGACACACAATCAGCTCCGAGTACCGGCTGTGATGAATAAGTTCGGCCATAAGAGAGTCATTCGTCCATTTACCGGGTGAGGCAGCTAATTTGATTTCCCTACAGCTATTTGTGGCTGAAGCTGGGATAGTATGAATAATTGGAAATGTGGCAGATCCGGAAGTATTCTGAGAGGATCCATGTAATTTGTGCTAGAAACTAGCAATGATTAAAATCTATACCAAGATGTGTAGTGCATTGTTGAAGCGATGAGGATCTCTTTGATTATGACGTGCGTTAAGACATTGCTCATAAGATTCCATTATACTTACCTTCGTGCTATACGTAAACCAATTCTTTCTGCTCTCAAAAGCTTTTAAAACTACTTAAGTCTTCTCAGTGCTAAAAGTGGGTTTAAAAACTGTCACTCTACGTGGCAAAAATAGAAGAAAGGACGTTTTCCGCAATGCGCGCTTCCTTCAAAAGGTGAAATGGTTAATGGTAATAATTGCATCGAAATGAGCAACCAGATCGATGCTTTAGACAAATTTTCCGAACACCAAATCGAAGCAGTCTCTAGTCTCTAGTAAGGGTATGCGATATGGATTTTTTCCATGTCGATACGAAACGAAACGATACGCGGAATATCTTGCGCTGATAATGACAAAACGAAACGAAATTTAAAAATGTTTCGTGTAACTCGATACGAAATCAAATATCTCACGGAATTTTTCGAAACGAAACGAAATTTTTGAATTTGTTTCGCGGAATACACGTTTAAGTTTTTTTCTTGTCAAAAGCTGGAAATTCGACCATAGGTATAAAAAACGTATTTTTAAATCCTCTACCATATGGAGACCTTAGTGTTGCTCAGCGGAATCCTTACATGTTTTGGTAAGACTCTTTTCTGTTTGTTTGAAATTTTCTGAATAACTCTATAAGGTTTCATTTCAACATATCTGACATTCACACAAGGCAATGAGTGGGTTTAATTTAAATGTTACAACTAAGAAGTGGGTCGAAAAGCAGTTACAAACATTTAAAACAATCTCAAAAATATTGAGAGGAGCCCAAAATTAATTTGATTTTTAGAAATGCCTTACAATTTTTTTAATCATGTGGATGTGATGTTATGCTAATATATACCATAAAACATGGAATAATGATATTCTTTTTCTTACTGTACTGTATGCTTTGTGGCATGAATGAATGAGATAGGGGACACAAGTCGATAAGTGATTATGAAAACATTAAACTGAGAAGCAGACTCTGTCCCAGTTGGAACATAACGCCAGAAAGAAGAAGAAAAATAAGTAGAACATAGGAATCACTGGAATATTTGCTTTAGTATTTGCTGGAGTATTGAATTAAATTAAATTGTAAAGAATCCATCTACACATACCTAAGAAATCAATCAAGATAAATTTAAAAGAACTGCAAAAGTTATAAACACCAAGAGATATTGCGGCAGCAACTTAACCAGGATTGCCTATTGGTGTTAATTTAGAAGTTCCTAATAATTTTTTTTGGAAAAGCCTTGATTAACTGTGAATTAATTCTTGGAGGGATCAAATTTGGAGAAAGCAAACTTTTAGAATAAACCTTGTAGAAAATACTAAAGTTATTTCTATCATTTTGAAGAGCAAATACTGGAGAAATGATCCTATTCCAAAATCTGTGAAGGAATTTCTGGACGATTTCTGGAAGAATTAAGGATTGTCGATATTATCTTATTTTCAGATTCTTTGTTTAAAACTGACTACAAAATCACATTTTCACTCAATTTCGTGCCTCGAGAGTTTTAAATATATTCAAAAATATCGAAAAAAAAGCTTTGAACCTGTACTACATAGCATAGAGGAACCGCAAATAAGGCTGACAAGTTCACCCATGTACGTTCAGACAATCCGTCTTTCAATGAGCTAAATTTAATGTTTGGCTCATTTTTTTTCTCGGGATTTAGATGTGCGAAAATCGAAAAAAAAATGTTGCGCTTTTCCATTGTGAAATACCCTAGGTACCCCGCCAAACTTGAATCTATATCCGGAACCAATTTCGATGGTGCATGCAATGCATGAATCAAATTTATAACTGATTTGGCGAAACTAGAGAATTTTGAAACTTGATGTCGGTATTGAAAAGGTTAAGACTTTTGCCTTGCGGCATTTGGCTTCTAATACTTGTAATGATATATTATCAATATTCGCATTTTTTTATTGGGGGTCGTGAGGAAATTATGTCACGTTATAAGAGGAGAGAGGAGTTGGTGGTGTGGTACAGCGTGAATAAACCTAGATTCACTTTTCGATAAAAAAAAAAATAATGTATGCATCTTACTTGTTTAAGGTGAATATAAATCGAAAGCATACCTCAGAATTTCAAGAGCACAAATCTAACGAACTCGACAGCGGTTCAAGCTGAACACTTGATCGATTGGCCATCGAATAACCAATCGATATAGTTTTCAGCTTGAATGGACGTCTGGTTCTTTAGATTTGTGCTCTTGAAGATTTAAGGTGTGGCTTTGGATCACCCAAATCAACGCGATTTTTTACGGCGATAGCGACAAACAATCGCTGCGATTTCGCTGCTACATATAGAATTTTTTGACACAACAACGAAATCGCGGCGATTTTTTGTCACCATCGCGGAAAAAATCGCGTTGATTTGGGAGAGCTGATCTTATGCTAAGTGACGTCATAGCGGGAAAGCAAGAGAGAGAACTAATGCACGCGCATCAATAATCTGCACCACCTGAGCAAATCCAGAACATCAGGGACTCACGCTCCGCAGCTTTTTTACATTTGTGTACAAACAGTTTTTGCGATATATTAACGGATTTGCTCAACAGGACACGCGATGTTTCCCGGAGGAAACCGTGGTTTTGCTTTCTTCATTCTTGTGGAAGATAACATTGCGGTAGTTCATCAAACGCAGTTGTTCCTTTCCTGGGCTATTCGCTGCGAGTAATTTAGGACAAATTGGCAATTTTGGAAACTTTACAATGCTGTGCAGTTTATCATATCCTGCGGACCAGTCAATACTACAGTCAGTGATGCATTTTGAACTGAACGCGAGCCAAAACTGAACGGAGCAAGTTCAAATTTTTCTCGAGAACGCAGTAGACAGTGATCTCCCGAGCCGGAGCCCACTGCTGCTCAGATCGCAATGCACTGCAATGGTAATCAAAGCATAGATTTAGGTTTTTAACAAGAAAAGATTTCCTGAATCAATAGTGAAACCAATTAAGTTTGAAATAAATATATTATGTCTTGCTTTGAGTACCTTTTAAACAACTTTAGCGCGGTAAGATTCCGTGAATGCTGGCAGCACAATCTGCGTTCAGTTTTTTGCTCACTAGCGTTCAAATTTTTGAACTGAACAATGAGCAAGCCTACTTGATCACTCCGTTCAACAAATTGAACTGGAACGCGAACTGAACGCGTTCAAATGCATCACTGACTACAGTCATCCAACAGTTATGGACAGCACACAGATATGGATCAAAGTTGGATTAAACGGAGAATATCTCATCAAATAGAGTAGCAATTACGCAGAACCTATTTTACCTACGCGAACCATAAATCTATACAGCATCGCAATCAACAATAACATGCTTAAACACTTTTGTTCCATTTGTAGGAAATAAAATTTCATACATATGCCTAGGAGCGTCGATTCATATTTGTGGGGCATTGAAACCCATACCACAGTTGGTCGGTGTTCAGACAGACCGGACTAGATAATATTTTGGCGTTCTAAAGATACGTTAAGGACTCAATCAAATGTGATTTTTCCTATGCTATTTTTATACAGATGTATCATCAAATAGATAAGTTCCATTATTACAGCAAATAACACAAATATTTGGATATTTCACATGCCTGGGAAAAGTTTTTCTGGAACCATGAAAAAACACTTGGTTCAGTCTGTCTGAACACCGACCAGTTATGAATCTAAGATAAGACGATTCCTAAAGAAACGCCAAAACGTATGCTTTCACTAGCACACCATTCGTTTGCCTCGCAGATAATTTGCTGTTATAGTGTTCTGATCCATGATATGAATAAGCCATTTTATGAGACGTTTCGAATCATATGGTTTCCGTTTGTTTACCAGCTTTGAAAGTTTCTGGCGGGCCGATTTATTTACGTTTCTTCTAGCGCTACATTTGGAAGGAGCTTATTCAACAATGGCGCTGGTGGCAGTGTAACAAAGTTTTTAATTTTCGCATGTAAAATTGAAATCAGCAGGCAGAGAAGATATTTTTCATTTACAGGTAACATAATACATGTAAACCGAGTAGAAACATGCGCTGAAAGAGACGGGGACATCATCGCCAACAAAAATGTGACCCGCGCCATTCAGATATCAGGCTAGTTTTTTGAACAACAACAATGAACGGCCCGCCAGAAAACGTCATTCGAACGTCTCGTAAAATGGCTTATCGATTTGATCCGTAATACGGACCCATTTTTGACTGTAGCTAGGAGTAGAAGCGAACGCTTTGCCTTTTTTTTTTGTTCGAAATTAAACTCGAATTTCGCGAAATTCCGTTTTATTTCGTTTGTTTTCAATTTTCCGTGGAAATATTTTAACAATTTGGCGAAACGAAACGAAATAGCAAAATACAAATTTCGCCTGTGCGAGTTCCGTGGAATTCCGCGGAATTTCGTTTCGAAGCGTATTTGACGGAATCATTCGGTATTTCGCATACCCTTAGTCTCTAGGCTCTTTGATTCAAATGAGGAAACAAAGAGTGCTGCCTATCGTGATCAGTTGTTCAGAATTTGAGGGATTTAGGCAAGAAATCTTGAACTTCATTAGGGGAATCAAGGTTTCTTTCCAAATCGCAAAGAAAGGAGACTGTCACGTTTTGCAGGAAACTGTTAAAGATTGCGAACTTCTTCTCAAACATCTTGAAGAGAAGAAGCACAATGTTTTTACTTATTACGACAAAACTGAAAGTTTGTTCGAATTTGTCTTGAATGGTCTCTCAAAAGACTATGAGTCACATGAAGAGATAAAAAATGGAATATATGATTTACTTGGATTTACCCCAGTCCAAGTAATCATTACGAAAAAGAGAATCCAATCTGGCATTCTTCGGAAAGGGCTGTCTCAAGAATATTATTTAGTTCACTTCAACAAAAAAGATCTGAATAATAATAAAGCTTTAGAAAAAGCAAGACTTATGTTCAATGTCCGTGTGACATTGGAACATTTTTAGAAACCTGGAGGAAATTTCCAGAACCCCACTCAGTGCCGTCGGTGCCAAAAGTGGGGTGATGGAACAAAACATTGCTACTTGGATGCTACACGTATGATTTGCAGAGGTTTTTCTCACATCTGTCTTGTGATGCATGATATCACAAAGTTTGTGTGCGCAAATTGCGGTGGCAATCATAAGGCCAACTTTTGGGCTTGTCCTTCACGTAGGCGAGGTTCGTACCAGGCAGATGAACGTTTTCATTTCCCCTGGTAGGGTATCGAACAATGCTCATTTTTAAGTTAACGATCGCAAGATTAAGAATCATACCCATCAGGAAGATTCTTTCGAATCTTTAAATTTCGAATGGGTCTACCCAAGGAAAATCCTATGCCGATAGCGTAGCAAATGGTGCTTGGTGTATCGATCTGTACCTCAGGTTCCCAGAATGAGTCCTCTACCGTTGGCAGGACTTACGCCCTACGTGAGAGCCTTCACTTTTGTAGGGCTAGACTATTTCGGATCTCTGGCTGTTCTCGTTGGGCAGACAAATGTCAAGCGATAGGTTGCCCATTGTCCACAGAATCGTGTAAACAGGCTATTTGTAAATTCATTGCACGGAGAGGAGCTCCTCAGGAGATTTATTCGGATCAAGGAACGAATTTCCAAGGAGTTATCGGTGAATTGGCAAGGGAAATGCAGTCCATCAATGAAACACTCGCTTCTACCATCACCAATCACACCCAGTGGAGGCTCAACTTTTCGTACGCTCTGAACATGGGAGACGAGTGGGAGAGACTTGTGCAATCCGTAAGAAGGGTCTCAGCAGTTTACTGACGGACAGACACCCAGATGATGAAACTTTGTCGACAGTGTTTGCTGAGGTAGAAACGCTCGTGAACTCACGCCCACTGACCAACCTACCCTTAGAGAGTGAAGAACTCGAGGATTTGACGCCCAATCATTTTATTCTCTTGTGCTCCAGCGGGGTGGTTCAACCAGTTCCGAGGCCAACATATAAAGCTGCTGCTCTTCGTGCCAGTTGGCATACGATTCAATTCAGGAAATGTTGGATAACTTCTGGAAGAGTTGGCTCAAGGAGTACCTTCCAGTTATGTCACTTCAAACTAAATGGTTTAGAGAGTTGCAGAATGCTCAATTTAGAGATTTGGTGATGATAGCTTATGAGAAGAAGAGAAACAGCTGCACGTGAGGATGAATATTCCGAATTTATCCAGGAAAAGATCGAAGAGTTAGGAGAGTAGACGTGCAGACTACGATGAGAGTTCATCAAGGGCCTGTTTCCAAGTTGGCTATACTGAACGTCACTGGAGTTCCTAGGTATAGCTGAAGGTCCGGGCAGCGATACGGGTGGGAATATTTGCGCGACGCAGTCTATTGCGTTCAGTACCCCCCAATCAATTGCAATTTAACTGCAGACTGTTAAAATTATTTTACCCCCAAACCCGTTAAAACTGTAAATAAAATGAGTTAAAAACAAATTGTTAAAAAACATGAATGTACTATCTAAAAAACGACGCGAAAACACAGAAAGACGGAAAACGAACGAAGAAAACTAAAAACTGTTGGTTAACCTAAAATAATTATATTTAATTGAAATCAGTAAACTGTTTGTTGTAGCTTGCCAACAACGAGTTTGACTAAAGAGGTTTTCGAAACTCCATCCATCCGTCCCGGAACAATAGTACTAATGATTTACATAGCATATCTAACAAATATATAATAGAATTAATAATAATTCTAGGCAAATTTTTTCCAATCTTCCAATTGCCACGATTATTGCGTTATATATTTAAACTAGGTTAGCTCAAATTTATTGAAAGCTTTTTTTCATATAAATAAGTGAAATCAACTCACCGGTAAAAATCTGAACTGCTGCCGCAAATGAAATGTTATTTGTTGTTAGCAAAATTTCAATAAAAGATCAATTTTGTTTCACACAACATGCGAGTGGGAAGATTTTATTGCGAACTTATCTGTAACCTTATGCGACCTGATTAATGATAATGACTTACTTTGTATGTGTTTACGAAAAGAATCGAATTGTACGAATGAACCAAGAATATAACGTTTTATGCGAGTTAACGCGTCAACCAAACGATTTATTTCCCTGTATTGCGGATGTGAATCAATTTGTATAAACAAACCACTGTTTACGGAAATGCTTATGCAATTTTTGTTTGTTTCAGTGATATTATATGCACGTAGGAAAACAAAACCATTACATTTGAAATTGGCTAGCGTTAGTCGCCAATCTGTAGCAATCTAATTTCACGCTACACAAGCAATTGTAGTCCCCCAGAAATTAGCTGCGATGCAAAACTTTTTTAATCGTATCATAGTGTCCCATTATCGTCTGCATACATTACCTCCATTCTTTACGATTCTTCGCTTGATTGTGCTCGCTATATTTCCCCAACCCATTTCGAACACAATCCGACATCAGCCCAGTAATGGCAAAACTTTCCCTCATTTTATAGCTGATGATGCACTTGATCCCTATATAGCAACTGGCGACGATACGCTCTGTGTGGTTGCTGTTGGAAGGGAAAGAATTTTCTAAAAGTGCAATTTCAGACTCGGTTGCCAGTGCATTCGAAGTTTTTTTTTCCGGCATTCTCCGTCGTTTGACTATGCCTTTTCAAATATCTTCTGTTTCCGCTTTTTCGCGTCGTTGGCAGCCGTTTGCAGCCATGTGTTTTTTTTTCGGTTAGTTACCATTTGCACTTTTAATGGGGGTTGTCCATAAAAATCGCACGAAGCGATAATTTCGTTAGGATGGATTTTACGACAGTTTTCTGAAAACGTGTTTGAAACAACCTAATTATTTTAATACCTTTCTATTGTTATTAAGAGCATGACAGCATTTATGGCGATGGAAGTATTTGCAAAGCAAACATAGCTTTCTGCTGGAAAACTTGTGACTAAAAGAAATTCAGATTGTCTGTGCGGAAGCGTTACTCCAGCAAGTTACAAAAGGCCTATGAGTGTTTGCTGTGGGATGAGTTTCATAGTATAAGTCAGAGAAGTGAAATAAAATGACGAAAAAGCATGTTTTATCAACCGAAACAAGTTAATGCATGAATGAAAAGCTTTGCCAGCGCAAGTGACTGAAAAGAAGCCTTTGTTTGTGTTGAAGATACAAACGCTAGGTCACAATTTGAATATTGTTTGAATATTTTTTTATATCTATGGTTCAGAACAAAAAGCTTTCGAAATTTGATTACATAAAAAAATATGAGAAGTGTAATTGCTTTGTTGATATTGCTTGATTTATTTACCTATCATCTGGCTCTCATACAATTTTTTCGTTGTTAAGCTATGATACAATTTCACATATATATAACGTTCATATCATAGTTTAGTACTGCACTACTTAGTTGTTTGATAGATTTTATTAATCTAATAATAAAATATTTTTCAAGGTACAATCTAGCACTCCACAAACAACAGTTTAATTATTTTTCGAGGGAACAAATCCAAAATAGAACATTGTTTCCAAGAGGCGAAAGTCCAAGAAAGTTTGGGAAACACTGATCTGAATAATTGTTGAAAAGATTTTTAAATGTTCGCCAAAAAAGCTGAATAAATTTTACCAGGTCCCAACAGATGTTCATTCTGGGAACACTTTAGGAATTCCCCAAGAAGAATCTTAGAGACTGAAATTCCCTGTGGAATATGAGAAAAACATGTTTTTATGTTTAAGTTAGGGGCCTTTCTTAGCCGAGTCCGCGGCTACAAAGCAAAGCCATGCTGAAGGTGTCTGGGTTCGAATCCCGGTCGGTCCAGGATCTTTTCGTAATGGAAATTTTCTTTACTTTTCTGGGCATAGAGTATAATTGTACCTGCCACACGATATACGAATGCGAAAATGTCAACTTCGGCAAAGAAAGCTCTCAGTTAATAAATGTGGAAGTGCTCATAAGAACACTAAGCTGAGAAGCAGGCTCTGTCCCAGTGAGGACGTTAATGCCAAAAAGAAGATGTTTAAGTTAAACTTTTTGGATTATATCAAGACGTATATTTGTATAAACTTCTGTATAAGTCTGCAAGACGGAGGTTTTCCTTAGCCGAGTGTTTAGAGTTCGCGGCTACAAAGCAAAGTCATGCTGAAGGTGTTTGGGTTCGATTCCCGATCCGTTCAGGATCTCTTCGTTATGAAAATTTTCTCGATTTCCCTGGACATAGAGTATCACCGTACTTGCCACACGTTATACGAATGCGAAAATGACATCATTTGCAAAGAAATCACTCAAGTTAATAACTGTGGAAGTGCTCATGAGAACATTAAGCTGAGAAGCAGGCTTTGTCCCAGTGAGGACGTTATGCCAAGGAGAAGAAAAGAAGAAGTCTGCAAGAAATAACAGTATAAATGCCCATAGAAATCATTTGAGTAATTTTTAAATTATCTTTCAAATCATTTCCAGTTGAATTTTTGGAGAAATTCTGAAAAAGAAAGAAGTTTTCTAAAAAAGCATAACAAATGAAGTACTTTTATTTTTTTTAGAGAAAACTGTAAAAACAAATTGCTGCTATCATTAAGGATTCTTTCAAAGAAATTCCTGAATTGATCTATCTTTTGTCGTTATTGAAAGGGACAGGAGTGTTTAATAAAAGCTATTGGACTCAGCATTTAGTAAAAAGGCCTTGTATTGATGTACTTTTTCAGGAACAATTCTATCGTAACTGGAAACCTCCAATGTCAATCTGCTTGTAACTCGAATCATAATAACACATTTCAAAATAGCTAAAAATAACGCTTTAATTACTTTGAAAACGGGTTTCTACGAAGCTCTGCGGTCTGCGGAAATTCCATTCCATTTGCCCCCAGAGGGGAAACTGTGTTCCGCTCTGCTTCTGTCCATAGCACAAATCCACAAAAAAACTCTTTTGTTGACCATTCGTTGTCTAATGGATATCAGCTCGTTTGCCGAAAGGGATGATGACCAGGACTGTAAGCTAAATCATTGTTTCTACATTTATGGTACTCGTTCTGAGAACAAAAGGCGCCACATACATGGGACTGCATTCTGAGGTGGAGGAGCAGAGCATCGATAGCTACGACGACACACGAAACAAACGAACCAAAGTAATGATGAAAGCGGAAACATTCCCATTGAAAAAGGGACTTCCTCTTTGACTGAACCGTTTCCGTTGTCGCCGTTGGTTGGAACCGTAACCCAAACTGTTTCCCATTCTGCACACTAGTCGGAGTATGCAACGAGGGTATGACCTATGATCTAGCTGATACGTCCAACGCGAAGACATAACCAGGATTAGCATTTGGTGTAAAGGGTTGTGAGGGAAATCCTATTGCTGTCTGTTATCTTTGGTTGTCCTCTGAAAATTAAATTTCACTATATTAGAAAGCTATGTTTGGCTGGAAATTAGTTGGAATGGAAGCTGATGTGGTGAATGATTATACTATAGCGGCTGATATGAACTTTGCTGTTGCAAAGGATTGTGGGGAGATGTAATCCTAAGTCACAAAATAGATGTACACACTTAAACGGATTCGCCGAGAACTCAACAGCAGATATCTCGGTAATAATTCGACGATTCTCGGTAAAACTTTTACCGGAATCTCGGTAAACGTTTACCAAATCTCGATAACGTTCGCCGAGATCTCGGCAAAAAAATTGGATTGCCGAAATCTCGGTAAAATAAGTACTGAGATTCGGCATTGAAAATTACCAAATACTCAGCTGTTGGGTTCTCAGCGAAAAATTTTACTGAGGTCGGTGAAATAATTTAAGTGTGTAAATGAAGGTATGGTTAGAGCAAACCGAGCTCTGATTGATTAATTTAAAATTCTATAAATCCATGGTGCAAATGAAACTTGAGAGCAGTGCTTATCGTATCGTATTAGAGTGATGCAAATTTTGAAATTTCAGCTCCCCTATGCTTAAACGATTTTAATTATGGTAAATAGCATCCTCCCAAAGTTTAAAGTGATTTGGAAGAAATTTGACTGTGCACACGCCATTTGAAGTTCATTTGGAGATTATTATGGAAAACGCCAATCTTTTGTGTTCAGCCCTCTATCTCTTCGTCATAATATTTTATGAAAAAGTGAACAAATTCTTCTAATGTGAAATCCTCTCAGCTACAACTTTGCCGAAGACCACTTTTTGATTGGACGTCAGGATAGATTGTTATTCATCATCATAAAGTTGGTTTGCATGTTTGCAACGGTTCGGCAGGCAACAATGGTGCTACTGGCGGGAAGTAATCCAGGCTACTATGTTCTACAGCAAAAAAGCAGTGTTGTTCTGAAAGTAATGGAATGATCATCTCAGCATGATAATGACTTTGTTATCAATAATAACAAATTATCCTTACGTCCTATCGAAATGTGATCTTCGGCAAAGTTGTAGCTGGGAAGTTTTCACATGAGGTGAGTGTGTTCACTTTTTCATGGATTATTATGACGAGCAGTTAGAGGACTGAACACAAAATGTTTGCCTTTTCCACAGTCATTTCCATATAAACTTCAAATGACGTGTAAATGAGAAGTACTTAGTATTAAGCGAAACAGTACTATGGTATAAGGACTGTGGACACTTTGTTTATGCTATATCTTTTTTATTTATTGATAAAATCGTAATCGGGTTTCTGTGCATCGTTCAACTATTATTCTACAATGCTATGAAAATATAAGATCTTGGAAAATGCTTTTGGTTGAAGAGCTAAATATTTTTTTCCAAAAACTCTTAAGAAAAGCTGATTGTTAAAGTTTAACATTATCTCTCGCAGAACAAAAATCCTTATTTTTATGAACAAATTGTATGTTTGTATCCTTTACTATTTTACTAAAGGTGTAGCTTAAAATGAATTATATTCCACAATTCACTGACATAAGGTGTAGCGGTAAACGCGCAGCTATTCAGCATGACCATGCTGAGGGTCGTGGGTTCGAATCCCGCTGGTCGAGGATCTTTTCGTAATGGAAATTTTCTCGATTCCCAGGGCATAGAGTATCTTCGTACCTGCCACACGATATGCACATGCAAAAATGGTCAATCGGCAAAGAAAGCTCTCAGTTAATAACTGTGGAAGTGCTCATAAGAACACTAATCTGAGAAGCAGGCTTTGTCCCAGTTGGGACGTAACGCCAGAAAGAAGAAGACGAAGAAGGTTACATTAGTGATTGATCCATTTATGCCCAAATTTGTTGATACACCATCCTTTCACTCCCAGCAAAAGAGGAAAGTAAAATGCGTGTTTAAAACTAGTTTAAAGACTATATTTCTATAAACGAGAGCTAAATCGTGAGTTTTAAACGAAGTTTTAAGTATAAATTTTACTCTTTATGGTCCTTTTACTTAAAAGTCTCATACTTTTAAAATCATGTTCGCATATTTATCGATCTACAGCAAATTGTAAACGTTTTTTTTCTCCGGATATTTCAATTGGTAGTCTCAGAATAACGTATTTTGAAAATAAAATGTGGAAAATAAAATCGATTTTATTACAGCAGTTTTTCCCATTTTGATTATTGTCATTGTGCTTCGAAAGGTCTTCTTAAAATAAATCAATTGTTTTTCGATTGCCGTTGGGATTATGTAACTCTTTGAAGGCGTAAGTTAGTGCTAATATTAATAAATATTAGCACTTCCGTCAGGACGTACTCTAAACCAAAAAAAAATCTACTCATATCAGTTCTCTTCAAATTTAAAATATTTTTCTCCAAAAATATCAGGGAAAAATGATTTTATTATATCTGTAAAATTGTTGCACCAAAAATAACTTGATTTTTTCCATCAGGCTTCTGATTGATGTTGCTTTCGAAGAGCAAGCCTTTATTGAAAATAAAAAATATAGATTGTCGAATTTTTCACCCAATGTCTAAAAGTCATTGGTTTTGATAATCTAAAAAAATCGACCGTTCTAAACGTTGTTCCATATTGTTTTGGAGAATACTTTATTCTTACAAAATTGTACAATATTAGTCTTACGATGTACAGAAAACCGATTGAAATTTCATTGATGAATTAAAAAGATACAGCATGTACAAGGTGTCCACTTTATAAAATGAACAGTCCTTATTATTAAATTCGTTAACGTAATTGATGACATAAGCATTATTTTTGAATCATTTCATTTGCCTTTAAATAATTTGCACTTTTAAAAATAATGAAGATTACACGTCATGTAAACTTCATTGAGGTGATGTAAACATGCACAGTACAAACGAAACCTGTAAAATTATAGCGAGTTGAATGTAACAAAAGGACTCCATCATGATAGATTATTATGTGCGATCTTAAAATTACATTGCTGCTGGTTTGAAAATGAGCTATAATTAGCTTTCAAACTAGAAGAATATATAGAAAAGTTCTTAACGGGATTTGAACTCGTGACTTCTGGAGCGATAGCTACAAGCCTGAGCTCTCTCGGCTATCTCACCATCTTAGCAAATTGCTGACGAAAGTTGAACAAGTTCTGCGTAAAATGAGTGTAGGGTAAATTGGTATAATGCGCCCCAACCGGGTTATACGCCCCACTTCATTTTCAAGGAATTGAGGCTTCTTTAACACGTAAATATGATTACATATCTTAAATATCTGCGAAAAAATGCTGTTGCGTATATAAGATCTTTGGGAAGTATGAAAAATCAATAGAAGTACCAAAAATATCGAAAATCAGCTCTTTGGCGTGAAATGTTGGGTCGATAGGCAAGCCTCGTTGTAAATGAAGCCCATCCTTAAATATTGTACTTATTAGAAAAACTTTTACCGGAAGACGACTACCAATGGACCCTTTTAACCCGTATAGGCCTGAGTGAAAGCAAAAATACTAAAACCTTCACCGCTCAGCGAATTCTTTACGGATTCAAATGAATTTTTGTCAGTATACTGGCCAACATATCTAGTTTCTAGAAGTGGACAGAAGAACGCGGAAATATTCATGTGGCCGGAGTTATTCTGGTGGGTTACTGGGTCAGGTCGGGTGAACAGGCACTGTGCGCTTGTACCCCTGGAGGTAGGCAAATTTCAAGTCACAGATAATTTCCAGAATCGGCTATAATGTGGCCACTATATGACGGAATTTTAATAAAATTTCATAATTGTAAACCTTTTGAGAAATGATTGAATTGGATAACTATGAGTTTTGCATTTGATTGATTCTACAAATGACCATTTTCGGGTCCTGGGACGCCTTAAACTTACGATAAAGTGCCCAATTTGTATCTGAACATCTGTGTAAAGCTAATGGGAACGCATTTTAGTGCACAAATATGTATGATTTCTACTTTTCAAGAATTGAAACGGTTTAGTATCCAACAAATCTATAGCCTGTTTTTCCGGGCATTACATGTGAATTGCCACATCCGGTATATTTTAAACGATGCAAAACTCTTCATTTATAATGCTGAATATCAAATCGTAATGATTTATGCAAATTAAAATGATTGTCATTGCTAATAAATAAAGGTAACTTGGCATGCCCCAAAAAATAGCCTATTTTTACCCGACTTGACCCAGTGACCCACCGGAAAAACTCCGACTACATGAATATTTCCGAGATCCTCTGGCCATCTCTAGAAACTAGATATGTGGGCCAGTAAACTGACAAAAAATCATTTGAAACCGTTAAGAATTCGCTGAGCGGTGAAGGTTTTCGTATTTTTGCTTTCACTCAGGCCTATACGGGTTAAGCTTAGCAAGTGGTGGAATTCTCCTTGAAAACATTGCTACAACGCTGCGGAACTGCGCTACGGGAGGGGCATATTGCCCGATTTGATTTGAAACGTCAAGATTTGGACCGTTTACAGAAAACGTCTTGTACTCTTTTTAGACGCTACCTGGCAAGAGAAAGTTGCATGCAGAGCATGGCCAACTAAGTAAATAGCACTTTGACACCAAAAGCTATAGAAGTAATGCATTTGCCACTGCGATAGAGCAGTTTTTCCTTAGGGGGCGTACTATACCTGTTTACCCTATCACAGAATCGCTTCGACGGTAAGCGGTTTCATCGAGAAGTGATTGAAAGAGTACACGGTAAAAAATCAGCACGTTCGATTGAATAGATTGATCACTTGACTCAATTCAAAACATCAATCACCATGATTTGAAGAGTTCTAACTTTGGATTTGCTCTACTGTCTCTAGAACTAGACTCTGAAGTGAAAAGTTGTTGATTTTGAATATTATGTCTTTTGTGTGAAAGCAATCATTGACAGCTCGTTGTAGAAAGTGATTGAGATCAATTCAATCCCTTTCAACATATGCGAGTTGGTGTCGAGGTAAGACACTAGACTTGCACTCCGAAGATTGTTGGTTCAAATCTAGGTCAGGCGGAAAAGTTTCTTTTAACATTTTTTTATTTCAATTCAAAACATGCAACGTTGAATTCAAGTGCTATTACCTTGATTTTGTCAAGATTCAACAGTAGTGCAAATCCAAGTGCAGAACTATTGAGAGAATGGTGCTTATTTTTTACCGTGTAGTCAACAATGCGGAGCGTTCTCTCGATCGCGTGATTGTTGAGCATGCCTGGGTTTGTTTTGTGGCAGATTCATGTAAATTTCTAGCGGATTTAACTGGAATGTAGTTGGAAGGGCCAACTATGATCATATTTGCTTGAGCTGTTGGCTAACGCTTGTAATTTTCAAATGCCTGCCACAATTTTTCGTCGATGTCCAAATTGCGTGCTGATTAATATTCATAAATTTTTGCTGTGTGGAGACTTGTAAGTTTAAGCTTTAAACATGTAAATTTGTGTTAAACGCCACGTAAACTACAGACTATTGCTGAATTACATGACTGCCCATACTCGCAATACAGTCCCATCAGGAAAATCATCATGTCGAGAAAAACGCAATTGAACATTATTGCAAAGGTTTTCGTAACGCCGCTGCAGGCAGCAGAAAATTCTAGTGACATTACTCAACACATTATCATTAGAGTACAAGAAAATGAACAACTAATAAAATATTGTGAATGCGGTTGTTTTTTATATACAAATCCAAGATACTTGCCAATGGGACTCGTTATCCGAGTACTTTCCTCTTCAAATTCAAATATACCCGCATACCAGTCCCATTACTTGGGACTCGCTTACTTAGTTATCGCGCATCTTGACACATTTATTGCCAAGTTTATCATGGATTCCAAGGGACTTTTCCTTTTGCTACTATAGTGCTTTCATATTTTAATTGTGATACTTATTATACAATATAAAATAATATGGTGGTGATAGTGACAGTCCTCAAGACATTCCTGGGTTTGATGAATGCGTTGCGGCCGGCCATATAGGAAAAGTAGTTAGGATTCACCTGCAGCATGTTGTAGTATCTGACACACAAGTACTAAGGCGGGTAAGTTTTGATTAGCCTGATTTCGAAAAAGCTGTTGGACATTTCTTAGATATCCATAATGCTGGCTTTTCATTGGATTTTTTTAATTATCACCATTAGTGTCGCTAAACGTACTGCTTGACCAGTCGACGATACCAGTGGTGGTATGCTAATTCCCATGTTATCCCAAAAAGCCTCCCCGCCATGTCGTTAGAAAGATGAAACTACCGGAGATTTAGGTAATTGGTCAGAAGACAAAAGTTATGACAGCAATAGGTTTGACTTAGAGGGAAGCTATTTATCTTATTTTTAATTTAGACTCTCATAAGGACTAGATATGTTTCAATCACTCATCGCACCAGAAGCATTCTAGAAGAAAATTAAAAACAACATTTGTTATGGAGTGCAGATAGTTTAAAACACTGTAATTTGTAGCATTTCTTTTTCTTATTGGATGAAAACTACGATGCAAGATTACAGAAATCATAATAGGAATAAGGGTACATGAATTTCGTCGTAATCTACTAGTGGGACTGTTATGCGGGTACTTTCAATATGGGACGCACATGATTTGGTATTTTTTTCGCATTTTGTCCATACAAAAATACAATTTTAAGTATGATACCATGAAGTACACTAACAATAAACATGATTCATGAAGAAAACTCAAAAGTGATGAAAATTGAAATGGGACTGTTTTGCGAGTATGGGCAGATGACATATCAATGAAGTTCATATGACATTTTTTGTAAATATCATCGGTATAACATCAAACTGTAACTGGCAAATCACCCGTCACGCAGACAACCACTAACGAAGGAAAGACACGTCTTTCTTTGTATTCCACTCCACTACGACTGATTGATCGGTGAACAACGATCGGGACGAGACGAAACAAACACACAGTTGTCATCTTACTTCACACATCTCCCTCTCTTTCCGGAGAAAATGAATTGGCTATAAAATAACGTACTTTGAAGAAAAATAGCCTTGGCGGTACTGCCTTACCGATGCATACTGATCACCCTTCTTCAAATGAATCAAATCAATTTCTGCGTCAACCCCATAAAAATAATTCTGGATGAGTACCTCAGTCCTCCATCAAGCATCATCATTAAAAAAAAACCAACAGAATGCGTAAGATCGACAATTTGATGTCTCCACCTACCCTCAATATTCCGTTGTCGCATACGGGGCTTATTGAAGTTATCCTTTAACACGGCTCGTTGTTCTCGATGCAGCTGATTTCATCTAATTCGGGAATGGTGTCAGTCCTCCATCAAACACCAAGTATATCTCTTTGAGCAGTACAGTCCACAGTCACCTTGCTTCCAGCAATCCCATGTTCACCTCAAAGATTCAATACCTAAAACCAGTCTTGGGAACTGTGACCACAATTCACCACAGTTCATCGATTCTGCCATTCCACCAAAACACAAAGCAGCAGCAGCATCAATGCCATCAGGCGTTGCGCTGCCAACGGTTCACACACTGCTTGACTGTTTTTGTCTCTCCACTATGACCATTTTCGGGCAGCCATTCCAAGCTGAATGATTGAAAAAAGTGTTAAATCATTCAATCGCTAATATTTTGCTTGTGTTTTCAACTAATTCAAATCTATTAGCTCTAACAGAAAGACCACAATCATTCCGTTACGATACATATAAACAAGTTCAATTTCATACTGCCTTTATCGAGCAAAAATGCAAAACCCCGAAAACCGCAAAAATCGTGTCACCACTGTGCTCGAGTCATTTCGCATTCGGGGTTGATAAACGTTAGGAAGAAGAAGATTACATTTTTGAAGAGCCGTGACATTTTTTTGTTTTGAACCGTCATGGTTTGCTTTGGATTTTGATGGTCGTGTAGAAAGATGTAAATGTAGAGGCGGTAAATGTTTGCTCCAGTACTTTTCTCATCCCTGCCTAAAACCCACGTTTCATCTCACGGAAACCAACAAGCCTTCTGATAGCAGCACGACAATGCAATGATTCTCTACTCTGCGAACTATAGCGTAAAACATTCCTTTTTTCAAAGGCCAAGTTCAGGATACTCTCTATGATATCTTGAGATCTGGGAAAGGGTCATAAAACATCCTGAACACGTCGTTAGCCAAGTCATGTAGAATACCAAATTCTGCAGTTTAACGGCAATCTCCCTTTGGTGAAACACCAGATCCGCAGTCCTGTTTCAAGAACTTCGATGAAGAAGTGCCCATAAACACAATGAAAAGTGATAACTGTAGTCAAAGCATTTATCAAAGGTGGCGGTCTCCACAACGCGCATTTATCCTATTTTCCGATCTCAGCGGTCCTCTCAGCTCGCTATTAATCAATTTCCAAGCGTGGAAGACCGCTATTTTTTCACTATAAGTCAAAGGGTGCGGTCTTCCCAATGCGCTCTTACCATGTTTACTTAATTCTGCGGTCCTCTCAACCCGCTACAAATCTTTTCCCAACCGGTCCTCTCAACTCTCTTTACAATGTGGCAGTCCTCACAACGCGCACTAACCCTTTTTCCGATGTCAATATTTCTCTCATCTCGCTTTTTTTTTTTTTGCAAGTTGTAGCGGCTATCTCAACTCGCTCCAACATGATTGATAATACCTACCAGCCATCTTGGTTTGCTTTGTCTCGGCCGCATTACATTTATTCTACTACGCAATGGGTGATTATTTTTGTTCAAAAAGTTAAATTTTTTGCTATGACATTGAATTTTAATATCCGTAGCAAAACCTGTCACGTTCGCCAAACTGTAACTGGGAAATCACCCGTCTCGCAGACCGCTTAGGAAGGGAATACACGCCTTCCTTTGTAATCTTCTCCACTATGACTGATTGATCGATTGGCAACGATCGGGCCGAGACGACACAAACGCACTGTTGTCATCTAGCTCCACACAAATCGTATTTTCTTCTTCTTCTTTCTTTGCATTACGTTTCCCGTTACGTGGAGTCGTGTCTTAAGCTTAGTTCTGCTCATAGAAAAAAAAACACGAGTTTTAGTTTGTTTTCGTGGACAAAATGCTAAAATTTTGCATTTTAGAGTAGGAAATGACTTCAAATGATCTTACTTTCATATTTGGAGTTATTTTTGGAATGAAACGTTTTGCCCTGAAGAACAGAGTGCATGCTGCCCCAACAAGGAACTTAACAGTAAATGTTATGTAAAATCCTCATCATTGTGTTACTTTGCCAAATCATCTAATCACCAAGTTACCCAGTCTGTAACTATCTGTTTTATGATTTAAGGTTGCAAATCAATTCAAATCAATTGTCATCAATTTCAAAATAGTTTCTTTCAAAAAATTCTTAGGTCTCAACAATTTCTCGTATGATTCGTTAAGCAAATCTTTGAAAATCTTTCAAGGAATTTATACAATGTAACCAACCAAAGTAGATTCTTAACCATAATTTCGCCTAGAGTTCTTCGGAAATGCTCCAAGCGAACATGGATTCTTTCTCTTGGGTTTTTGCTCTAAAAAATCCATCGACGAATGGTACAAGAATCTTGGTAGAATTTCTTCAATAAATCAAGCGAAACTTCCTCAAGGAATCAGTATTTTTAATAAATTGAGCAATTGCTATGAATCTGTTTTTTTTTTCTTCTAAATTTTATGAGAATATTACGATTTAAAAAGAGTCTTTCCATCGATTTAAAAAGAGTCTTTCCATCGATCAATACTTCCATACAAAGTCTACACATCACCGATGTCAATCAAATTTTGGCCAAAGAAGGCAAGAAGTCAAATTTTTATGCCAATTGGACCAGTTTTCGGTCCATGAGATTGCCTCACTCGACAGCAGATTTGACTCATGATTTTGCTTGCGTTCCTAAATCTAAACTTTAAAACTTCCAGACGCAGAGCAAAATTAGGCCAATTATTTTTATGGGTACAGTGTTGCCAAATATACGTTTTTACAATTTTAATTCTTTAAATCGATTTTTCATCGAAAGAGTATATTTTTATTCTATTGCGTTTATCAGACTGTCGACAGAACTTTTAAAAATCCCCGAGGTGTATTTAGTCAATCTTGAAAAATTGCGTTTTGAAGTTCAAAAAGTTGGATTTTCCATATTAAATCCCAAGCAAATTAAAAAAAAATATTGCTGAATACAAAATTAGGTTATTCTTGGTTGGTTTAGAACAAAATACATAATAGACAATAAAACAACTGAACCAGTGTTGTCGTATTACCTTTTATTAGTTGAATTGTTTAAATCAATATAAGACTAAGAGAGCTTGAAATAAATTGACATTTTAGTATTGAGTAGTAATACCTTACATCAGTGGCATACCCAGAAAATCACTCAGGAGTTTAGATTTTTTTCGAGGCTGTAAAATGGCACAACATCAATAGGAGTCACAACGTCGATAAGGTACCACTGAAAGGTCTTAAACTATAAGAACCTGCAGGTGAATTCTGGCGCTTTTTTCCTTCGAAGAAAAGAAAATTTTCTTGCTGGTGAGTTACGAAGAAATTTCTTTTCATCGAAGAAAATGTGCACCGGAAGTCACTTACTGATCAATCATTTATTTCTTATATGAATTTCGTAAACGATATAGCAAGGAAGTGGAAGTTTTTACCGAAATTGGGATTCCCTGAAAAGGTTTAGACATGTACATTTTCATGATATTTTTTTTTTCGAGAAAATAACCGTGGAAACAAATTACATCAATTACTTCAGAAAGTGTTGAGTTTCTTTAGAAACATGATTACATTGAAGTGCCTTCGGCGGTTCTTGTGATCTTAAAAAAACTAGTACTTTAAAAATTTTAGAATTGCAAGAAATTGCGTCGTGGATTTTCACAAAAAAATATTCATCAGAAACAGATCGCAGCACTTGAACAACGCAACAGTGAAAGAACTACTTAAATACGTTTTCCCGTTCTCAAGCCATTTCGTGACACACAAACACCATTCTTCTTTTATTTATATAAAAGATAAAAGTTTTATAAAATCTTTTTGAAGAATCGATAGTTTTATTAATGTTTCTTCGGATAGGAAAATTTTGGCCTTTTAAATTAATTTTTTGAGCAATTTATGATGAATTGATTTAATGTATGAATTTCATATATGGTATAATAAAAACGTATGTATAAAAACGTCACACAATTTGACTGAATTTTGTCAAATTGTGATGGTTAATGCGCAAGAAAAATCAAAAAAATGGAAAAGTCATTTTGTAATGGTCCTAAGCAAACAGTTAACATTTCAAAATTAGGTACATAAAAGTTGAGTCCAAAATTTCAGTTGAAATTCTTCTTTTTCTTGAATTTGCCAGTTTTATTATGTAAGAAGTTTGAGTATCTCATTTAGGAAACTCAGCTTTATTATTTAAGAAGCTTGAGTTTCTTATCAAGATGCACAATTTTGCAGAAGGCATAGTGCTCTAAATAATTTCATTTGAAAATTGTTTCTTATTTAAAATTTTATTTTTATTGTCAAAATATGAGATTTGGGTTAATTAAGAGTTTGTTTATGAAAAGCTCTGAATTTCCAGCTTGCTATTTTGAAGATCCTTTGAAACTGCGTTGAAAATTGCGTGTCAATCGGACCTCTAGAAGCTTGCACACTTGGCCAATGCGTACATTATTCTGTTCAACTAACAATAACAAAAATCGTGTTATCAAATTATTACCTTTCTCAAATTTGAGTTCGTAAGAGATATCCACTGATTTTTTTGGTTAGCGGACTTAGTTTTCCACATTCAGGCGTTTTAGCAGTTTGCTTAAAAAGATGGAATCTTGAGAATTATATTGAAACCCGACTAAGCGTGCATAACAAAATTATATCAGCATATGTTATTATGTTATAAGTTTTTTTTTCGAATATAGGTTGTTACAAACTTGATGCAGGATGTTGTTAAAATAACTAAAATTATAACAAAAAGTGTATGAATAGTAACATAAACATAACAAAATGTTTTGATTCTATCACAAACATATCAAACCAAGTTATAATGTTTGATACAAAGTATCAAAATTAATATACTGTTCGATATACGATAATATTGTATATTATTGAAATGCATAACTATCTACTTATTTTGTTATAAAGTTGTTAAAAATGAACAAAAAAATATCTTAAAGGGAAATAAAACACATTATGTTATATTTCTGTTTTATTATGTTCCTAATAAAATTATATCATTATATGATATGCATATCAAATTCTGATAAAATTTTATTATATTTTTGTTACAAGCCTCTAGTTGGGAAACCTAACACTTTATTTCGAAAACGATCAGGCATTATTTTAAAATGTGAATAATTAGTATTTAATTGACTACTGAAGTTTTGTTAAATATATTTTTTTTATTAATAATATTCTGGTCCTGATGAGATACTTATTATTCAATATAACCCACAGTGTAGTACAGATTGAGTGTTATTATAATAAATAATTTAGACAAAGCATTAATATTTCATATTTTTCAAAACAATTATAATTTTAATAATTGTTGTATTTAAGCTAGTGTTCTTAAATTACAGTTCAGCTTAAATTTGTGACGTGCCCGGAAATCAGTTTACTTCTCACAGGTAAATTTTAAAGTTGGGTAAAAAAAACTTTGCTATAATCTAAAGATGGTCGGTATTAAATCAGACTGTATTATGTGCTGTTCAATGAATTAGGTAACTTTAAGAAAGAAACGTTGAATCTTAGGATTGTATTATTCATAAAATCTAAAAAACGACGCTTTTTATTGCTTGCAATACCGCTGCAAACGTTGCACAGATTTCAAATATTCACTACAAAATGTGGACGCAACATTTTTCTTGCAACGCGTGGTGTTAAGTTCAAATTTAATGTTGATCAGTGTATTCGAAATAATTGTTGTAAACTACAAATTGCAACATTGTTCTTAAATATATGTTTGAGGTAAAAATTCAAATTCCTTCTTGAATATAAGATATGGAAATTTGGGATTTTTCTAACAAAACTTGATTTACCATCACCCGACGAAGGGTACATAAAAAATTATATCAGCACATGTTATTATGTTATAAGGTTTTTTTCGAACATAGCTTATTACAAACTTGATAAAGGATGTTGTTAAAATAACTAAAATTATAACAAAAAGTGTATGAATAGTAACATAAACATAACAAAATGTGTTTTAATTCTATCAAAAACATATTAAATCAAGTTATTATGTTTGATACAAAGTATCAAAATGATAATACTGTTCGATATACGATAATATTGTATATTATTGAAATGTACAACTAATATTTATTTTGTTATAAAGTTGTAAAAAATGAACAAAAAAATATCTTAAAGGGAAATAAAACACATTATGTTATATTTTTGTTTTATTATGTTCTGTGGATAATGGATCCTAACAAAATTATATCATAATATGATATGCATATCATATTCTGATAACATTTTATTATATTTTTGTTACAAGGCTCTAGTCGGGCAGTGCACCAGTAGCCGGTCATGCCTCTATCACCGCCCACTAGAGTAAAAATTGATTTTCGTGTCAAAAAGCAACATTTTTCGTAAAGACATGTTCTAGCCACATTAACAACTTTCAAATGCAATTCATTGACATTAGTTTCATTTGTAACAAATAATTTTGTATAATAAAAACACATGACCTCTTGAGCGGCTATTGCATCAGTAGTGATTTTTTGTGTGTTTCAATAACCGCTTATGAAAAAAATTAAACAAAACTATTCAGTATACAACCTTCTTTATTGTTATAGTAGCTATGGTTTAACCATAAATATATCATGATAAAAAACGAAATTCACAGTACATAATGCATTTTTAAGTATGTTTGTCATGAAATCTGTTTACCGTGAGCGGTAATAGGGACACTTACTCTTATTCAATAAACAATTTGAATATTAAAAAAACCTATAAATGTGTGGCTCTTCATGATTATTATTCCAAACGCTTCAGTATCGTGTATTAAAGGATGTATGGAAGCAAATTGCGACAAACACAAATATTTGGCAATATTCGCACGTTCAACTAATTATCTTCAAACTTTCAAGGAGTAGCGGACTTTGGGGCAAGTGTGCCATAGGGGCAAGTGTGCTACCCCTGCTTTTTGTAAAAACTATAATATTTATTTTCTCTTTGAGCTTAACAATACGTTCCCTTATAGTTCACAAAGCAATGATCAAAATATGATGAAAATTGCTCTATTTCTCACGTATTTACATCGACTTGTGCAAAGACAACCAAATTTGAGTGAATTTTTATAAGATTCCGTTGTTTCAAAATAGCATGGTGGAGGGTAAATTATTAACAGATTTTTCTAACGTTCTGTACATCAGGAAACTATTCAAATGTGTAAGTTATTGTGGCATTTGAACGAAAACAATATTTAGTTTTACATGCGAAATTCAGTTTAGTTGAAATGTATACTTATTGGGGCAAGTGTGCCACCTCTTTGGTAAGCAAAAATTGTTGGAGTGAAATTTATAAAAATGTAAACGTCATCAACAAAATCATAATAATAAACCAAAATGAGGCACCGGTAGTAGTTTCTGAAGTATAGTAGGGGAATAACTGACATTTTTGCCCCTGAAGTGATTTTTTCTCAAAATATTCAATAATAACATGTTTTCGGTTATTAAGTACCGTTTTACATAAATTCATCAATATTTTACCGTTATTCAGTGCTGATCTAGATTAATATTATACATATTTGCCGTAATATAAGGGTAATACATATATTGTATTAAATGGATACAAAAATAACCATTTTAGTTATTCGAATTGAGTATTAGGGAGTTACGCATGTTTTGAACCTTGTTATAAAGTATCCCCTTATTACGGTAAACTTTAAATTATTTTTTGAACTATCGATTAGCGTCTGCTTTGTAAGTAATCGTCTTGCCCCATAGTGTCGAAAAATAGGTTATTTTGGATGATATTTGAGAAGCTCCAAAACTAATACTTTTTGAAATAATTATCTTTTTAAATGGCATAGGGGTTATGAAAAGATGTGAAACTAGCATCATGAGGCTAAATTGGTGGATTTTATAAGCTTTAGACAAAGTTAGAGATCAATTTGCTTAAGGTGGCACACTTGCCCCAAATTCCGCTAAAATAAAACATGTCATGAATATTTTTCCATTTTTGTTTTATTCAATTTCAATTCCATATCCAGATGCACGAACTTTTCTCTACACATTACTCATAAGGTCTTGTACAACACTTGGACCAACTGTTCTTCATATCCTCCTCCGATATCACTTCCTTAGGATGTTTTCGAAGTGCCTGTTTTATTTTGACCCAGTAGAATGCAGAACTACTTGGGCACTTCCAAGATTCATTTTGGCTTGAGGGGTTTTTCTCGACCGAATAGTCTGAAACTTTGCAACAAGAAGGACGCATATTGTGGCAAAATATGAGCTCAATAGCTTTAAAAAAAACACTGCCGAAGTGAATCAAAAGTGCCAAAAATAGGATCCGGCTCCCTATTTATCAATTGGTCGCAGTGGCGGTGCGTTCGTGGGGTTGTGATACTTCGGCACCAAATTGACCCTATTTGCCGTGCTTTACCTATCATATTCTGTCGTTCATCGCGATTAGGCGCCTTTTGGACTTTGTACATATGTAGTCCTTCACGCATCTTGCACGAATATTTTGGATAGATTCAGTTGCTTAGCCACATCTCGAACTGAACTCTTGGGATTCCTCTGGATAGCTTGAAGTACGCGTTTGAGAACACGAAACACCGTAGAATGTACCATTTCTAGTTTTCTGCTAATGACATGATAATAGATCCGGATTTTCGGGGTACGAGCGCAAAATTTCTTTGTGCCTCTGCTGTTTTTCCGAGTCCATTTTATTTTGTTGTATGTATTAGTTTTTTGTTATCTTACCCCAGTTTGCATTTGAACGCGTTCAGTTTGCATTCCAGTTCAAGCGTTTGAACGAGGAATCAAGTAGCTGGAAATTGAACGTTGAATGAAAACATTTTATGGCAGATACACGACATATTTCAATGCGGAAGTTTTGCAAGATGTTAAGAAACATTTAGAGTTCCATATATTTTGAGTGATATGTGTTCAATATAGTCGGATGTAGTATTTTTCTGGGTTTTTAACTTCATTGTGCATTTTGAAATGAACGTTCATGAGCAAGTGCAGAATCTTGCACAAATGTTCAATGCTTACTAGGTTCACGTGCAAAATTAGAACACGTTTGGTTCACTTTTAGCTCGCGTTCAGTTTAAAATGCATCACAACAAAAGCTTCTATGAATATACGATTTAATCCAGTCTCAAATTATATGTACAAATATCTTGTGCAAAAACTCATTTGTAAAAGTCTTATAATCCGTAAGAATTTTATCAAATGTCAGTTAAAAGAGGAAAAGCACTAATTTTCGACCGAGCTCTAATATTCGACCCATTCATACGATTTTCGCCTACAGTCACCCCATAGTTATGGATCATACTTGTTTTAATTATGAATCGTGGTTTACGGCCAACCAGCCGAGTGGAAGTTTAACAACTACCGAAAAGCTAAACATTACATATAATTTGCAATTGGATTAGATGGACAAATTGATGTGAAGATTTGCGAAAAAGTTACACGTCTTCTCAGTGAGAATCGAACTCACGACTCCCCGATCTCTAGTTGGGGCGCGTTAACCACTACGCCATGAGAGGACTCATGAACGCAGAAGTTAACCTGAATTCGATTTCAGCTCAATAATCACGTGGTCCTCTTTCGCAAAGTGCACCTCTTTCGGAAGAATTAGATGCCCATCCAAACACAACGCTTTCTATATATATCCAATGCCTAGCCCGAGAGCGCATTGTTTTTTTTTTTAGATATAGGAATAGCACACTACACTAGCCAGCAACTGCGCTGGCTGAGGTTTCTATTGTGTGGGCTTCCAATGGGTCGCGACGTTCTCAAACGACCGGTTACGGAACATGAGTCCGTTGCTCGATAAATACTTGTTTTAATTATGAATCGTGGTTTACGGCCAACCAGCCGAGTGGAAGTTTAACAACTACCGAAAAGCTAAACATTACATATAATTTGCAATTGGATTAGATGGACAAATTGATGTGAAGATTTGCGAAAAAGTTACACGTCTTCTCAGTGAGAATCGAACTCACGACTCCCCGATCTCTAGTTGGGGCGCGTTAACCACTACGCCATGAGAGGACTCATGAACGCAGAAGTTAACCTGAATTCGATTTCAGCTCAATAATCACGTGGTCCTCTTTCGCAAAGTGCACCTCTTTCGGAAGAATTAGATGCCCATCCAAACACAACGCTTTCTATATATATCCAATGCCTAGCCCGAGAGCGCATTGTTTTTTTTTTTAGATATAGGAATAGCACACTACACTAGCCAGCAACTGCGCTGGCTGAGGTTTCTATTGTGTGGGCTTCCAATGGGTCGCGACGTTCTCAAACGACCGGTTACGGAACATGAGTCCGTTGCTCGATAAATACTTGTTTTAATTATGAATCGTGGTTTACGGCCAACCAGCCGAGTGGAAGTTTAACAACTACCGAAAAGCTAAACATTACATATAATTTGCAATTGGATTAGATGGACAAATTGATGTGAAGATTTGCGAAAAAGTTACACGTCTTCTCAGTGAGAATCGAACTCACGACTCCCCGATCTCTAGTTGGGGCGCGTTAACCACTACGCCATGAGAGGACTCATGAACGCAGAAGTTAACCTGAATTCGATTTCAGCTCAATAATCACGTGGTCCTCTTTCGCAAAGTGCACCTCTTTCGGAAGAATTAGATGCCCATCCAAACACAACGCTTTCTATATATATCCAATGCCTAGCCCGAGAGCGCATTGTTTTTTTTTTTTAGATATAGGAATAGCACACTACACTAGCCAGCAACTGCGCTGGCTGAGGTTTCTATTGTGTGGGCTTCCAATGGGTCGCGACGTTCTCAAACGACCGGTTACGGAACATGAGTCCGTTGCTCGATAAATACTTGTTTTAATTATGAATCGTGGTTTACGGCCAACCAGCCGAGTGGAAGTTTAACAACTACCGAAAAGCTAAACATTACATATAATTTGCAATTGGATTAGATGGACAAATTGATGTGAAGATTTGCGAAAAAGTTACACGTCTTCTCAGTGAGAATCGAACTCACGACTCCCCGATCTCTAGTTGGGGCGCGTTAACCACTACGCCATGAGAGGACTCATGAACGCAGAAGTTAACCTGAATTCGATTTCAGCTCAATAATCACGTGGTCCTCTTTCGCAAAGTGCACCTCTTTCGGAAGAATTAGATGCCCATCCAAACACAACGCTTTCTATATATATCCAATGCCTAGCCCGAGAGCGCATTGTTTTTTTTTTTAGATATAGGAATAGCACACTACACTAGCCAGCAACTGCGCTGGCTGAGGTTTCTATTGTGTGGGCTTCCAATGGGTCGCGACGTTCTCAAACGACCGGTTACGGAACATGAGTCCGTTGCTCGATAAATACTTGTTTTAATTATGAATCGTGGTTTACGGCACAACCGAGTGGAAGTTTAACAACTACCGAAAAGCTAAACATTACATATAATTTGCAATTGGATTAGATGGACAAATTGATGTGAAGATTTGCGAAAAAGTTACACGTCTTCTCAGTGAGAATCGAACTCACGACTCCCCGATCTCTAGTTGGGGCGCGTTAACCACTACGCCATGAGAGGACTCATGAACGCAGAAGTTAACCTGAATTCGATTTCAGCTCAATAATCACGTGGTCCTCTTTCGCAAAGTGCACCTCTTTCGGAAGAATTAGATGCCCATCCAAACACAACGCTTTCTATATATATCCAATGCCTAGCCCGAGAGCGCATTGTTTTTTTTTTAGATATAGGAATAGCACACTACACTAGCCAGCAACTGCGCTGGCTGAGGTTTCTATTGTGTGGGCTTCCAATGGGTCGCGACGTTCTCAAACGACCGGTTACGGAACATGAGTCCGTTGCTCGATAAATACTTGTTTTAATTATGAATCGTGGTTTACGGCCAACCAGCCGAGTGGAAGTTTAACAACTACCGAAAAGCTAAACATTACATATAATTTGCAATTGGATTAGATGGACAAATTGATGTGAAGATTTGCGAAAAAGTTACACGTCTTCTCAGTGAGAATCGAACTCACGACTCCCCGATCTCTAGTTGGGGCGCGTTAACCACTACGCCATGAGAGGACTCATGAACGCAGAAGTTAACCTGAATTCGATTTCAGCTCAATAATCACGTGGTCCTCTTTCGCAAAGTGCACCTCTTTCGGAAGAATTAGATGCCCATCCAAACACAACGCTTTCTATATATATCCAATGCCTAGCCCGAGAGCGCATTGTTTTTTTTTTTAGATATAGGAATAGCACACTACACTAGCCAGCAACTGCGCTGGCTGAGGTTTCTATTGTGTGGGCTTCCAATGGGTCGCGACGTTCTCAAACGACCGGTTACGGAACATGAGTCCGTTGCTCGATAAATACTTGTTTTAATTATGAATCGTGGTTTACGGCCAACCAGCCGAGTGGAAGTTTAACAACTACCGAAAAGCTAAACATTACATATAATTTGCAATTGGATTAGATGGACAAATTGATGTGAAGATTTGCGAAAAAGTTACACGTCTTCTCAGTGAGAATCGAACTCACGACTCCCCGATCTCTAGTTGGGGCGCGTTAACCACTACGCCATGAGAGGACTCATGAACGCAGAAGTTAACCTGAATTCGATTTCAGCTCAATAATCACGTGGTCCTCTTTCGCAAAGTGCACCTCTTTCGGAAGAATTAGATGCCCATCCAAACACAACGCTTTCTATATATATCCAATGCCTAGCCCGAGAGCGCATTGTTTTTTTTTTTAGATATAGGAATAGCACACTACACTAGCCAGCAACTGCGCTGGCTGAGGTTTCTATTGTGTGGGCTTCCAATGGGTCGCGACGTTCTCAAACGACCGGTTACGGAACATGAGTCCGTTGCTCGATAAATACTTGTTTTAATTATGAATCGTGGTTTACGGCCAACCAGCCGAGTGGAAGTTTAACAACTACCGAAAAGCTAAACATTACATATAATTTGCAATTGGATTAGATGGACAAATTGATGTGAAGATTTGCGAAAAAGTTACACGTCTTCTCAGTGAGAATCGAACTCACGACTCCCCGATCTCTAGTTGGGGCGCGTTAACCACTACGCCATGAGAGGACTCATGAACGCAGAAGTTAACCTGAATTCGATTTCAGCTCAATAATCACGTGGTCCTCTTTCGCAAAGTGCACCTCTTTCGGAAGAATTAGATGCCCATCCAAACACAACGCTTTCTATATATATCCAATGCCTAGCCCGAGAGCGCATTGTTTTTTTTTTAGATATAGGAATAGCACACTACACTAGCCAGCAACTGCGCTGGCTGAGGTTTCTATTGTGTGGGCTTCCAATGGGATCGGGGAGTCGTGAGTTCGATTCTCACTGAGAAGACGTGTAACTTTTTCGCAAATCTTCACATCAATTTGTCCATCTAATCCAATTGCAAATTATATGTAATGTTTAGCTTTTCGGTAGTTGTTAAACTTCCACTCGGCTGGTTGGCCGTAAACCACGATTCATAATTAAAACAAGTATTTATCGAGCAACGGACTCATGTTCCGTAACCGGTCGTTTGAGAACGTCGCGACCCATTGGAAGCCCACACAATAGAAACCTCAGCCAGCGCAGTTGCTGGCTAGTGTAGTGTGCTATTCCTATATCTAAAAAAAAAAACAATGCGCTCTCGGGCTAGGCATTGGATATATATAGAAAGCGTTGTGTTTGGATGGGCATCTAATTCTTCCGAAAGAGGTGCACTTTGCGAAAGAGGACCACGTGATTATTGAGCTGAAATCGAATTCAGGTTAACTTCTGCGTTCATGAGTCCTCTCATGGCGTAGTGGTTAACGCGCCCCAACTAGAGATCGGGGAGTCGTGAGTTCGATTCTCACTGAGAAGACGTGTAACTTTTTCGCAAATCTTCACATCAATTTGTCCATCTAATCCAATTGCAAATTATATGTAATGTTTAGCTTTTCGGTAGTTGTTAAACTTCCACTCGGCTGGTTGGCCGTAAACCACGATTCATAATTAAAACAAGTATTTATCGAGCAACGGACTCATGTTCCGTAACCGGTCGTTTGAGAACGTCGCGACCCATTGGAAGCCCACACAATAGAAACCTCAGCCAGCGCAGTTGCTGGCTAGTGTAGTGTGCTATTCCTATATCTAAAAAAAAAAACAATGCGCTCTCGGGCTAGGCATTGGATATATATAGAAAGCGTTGTGTTTGGATGGGCATCTAATTCTTCCGAAAGAGGTGCACTTTGCGAAAGAGGACCACGTGATTATTGAGCTGAAATCGAATTCAGGTTAACTTCTGCGTTCATGAGTCCTCTCATGGCGTAGTGGTTAACGCGCCCCAACTAGAGATCGGGGAGTCGTGAGTTCGATTCTCACTGAGAAGACGTGTAACTTTTTCGCAAATCTTCACATCAATTTGTCCATCTAATCCAATTGCAAATTATATGTAATGTTTAGCTTTTCGGTAGTTGTTAAACTTCCACTCGGCTGGTTGGCCGTAAACCA
This sequence comes from Aedes aegypti, assembly GCF_002204515.2. NCBI lineage: Eukaryota > Metazoa > Arthropoda > Insecta > Diptera > Culicidae > Aedes > Aedes aegypti. The sequence continues at coordinate 140,670,904 of NC_035108.1, read as the reverse complement.
CGATTCATAATTAAAACAAGTATTTATCGAGCAACGGACTCATGTTCCGTAACCGGTCGTTTGAGAACGTCGCGACCCATTGGAAGCCCACACAATAGAAACCTCAGCCAGCGCAGTTGCTGGCTAGTGTAGTGTGCTATTCCTATATCTAAAAAAAAAAAAACAATGCGCTCTCGGGCTAGGCATTGGATATATATAGAAAGCGTTGTGTTTGGATGGGCATCTAATTCTTCCGAAAGAGGTGCACTTTGCGAAAGAGGACCACGTGATTATTGAGCTGAAATCGAATTCAGGTTAACTTCTGCGTTCATGAGTCCTCTCATGGCGTAGTGGTTAACGCGCCCCAACTAGAGATCGGGGAGTCGTGAGTTCGATTCTCACTGAGAAGACGTGTAACTTTTTCGCAAATCTTCACATCAATTTGTCCATCTAATCCAATTGCAAATTATATGTAATGTTTAGCTTTTCGGTAGTTGTTAAACTTCCACTCGGCTGGTTGGCCGTAAACCACGATTCATAATTAAAACAAGTATTTATCGAGCAACGGACTCATGTTCCGTAACCGGTCGTTTGAGAACGTCGCGACCCATTGGAAGCCCACACAATAGAAACCTCAGCCAGCGCAGTTGCTGGCTAGTGTAGTGTGCTATTCCTATATCTAAAAAAAAAAAACAATGCGCTCTCGGGCTAGGCATTGGATATATATAGAAAGCGTTGTGTTTGGATGGGCATCTAATTCTTCCGAAAGAGGTGCACTTTGCGAAAGAGGACCACGTGATTATTGAGCTGAAATCGAATTCAGGTTAACTTCTGCGTTCATGAGTCCTCTCATGGCGTAGTGGTTAACGCGCCCCAACTAGAGATCGGGGAGTCGTGAGTTCGATTCTCACTGAGAAGACGTGTAACTTTTTCGCAAATCTTCACATCAATTTGTCCATCTAATCCAATTGCAAATTATATGTAATGTTTAGCTTTTCGGTAGTTGTTAAACTTCCACTCGGCTGGTTGGCCGTAAACCACGATTCATAATTAAAACAAGTATTTATCGAGCAACGGACTCATGTTCCGTAACCGGTCGTTTGAGAACGTCGCGACCCATTGGAAGCCCACACAATAGAAACCTCAGCCAGCGCAGTTGCTGGCTAGTGTAGTGTGCTATTCCTATATCTAAAAAAAAAAACAATGCGCTCTCGGGCTAGGCATTGGATATATATAGAAAGCGTTGTGTTTGGATGGGCATCTAATTCTTCCGAAAGAGGTGCACTTTGCGAAAGAGGACCACGTGATTATTGAGCTGAAATCGAATTCAGGTTAACTTCTGCGTTCATGAGTCCTCTCATGGCGTAGTGGTTAACGCGCCCCAACTAGAGATCGGGGAGTCGTGAGTTCGATTCTCACTGAGAAGACGTGTAACTTTTTCGCAAATCTTCACATCAATTTGTCCATCTAATCCAATTGCAAATTATATGTAATGTTTAGCTTTTCGGTAGTTGTTAAACTTCCACTCGGCTGGTTGGCCGTAAACCACGATTCATAATTAAAACAAGTATTTATCGAGCAACGGACTCATGTTCCGTAACCGGTCGTTTGAGAACGTCGCGACCCATTGGAAGCCCACACAATAGAAACCTCAGCCAGCGCAGTTGCTGGCTAGTGTAGTGTGCTATTCCTATATCTAAAAAAAAAAAACAATGCGCTCTCGGGCTAGGCATTGGATATATATAGAAAGCGTTGTGTTTGGATGGGCATCTAATTCTTCCGAAAGAGGTGCACTTTGCGAAAGAGGACCACGTGATTATTGAGCTGAAATCGAATTCAGGTTAACTTCTGCGTTCATGAGTCCTCTCATGGCGTAGTGGTTAACGCGCCCCAACTAGAGATCGGGGAGTCGTGAGTTCGATTCTCACTGAGAAGACGTGTAACTTTTTCGCAAATCTTCACATCAATTTGTCCATCTAATCCAATTGCAAATTATATGTAATGTTTAGCTTTTCGGTAGTTGTTAAACTTCCACTCGGCTGGTTGGCCGTAAACCACGATTCATAATTAAAACAAGTATTTATCGAGCAACGGACTCATGTTCCGTAACCGGTCGTTTGAGAACGTCGCGACCCATTGGAAGCCCACACAATAGAAACCTCAGCCAGCGCAGTTGCTGGCTAGTGTAGTGTGCTATTCCTATATCTAAAAAAAAAAACAATGCGCTCTCGGGCTAGGCATTGGATATATATAGAAAGCGTTGTGTTTGGATGGGCATCTAATTCTTCCGAAAGAGGTGCACTTTGCGAAAGAGGACCACGTGATTATTGAGCTGAAATCGAATTCAGGTTAACTTCTGCGTTCATGAGTCCTCTCATGGCGTAGTGGTTAACGCGCCCCAACTAGAGATCGGGGAGTCGTGAGTTCGATTCTCACTGAGAAGACGTGTAACTTTTTCGCAAATCTTCACATCAATTTGTCCATCTAATCCAATTGCAAATTATATGTAATGTTTAGCTTTTCGGTAGTTGTTAAACTTCCACTCGGCTGGTTGGCCGTAAACCACGATTCATAATTAAAACAAGTATTTATCGAGCAACGGACTCATGTTCCGTAACCGGTCGTTTGAGAACGTCGCGACCCATTGGAAGCCCACACAATAGAAACCTCAGCCAGCGCAGTTGCTGGCTAGTGTAGTGTGCTATTCCTATATCTAAAAAAAAAACAATGCGCTCTCGGGCTAGGCATTGGATATATATAGAAAGCGTTGTGTTTGGATGGGCATCTAATTCTTCCGAAAGAGGTGCACTTTGCGAAAGAGGACCACGTGATTATTGAGCTGAAATCGAATTCAGGTTAACTTCTGCGTTCATGAGTCCTCTCATGGCGTAGTGGTTAACGCGCCCCAACTAGAGATCGGGGAGTCGTGAGTTCGATTCTCACTGAGAAGACGTGTAACTTTTTCGCAAATCTTCACATCAATTTGTCCATCTAATCCAATTGCAAATTATATGTAATGTTTAGCTTTTCGGTAGTTGTTATGGATCAGCTAAGCGTCATATTTTAGAATAATATATGATTACAAATCATGACGACCTTGTACAAAATTTACCCGGCTGGCAATGCCGAATATAATTGTTTTCGAGAATACATATAAAAAATCTCGGTTATTTACGAAAAAGTGTCGATTTCGAAAGAAATTTCAAACGTTGTCCATCCCACAGATGTGGACAGGGCAGGCAATCGTCAGATTCGTCACAGTGCGATGACGAAATAAAAAAAGACATCGTCATCCAGTATAATAACTCTGGCAGGTCGTCGTCTCGTCATCGACGAAAGAATGCACGACGAACGTCAACCCAAAATCGTCTACGAACCACTTTGTCTTCATTCCGTTCCCTCCCCTTTCTCAAACGAAGGAGGCGTTTATTGTATATTCGCTTGCTATGCACAAAACGGCGAATGCCATCCCAGAATTGCTTGTATTGGCAATTTAACCCTTACCCCTCAAGCTTATAGAATAGCTCTGTTGGTAAGCGCGTGATGTTGATAATTCAGAGATCGTTTGTTCAAATCCGGACACGTTTTGTTGTTTTGTTTTTGTTTTATTTTTGTCAAAAAAGGCTCATAATCTATCGACGCCACGGTTCATAGTTTTAGTCGGCTCACAGCTCCCGAACGAAGATTCGACCATAACGAAGGAGGTTTATTTGTTCGTCATGACGCTGAGCCTTTGTGGCGGACGACTGCAACAAATCGTCATCCAACGCTGGTTGAGTGACGATGACGATTCTTTTTTTAGTTTCGTCGACGACTTTTTCCATTTGACGATGGCGATTACCTGCCCTGGATGTGGATCAGTGGAACAGGAGGGTCTTTATTGTGGACCAAATACACTCATATTATAGATCAGAACACTATAAAAGCAATTTATCTGTGAAGCAAACGAATGGTGTTAGTGAAAGTATACTTTTCGGCGTTTCTTTCGGAATCGTCTTATCGTTGATTCATAACTGTGGTAGAGAAGGTGTACCCAGGGATGCCAAGCCAATTTTTCAAAAATCTGGAAGATTTTAAAAATTTGTCTGGAAAAGTCTGGATCTCCTATATCGTACATGGAGAACCTTACAAATTATTTACAAAACTTTACAAATCCCTTACACATTTTATCTGGATCTTCCAGATTTTTGTAAAATGGGGCCTCAAAAATCTGGAATATTCCAGACCAATCTGGAAGGTTGGCAACGCTGGGTGTACCGGTATTCGCCATGTACCAGTTATTCGCCACCCCAGATTATATACCGTTTTACTACATATATGGTTGCCAATTGTTTAGTGTTCGCTAAATTGCTTAAAGATGATCCGGAAACATTCTTGGAAACCGCAAAATTTTCTCAAAAAATAATAGAAAAAAAAAAAAATCGCCACCCTTCATAAGAAATCAACGTAAGTGGCGAATTCAGGAACCGAAATTAAAATCGTGGCGAATACTGGTGCAAGTGGTCCAGTATTCGCCACCACCATTTTTAATACAAAAACAAAGTTTCTGATTAGTTTATATATTTTCCCTGCTGAGCATGGATTGAAAGCTTTCGTTTGATGTATTGACAGTAACCAAAGGTCTTTTGATATATAAATAAACAATATTTTTCCTTAGGGTGGCCAAAACTGGTACACTTACCCTACGGGTTTCAATGCCCCACAGTTATGAATCAACGATTCTATAAATACGAATAACATTTTATTTGATATGGACGAATAAAATATGCTAGAAGAAGATATGGTTGATTGCTGTACAGATTTATGGTTCACGTAGATAAAATGTGTTCTGCGTAATATCAACTCTATTTGATGAGATATTCTCCGTTTAAGCTTACTTTGATCCATATCTGTGTGCTATCGATAACTGTGGGGTGACTGTACTTTACATGAAAATACGAAAATTGGAAAAGAATTCTTGTAAGTCGAAAATTAGTGCTTTTCCCCTACATTCTTTTTATCATAAAATATTTTTAATCGTTAGACATGCATAGAACACTACGTTTCGGACAAATCTTATTTTAAAAGAGTGGAATCATATTGATTCATTTTGAAAATTCATCTCAAAGTTTGTATAATTGTGGCAATTTGGCAAAAAAAAATCACTCAGCTTCAAGACTGAGGGACTTCGATGTTGCCACATATTTCCGATACTGTTATATTATTCTTTAATGATTCAAGAAATAAATCACTTCCAAATAATGTCCAAAATGAAAATTTTCGCTCTGCCATATCCTTATTAAATCATGAGGCAAATATCAGAAAACTAAAGGATTAGTTGTAGACAGCATTTCCAAATAAACTTTACGTGGGCATAAATATAACGATGAAGTAGGAGAGCTCTTATCTGCAGGAAGATATTCAAAAGAAAACGTCAAGGCCTTAATCCAGACAGCGTTCAACAAAACAGCAAACAAAATAAACTTTCATTCGAAGAAAACTTCCGGACACAAGTCTCGGAAGGTCTGGAAAGATTTTCAGCCTAATCTCTTTCGACACCTTTTTCCCTCCCGGCTGCTTCTCGCATCACTCAGTTTAAGGAAAAGAAGTTTTGCACCGAGAGGCCTTACCTAATAGAAAATAGAACTCTTAAACAGTCAGGCGCAAAATGGCAGTTCCAGAGCAGACGGTCGGATAAAAAAATGTGCCTCTCCTGCTCACATTAGATGATTATCAAGTTGGAAAGTAAATATTTTATGGTAGACCATTAGATAACTTCTTTCTCTACTGTGGTGATATCAGTAGGATGACGCAGGGAGCAGTCATGAATTTTTAACTGAGCAAAGAAAGACGCTGTAACTTTATTTCTAGTTTTTTTTGCTGTTTGATTACATATTTGAGTGTCGGAAAAAAAAATCAAGATATGGGAATTTTTTCTTGACGTTTTCGGTGATTCCGTGGCACAATTCACCATTCTACCATTATTTGTTTATTAAAGCGATGAACGTTAAGCTGTTGTTTGTTTTTATTCCTGGCTAGGAAATCTATCACTGTTTCTTACTATCATGCATTAAATCTTGATTTGAAAAATAAGATTTAGGACCAACTTTTCTCCATTTTATCCGAAATTCCAAGCATATCTTTCAAACGCCTATCCTAGGCCTTCCGATCCCAGGTTATGCTGGTCATGTTTATCTACAAAAAAAGGCAAAACCTTTTTCATTCCGTGGGTTATTTCTAGAACTGGTCACAAATCAAACATGCAAATTTAATTTATGTGCCCGATGACTGGACCACGCACCGAACTAAACCGACATGACGGGTAGGCATATACATTCCCTGTTACCCAAAGATCATAATGGCTTTTGAAACCTACGCTCATCAAAATGCGAGGAAAAAATGCGATTTTCATTTGTTATTCCACTGCTCCCATCATCCTTTCATGCTAACAGATGTCCCTACGGGATACACCATATATCTCATTCAATGTTCGGATGCCGATGGATGGCGATGGAGCGTAAACTGCTCCTGATAGCATCCTGCGGTCAACCATGTGGCGCAGATTCCTGGTCGGATTGGGTTGGTAAAATAAGATGGCACTTTTGTAAAAAAGAACCCTGATTCGTTTTGATTTCTGGCTTTTCCCTCGGTTCGAAATGCGTCCTCATTTCTTTAAAAAGAGAATTGAAGGATATTTTTCAAATTTCCATGCTCTTAGTTCTTCTATAAATCTGAAAAGCTTTATGCAATTCATTTTGATTTTGATAAATTTATATCTTAAAAATTCAATTTGAATACATACTGAATCAAATCAGTGATATCCGAACGCTAAAACTGTCAGTGAAAGGATAACTTCTAATCTTCCAATAAATCTACGATTGCATGGGCGTAGCCAGAAGGCGTAATAACGAGAGATGACATATATGAAAAAACATTGAAGGTCGTTTGGGTTATTTAAATTCTCGGACTGTAACGATAAAACAAGTACATGTTGTACCTCATAATTTTAATTTCGCCCATAACATAACAAGTTTTCCAAATTTTCATCATAACTGTCCAGCAGAGATCATGCAACAACCATTAACAACCATCGCAATCTATGTCCAAAATGAAAATTAATGAACTCGTTTTTATTTCTTCTTTTGCAGCTCATCAACCCATGTCAGACTGAAACCCCCCCCCACCGACAAACGATTAAAACGTCAAGCCACCCCGGGTTAGGCGTTCCTGTATGAACCGGGACAGCACTTGTGGATTTAATTTTTGCCCCAGTTTATTACCTTGAGACCCGATTGTACAGTGTGGGTTATCATCACAAAGCTGAGTTCAGGATAAAACGGAAAACGGGAACGTTAAGCAAACATCATTAAACTTTCGTCCAAGTTGGGCCCGTCAGTTGTGCAAACTGGAACAAACTCTGCTGCAGAATTGACGGCGAGTCAAACCAAAATAAAACATAAACGAAATATTCTTAGGAAAACAACAGTCGGACAGAATGGTCTGAGAGTGCCAAGTGGGGACGAATGTGGTTTAGTACGGCTGTTTGAAATTTCAAACATATTTCCCCCAAATGCTTGCACTGTTTCTGCCCAAAAAACCGTGAAAATTTCTCCGAAAATTTGGCATGTTTCCGGCAGGAAAATATGAGATGGCATTGAGACGTACCCACCTAAGTCATGAATAAATGATTTTAATGAAAAATAAATAACAGTGAATACAACTGGAAGCAGCAAAGAGGCTTGCTTCGTCGCCCGTCGAATGGATGGTTCGTGGACCGGAAACAAGTGGATTTGAGAAGAATTGTTTCCAGATAAATAAATATCTGCTGTGTATTTACGTGGCACTTCTAATTAGTGTCGTTGTGTGTAGTCCAATGTTTCATAAATACTGAGGAATAGCTGTTTTTAGTGTCAAGAAGCTCTTTCAGTGGAGTCGAGTTATTTGAGTGATTTCGCGAAATTGGGGCAACTTTGCCGGAGTGAAGTGACAATGTGGCTTTTTGCTTTTTCTCTCATCGTGATCGTGTGCGCAGCCAAATGTACCGATGCAGACGTTTCCGTTGAAGCTGCTTTTCAAGGTAAATCGGATATAGACCAAGAAAACCGAATTAGAAAAAAAGTATATCATGCTTTGAGTATATCATTTTGCAAAGTTCAAACGTTTTGAATCCTGAATTAACTGATGATTTAATGTATTTAACATGATGTTGTGGCTCAAAATTGGTTGTTGATTATAGGGGCTTTTAATTTACAATTAATTGAAATTAAATTGAAAAAAAAAACCTTTGTAAATTTCCATGTTTAAATTATGTGTACTGTCTTGAAATTACAACAACATGTTTGTTAACATATTACTATTAAAAATAAGAATTGTAGATTTTTATTAAGGTATTTAGAGGATCTATCAAGGAAAGTTGAATATTTCAAATAACAAAATTTCAAGACAGGATAAAAAGATTGCATTTTCAGCGAATTATTTATTCTGTTGGACGAATGGAATTAACTGTCAGAACTACCTATGTGGTATGCAGTTTGTAGTATACAATACCTAATATCTGAAATCAGCTTTATGACTTCTACAAAATTAACGTTGGCCTAAATTTCTATCCAATGATTTTACTCTTTTTTTAATCCTGCTCAAATAGCATGACAAGAACCATAATGTCTCAGATTCATAGCAAAATAGCAAATTAAGATGTTCATCTTAGTTGGGCACGCAAATGTTACTCAATGTTATATGATAGATACACCTTTTGTAATCTGTCTCAGAATAATTACCTTTTAATATTTCACACATATAATTTGCTTTTAACATTTATATTGTTTCCCAAATAAAGTTCATATTCTCGTAAATACATTGAAAATTGACCATTTCTCCAGGTTTCTTCAAAGATTCTTTAAGTAAAATCGCCAGTATGTTTTTCAGAGTTTTTTGCAAAAAATACCCCAAAAACTCCCCAACGACTATCTTCTCAAAATGTCTCATGGCATTCTTACTGGAATTTTGCCGGGATTTTACTATAAAATTTACCTGAAGTTTATGTAGATTGATTTAAATGATTTACGTGACCCTTTTATCGAGATCTTGGTAAACGTTTACCGAATCTCGGTAACGTTCGCCGAGATCTCGGAAAAAATTGGATTGCCGAAATCTCGGTAAAATAAATACCGAGATTCAGCATTGACAGTTACCCTAGAGATTCCTCAAGAAATTTTTAAAAGTTATTTCTCTAGTGATTATTTCAGGAACTCATTTCAAAAATTTTTAAATGATTTCTCAAGCTATGCTGTATGGAATTTATACAGAATTTGCAACAGGAAATTGTTTATCAGCCCTATAATGAGATTACTTTCTAATTCTCCCAGAAATTCTTAAAAATATCCCTTCCGTTGCACCGATTTCTTCAGTAGTTGCCATCTCAGAGTAATAACTAAAGATATATTCCTTCAGTAATACTTCCAAGAAAATTATACAAATGCTAACTCTAGGGTTGAAAAAAAAATGTGTAGAAAATTTTCCAAGAAAGAAGAATTCCATGAACCCATAAAATGCTACATAAATTATTCCTGTAACTTCTTCAAAAGTTTAACTCAAAATTTTCCAGGGATCTCCTCTTGAAAATCCTGCACGAAATAATGGGTTTCGTTTGGTAATTTTCGCAATAATTACTTTATCTATTTTTCGGGATACTCTCCCAGATTTTTTCAAGAGTCTTGAAGAAATCCGGAGGTCTTAAAAGACGTTTCTCTTGTGAGAAATTATCATCTATTTTACCAAAACCAGTTATATCTTTAAGAATAAGTTTAGAAACATCCACTGGACTTTTTTTATTTGTGGGATTCCTTTCAACTATTTCGGGAAACTTTTCTGAGTATCGTCTTGGAGACGTTTTAGAGAAATCCTCAATGATTCGGAGAACTTCTTTGGGACATTTTTGGAAGAAGCTGTTGAAGAATCTCCGAACGAATCTCCGTATGAATCTGCTCTAAAGTTATTTTTGAATGCTATGAAAGAATCGCTGGATGAGTTTTTTGAATGATTACTTCCCTAAGAAACGAATCTTGAAAGAAATTTTCCGCGAGTTCCTGAGAGTTACTTTGAAAAAAAAATCTGGATAAATTATTCAAGGTATCCTGAACGGAAATCTGGGAGGAATTCTTTGTTAAATTTGTGAAGCAAGCGCTGTACGAGCTCCTGAAGAAATATTTAAATTATTAACTGAAGGAAACTTTAAACAAACACCTGAATTTCATTCTCAGGAAATTATTAAACACATATAGTAATATTTGGCGTAACATCTGAAGAAATGGTCACAAAAAAAATTAGAGAGACTATGAGGACAGTTTACTGAAACATGTTTCCTGAATCATATTTTATTTTTTAAATAAGTTCAAATCTTCAGATTTTTCGCCTCTACCACCTCTATTGATGAGGCACATTGTATGTACTTAAACCTAGCACCCCTATTTCAAAGGGCCTTGAATTTGAATCCGCAGCGGGCCACGAAAGCTCTAGCTTCAACACTGTCCATTACCATAATAATTCCAAATTAAGGAGTTGGCAGTAACCGTAGTCCCTGATTTGATAGCCACGTACACACTTAGATTAAATTACTGGGGTCGGTAAACTTTTACTGGGTTTTGGAACTACCGAAACCGTCAGTAAAATAAAACTATCGCCTCGCGTAATTGAAAAACAAATTTCACTATGTTTTATTTTTTATCGATATATGATATAAAAAGAAAGCTCTCTGCAAAATTTCAGAGAAAAATCTCTGTTTTTCGATTTCTGACAATTTTTTTAGTTTACTTACTTTTTCGGTAGTTCAAAAACCCAGTTATTTTTACCGAACAGATTGAGTGTGTATGTGAATACATACTAGTATTCGTTTTTGGTGAGAGTCGGTTCATTTGATCAGCTCGGATTAGACAAAAAGTGATACGGAAAAAAATGAATCAAATCTTGCATTTCATTGCAAAATACTCTCGCTTTCGCTCCAGAAGAAAACTTAAACACAATGGTGCCAGTACCTATCAATTTTGACAGGTACTGGCACCATTGTTTTCAGTTCTCCCTTAACAGAGAAAGAGAGCGATTTTCTGATGACGTCATCGTGATATGGGCACCAAGATGTCAAAGCACATATTGCTTCTTCCTTTCGGTTCGGATAGGGAATATCGCTCGACGTAAGTTTCTGGCAATAAGATTACTATATATTATGGTATATATTCTCATTGAGTTTCTGGGAGAAATAGAGAATGAAAGATACGCAATGTATGGCGCATGTAGCGCAATAAAGAGAGAATTGCTCTTTTTCCGCTCTCGGTTCAGTTCACCTTTCTTTTGCGAACCACTGAGTCACTGAACCGTTTAAAAGATCCGGTTTACTAAAATACCGTTTTTACCATCTCCAGTGAATACCCTTCGACCCATGACAAGTTTGACAAAAGCCCATGATTTTGCTTACTATCTTCAATTTATATCTTAAAAACTGTAAGAAATAGGGAGAAATAACCTTCGGCGATTTTATTGTTTTAAGTCAATCTTGAGAAATTGCGTCTTTATGTTAAAAAGTTCGAATTTTAAATATATAATTCCAAGCAATGCAGGGGCCCAGATAGCCGTAGCGGTAAACGCGCAGCTATTCAGCATGACCAAGCTGAGGGTCGTGGGTTCGAATCCCACCGGTCGAGGATCTTTTCGGGTTGGAAATTTTCTCGACTTCCCAGGGCATAGAGTATCTTCGTACCTGCCACACGATATACACATGCAAAAATGGTCATTGGCATAGTAAGCTCTCAGTGAATAACTGTGGAAGTGCTCATAAGAAAACTAAGCTGAGAAGCAGGCTCTGTCCCAGTGGGGACGTAACGCCAGCAAGAAGAAGAAGAATTCCAAGCAATCTTGTATCTCAACGAAAAACTTATAACTTTGTGAAAATTTAACATATTCTGTGTTGTTGCAGAACTAAACAATAAAAAAAATCACAACGTTGATTTTTTATTCTTTCTGGCGTTAACGTCCCAACTGCGACCTGCTACTCAGCTTAGTGTTTTAATGAGCACTTCCATAGTTATTAACAGAGAGCTTTCTTTGCCGATTGACCATTTTTACATTCGTACATCGTGTGGCAGGTACGAAGATACTCTTTGCCCTGGGAATTCGAGAAAATTTCCATTGCGAAAAGATCCTCGACCGGTGGGATACGAACCCACGACCCTCAGTTTGGTCTTGCTGTATTGCTGCGCGTTTACCACTACGGCTATCTGAGCCACAACGTTAATTATATGTGGAAAATTCGGACTTTTTACCTTCAAAACGCAATTTTTCAAGGTTGGCTCAACACAATTCGGGAAGTTAAGCGTTTTTGATTGTTTTTTTTTTCAATTTCTTTATTAGTATCATTCCAAACATTACATTCATTTCTTATATCTAGGTGTTCTGTGTTATTAGACAACACTAACATCCTAATTTGGTAAAACAAATATAACATTTTATTAACATTTTGTTAACAACATATAACATTTCATTTGCCGTAGCAGTTCAGATTTTTTACAGATGAGTTGATTTCACCTGCTTATAAGAGAAAAACACGCTTTAAATATACTTAACCTAACTTAACCTATACATATATCGCATTAATCGTGGCAATAGAAGATTGTAACGATTTTTGCCTGAAATTATTTATTATTTTATTTGACATTTGTTCCAATGTTTCAACATTGGATATTCTATGTAACTCATTGGTACTATACTAGGGAGGAAGCCTCAGAATCATTTTCAAAATTTTATTTTGAACTCTCTGCAGATCTTTCTTCCTGGTATTACAACAGCTAGTCCATATTGGTACAGCATACAAGATGGCTGGCCTGAACATTTGTTTGAATATCAAAAGCTTGTTCTTAAGACAAAGTTTTGATTTTCTATTAGTAAGGGGATAGAGACATTTTACATATTTATTACATTTGGCTTGAATGCCCTCAATGTGATTTTTGAAAGTTAAATTCTTATCAAGCATGAGCCCTAGATACTAAACTTCATCTGACCAATTTATTGGAACCCCTCTCATCGTGACAACATGTCTACTTGAAGGTTTCAAATAAAGAGCTTTTGGTTTATGTGGGAATATTATTAGTTGAGTTTTGGAAGCATTTGGAGAAATCTTCCATTTTTGCAAGTATGAAGAAAAAATATCCAAACTTTTTTGCAATCGACTACAGATGACACGCAGGCTTCGACCTTTGGCGGAGAGGCCTGTGTCATCCGCAAACAAAGATTTTTGACATCCCTGAGGTAACTTAGGTAAGTCAGATGTGAAAATATTGTATAATATTGGTCCCAAAATACTGCCATGAGGAACACCAGCTCTTACAGGAAGTCTTTCAGATCTAGAGTTCTGATAATTAACCTGAAGTGTACTATTTGACAGATAACTTTGAATTATTCTAACAATGTATGTTGGAAAATTAAAGTTTTTTAATTTTACGATCAAACCTTCATGCCAAACACTGTCGAATGCTTTTTCTATGTCTAGAAGAGCAAGACCAGTAGAATAGCCTTCAGATTTGTTGGAACGGATCAAATTTGTTACACGTAAAAGTTGATGAGTGGTCGAATGTCCATGGCGGAATCCGAACTGTTCATTGGCAAAAATTGAATTTTCGTTGATGTGGGCCATCATTCTGTTCAAAATAACCTTTTCAAAAAGTTTACTGATGGAGGAAAGCAAACTGATTGGACGATAGCTAGAAGCTTCTGCTGGATTTTTGTCTGGTTTTAAAATTGAAACAACCTTAGCATTTTTCCATTTGTCAGGAAAATATGCTAATTGAAAACATTTGTTAAATATATCAACTAGAAATGATAAGCTACTTTCTGGAAGTTTCTTGATGAGGATGTAGAAAATTCCATCATCGCCAGGAGCTTTCATATTTTTGATTTTTTTAATAATAGTTCTCACTTCTTCCAAATCAGTCTCCCAGGCATTTTCGAAAACGTTCTCTTGATTGAGAATATTTTCGAACTCCTGAGTAACTTCATTTTCAATTGGACTAGTAAGTCCTAAATAAAAATTGTGCGCGCTTTCAAACTGCATAGCAAGTTTTTGAGCTTTTTCGCAATTAGTTAGTAATAATTTGTTTTCCTCTTTCAATGCCGGTATAGGCTTCTGAGGTTTTTTTCAAGATTTTAGATAATTTCCAAAAGGGCTTAAAGCCAGGGTCCAATTTTTGTTTCTTAATTGAGCAAAACGCTTTTTGATTTCTTTCTGCAAATCCTGCCATATAATTTTCATAGCAGGATCGCGAGTGAGCGTTTTTGATTGTTAATTCTGATAAATACGATGAATCATCAACGAATAATCGGTTTAAGATTTAAAAATTAAAAATAAGTATATTTGGCATCACAGTACCAACCAACATATTTTTCCTGGAGTCTTTAAACGTTTTTCTTAAAACGTGCCGAGGGTCATTTCTCACAATGTTTAATATTTTCGAAAATATCAACTGAAAAATGTGAGCAAAATCATGGATTTTTACAAATTCATAATTATGGTGGTGGTTCGATAGGCATGAGAATTTGGCTTATGCATTTTTTAAGTTGATGAACATTTGAGCAAAATTGGGATGAAATCGGGGAATGGCAATTATTTTTGTGTACACTTGGCATGAAATGACCCACACGGTTCCATAACTATTTCACGAGAACTTACTTTACTTTTGCTGGCTCTACGTCCTTCAAGACATGACCTGCGTCACAATGTTACGCCAACTAACTCGGTCCATGGCTGCTAACCTCCAATTCCTCGATCGCCCCACACTTCCAAGATCCTGCTCCACTTGGTCAAACCACCTAGCTCGTTGCGCTCCCCTTCGTCTTGTACCGGCCGGATTTGAGTTGAACACCATTTTTGCGGGATTGTTGTCCGGCATTCTCACAACGTGTCCCGCCCATCGTACCCTTCCAGCTTTGGCGACTTTCGTGATACTGGGTTCACCGTAGAGTTGCGCAAGCTCGTGGTTCATTCTTCTCCTCCATACGCCGTTCTCACATACTCCGCCGAAGATCGTCCGAAGCACACGTCGTTCAAAAACTCCTAGCGCTTGCAGGTCCTCTTCGAGCATTGTCCACGTCTCATGCCCGTAGAGGACTACCGGTCTTATTAGCGTCTTGTACATGGTACACTTAGTACGGAAGTGAAGTTTACCAGACCGCAGGGTCTTGTGGAGTCCATAGTAAGCACGACTTCCGGCGATGATACGTCTTCGAATTTCTCTGCTGCAGTTGTTATCCGACGTTATCAATGATCCGAGGTAGACGAATTCGTCCACCACCTCGAACTCGTCCCCGTCGATCGTCACGCGTCTGCCTATGCGAGCTCTATCGCGCTCGGTTCCTCCAGCCAGCAGATATTTCGTCTTCGACGTATTTACCTTCAATCCAACCCGATCTGCTTCACGTTTCAGCCTGGTATACTGTTCAGCAACCACCTGGAACGTTCTTCCGACAATGTCCACGTCGTCAGCGAAACAAATGAACTGGCTGGATTTATTGAAGATCGTGCCCCGCATGTTGAAGCCCGCCCGTTTCATAACACCTTCTAGCGCAATATTGAACAGGAGGCAGGAAAGACCATCGCCTTGTCGAAGTCCTTTGCGTGTTTCAAACGGGTCCGATAAAGCACCCGATATCTTCACACAGCACTGTACACTATCCATCGTTGCTTTGATCAGTCTAGTCAGTTTCACGAGAAGCTTCGCTTGAATCAAAGATGGTTAGAAGGAAAAAGATAACCGACTCCCGTCTTTTCTAGGTGACATGAATAGCGCCGCTCTGGTGAGTCAAAAGCCAGCTAATATGCAACGTTATCCTAGTGACCACCAGATATCCATCATATCCACGCTTGAAAAAAGGTACACTGCTCAAACGGGGATGTTCGATATTGCGAATCATCTCTAAATGGCATACAATGTGAGAAAAAGGAGAAAAACCAGCACATGAACATTTCTAGTATGTATGAAAATTAATCAAATTTTGTGTTGTACCAGAAAAGCCTGATGGCATGTGAGTCGAACTCACTTCTGTATAAAAAAAATTTAAGCGTGGTTGTTTTGATTTCTTCCACTTTTTGTTTTTTGATTGCACGATGAGTTAAATTTAGCTGAATATAATGTTAACGCGCTTTTGACTCAACAGATGGCAGTAGTGTTATTTGAATAACGTGTCGACCGCAAAATACATGGCAAAATAAAGAGTCGATCATCTTTTTCCTTTTAACCATCTTTGCTTGAATGTCAGACTTTAGAAACCTTCAGAAACCATGTACGGTTGACGTTTTTGAGCTGGCATCAATCAAAATCGCTTTGGCGATGATCTCCAACGTGCCCTAGACCACTTTTTCATCTTCTCGGAAAGCTTCAGTTCTATTGAGGTATTCCGGTCGATGAAACCTGTAAAGCTTGCATCTTGCATTCTTGCCAAAGAAAAAAAAAAGAGCAGACCTGTGAACTAGTCAAATTATGATACTAGATTACCTTTCTAAGTTATGGCAAAAAAAAGGAGGACTCTTTCACAATGGTGGGCTCCCTAAACTCGTTAAAATCAGAAAATAAATTTCCTGATTCAACATACTGCATAACAACAGATATTCTGGAGCATCTCCTACGAACAAGTGAATTTTTGATTTCAAGTAAATTCAAACGGGGAATTATTTTGTTAGATTTCAAGAATGAATTTCAGATGACCAGACATAGATTAACTTCAATGTGTCCTTGACTAAACAGGCTATAAAATAGCGTATTGCAAATTTCATTCCAGCGATGGCTATAATGGTGGATCAGAGAAATTCAATTTCAATCAAATTTAAAACCGACATACCTATCATCAACTCGTAACCCTTGACCCCTTCCTCTCATCGAATACGAAACCAGTAATGAATCAATAAACCGTCTCAATTTGTGACGCATTGATGCTTTGTTTGTAGTTGCTACACTAGAATCATCAGCAATTTAGCTCAATTAGTATCGGTAATTTTCCTTCAACGTTAAGATTGAACTACGTTTATTGAAAGGCGCCAGTTGGTAACAAAGAACCGCACCGTCTATACTTATGTCTATCGTCTATTCTCAAGAGATTTCAAGTCTATCAATTGCACGCTATACTTAGTTCTCTGTATGGTTGTACCTATAAAGCGTTTCATGTGTTCAGACTAAGAATAGGATCTTCAGCCCACGCTTTACACCGCAGCGTCGGAAATTCAAAAGAGAACATAAGTCACACCTGGCCTTGCCGCAAAAGCTTTCGAAAGTCATTGCGTGCACCCAAATCTGTAACAGTTTAGCTTTCGAACATTTTTGGATGTTTCGTTTTTGGAATAGAGAACTGAAGCTTGTGTTGTCAGCAATAATCAGATTACTTTCTGCGAGTTTTTTTTTTAATTTGTAAGGTTGTCGGTTAAAGTCCCACCGGTCGAGGATCTTTTCGTAATGGAAATTTTCTCGATTTCCCAGGTCATAATTTATCTTCTTCTGACACACGATAAACGAAAGCAATTGGAAAAAAGCTCTCAGTTAATAACTGTGGAAGTGGTGATAACAACAGCTTAGATGTAGGTTCTGTTCCAGTTGATACGAAATGTTCTGAAAAAGAAGGGAAAATAGAAAATTTCTGGATGCTACAAGTATTTTGAAATGCCAATTTGACATTTTTCAAGATTATAACTTGATTTTTATAATGATTATCAACACTTTTTATGCAAATTTGCTGTATGGTATGCATGGGCAAATGGGACCTAAAACGATAGTTTTTTATATTGTAAATGAAAAACCTCTATGCGAATTTTCTGCATCATGTGTTATTTGGGTGTAATGTTGTCCCACCGGAGAGCGACACGCCATGTAGCCGTAAATATTGCAGTTTAATTAATTTTCAATAAACTTCTTGGCAGCTGTTCAATTTCTCTGGCAACGACAAAAGCTATCGAGCAGTGTATTTGAAGGTGAATCTGAATATCGTCTTCAAACGGGAAGGGTAGAGCAGCGTACAACTCTTAGCTTTGGGGTCGCTTCGATTCAGTTCGGTTGCTGTAGCAGCTGGTGTGGTATTCATCATGCAGATCCTTAGGACCGATGGATTTTCCAGCGCTGCAGCTGAACGGAACATCCGGTGTCTTATGCGGTTTTTCAACTACCTTTCTTTGGCGGTATATGAAGGTCTCGGTTGCGCATGGTGTATGACGCTGTAGTTTTGATACCGGTGTACTTCAATGATATTTGACTATTGAGTGAACAAGAAACATTTGGTGGGTAGAGCAGGTGGATTCCACATTAAAGGTTTAAAAATATATTTAGATATCGTAAAATCCCCGCAATATATAAGGGATAATTCTTTGAAGGGATTTAGCGCTTAACATATATTGAAGACCAACCCAAAACCAACTCACTAGCTCATTTTTACTTTATTCATAAACTAGCCAGGTAACCATTGGCATGAATAATAAGCCCAAAAATAGCATTGTAATGCATATAAGCATTATATTAGCACGACAAATGTAGATACGCATCATTGATGCTTCTAAGCTTAGATCGTAGGTGCATGATACAAAGAAGCACTACATTGGCTCTATATCCGCATATAGGGTATTATTTAACGCTATCCAAAGTAAGATCTATCTAGAAAATATTTGAAAATAATTTTGTTCCTCTGAAAAATGTTTGTGTTTTACTTATTTATTGGAAACCTAGATGGGAACGTATCTCATACTTCAAAGATGATTCCCGTCTGGCAAAGATACATTGGAAAATGGGCTGATGATTGCACTTACTAGTTTTCGCATCCTACATACAAACACTTCTCGAAAATGGCAGACAATTAATCGTTCCATAAAAAAATATAAAATTTCCATAAAAAATGCAAAATTTGCCAGTAAAGAAACAAGGGTAAAATCAACAGAAAAGTTAAAAATTTCCATTAATAAATAAAGAAGTGCATAAAAAAAACAAAATTTTCCATAAATAAAAAAAATTTGAGCAATAAATAGATTCAAAAGTGCAGTAGAATCGACAATAATCTCACTAAAAAATATCGGATTTTACATTTAAAAACCTCAAAATGTCCCTATTTTCTTCACAAAAAGCAATAAATAATTATAAATTTTCCACAAAAAAAGCCAAAATTTGCAATAAATAAATACTAATTCGCCCACAATAAATCAAAAAATTCCATTCAAAAAATCAAAAAGAGCAATAGCAGTAAATGCAAAGTTGCAATAAACAAACCCAACTGAGCAATTCGAAATGACAATCAATACATGAAAATGTTGTAGAAAATTCCAATATTTTAGTAAAACTTTCCATAAAAATAACGTAATTTTCCAATAATGAGTAATAATGTATGTTTTTTTTTTGTATGATAGGTTTCTCTACCGAGCTAGTGGCGAGTGATTTTAAACATAATACGGACTCATAATACTGAAATTCACTTTCATCTTTGGTGTAACTGCCCACAGCAGTCGCAGAAATGTGTAAACTTCGATTAATGAGTTTTTTCTCAAATATTTTTTTTTATTTGCATACGAACATAACGCCTTTTAAAGTATCTACTAATAGGTTCATTTTTAGATCTAATGGGTTGTCTCTAGAGTGTCCATTTCCCGGCCATTATGCTCGTCCCGGGATTCGGGACAAAAATTCATGCTTATCCCGGGAAATCCCGGGATCCCGGGATTTACCAAATTTTCAATAAAACTAGCATTTCGGTTGAAATGGAAGTAAAAATTAAACAATACATTTTTTTTCAATGAAATAAACAGATATTGAGATTTTTTAAAAGAATATGTTAAATATAGCAAATCACATTTCAGATAAGACTTTTTTGTTCTGATGAAGTAACCTAACAAAAATCAAAACTTGGTTCGATTGCTTATGGATTTTTTTTTTCAAATTCTCTATAACACTTTTCAATACAAGTATGTTAACAACTAAGGTCATAATTCTAATGCAATTTGCTTCAAATATTTGAGAAGTCTTAAAACTTTAGAACAAAAGAAACGATTGAAGATCATAGAAGATATTGTAGATCATGCTAAAGGTTGATCACTGAAAATTATTGACTGAAGTTTAGTGCCGTGAATCGCAAGTCAATCCCATCTGTATTTTAGTCAAAATTGTGTTGATATCAGTTTACATTATATCTTCTAATGATCTTTCAGCTGCACTAGCGAGAAAGCACTTTTTGTTCAGTTAAATTAGGAAGAAAAAAAACCAAGTCGATTTGTCCCATAATGAAAACTAAACGCATGTCAGTCCCACTGCAGATTTTCGCATCGTGTAGCAAAAAAATGGATCGTTATTTGGTCATCTTTATATTTTTCTTGGATAGATAACGGAGTGAAAAGCAAATTATGAAAGTTTTATTGAGATCGAAACATGTTCCAATCTCCTGGAATTTTTTGAATATTTGTATGGAAAACGAGATTGAAAACTTCTCAGTCAATTTTCTTAAAGCAGTTTAGGTTTATTTAAAATAGGCTATGCAGCATAGGCTTATAAAACGGCTAATGTTAAAAAGCAAAGCATTAAGATTTTGCAACAAGACAGATAAAAATATGTGCTTCTTATTTGGTAAATTGATCTTCTCATGAAAATAATTACTCGTTTATTCTCTTTTTCATTATGCTGTTCTACTTTATCAAATAAGGTTGATAGTGAGGAAAAATGTCATTGTTTTTCATTGGAATTTAGTGGTTTTCATCAAATTTTACGTACATTTCGGGAATCCCGTGATTCCCGGGCTGTCAGAAATTAAATCCCGGGAAATGGGAAATCCCGAAATTCGTCAAATCCCGGGATTTTTTGTCCCGGGATGGACACTCTAGTTGTCTCAGTACTACAAATATGGCATGCTGTAACGCTACTTTTGTACCTTACACCCACTTCATGCAACTACGTCAGTGGTCTAATAACACTTAGCGCGCTCGGCGAAGTTCTATCATGCCGCATAAAGTGTTGCCACAAATGATGCTTAGTTTGTAAACACCAGTTCCCTGGCTGGTGGGGCATGAGAGCATAAGCTTCTACCATCAATGTAGTTGGACATAACCCAAGCAGTGACATAAGTGTTCCTAATATTGGATGATTAGATATCCCATGTGCCATGTTTCATTTCAAATTTGCCGAAATAATTAAAATTGTAGCGCCTAACGATGGGGTGTATTAAAAAACATTTTTTTTTGTGATTTTTCGAAACCTCGCCTCCCCTCCATGTATGATTTTTTGTATGAAACATTAATTTTTTCTATATGGCAAGAAATATTTTTTCAAACCCGGCCAATCTCCCCGCTCTCCCCGCTCTCCCCTCCCCTAAATTCTTACGTAATTAATTATCGAACTCTAAAATGCAATTACTACATCTACATATGACGACTAATTAGCTCCAATTGTGAAAACAATGCTTCAGTTTGACTGAAAATTTATGAAATCCATTACACACATTATTACTCATTCTTGGAAAATTACGTTATTTTTATGGAAAGTTTTACTTAAATATTGGAATTTTCTACAACATTTTCATGTATTGATTGTCATTTCGAATTGCTCAGTTGGGTTTGTTTATTGCAACTTTGCATTTACTGCTATTGCTATCTCTGATTTTTTGAATGGAAATTTTTGATTTATTGTGGGCGAATTATTATTTATTTATTGCCAATTTTGGCTTTTTTTGTGGAAAATTTATAATTATTTATTGCTTTTTGTGAAGAAAATAGGGACATTTTGAGGTTTTTAAATGTAAAATCCGATATTTTTTAGTGAGATTATTGTCGATTCTACTGCACTTTTGAATCTATTTATTGCTCAAAATTTTTTTATTTATGGAAAACTTTGTTTTTTCTATGCACTTCTTCATTTATTTATGGAAATTTTTAACTTTTCTGTTGATTTTACCCTTGTTTCTTTACTGGCAAATTTTGCATTTTTTATGGAAATTTTATATTTTTTCATGGGACGTTAATATTTTAGCCTCTCGAAAATTGGACAATGGGTCGTATGAATAAAAAGTAATAAAATTGAGTTTACTACATTCTCGGTAGTAAATGCTACATGCGACAAAAGTAGGCTTCGAGTAATTGCAATACCAAGTTTGCATTTTACGGCAGTATGGGAGGAAATATAAATTTCTAAAAAATACCAAAAACTCAAAAATGCTTCATTGGGGCTGACATTTTGTGCAGCTCATATGGCATGCTATGCGAATAATCGAAGCACAATTCTGATAGAAATTTCTTTGCTACTTCATTACGAGGCTCATGTATAATCTGAATGTGACTGTTTTGCGGTTACAGTTATCAATGTGACAAAACAACTTGGTATTTTATTCGAAATTTCTAGAAAAATCTCACAGATTTCAGTAAGTTGATCGAAAGTATTTATCATTTGAAGATTCTCCCCGGTATTAACTCAAAATTGTCAAACATGTCGAATGTGACAAATATGCAGTTATGGACAGTACACGTTAATATGCTTCCAGTGGGCCTTTTGAAAGAAGTACCACATTAGCCAACGGACTAGCATGCAACGCCCAGTGGCACAGTCGGAAAACATTCCTCTCGAAAAGTTTTTCAGCCTGAGGTGGGAATCGAACACACATTACTTAGCACGATGAGGCTAAATACCTCGGTGACACTAACCGCACGGCTACGAAGCCCACAGTTGCCGCCTTTATCTGCGAGAAACAGATTTCCTAAACTGCTATACCGTCAAACGGGGTAACTTGCAACAATTTTCAACTTCAAAGCTATATGGACGAATAAATTGAGAATTCAGATGAGACAAAAACCATCTGGTACCCTAATTGCTACGTTAAGATAACCACGCGGTATTAATTTTATCAGTATTTAGTTTTCTGGAATCAGGAGAGACGAAAAATATGTATTTTTAATGCTACCCCTGATGTGGGGTAACATGCAACACACAATTGTACCTGAAGTACACTATTAAAAATTTATCCTATATTGTGTTATTATGATCATTTAATAATTGTCAAAAGCATGACAATTATCAAAAACAGGCTGCTTTTCTCTTAGAAAACTAATTATTATCGATTGTATTATGAATATTGAATCAATTTGATTGAAAGCATCATTGGCATTGCATAGGGTGTCCACACTGGAAAATTCTAGCATACTATAAGTCTTGACAGTTATTGGAAAGCCATCAAAATGCAACTTTTTTACAAATACAATGGTATTTTAGGCTTTACTTCACATAACTTATTTTTTAGACATATTTAAATCAAAGCCACGTATAACATATTGATATGTAAAATTGGTTTGACATAACTTTCATCATATTTCTTGCAGAGAGTTCCCAATGACTGATCTGTAAGTTAATTTATTGCAGATTTCCTAAATTATTCTTTATTTTCATGAAAAAAATTAGACTAAATCTAATAATAATACGATTTATTTAATCTTTTTTAAAATTAATACAAACAGTGTATTGAGGTACAAACAATTTAAATTTTCCGGTGCAAATATATGTTCAATTTTGCTTTTTCATATGTTTTCGATGACAAACGGCAGGAAATATCAAACAATTGAGATCAAAATTGCTGTTGCAAGGGTAGTCAAAAACGTTTTTGAATTTTTAAAGCGTTTAAGCAAAATATTATCAAAACTTTTATGTTGTCAATTTGTACACTACTAAGTACTGTAACTGATAGCAAATGCCTCGAATGACATATTTCTACCGTTTGTGTGGTACTAAGAACGTTTTTCAATATTAGTTTTATACAATCCAAATTTTAATATGATTTTCACCTCCAGCAAACTCACCAAAAAAGAAACGATACCCAAAACCTTGTCAAAACCTTCTGTTGTATACCTAAGCTCAATAAACGGCGGAATAGATCATAATAATTCAACTCAATGCTGAATGAAACGACTATTCGGTTACATGTCGAAGTGTTGCAAGTTTCACCCCTGTTGCAAGATACCCCGTTTGACGGTAATTGTTGATGTGTACTGACGAAAAGCCAAGATCGATCCGATCATATGTACTGATCCATCTTTATCGGCTCTAAGCTTATCACGATAATTATCACAAGGTAAATAATAGAGATGGTCAGGTCTCACATTTTTCAAACCCGAATCCGGGAAAGGAACGTTAGAGCGTAATAATTATTGCTTTTAGGGGTCAAGAATACCTCTGCATCTCCACAATCATCATGGGAAGGGTGATGATTAATGAAGAAGGAAAAAGATCTGGATGTCACCTTTAGTCGGTATTGCGATCCATGGATAAGCAGAATAAAATACGACTCTTACTTTCTAGTTTAGAAAAGGTACATTGATAGAAGATTAAAGAAGTACGTCAACATTTATAATGCCGAACTATTCAAAGGTTATTTTAGTAATGGAGAAAAAGGGAAGATATGTGCATATTGAAACTATTTTTGAGACAGGAATGAGGGTTTATGTCGGCACTTGTAGTGACGAACCATCTATAGATTGTGTAAAAGTTAAATAAACGTAACGTTGCCGGGATGAAAAATTGTTATCATGAACATAAAACGAGCTTACTAGTTGGACAATATGAGTCCACGGCTACAAAGCAAAGTCATGCTGAAGGTGTCTGGTTTCGATTCCTGGTTGGCTTAGGATCTTTTGGCAATGGAAATTTCCTTGACTTCCCTTGGCATAGAATACATCGTACCTGTCATACGATATACGAATGCGAAAGTGGCAACATTTGCAAAGAAAGCTCTCAGTTAATAACTGTGGCAGTGCTCATAAGAACACTAAGCTGAGTAGCCGGCTCTGTCCCAGTGGGGACGTTAATGCCAAGAAGGAGGGGGATGTTGGAAAATTAAAGATTTATAATTTGACAATCAAGCCTTCATGCCAAACACTGTTGAATGCTTTTTCTATGTCAAGAAGAGCAAGACCTAAAGAATAGCCTTTTGATTTGTTGGAACGATTAAAATTTGTTAAACGTAAATGTTGATGAGCGGTCGAATGTCCATGGCAGAATTCGAACTGTTCATTGCCAAACATTGAATTTTCGTTGATGTGGGCCGTCATTCTATTCATAATGACCTTTTCAAAAAGTTTACTGATGGATGAAAATTAACATATTGGACGATAGCTAGAAGCTTCTGCTGGATTTTTGTCTGGTTTTAAAATGGGTACCACTTTGGAATTTTTCCATTTGTCAGGAAAATATGCTAATTGAAAACATTTGTTAAATATATCAACTAAAAATGATAAGCTACTTCCTGGAAGTTTCTTTATGAGGATGTAGAAAATTCCATCATCGCCAGGAGCTTTCAAATTTTTGAATTTTTTAATTATAGTTCTCACTTCATCCAAATCCGTCTCCCAGGAATTTTCGAAAACGTTCTCTTGATTGAGAATATTTTCGAAGTCCTGAGCAACTTGATTTTCAATTGGACTAGTAAGTCCTAAGTTAAAATTGTACGCACTTTCAGGAGACGGCGTTGGTGGTCTGATGGCTACCGCTTCAGCTTAATAAGCAGAAGATCATGGGTTCAATCCCAGGCCCGTTCCTTTTCTCGTACTTTGTAGTTGTATATCTCTCACTTGCTCCTATCTTCCATTCTAAATCTATCACACTCAAACTATTCGTTCATAGCAATTCCATTCTTCCACGCGCATGCCTTTCCTTACGCCTGATTCATAGGAAGTCTGCTAACCACAAAAGCAAACCTCTCTGCCATGCCTTTTCCACAATCCAAAGACTCCCGCATGAATTGGCGTAGATGCAGTGGTATATACGGTCTACAAGGGAGCCAGTATAATGTATCATCAATTCCTCCACCTTCCCTACATTGGTCTGCACTAGGGTGCGGCTTATTTTTCAAAAGTTCTCAAAACCAAAAATTCGTATGCTCTACTGAATTCTAATCACATTAAAAGAGAAACCTCATTTTACTAAAAAAAATCATTTTTGTTTGATCATAACTTCATAATTACTCAATCGATTCCGAATCTTTTTTCATGTTTTTAAAGCAAATTTATTTGTTTTTAAATTGTTCCTACAACACATTTTTCTAAAAAATGGTTTTGACTTAGTTATTCAACAAAAACTACCCAAAAACATGATTTTTCAATGAAAAAATCAAATTTTTATTGATTATTTAAGTTTTTTCGCCGGAAATTGCATATTTTTCTATTAAACTTAAATTTATAAAGCATCTTGCCGTAATTACGAGTTGAATAGTGCATATATATGTTTACATATGCAAAAATATTTTTGTTGCAGAATTATTTGAAAAGTGTTGCAAAGTCATTCACAAAAGTTAAACAAATGAGAAAAAACAGTTTTAGCTCTAAAGATAATATTTAACTGGCAAAAAATTGAAAAAAACTGACATTTTACGTTAAAAAATCATGTTTTTGTTCAGTTTTTGCTGAATAACTTGGTCAAGACATTTTTTTAGTGAAATGTGATGTATGAAAGGTTTGAAACCAATTAAATTAGCTTCAAAATCATGTAAAAAGATTTGGAATCGGTTGAGTAATCATGAAGTTATGGTCAAACAAAGTTGAAATTTTTAGAAAACTGAGGAAAAATTTTGAATAAATTACTTGTAACTAAAACTATTTTTGATTTTAGACAAATTTGATGTTCTATAGAGATTTCATAAATTTAATTTTGAAGGTATTCATGCTAAAAGTTTCAAAATCGGTTGAAAAATAACAAAGTTATGTTTAGTTCACTGAAGGTCATTTTTCATAACCTGAAAATTTACCTTCAAAACGCTTGCGCCACCTCTAAATTTTGATATTTTTGGCTCAGATTTTGAGGTTTCTCTTTCAATGTGATTAGAATTCAGTAGAGCATACGAATTTTTGGTTTTGAGAACTTTTGAAAAATAAGCCGCACCCTAGTCTGCACTCTGACGTGGCAGGCACCATTGTTGTCTAAAAATAGAAGATCACCAGCACTTATACACTGAGGATGCCTGTTAGTCCCAAGCAGTCATTCAGCTCGAAAAAAACTGAAAGTGGAGCTGATAGGATTGAGAATCGCTTCATGGGATATTTGAAATGTAACAGGGACATGATCAGAATCAAAATCAGCATGAGTAATCAGTTGGCTACAAAGATGACTAGAGTCGGTTAAGACCAAATCAATCGTAGATGGATTTCTAGAAGAGGAAAAACATGTGGGGCTATCAGGGTATTTAATTGAGAAATATCCTGAAGAGCACTCATCAAATAAAATCCTGCCGTTGGAATTACTTTGCGAATTATTCCATGGCCGATGTTTGGCATTAAAGTCACCAATGACGAAAAATTTGACTTACTGCGAGTCAATTTTCGCAAGTCAGATTGGAGCAAATTAACTAGCTGTCCAGAGCATTGAAAAGGCAAATAGGCAGCTATGAAAGTATATTTACCAAGCTGTATTTCAACAGAAACACCAAAAGTTTCAAAAACTTTAGTTTCAAATGACGAAAACAGTTGATGTTTTATACGCCTATGAATGATGATTGCAACTCCCCACATGCCCCATCAAGTCGATCATTACGATATACAAAAAAGTTAGGATCTCTTTTGAGTTTAGATCCAGGTTTTAAATACGTTTCGGTAATAACTGCTATATGTACGTTATTAACCGTAAGAAAATTAAACAGCTCGTCCTCTATACCATTCAGAGAACGAGCATTCCAATTTAAAATATTTAAATTATTATTTGGATCCATTAGAAAAACGTAATCCAATAACAATTTGATAAGTAAATTTTACACCTACTTGGACTGCTTCAGTCATAGTGGTGGCTTTGAACATTGCAACAATCATTAGATTCAATTGTTCAGTTAGAAAAATAAAATCAGAGGCAGGCATATCACTTGAAGTGGGTACATTTGATGATTTTCCGTTAGAATTTTCGGTGGGCGAACAGGCGGCGTAGATGTTACCTGTGGCGGTCGGGTTTTTTCCCATTTGATTTGAAACAAGTAGAATGGGTACTCATAGTACGAATAGGGGAGGAGTACAAATTACCTGCTACGATATCGGCAAAGGATTTTCCGTGGGTAGATACATTCAAAATTAAAATATTCGAACTGCTACCCGACGGTTTAAAATTAGTTTGTGAATGAGCATGATTATGATCTTCCTGATAGGTATGATTCCTAATCAAGCGATCGTTAACTGAAAAATGAGTATTGTTCGATACTCTACCAGGCAAGTTCCGGAAACGACCGTTATCGTAACGGATATTATCTTTCATCTGCCTGGCACGAGCCTCAACGACTCTCTTGCGTGAAGGGCAAGCCCAAAAATTGGACTTATGATTGCCCTTGAAATTGGCGCATTGGTTTCTTCCTTCACTGGACAGACGTCCTTGGCGTGAGAAGAACCTCCGCAAATCATGCATTTAGCATCCATGCGACAATTTTTTGTACCATAACCCCACTTTTGTCACCGACGGCACTGAGTGGGGTTCTGGTAATTTCCTCCAGGTTTCTGGAAATGTTCCCATGTCACACGGACATCGAACATAAGTCTTGTTTTTTCAAAAGCTTCAATATTATTTAGTTCTTTTTTGTTATAGTGAACTAATATTCTTGAGAAAGCCCTTTCCGAACAATGCCAGATTGGGTTATCTGTTTCATAATGATTGCTTGGACTGGTAAAAATCCAAGTAAATCATTTATTCCATTATTGACCTCTTCAGGTGACTTACAGTCACTTGAGAGACCTTTCAAGACAACTTCGAACAAACGTTCAGTTTTGTCGTCATAAGTAAAAAATTGTGCTTTTTCAAGATGTTTGAGAAGAAGTTCGCGATCTCTAAGAATTTCCGGCAAAACGCGACAGTCTCCTTTCTTTGCGATTTGGAAAGAAACCTTGATTCCCCTAATGGAGTTCAAAATCTCTTGCACAAATCCGCCAAATTCGGAACAACTGACCACGATAGGCGGCACTCTTTGCTTCCTCACTTGAATCAAAGAGCCTGGGCTAGAAGCTGCTTCGATTTGGTGTTCGGAAAATTTGTCTAGAGCATCGAACTGATTGCTCATTTCGATACAATTATCAACATTATTCATTTCACCCTTGGAAGAAAGTTCGCATTCCGGAGAAACGTCCTTTCTTCCATTCTTGCCACGGTTAGTGACAGTTTTCCTACTTTTTTGAAAGGAAGTTGTGAATTAAGAGATTCACTCTTCCTTTTTTATAGTTGCAACCATGTTTAGTGAATAAACGAAAGAAGACACGACCTCCCAAGAGGTTTTTTTTTCCCAAGACGGTGTCCAAGAAAGACTACCACCGCTAGCTTTCGCCAACGGGTCCAATGAAAAATCAAAGGCACGGGTTAAAACAAGGATCGTAAAGAGAGAAAAAATAGTACTGAAAAGTACTGTTTTAGTAGCACTGAAAAGTACCGTTTGTAATTTTAGCACTGAAAAGCACTGTTTTTGTAGCACTGAAAAGTGCTGTTTTATTGCTTTAGGTAGTTTTAAAGAAAACTTCTAAGAGCAGAGAGAATTCGTGTACGCACAGCACGAAGGTACGATGCGCACCGAGCGTTTAGTTTCTGTTTTATTTTATTTAAAAGGCTGATAATCTATCGACAACACTATTCATATATAAAGTCGGCTTATTGCTCCCGAACGAAAAATCGATCATAACGCTGGTTGGGTAAAGAAGAGAGTCTCTATGGGTTTACGGAATTTAGGGTTATGGATTTTTTTGTAATGGTGAATTCGGGACTATGGAATTCGTGGTAATGACATCCAGATTAATGATATTCTAGATAAAGAACTTCAAGGGAATGTGGTAGAATCTATTTTGCTTCTATCCCTTTACCGAATGCAATACCCCGGATCCTATTGCCCCGAATGTTTCATTATCCTGAATTCTAAATGTTTTGTATACGAATGGAAAAAATGCAATTGCGGTAAAGAAAGTTCTCAGTTAAAACTGTGGGAGTGCCGTTAGAACATGAAGTTGCTACAGCTAAAACAGTACCAGTGGAGTTGTAATGTGTTCTTTGCAAGTTAGAAACACGCTGCCTACACTTGGCCGATTCATTGAAAGTTTTCAATGACACCGGCTCTGGCTGTTAGCTTTTCTAGCTTTGCACGTGAATAGAATCTTCATGGTAAATACACGGCGCTGGTGTTCTACACATCGGAGCCTTGGCGCCTATTACCAGTCGCACGTGGGTTGCTGGCTCGGTATCAATAATTAAACAGCCTTTCGTTTACTAATTAAGAGCAGGCCCATTTCACACGAAAAACATGATTCCGAATAATTGTTGTATTGTGGAACGGGTAAAGTTATGCTGAAGCTAATTCACCTTCCGGGTATAGTATTTTGTACAAGCTTTGGAATGTTTTCGCACTAGCAAATATTGGGATCAGTAAACTTATTTACTTGGTTGATAAGCAGAGCTAGAATAGTTCATCAATTTTCGTTCACTGCAAATTTTAGAAGCATTTTAATTAATGTAAAATTGAGTCTGATAACAGATATGGGCACTAGCCTGGGACACGGTTATATGAAAAATTTAGATTCTTGCTCCAGTCCACTTTTTGGATTGCGTTTAGGTTCCATAACAACTGTGCAAAATTTCAGCTCGATCGGAGAAACTATATTTTAGTGCCAGCCGTTCAAAGTTTGTATGGGATTTACTATGGGAAAACTTACTTTTGCAAAGAAAAATCGCCAGAGGTCGCCTATTGTTCTCTATAAAAATTCTGAACACAGAACTCGATAGGTATTTCCACGATGAACAACATTGCCGAAGACTGCAAAGCAATCCAATGCTTGTGAAAAAAGTTATTAAACATAGACTATTCCGAAATTTTGCCCAATTTTGTTATTATTATTGTTATTCCTTTACGTGTTAATCAACGTCGCCTTGCCAATAGGTTTTTATTGAATAACTTTTTCCACAAGTGTCGGATTGTTTCGCGGTCTTCGGCAATATTCTTCATCGTAAAAATACCTATCGAGGTCTGTGTTCATATTTTTTATAGACGTCAATGGGCGACCTCTGGCGATTTTTCTTTGCAAAAGTAAGATTTCCCATAATAAATCCCATACAAACTTTGAACGGCTGGCGCTAAAATATAGTTTCTCCGATCGAGCTGAAATTTTGCACAGTTGTTATGGGACCTAAATGCAATCCAAAAAGTGGACTGGAGCGAGAATCTAAATTTTGTCCCACACTAATGGACACAAGTAGCGTAATGGTAAACGTGCAATTATTTAGCAAGACCCATTTGCGGGTCTTCTTCTTCTTTTTTCTGGTATAACGTCCCAACTAGGACTAGGACAGAGCCTGTTTTCTTAGCTTAGTGCCAATTGGGTATTTTTGCATCTGTATGTCATGTGGCAGATAGGAAGATACTCAATACCCTGGACAGTAGAAAAAAATCCAATCCGAAAAGATCCTAGACATGTGGAATTTGAACTCACAACCCTCAGCTTGGTTTTGCAGTAGCAGCATTAGCCTAATACTATACTATATTTCTATCGGTTTTGCTGAATAGCTGCGCGTTTACTGTTACCACTAACTAGACCCCAACCATTTGCTCACCCTAAACTTTAAAGTGCATTCCAGTGAAATGACAATGAAAGCAACGACTTTTCAGGATGACACCCTTCGTTTTGAGGGCACATGCGGAAATTGAATCGCTCCACAGAGATAATCCTATTAATTGTGCAGATTTTCTCTTTTTCCAAAGGGATTTATCACCCCACGGTTAGACTTGCTTTGTTGCTCCTGTAGTGGCCTATTTCAGCAGCACACGTATACCGTCGTGATTGCAAGGCTTCATATTTGTAGCTTGGGCACCGAGTAACTAAGGCTTATTTCAAGCAATGTCTACATAGAATTACCGGTATTCCGTATCGGTTGCTGTATCCCCCACTGGTACGGGTACCGTAGGACGGAGAATCCTTGATCAGTTATTTGTGTTTCTATTAGTTATGATATTTGTATTACCCGATGTGTTAAAAATGTTACCTAATATCAGCAAAAAAACAGTTTTGACATCGTTTTATTAAAAAAAGAATATGCAATAAACAGCCATGATATTCAAGTACCAGTACTTGTTTCAAAAATTATGAAACTTGAATAAATTGTCGAAGAAATATTCATAGAACTGGTCAACGTTACTCCATTTTACGGTACCTACATCCGTTGCCGCTGACCGAGGAGCACCGGAACCGAATGAACCTGGTGAAAATAAAATTTATAACAAAGCGGTGAGGATAATCTGCGAGAGAAAATAATCCGTGCTGCTTATTGTCCCGGTGGTCTCGCGTCCCGTCCTGGCTGACGAGCACATTACCGTCACATTTGCATGTAACACATAATCTTTATTTTTTATACAGCTTCTGAGGGTGTGTGGGTTGAGTTTGCTGGTTTTTTCATCATGACTCGTGAAAATTTATGCTACTTTCAAATCACACGTGCAAAAATTGTAGAGACGCTGGAAATGAACGTTAGCTTTGATTTTAATTTTGAAAACCTGCTATATTTTTGGTAATAAGCGATGAGAACATTTGACAAGACTGTTTTGACAAGCAATTAATTAGTTAAATGTAAAATAAATAGTACTGGTTTCTAATTCTCCTCGGTGATACATTAAGAATCTATATGTTATTAATCTTAAGTATACGTTATTGTTTAGTTGACATAACTTATCACTTCGCATTCTAAGGCCATCTTTAGCGGTGCTACAAATCGTAAAGCGAGTTACAGCCGAACGATTTGTAACCTGCTGAATTTGCCCCAAGCATTTCTCTTTGTTAAAACTTCAATTTCATTATATTGATCCACTCTCATTGAAACTGTTAAAAGTATGCTCGGCTCACGAAGCCTTTGTCCAGATGCAACTAGTATCCTTACGGCTTGTTCGGAAATGGACAGCTCTGGTATGCATTATAAAATCAATTTATGAATTTTAATTACTCATAATGCTTCATCACGGGAAAAATGCCATTTCCAGCCCAAAACGCAAACCGAAGTGGACGGTACCCTCTGCGAATTGATTGACCTTTTGCACATGTATTACAGATAATTCAATGATTGTACCCCGTTTGGCATGATGGTCGTTTGGCATAAGGCCGTTTAGCACAAAGTTATTTGGCATAAAGTCGGTTTACATAATGGTCGTTTGGCATAATGAGTGATTCAAACACAATATATTTCATATATAATAAGCGATTGAAAATATACACTTTTTTTCATCGAATATAGGCATTTCTAAAGCTTTTTACCGGAATCAATACCAATGACAGGGTGGCCACAAAATTTCGATTTTGAAATTCCCGCTTTTTTCCGGTTTATCCGGTATATTTTGTAAAAATATTTTCCCGGTTTTTAATGCATTCTTTCCAACGACTTTAATTGACTTTTTCTACATCAAAAATTGTTTCTATGAAAAGCACTGAAACATTTTTTTTAAATCGGTTTATTTGTTTTTAGTTGCTTTCCATAGTAATTTGATTGTTTAACAATAGTTTCACTATTGGAACAATAAGTTGACTATTAGATTTTTCTAATCTATACAGAATGTCTCACGTTTGTCGAAAATCAATGAAGCTCTGGAACTCTGGAGCTATTTATCATGGGAAAGAGATGGTTAATTGTGCTAATAAAACAGATCCTACTCTTGACATCTTCTTCTTCTTTCCGGCGTTACGTCCCCACTGGGACCGAGCCTGCATCTCAGATTAGTGTTCTAATGAGCACTTCCACAGTTATTAACTGAGAGCTTACTATGCCAATGACCATTTTTGCATGTGTATATCGTGTGGCAGGTACGAAGATTTCCAACCCGAAAAGATCCTCGACCAGTGGGATTCGAACCCACGACCCTCAGCTTGGTCTTGCTGAATAGCTGCGCATTTACTACGGCTATCTGGGCCCCATAACAGGGGTTAAATTTGAATACTACTCTTTAAGCCAAACTTCGAATTTTCAAGTTCAAGTTTTAAGATCTAGAGTGCCTGACAATCGCTCGTGTTGAAAATTTGATGGATTAGTTGCATTCTGGTGATGATAAAACGATCAAAATTTCAGCTCAGAGCTCTGCTTGGTTTACTAGACTTGTGCTATTGAAATTTCGAGGTTCGACTTTGGTTTATAATCATCGTAAGGTCCAGGTAAAAATGGTGCAAAAGTCAAAACTGAAAAAGCAGTTTTCTTTTTTAAAATGAACAAATTGAGGAAAACGGAAACACACAGTTCTTTTATTGGTTAAATGAAACAGCTCTCTCTCTCTTTCTGGTATTACGTCCCAACTGGGACAAAGCCTGCTTCTCAGATTAGTGTTCTTACGAGCACTTCCACAGTTATTAACTGAGAGCTTTCTTTGCCGATTGACCATTTTTGCATGTGTATATCGTGTGGCAGGTACGAAGATACTCTATGCCCTGGGAATCGAGAAAATTTCCTTTACGAAAA
Organism: Aedes aegypti; assembly: GCF_002204515.2. Classification (NCBI taxonomy): domain Eukaryota; kingdom Metazoa; phylum Arthropoda; class Insecta; order Diptera; family Culicidae; genus Aedes; species Aedes aegypti. Next base: position 140,636,498 of record NC_035108.1, on the reverse strand, counting down.
GATCCTCGACCAGCGGGATTCGAACCCACGACCCTCAGCATGGTCATGCTGAATAGCTGCGCGTTTACCGCTACGGCTATCTGGGCCCCTTGAAACAGCTGTATGTTTCTTTTTTCCTCGATTTGTTGGTTTAAAAGGAGTAAACTGATTTTCAGTTTTGACTTTTGCACTATTTTTACTTGCGCCTTAAATGCATCTTAATGAAGGATTTCAGATAATTTGGCCGACAAAAGCCCTAAGTGCCTAAGCAAATCATCAAGATGTCCAAGTAGTTATTTACTGTAATTGAAATTATTTCAATTCTTAATGCTTTGAATTTTTTTCATAAAAATAGAGAGTTCTCTAAAGCATAATAATAATTTATTACTATTTTCTATCTGCCTCTCTTTCATCCTGCAGGGAATTTTATTCCTATTTGTCAATTCGCCTGGGTTGAAGCATCGCTAAGCTTCAACCCAGTCGAAATGACAATTAGTGTAAACATTCACAGCAGGATGAAATAGAGGCAGATAGAAAATAGTCATTATTGCATAAACTTTAGTAATTCTGTGACTATTTTAATTTTTCAGTGTACGATGAAAGGGACGGGCCTGCGATTAAACCCATGACCTTCTACTTATGAAGCAGAAGCGGTAGCCATTAGACGAGCAACCCCGTCTACTTTTCAGCACTGTTTCAACAAATTTTCGGGAAAGTGGGTTATTCGGTGAAACGGGATATTCGGGGAACTGGTTTTTGGGGAAACGACATTCTGGGAAAAGTAGCACAACCGTTTCACTTAGTATACATAATAGGCCGAATTCTGGCCTGTTAATAAAAATGCAACGGAATTGCAAAAACTACTGTTTAGGAATTTGACCGCTCTAGGTTAGATTTCCTTTCTAATAGCCTCTGTTATTCATTGAAACCCACATGATATACCTTCTTTTCAGTATTTTTTTTATGAAAAATGTGAGATCTGGTACTCAGTCTGAAAATGGAATTTTTAATTGTGTTCTGAGCTGGAAATGCTTGGATGCATATGCTCATATCATAAGCTCATATGCTGATAAGTAGATTCTACGGAATTGAAATGGGAGCCTCATTTTTGTTGCGACACACCGCCAGGGCTGTGGAATTTATATTATAAAATATTCTACATGTGCAATAATTGGATAATTTCTTAGCAACAAGAACTCAAAAGGTAACGATGAATGAATCTTGAATGTTATCAAATAGTTGCTTTATTTATAAATTTAATTGTTACAATACCTGAATGGCGAACTCTACACAATAATAATGATTAATCATGACATTATATTTTTTGCAATTTCTCATCGTAATAGGCTGATTTTCATCACGCCAATCTGTCATGACACGGCCTACTTTCCTGCACTGAAGTATGCAGTGCGGGAATAGTCATTACGCAACTGAAACCAGTGCTGTAATGATTCATTACGCAACGCTTTCTTATTACGCAACTGTTTTGAGTTGCGTAATGAATCATTACACAACCATTTTTTAGAAATTGTTAAATGATGGTGAATGCATTCCTATATTATTCCTGATACCCTCAAGTGGTCCCCTACGAAATTGCAAAAAAAATTGTACGTAACTCGTTGCAGAACTCGATTTTTACAGCACTCGTCGGAATTATCCTACTCGGCAAACCTCGTAGGACAATTTTACGACTCGCGCTGTAAAAATCATCATTCTGCAACTTGTTCCGTAAACTACTATTATAACAATACCTTCCCATGTGAACAATTCGTGCGCATATGTTTGTATCGAAAAGTTGCCAGATCTGCGAATTTCCACAAAAAATATATTTCATATCGCTGGATTACTTTACAGCTTTTTTCCCCCGGAAAATGCTCATAATTGAAGATAATCTCTCAATTCGGACAGCGCAATGATGAACTAGCCTGCTTAATGCTGCTGGAGTAGGGTTTCCGTGAGCATATGTAGTCGAGTTTTTGTTTTTTTTTTTCTGTTGCGCCCAATAGCAAATGAAGGGTTTCGGAAATTAACATTTCGAGGGTATCAATTCATGGACATGAAAATATACAGATTCTGATTAATGTATTGTGCAGTTTTGCTGATCGAAGGTTCTCAATTAATGCATGTTTTTTTTTTCATTTTCGTTTGTAGAGCTCTCTGATAAAGACAGTGTTGTTCACTTTTTTAAATTTCATTCAATTTTGTTATGACACCTACACTTTTTTCTTGATGAGAAATGAATCAGCAATCTCTTAGAATTCCAGTCATTTTTATGAGCCACGTTTACTCGTGCTGTGAGTACAAAAATTCTTTCTGCTGACAAAAGTTTGGATACTAAAGCGTAAGCGTAGTCAATTCAGGTAAGGCTGCGGCAAAACAATATAACTTTACACTTGTTGATGTTGAGTGCCATGCCATTTTCGTTACACCATTTTAGAAGAGAATGAAAGTCGAGTATGGAGTTGACCATTCGAAAAAAATTAAGATCATCAGCAAAAAATATTTTCTCAGACGAAAATCGTCGGCACAAGTCATTGATGATCAGCACAAAAATTAGTGAACTCAGCTTACTGCCTTGTGGTACACCTGATGGAATGCTGAAGGTAGTGGATCGAGAAGTGTTGATCCTGACGAAAGCTTTTCTGTCACAGAAATTCCGGAAACGTTTTCTCGGTTGTAAAGCAAGGTCAACGGTGTTACTGACCACGTGCTGTAGATTAAGGTGCAGGAGCCTCATTGCTTGCAAGCTGGAGCGCTGTACGTTGTGAGACCTTTTTTGACCACTAGGATTCCGATGAACTGGGAGACGGTTTGGTTGGAGACTCGTCAGTACATTTATGTGATCCTGAGAAATATGTAACTGTAACTGTAGTTACTAAAGAAGTAGCACAGCTTTTCAACAGATGGGGAGCCAAACCATCCAGTCCAGCATCTTTCGTGGCGTCCAAATTCAGCAAAGCATTCAACACTTCTCGATTGGAAAATTGGAAAGGCGGGATATGTATGTCGTACGTTTGAACGTTGTGGAAGCAACCTGGGTAAACTTAAGGAGATGCCTTACTGTACACCCTTTGGAAGTAGCTCGCAAAGAGGATCGCTGATTCTACGGATGTTGCGGCCTTAGTGTCTCCGAAGATAATGATGTTCGGGATTCCATTGCTCATCTTTTGAGCCTTCATATGCTTCCAGAACTTCGGAGAAGAGCTACAGATTTCTAAGGTATAGTCGATAGCTCATGTCACGAAGATCATTATAGAAGGATTCCACTTGACAAAGTGCATTCCTATTTTCTACGGTTTTATTGGCGAAATACCACTTTCGTATGTTTCTCAGCTTGTTGCGCAAGCTTCGTAGCTGGAAACTCCACCAAGGCTTTCTATCTACACAATGATTAACGCGCCGGTTACGTGGAATGACTGATCGAAGTATTTCATAGATTTTGTCGTAAAACAAGCCGACACTTTCGTCGACGGTTAGCCCAAGTAGCTAGTCATTCCCATTTACCGAGGACAGTATGGATTTGAGCAAGGAGAGATCGCAACGTCGGAAGTCGAGATCGAAAATATCCGGTTCTGGTTCATCATGGCAGGTGACAAAGCAGCAAACATCGATTTGTAGAACAAGCGGTGGATGATGGTCAGGTTTCAGATATGCCTGAGAAGTTTGTAAATACCAAATCAAGGATTCGATTGTTCCGGTTTAAAATAGAACTAATCTGTACAAGTCCGCAGGACAAGATCAATTCAATGAAATTATTCTCTTGGTTGCTGGATGCATTCGAAGGCAGGAAACCGTTCACATTTTCATCAAAGCTCCACTGCAGATGAGGAAGATTGTAGTTACCAAAGAGCAGCACAACAAGGTTACTAGCAGATGAGTCGACCACACTGAACGGCCTCAGAGTGGGTGGAATACAGCCTTGGATTGGAATTTGCCTGGAGGTTAATGCCGAAAATAGACAGCGCATGGTTACGAAACATTACTCATACTGCCACCTGCTCGATCTTAGTACAATCGGGAACAGATACTTCCGTACACTGCAAATCACTCTCAACTGCGACGAGCACGTCGCCTTCTCTCGACAGGTTACTAGTACCCACATTGCGATCACGGTTACTAGTAGCTGATCGGCGCCACGTTTCGATAAGAACAACAATACATTACATACCTTTATTGGTGTAACATTGATATTACAATAAAACCGCTTCAATAATTCCAAGCCATACAGCTCGATTCGCAGCTGCCTCCCTCCATCCTCGGCTGCGGCCCACACTCGCCAGATCTTGCAGCACTTGGTCAATCCACCTAGCTCGCTTCGCACCACGTCTTCTTGTTCGAACCGGATTCGTAGCAAACACCATCTTTACAGGGTTGCTGTCCGGCATTCTTGCAACATGCCCTGCCCAGCGTATCCTTCCAGCTTTAGCTATCTTCACGATACTGGGTTCGCCGTAGAGTTGAGCGAGCTCGTGGTTCATCCTTCGCCGCCACACGCCGTTCTCCTGCATGATGCCGAAGATCGTCCTAAGCACTCGGCGTTCGAAAACCCCAAGAGCTTGCAAGTCCTCCTCGAGAATAGTCCACGCCTGAAAAATCTTTCCTCGACTGTTAAGTCCGGTTCTCCTCATGACACCTTCAAGCGCAATGTTGAACAACAGGCACGAAAGTCCGTCGCCCTGTCGTAGTCCCCGCCGAGACTCAAACGAAGTGGAGTGTTCGCCCGAGATCTTCACGCAGTTTTGCACATCGTCCATCGTTGCTCTAATCAATCTTGTGAGCTTCCCATGACTGCTGTTCCCGTTCATGATCTTCCATAGCTCTACACGGTAATGTTTCTGGAAGATTTGCCGCACGGAAAAGATCTGGTCCGTTGTCGAGCGGCCGTTGATGAAACTTGCTTGATAACTTCCCATGAACTCGTTTGCTATAGGTGATAGGTGACGGAAGAGAATCTGGGATAACACTATGTAGGTGGCGTTTAGGATAGTGATTGCACGATAATTTTCATCCTCCAGTTTGTCGCCCTTTTTGTAGATAGGGCATATAACGCCTTGCTTCCACCCTGGGGTCAGCATTCTGTGGTTTCCATGGAAGCTGCGGTTTGCTGAGGTGTTTCATCAGGATTCGACGTAGTGATGATTGATGAAGTACTGAGGCCGGGCATCCAATAAATCTTAGATTTGATGTCTTCGAACTTTCGGAACAGAATACCTTTCGGCCACGAAGCAGAATCAAGCGCTGCTGATCGGTATTTGGGATCATCGCCGACTTTGAATGAGATGAAATTCAATGAATTCACATCTGATCCCTGCTTGATCAACGGTATCGCTTTCGCTGACTCATAATTTTTCAACATTTTCGCACCGTAAGTGGACGATGTGTTCGCAGAAGCCCATCACTTCATCTATCAACTTTGTAGTCTTGGGGCAACGGTCACAAGCAGCGTTCATATCAATGGTTAGTTTCGATATTATCCTGAGAGACAGGCACCCAAATATTTGAGTTTCTGAACCAGTCTAGAATCGCAAGCTTTTTGCACTTATATACTTTTATCTGCGACTAGGCTTACTAGATGGTATCCCTTGGGAGGACATGTCCTCATTTTTGATCATATGTCCTCCCGTCCTCCTACGGGCTGAAAATGTCCTCCTTTTCTCAAGTAATGTAATATTAAATTTCATGTCCACTTTTTAGTTAGAATATTTTGGATGAGGATGGAGGAGATTTCACTTCAAACAAAAAGTAATGTTTAGTAAATTTTATATGTGTTCGTAAAATTACAAAAAAATAAACGTTCGGATCGTATTATTAGTTTCCTTTCTAGATACCGTTTTGACTCATATTCCGAACACTTAAGGCCAACAGTGACTTGAAATGCATCTGATAGGCATCAATTAGCTGATATTCGTAAAAATTTCAATTTCTTCGCAAAATCTAACTGTTAGCTGTTGGTTGTGAATATAAATTTATTATTTTTAGCTTGTTTAGTATTGTTTTTACGTAAAAGTATGGAACACTATTTTGATTCAAATGCCGAACACTGTGTTCATTCTGTCTCATATTCCGAACACCTTGATTCAAATTCCGAACAGCACGAATAAATCGTATTGAAATAAATAAATTCGCACATAAATTTATCTGAGCTAGTTTAACTGGTCTCGGGCTAGAGAATTATCACTACTCCAGAAATATGAAATAGATTGTAAGACGTTAAAATTGAATTGCAATTGACTGCCATTTCATTGTTGTTTGATGACATATTTCAGCGAAACATTTCAACCACATCGCCATACAAAAACCGAGTGTTCGGAATATGAGTCTGTTCGGAATTTGAGACAAAACGGTAATATTTGATTGCAGAAAAAGGGCACGGTGTCTTTGTGGAGTAACTTTATTACAAAAAAATAGGTAAGTCCGAAATTTCGAACTAAAAACAATTAGACTTTGCTCTTTAATTTGCGACCAAAATCTAAAAAATCGGTCGGGGGGTCCAGAACATTTTTTTTTTGTTTGAAGTATTCATGTGTACCGTCGTTGGGGGTGACAATGGGTCAAAAAGGGATATGTGCGATTTATTTTTTGAATAACTATCGCAATTTAACTCAAATAAACTTCAAATTTGGTGTGTATGTACTTTGATGGTACATTAACAACTGTTCAAAAAATTAAAGACAAATATTTATTCACAGCGGCACCACAAGTGAATGAAAAATGACCCAATCTCACCCCATAGCGGGGGTGACATTGGGTCACTATAATTGAAATAACTTGTTTTTGAGAATATGATTTCAAAACCATTCACAACTGAAAAATATTGACAAAAAACGATGCAAACAAGACAAAAAGATATCTAAGATGTTTCACAAGTATGATAAACCCACTTAAAACAAAGATTATACTGGAAATTGAAGAGCTATGAGAAAAAATATGTAAACCCAACATTTATCGTCAAGTTTACATAAATTTTCTTGGTTTTTCCCTCAAATTGTCTTCAAAGTCTCATCCCCATTGCTATAAAGCCCATTCAGTTTCCCTAAAGGTTTACTGAAACAGTGATTATTTTAAACCTTTGTAAATAGTTAAATTTCGGTGTGACATTCCACGATCAATAAATTTCAGGCGGAAGTTGACGTCATAATCCCAGTATTTCAGCGATCCAACTCATTTGTACTTCCGTGAGATGTTTCTATAATATGAAAACACTGATAAATAATCAAATTTAGAAAAAAAACACCCTTTTGATAAAAATTTACGATGTTGCTGCGCACGAAACACAGACTTGTTTGATGTTTCAGAGATGCTGTATTTAGAAAGAATAAATACATCTTAATGAAAAAAGAGAACACCCGGCACCGTAAAATGTCAAAAAAGTGGACTTGGAATTTCATTTACTATCGTTCTTGCTTGACCCAATCTCACCCCCATTTTCAATGTTTTAGACATCGTACCGAAAAAAATTATTTTTTTTTTGTGGGAAAATCAAACAGATTCCGGAAAATACCTGTGATGTGTATTGAAAAGACTTTCAACATTCTACTAATACAACGATAGAGGCTAGAGTACATGCGTGATACTTTGTACAGGAGAAATTTTATGTTGTAAATTTTATCTAGTTTCAACATGCAAGTTTATTGATGTAGTACACAAAAAATACTATTTCTAAAAATGTATATTGTTATGAATTATGTGTAATAATATGTTCCCTAACATATGAATTATAAATTTTAGTAATATCAGCGTTATTAGCTGAAATATTTCACAAAACATATTTTTCCGTTTTGACCCAATCTCACCCCCTAGACCCATTGTCACCCCCATCGACGGTATGTGTTTTCTGTACCGACACACATCGCGTTGAACATAGATACGGGACAAACTGCAAGATCAAACCATTTGAACACCTTGGCTTGGAAGGTAAAGTTGTTCTTGCTCAAAAGAGCTGTAATAAGCATATATGACATATGATATACCGTAAAATCGGGTGTAATTGATCAGAAGGGTGAAATTGATCATCGTATCACACGATTTTATTTACTCGTAATGGAGCACAAATATTGATGTAAGCTGCAGTAAATGAACGTTGCTTGTCGTAACTATTGTCGAATTGTGTGTTGTGAAGTTTTTTGCGTTAAAGAATGTTTATTACTATGAAAATAACGTAGAATTTCAAAATCATGCACGGTGCAGTATTGACAAACACCTATGAACTTCTATTTATAACAAGGATTTGAACATGGTATAAACCTGAAAGTTTGTGAGGATGCTTAAGATATATCCCCAAACCAGATTTCATCACCAAAACTCGTACCAATTGGCTCATATGGTTGAAATAATTGATTTTTTGTTAGATATCATTGAATTCCTTAGGAAATTGCATACATTTAGGCGTTTTCAGCGTAATTCTTGAAATTTAACTATTCGTTATTTATAGAAATATTGCATTGTTAAGAATTTTACAAGCATATTCGGATTCAGGGTGCTTTAATTCATCATATAGAGTTGTTTTGGAAACTAACAATAATGGCATTGACAAGTGATCAATTTCACCCCGAAATGAGATTCTCTGATTTTTTATTTTAGAGATATTTGTTAATACTAAAATTACATTTGTTAGAAAATTTCAGTGCATGAGTCGAAAAGGCTCACCTTCGTACTTGTTTTCCTGCATTTAGTTGTTTGGGATTGTTAACATTATAGAAAACAGACTAGAAAAACCGTGAAAAATGATCAATTTCACCCGAAATTACGGTACGCATAATTGCAAAACTGTCTCAAACGTCATTTTAGTTAGTTTAGTTTTAGTTAGTAAGAAGTAATTAGGAAATATTTTTAATAAGTGAAGATGCATCAATATCAAACCTCGAATTTTCAAGAGCTTGTCTGTAGATTTGTATCTTAAGAACCTAACTCCTTTTGCGTTGAACATTTTATTGATTAGTCGTCACCAGCGAGTGACCAGTGAGTTACCGATTGTCTGCTTCTCTAGACTTGTGCTTTTGAAAATTCGAGGTTTGGCTTGTATGTATATTCACGCTTAAAACCATAGATAACCGAGTGTGTAGCTTGTTGTTATTAAGCAGATAAACGGACCAAAATAAAAACTGTCACCGCTAGGAGACAGAGGAGGATCTGCTCTTCGTCGTAGCATTGTGAAATAAAGTGTAAATCCATTCGTTTGCTCTGTAATAACAAGCTATGGCTTTTAGGACGAGATCATAAATTATGCGAGATTTCTCTTTTGACTCGTAGGGGATGGTACACAAATTATGTCACGCTAAATTTCATTTTTTTCGACCCCCTCCCCCCCTTTGTCACACTTTCTGTATGATTCCTCCGATAATTTTGTAAGGCTTGTCACGCATGGCTTAACCCCCCCCCCCTTGGAGCGTGACGTAATTTGTGCATGACCCCTAGATACAAAAGTGACTTATCCGCCTTTGAAACAACACAATTTCAGTTATTCGAATTAACTAGTAGAGGGCTTCGCATGTGATAAACCTTGTCATAAGGCATGTAATATACTTGCCCCTTGGTGCTGAAAAATACGCTAATTTGGATGGTATTTGAGAAGTTTCAAATCTTATATTTTTTATGTTATTTTCTTAATGGCACAGTGCTTTTGAAAAGATCAGAAACTAACATCATGAGGCTAAAATGGGTTTGGGATTTTTGTACTAGTTTGCAGTACTATAACCCCATATTAATCCCTCTACCGGCAGCTTCATTTTTTCAAAATATTCAAATCGCGATAACTTTTTTGTTTCTCAATATTTTTGAAAAGAAAATAAATCACAACTTCTCAAAAATCTCTCTTATTTTCAGAATCTGTATCGATTTTGAGCATTGATCATCTATATTCGGAGATATTCTAAAATTCCTTGGGGGACCGACGCATAGCCATAACTCTCGTCATTATCTCTGGCTACAGATTTTTTTTAATACTCGGTTATTCGCTTTTCAAAACTAAACTTTGATGAAAGTCTATTGTGAAGAAATTAAACAAATCGGTGTACCTGTTTTTGAGCAATGAGCATTTATGTTTTTGGTACCACTCTAGCCGTAACGAGATATTGAAAACTTCTTAAAACATCATATTGAAATTTTATATGGGAAGTGTCGGTCCCCCAAGGAACACCGAAATATTTTTAAAATCAGTTGACCAATGGTCAATACCGACATAGATTCCAAAAGTAGAAGAGTTTTTTGAGAAGTTGTGAAAAAATGGTGGAAAAATATAGAGAAACAAAAAAGTTATCGCGATTCAAATATATTTTTGTGTTGAAAGAATGAAGCTACCGGTAGAGGGGTTAAGCTAAATAATAGCAATTAAACTCATGAATATCTCTTCTGCTATCTGTCGAATTGAATTTCTCTCTTCAGCAAATTTCTTTATAATGGTTTGAAGAATGAGCTTTTACAATGAGATAATAAGTTTGTACTTACATTACAGTACAAGCGTGTTTGGAACATACCTCAAAATTTCTTTATAGTAATTTACATATAAACCTACATTGTCTTTGGGCCACCTTAAATCACCACCTAGAACGCTGCGAATTTCACAGAACACTATTTTTATAGTAAGGATAGTAAGGAACATATGTGAGACTGAATTCTCGAATATTTTTAAATTTTGAACCGCCCTAATGTACATAAACACATAGATAGGTAAATTCTAACATATGTGCAAGTCTCTCGAAATCAAACAAAAAAAAAAATTACTCTGGACCCCCCGACCGATTATTTTGGTTTTAGCAGCAAATAAACGCGAGAAACCTAGACTTTATTGTGGAGAAGTTTCAGACTTACCTATTTTTTTTTGTAATAAACTTGTTCTACGAAACACACCGTGAGGGATGCTTTTATTGCCTCGGATTAGTCATCTTGCTGTGAATTTTTAGTCATCAGTGATCTTTTGCATGCTGTCTGGAGGATAAAAGAAGTGCTGAAATGCTTTTAAGTTTTCCAAAATACATTTTTTCACTTTTGTTTTACCCAAATTTCGACTAATTCATCAAACCAGCTAACACCTCTTATTCAACCTAAAAAAACATTCAAAATTTATCAAATAATAATCATTATCTGAAATTAAACAATACTATTTTCTAATTGATCAATATTTTTTCAAACAGTAAGAATCTCATTATTCAAGCATAACAAAATCGTTATACATATTTCCACTTTTCAGAAAGTCTGACCTAATTAAATGAATGGTTCATTCAAGAAACCACAGATTAAAACTTTTTGGACTTTTGTTCTTAAGGTTATACATTTAAGTGGCAAAGCATCTAAGGTTGCTCTTGTTCTAAGTTTTTTGTTAGAGAAAGTAGAAAGTTATTATTACCTATTATTTTTTAAAGCTGCTTCTTAACCTTGGCGAGTTTACCCTTATGACAGAGCTGCACAACGTACGGACTTCATTTTGTGCGGCCCATGAAAAGTTTAAAGATTCGTTCTATATCTAGACCGTTGAAAGTTATATAATCTTGAAGAACGGGCATACCAAGTCCAATTATTTCCCTTTCTTCTATTTTATTTTCAAACCAACATTCAATAGAATTTCAAATTTAGAAAATGAGTGCATGTGCGATAGCTGGATTCTATGCATTAATGGATTTTAATATCCGTTAGAACTGTTCTTTATAAAATTTAGTTTGAAGTTGAGTTTGAAGTTCACAATGAGAAAGCCCATTTCCACTTAATGATATATAAACGTTATTTTCATCGAGCAAAATGGGATTATTTCAAGCAAAACCCTGGGTAATATTATCCAAAATATTAGAAAGATCCCATGAAAAATTTTAGGCATTATTCTCTCAAAACCATTGACATGAATTTTGTAGAAAACTTGTGCATGATTTATAGATGTTTTGGACAGGATTCTTACAGAATTTTAGTAGTATTCTCAATAAAATAAACACTGAATTCTCACAAAATCATGGACAGGGCATATACAAACTTCTAAGTGGGGTTCCGAGCAGGAAAACACTAGACAGCGATTTCACAGGTTCCTGGACAGTATTACAAAGCAAATCTTAAGCAAGATTCTGACATAATGCTATGCAAAATTTTCACAAAATCCTACGCATAATTTTATTTTAACCTAGGCAAATTTCTCGTAAAACCTTAGAAAGATTTCTCAGAAAAGCTCATAGCTCATCACTCTTTTAGAAACCAGAACAGGACTTACAGGGACAAGTCAGATTCTTAAAGAATTCTTTGTTGTTTACTTATAAAAACTTGAATTCCAATCTCATAAAACTCAGGGTAAAATGCTCAAAAATACTCGGGAGAAGTGCTAAAAACCAAGCATCTTTGGACGAAAGGTCGAATTGACAAAAGATCGAAAGGACAAAAGGTCAAATGAACAAACGGTTGATTGGTCAAAAGATCGAATGGACAGAACGTTGAATTGAGAAAAGTTCGAATGGACAAAAGCTCCAGTGAAAGCGTGTGACAAAAATGATTTAATTTGCAATACGATTCGTAACACTGCCAAAGATCAATTCGAAATTCCAATTTTAACAACATTTATAGAAATCCAATAATTCGAGGCTACAAAGCAAAGCCATGCTGAAGGTGTCTGGGTTCGATTTCCGTTCGGAAATTTAATGGAAATTTACTTGACTTCCCTGGGCGTATAGTATCATCGTTCCTACATCAACATGCGAAAATGATAACGTTGGCAAAGAAAGCTCTCAGTGTGCTTATAACTAAGTTGAGAAGCAGGCTCTGTCCCAGTGAGGACGTAATGCCAAGCAGAAGAAGAAGAAGAAAAAGCTCAATTTAGTTTTGTCAAATTGGGCTTATACCTTTCTTGCACCTTTCATGAACATTTTTGGGCTCAATGGAACACAACTTTCGATGCTCCATCAACCTTTCTCAGCGGTAGATCCGAGAAGTTATCCTGACAACACAGCGCATTGCGATAAGGTGTCATGTAACAAGCACCCGATTTGGGAAAAATCATCGACATGGAACAAGTGGTGTTATGTTTGATTCTCTGTTGCTTGCCTTTTTGATTGGAAAAGTTGGATGTGGAAAGTAATTCGGCAGAAATGGTTCAACTTGCAATACTTTTGCCACATTGGAGAGAAGGAAAGATTCATACGGATGGGTGGGAATGTTTACGAGCACACAAGCAAAAGTATTGGGTATTTCATATCGATCCAATCGAACGATTGGAGCCGAAGAGATACCCAAAAATGAATAAAAAGTGTAAGGATTCTTTTCGTCGGAACACTTTTTCCTCCTTAGTGAGCCCAAGTGTGTGCTGAAAGATGAGACGTGAAAAATACCTGACATCAATCCGTTGAATGACGAAGTGCGGCTTGGATGCGTAGCCAAGGGTCAGACGGCAGCAGATAGGGTGAAATGGTAGAAAAATGCCGCTTCAAGGATTTGTTCTCTCGTAATAAGGTCCACAGTTTAAGGCCATTCGAAATGCTAACAGTAACCATAAAATATTTGTTAGCTACCCCCTTGCAAGCATTTAAGCTATTTTACGGTTTAAAATCGTGTCGAACAGTTGGTTGAAAAATGGGGATACTTCAAAATGACCGAATGGGTGGGATAGAACGCCATTTAGTATGGAGAGCAATTAGTCAGCAACCATGCTTCTCCATGCTTTTACCCTATCAGTGCGTATTGGGCCATATTCCCCTACTTGGCACGATAGGCGACGGAAATCCTTCACCGAAAGGCTGTTCTGTCACTTTCACGAGCTGTGCCATCATTCGTTAGTTCAATAAAGAACGCTGTATTGAGTTGTGTCGTGTTTTTCCCAAGAAGAGTTGTTTTTGATGCCTTCTCAGGAAGAAGAAAAACCCCGGTGTAGGCACTTTGAGAAGAATTACTCGTCCTGTCGTCGATAGGCAGTGACTAATGTCCGGCGGACTAACGAATATTGTTGGTTGTTGATGATAGGAGCTGACATTTGAGCCTTTGTCGGTGGCTTCTTGTTTCATTCGGCCTTGTTAAGCATTTTTTCTCTGGTTGCGTGTGTCACTGGAGGACACTATGAGTACTTCAATGACACCATGGATCCTATTCGAGTGTTGTTCATACAGCTTATTCGCAGCTAACATTGATGTTTGGAAAGTGTTATTATATATTTGTTATACCGTTATATGAGGTATCATTGACCAACATTGATTTGCTATAGCATATCTAAAATCAACTGCCATCGCAATTCAGCAATTTTGTGAGAAATTCGTTAAACACACATTTTACGAATCGTAGATAAGGGTGCTAATGTTTTCCTGATTTTTCAAATCCCTCTCTCCTCGTAGCATCCCCAAAAGGGAAAAATTAATCTAAATATTCTGCACAGTTCTTTAAACAAATTTACAGCGATTCATCCACAATCCATTACGATTTTTGGGGAGATTTTTTGGTTTTTATTTACTTTTTTTCAAAAGTTGAGAACTACGCTAAATTGCGATAATTACAGAGGCGTCAGTGAAAGCAAAACATAGCTATACCCACCCTTAAAGAAAAAACAATTCAAACCTCCATCAGTTACTATGCAGCAGGTGTCATAAATTGCAAACATTTATGAAAACAAACCGCCCCACTTCACACAAAACTCATCACTCATCGGGGGTTTGAGGGATGCCAGCAAGATTTCACACGAATGAATTTCTTTCTGATCAATGAACCATGCAACCACGTTCCAATTTATGACTTAATGCGCGCATGACTTGCCCGCAAGCGAATTCTGTGTATTTATATGAACAGCTTCATATTGCTTATAATTTCCACACCATGCACCGCTTCCGGTTCACCCGCAAAACAAATGATTTTATCGTAAACCAACATTGGAACGTGCCAGGAAAACTTTGAGCAATTTTCCCTCAGTTTCCCATACCAAAACGCGAAGCAATGTGACCTTTCTGCTCCATGGTTGAAAACGGAGAATTCCCTACGGAACCCCATACCTGGCTGCGATGTTTTATGTATTAGCACATATTGCTTCCACTGGGCAACCCCTCCACGTTTCACAACGGCAGTCGATTTATCCAGAAGTTAAATTGAAGCTTAATAGGTTTCAAATGGAATTATGGTTTATTTATATTCACTGCTTGCCCTCGACGCCTGGCAAGCATACCGCAAAGTATCCCGATAAAAATACCATACCCCCCATTCAATGACCATATTTTGTATGTGTCCCCTCTATCCGTACCAGCTCATTTCTTTATGAAGGTTCAATTTAGACGAATTAACATTTATTGTTGCGTAGGGTAAGCACACTTGGAATTTATCCTTGCACTGTTCCTAATCGCATATCAGTCTCATGTTTGCTGGATTTCTCATTCGAATATTCGTTGGACCCGTTAGTCAAAGCTAACGGTGGTAATCCTTCTTGGACATGGAAGAAGGTATCTTCTTCTTTCCGGAATGCGAACTTTCTTGCAGGGGTGAAATGGATAATGTTGATAATTGCATCGAAATGAGCAATCAGTTCGATGCTCTAGCTAAATTTTCCGAACACCAAATCGAAGCAGTCTCTATCCCAGGTTCTTTGATTCAAGTGAGGAAGCAAAGAAAGGCGCCTATCGTGGTCAGTTGTTCCGAATATGGGGGATTTAGGCAGGAGATCTTGAACTCCATAAGGGGAATCTAGGTCTCCTTCCAAATCGCAAAGAAAGGTGACTGTCGCGTTTTGCCGGAAACTCCTAAAGATTGCGAACTTCTTCTCAAACACCTTGAAGAGAAGAAGTACAAATTTTATACTTATGACGATAAAACTGAACGTTTATTACAAGTTGTCTTGAAAGGTCTCTCAAGTGACGACTTATAAGTAACCTGAAGAGATCAAAAACGGAATAAATGATTTAATTGGATTTTCCCCAGAGCAAGTAATCATTGTGAAAAAGAGAACCTAATCTGGCATTGATCGGAAAGGGCTTTCTCAAGAATATTATTTAGTTCACTTCAACACTAGTGATCTAAATAATATAAATACTTTGGAAAAAGCAACACCCATGTTCAATGTACGTAAGACATGGGATCAATTCCATGTCATGAAGAAAATTTCCAGAACCCCATTCAGAGCCATCGGTGCCAAAAGTTAGGTCATGGCACAAACAATTGTCACATGGATGCTAAATACATGGTTTGCGGAGGTTCTTCTCACGCTAGGGACGTCTATCCTGTGATGGAAGACACCAACAAGTTTATATGCGAAAATTGCGGGGGCACTCATGAGTCTAACTTTAGGTATTGCCCTTCGCAAAGGCAAGTCGTCAAGGCTCGTGCCAGGCAGATAAACGGCAATGTCCGTTACGAAACGGTCGTTTCCGGAATTCCCCTGGAAGAGGATCGAATAATGCTCATTTTTCAGTTAACGATCGCTTGAATAGGAATACCCATCAGGAAGATTATAATCATGCTCATTCACAAACTAATGTTATTCCGTCGGGTAGCTGTTCGAACCTTTTAATTTTGAATGGATCTACCCAAGGAAAATCCTATGCCGATATCGTAGCAGGTAATTTGAACTCCTCCCCTAACTATCAGTACCCGTTCTAATTGTTTCAAATCAAATGGAAAAAACCCTACCGCGACAGGAAACTTCTACTCCGCCTCCTCGTCTTCCGAAAATTCTAACGGAAAATCATCAGATAATGTAGCCACTTCAAGTGATATGTCTGCCTCTGATTTTAATTTACTAACTGAACAGTTGAATCTAATGATTGATGCAATGTTCCACTATGACTGAAGCAGTCGAAGTCGGTGTAAAATTTACTTATCAAATTGTAATTGGATGACGTTTTTCTAATGGATCCAAATGATAATTTAAATATTTTAATTTGGAATGCTCGTTCTCTGAATGGTAAAGAGGACGAGCTGTTTAATTTTCTAACAGTTAATAATATACCTATAGCAGTTATGACTGAAACATATTTAAAACCTGGCCAAACTAAAAAAAGATCCTAACTTTTTTGTTTACCGTAATGATGGGGTATGTGGGGAGTTGCAATCATCATTCATAGGCATATAAAACATCAACTGTTTTCGTCATTTGAAACTAAAGGTTTTGAAACTTATGTGTTTCAGTTGAAACACAGCTTGGTAAATATACTTTCATAGCTGCCTATTTGCCTTTTCAATGCTCTGGACAGCATGTTAATTTGCTTCAAACTGACTTGCGAAAATTGACTTATTAATTTTTTGTCATTGGTGACTTTAATGCCAAACATCAGTAATGGAATAATTCACAAAGTTATTCCAACGGCAGAATTTTATTTGATGAGTGCTCTTTAGGATATTTCTCAATTCAATCCCCGGATAGCCCTGTATGTTTTTCCTCTTCTAGAAATCCATCTACGATTGACTTGGTCTTAACCGACTCTAGTCATCTTTGTAGCCAACTGATTACTCATGCTGATTTTGAGTCTGATCATGTCCCTGTTACATTTCAAATATCCCATGAAGCGATTCTCAATCCTATCAGCTCCACTTTCAATTTTTTTCGAGCTGACTGGAATATATATGAAACGTATATTGACTCTAATCTTGATGTTAACATTTCTTTACATACTAAACTTGATATTGACAATGCTCTTGAACTTTAACATATTCCATTGTTGAAGCCAGGAGCATTGCAATTCCAAAATGTGAAGTAAAATTTGAATCCGGGATTATAGTCGATGATCTTGAACTCTTGATCCGTCTTAAAAACATGAGAAGAAGGCAATTTCAACGTACTCGCGATCCTGCTATGAAAATTATATGGCAGGATTCAAAAATCAAGAAACGTTTTGCTCAATTGAGAAACAAACATTTTGAAAATAAGATTTGTCAATTGGGCCCTGGCTCTAAGCCCTTTTGGAAATTATCTAAAATTTTGAAAAAACCTCAGAAGCCAATACCGGCATTGAAAGAGGAAAACAAATTATTACTAACTAATTGCGAAAAAGCTCAAAAACTTGCTATACAGTTTGAAAGTGTGCACAATTTTAACTGAGGTTGAGCTTGAGCTTGAGCTTGAGCTTTATTGGCCGCCCGTGGATGCTACTCCAGTATCGCCAGATCAGTTACACAAGGAACCAACTGAATGACTGCTTGGGACTAACAGGCATCCTCAGTGTATAAGTGCTGGTGATCTTCTATTTTTAGACAACAATGGTGCCTGCCACGTCAGAGTGCAGACCAATGTAGGGAAGGTGGAGGAATTGATGATGCATTATACAGGCTCCCACGTAGACCGTATATACCACTGCATCTACGCCAGTTCATGCGGGATTGTTTGGATTGTGGGAAAGGCATGGCAGAGAGGTTTGCTTTTGTGGTTAGCAGACTGCCTATGAATCAGGCGAAAGGACAGGCATGCGCGCGAAAGAATGGAATTGTTATGAACGAATAGTTTGAGTGTGATAGATTTAGAATGGAGGATAGAAGCAAGTGAGAGACATACAACTACAAAGTACGAGGAAAGGAACGGACCTGGGATTGAACCCATGACCTTCTGCTTATTGCGCAGAAGCGATAGCCATCAGACCACCAACCCCGTCTCCTGAAAGTGCGCACAATTTTAATTTAGAACTTAATAGTTCAATTGAAAATCAAGTTGCTCAGGACTTCGAAAATATTCTCAATCAAGAGAACGTTTTCGAAAATTCCTGGCAGACTGATTTGGAAGAAGTGAGAACTATTAATAAAAAAATCAAAAATAAGTAGCCTATCATTTTTAGCTGATATATTTAACAAATGTTTTAAATTAGCATATTTTCCTGACAAATGGAAAAATTTGAAAGTTGTACCCATTTTAAAACCAGACAAAAATCCTGCGGGAGCTTCTAGCTATCGGCCAATAAGTTAATTTTCATCCATCAGTTAACTTTTCGAAAAGGCATTATGAACAGAATGATGGCCCACATCAACGAAAATTCAATTTTTGCCAATGAACAGTTCGAATTCCGCTATGGACATTCGACCACTCATCAACTTTTACGTGTAATAAATTTTTTATCGTTCCAACAAATCAAAAAACTATTCTTTTGGTCTTGCTTTTTTTTTTTTAAATCTTTAATTTTCCAACATACATTGTTAGAATAATCCATAGTTATCTGTCAAATCGTACACTTCAGGTTAATTATCAGAACTCCAGGTCTGAAAGACTTCCTGTAAGAGCTGGTGTTCATTAAGGCAGCAGTGTGAGACCAATGTTATACATCACACTCACCTGAGTTACCTCAGGGATGTCAAAAATCTTTGTTTGCTGATGACACAGGCTTCTCCGCCAAAGGACGAAGCCTACGTGTTATCTGTAGTAGATTGCAAAAGAGTTGGGATGCATTTCTTCATACTTGCAAAAATTGGAGATTTCTCCTAATGCTTCCAAAACTCAACTAGGGTCGGTGTTCCCTTAGTGGACAGTCCCCTATAGTCGCACTAGTGGCTTTTACGGCCGTTTTGCTATAAATCTATTCAAAATATTTTTTGACATGAAGGTAAGGAGCTATTTATTTAAGTACCATTGATACACAGATTGATTTTGTTCAAATACTGATCGAAATAACTAATTTGCTTAAAATTTGAGCTCCCTTGCTACTATAGTAAACCTATTGTTCCTATAGTAGCACTACTGAGAGAAACTATTTTTTATCTTACGAAATAATTGATGAATTAAGAACTTTTTTGCACCAAACGAAAGCTTTTGACCCACATTTTGTAGGAAAAATATAAAAGTTTTGTTAAAATACTGTTTTGATAAGTATTTTGCCAACGCTGTGATGCTAGTGCTACTATAGGAACAGAAATTAGAAATAGTGCTACTATAGGCACATGTATTTCTTTAGTGGCACACGTGATAATAAATACAAACATTTGAGTTTTCGTAGTTTTCATATTTTTTTTATATACAAAGGTATCGACCGTGATAATTTTTATTTTGAATTTATTTATCGGCATATCGGTCTATTTTGCTCGAAGTAAGAGGGAGCATGGAGAAGGAAGTGCATACTAGATGGATAGGTACCGTAAGGGAACGGCGAGAGAAATTGGATTAGATGTTGAAGAGGGCATACCATATGAAACAGTATTACTTGAAACGTCACTTCCTTGTGGCTAACGTCCCCTATGGGAACGGCTTGGGTGTGTTTTGAGAATGACACTACCAAGACAGCCAAAAGGAAGGAGGTTTCAAGCATTAGCCACAAGGAAGTGATTGTAAAATTGTTGTACACTGTTCCGGGTCATTCATTGAATGCTATTTGGCCGAATGCTGTGTGGTTGAACGCCATTTGGCCGAAAGGTCCATTTGTATGAATGCCGTTTGGCCAAAAATGAAATTAATGGCATGTCAGAATCAAAATGTGAAGCTCAGGATTATGTGAGCGATACGTTATTAATGAACCCGTGCAAAGTGCTCTAAGACAATGACATCCTTGCCTATGTTTACATTACTTCCGGCCACTTTGAGTTCATGCACAAATTATGTCACGCTCCATGAGAGAAGGTCAACCCAAATGTGACAAGCCTCACAAATAGAATTTCCAATTTTCCCGTGATTTGACCTCCCGGGAAGCGGGAAAAAAATGCCATATAAAGAAACGGAAAATTTTCAAAAACGTGAAATTTGGTTTATTGTTTTACTTTTTCTAAGTATTTTATGTATATTATATTGATAACCAGTGAATTTGTATGATTATTCCATTCTTTATGAAGTAATTTATTTATTTTTCTTCTAAAAACATCTATTGACTCATTTTCAACTACAGGCTTCGTAGCACAAAAGATGCAGGAAATTAAGCAAAAATCCATGCAAAAAAAAAAAATAAAAATGAAGCATATTTTATCCCGTGTCCTTTGTGTAGTGTTACTTTGTCACTGTCGAGTACTGGTGAAGTATTCGGTTTTCTTACAGTAGTAATTCTTAACTTGATCACAGGAAAGGATTCTAATTGAAAGGTTCCGCTGTTTATTCCCTTCGAAGAGTGTGGTGAGTGCACTCTCCACAGGCGCACCCTTTTATCAGTCAAAAATTGGATCCCTTGATAATGCCAAGAAATTACACCGATGTCCTTACTTCCCCAAACTAGAGAACTAAATAAATAAAAGATTAGAAAACAAATGATTGTGTTGGATTCATACTCGGCAACTGGGAAAACCGAGGCTTGTCACTTTCAACAAGGTTTAAAATGTAACAAGGACTGATAAATGTTCCTTTGATTACTATTATATCCTGTTCTCTTCGTTTGAATCAGTCAGGACGCTGGTAGATCTTTACCCTATAACGCACCACGAAAAGGTGATCTACCCGCGTTATGGGTAGAGGATTATATTAAAATTGTGACGTTTGCATTGAACAGACTCCATGAAGAACTTTATAAGCATACCTTATTTATGAAGTAGATCCCTCGAAAGATTTGAATTGTATATAATCTTTCTTGGAAAAACATATCGTTGAAAATATATTCATATATTTTAATAACTATTTGATTACAACATTGAAATACAATTAGTGATATAATTATGACATGAAGAGTAAATTGTGTGATAGATTTTGTTTCAAAAGAGATGGTCAACTCTTAAATTTATGTTACATTTCACTTCCCGGGATATATGGAAATCTCGGGAAATACGAGAATACCGCGAAACAGAAAAGTATTTCTCGGGAAACGCGAATTCCGGGAATTCTCATTTCCCGGTAAATATTTCTCAATATGGAAAACACAAAAATCGTAACAAAGTGTGGGAGGGGTCGTTGAAATTAAGCATGAATTTATTTGTATACCTTTCCTTATGCAGATAAGTGAATAGTGCCTATGATTTTTCAAATATTAACAATTGAAAGAATAGCCTATTTTTGCAAGATGATGGAATTTGTAATGAAAAGATTAGGATTAATACAAGAAAAAATATATCTAACTAAATATCAGCAAGTGCAATGACAATAATTATGAGAACATTATAACTTAACAGAACAGCCTTTGATTACAAGTAAAGATAATCTATTGGGATGGTACACAAATTATGTCACGCGTAAATTTCAACTTTTTCGACGAACTCTCCACCCCCCTTTCTCACTTTATTTGTATGGGTCCTCCCCCCCCCCCCCCTTGGAGCGTGACATTATTTGTGCATAACCCGTATGATGAAAATTGAAGCAGCTATAACACAAATGAACAATATTCCTACATATTTTGAAAGAACTACTTGTGACGTCAGGAAGTTCAAAATTTATTTTAGTACCACCTTGAAAGTAACCTACAATACCAGATGCAATCTTGAAGTGTCTCGAAGTTTTTATGTTTTTTAAATGTGTGGAAAGTTCTATTTGTACTGGCAGCTTTTTGAATTAAAGTTTTCAAACCATATTATGTATAAAAAAATATCTAAATAAAGCATAAACCTTTTTGCGTTGAAAATCAATAATGGTCGTAGTTTCTGCCACATTTTCCACTTTGGTTTCTAAATTGGCCAATCACATTGATTTCTTGTGAGAGTGTCCAAATTAGGAATACTCTGGTCAAATTAGGGCTATGGCAGTTGAAATTACAAAGAAACATATTTATGTTAATTCGGACAATTAGATATATGAAGTTCTACCATGTGAATGTGGTCTACTGAACACAGATTTTCTTATTTACTTAGCAAAACAATATTTAATTCATTGCTAAAATTGACACTTCGGCCAAAACCGGTGCTTTAAGACTTACATTTCAGTAGTTGCGTGCTATTGAATTTTGTACACCACAGGAGAAAAAACCTCGTGGTGATTTTGATACTAACAAATCGCACAATGAACAGAAGGTTGATAAAAAACTTCTCATCATGTTATATGATATGATGGGAAATTACGCCTGTTTAGATGTTATACTACTTTAGAACTTCTAAATGATAATTTGTAAAAAGATTTTTTTCATTATTTGAAGCTTGTCAAATGATTCTATTTTTTTTAAAGATGTTCTTGAAGACTATTTTTTGAAATGGTTTCTATGGTTCAATCGCCGCGAACTTGATTCTCCATTGGTTCATCGATTGGTTTTCGGCGATTGGTGTCTCGCCGAAAACCAATCGATGAACCAATGGAGAAAAAAGACTATTTTTTACATATCAAAGATTTTAAGAGAAATGCTGACTAACTACTATTTAACGCTAAAACAAGCTATAAGCCTACCGCAATTTATCAGCTGTCGTTTCTTCGATTTTGGCGAGGGGCAAACTAGAAAAACTATTTTCACACATAAATTAACTAAATATAACATACATTAGGGGCCTTCCTTAGCCGAGTGGTTAGAGTCCGCGGCTATAAAGCAAAGCCATGCTGAAGGTGTCTGGGTTTGAATCCCGGTCGGTCCAGGATCTTTTCGTTAAGGAAATTTCTTTGACTTCCCAGGGCATAGAGTACCATCGTACCTGCCACACGATGTACGAATGCGAAAATGGCAACTTTGGCAAAGAAAGCTCTCAGTTAATAACTGTGGAAGTGCTCATAAGAACACTACGCTGAGAAGCAGGCTCTGTCCCAGTGAGGACGTAAATGCCAAGAAGAAGATGAAGAAGAACATTCATTACGTTCATATAATGAGATAGAACAGAATCTATTCAACATCTAGATTTAGTTCAAATCAATGTTGCACCTATTAAAATCAATCGTTCTGCAACTTATTGCGTAAACTACTAATTTGAAAATCGTGTAAAGGTTCATGTAATAATTCATTACACAACTCAATTGCAGTTATTAAGCTACATTGACTACTACACCACATATCATAATTTCATTGAACATGATAAAACAACTTAAACCCTCTGGTCTGGCCATCTCTATTACTCTTCAACAGGTTACGTTTCCATTTTGCTTAGTGTGTACTTTTAAAATGGTGACAACGATAATGATGGTTGTGGCAATAACGATTACAAGAACATCCGTTGGAGACAGCTGTCCCAAGCGATGTACAAAGAACCTCTGTCTACTGGTGATGAATGGACATAAACGGATGTTCCATTCCAGCAACACACAACCATGGAGCGAAGTATGTAGGTTGTATATGACATCAGTGATGGTGGTTACCATTGTAGACGTTATGGACTTTTGTCGAATTTAAAATGTGAAATTTTGTCAACAATTAACAGTTTTATAGTGATTTTTCATCGATTTTTAGAACACGGTTTACCATTATAAGCTTGTTATTGAAAATTAATGTTGGTAAACAATTTTTTGGTGAAAAATTGTTATCCTCAAAAAATTTGTGCTAAGCAAACTCGTGAAAATATTTACACCCTAATTAACCGTGAAACAATAAACAGATTGTAGAAACGATACAAACGGAATGACTGCTGTAGACGACAACGGTTATGACTGAGACAAAAAAATAGGAAGAAATTGGGCACAGGGCCAAAGAAAAAAAAATGGACTCCGTCGTAATAGAAGAATGGCACCTCCGGTGTAATGAAGAAGAAAATCTTTTCCTTCTGGCAGTTGTTTTATGCTTTCGGTTTGGTCGTTTGTAACCTTTCCGTATTTATCACGATCAAAGCAAAGGAAGGTAATTAGGGAAAGAATTATTTAATTGGCATTACTGACCGACTTTGTGCGAGCATGAAGTGGATCACAGAACAGGGTAGATGATTGATGAAAATGGGACGACTTTTATTGTTGTTGGGTTCCTGCATGCTTTTTAGAAATCTATCGTGTTTAGCAAGGGCACGGAAAGTGACAGTGTAGTGGAGAGGGTTCAAATGCCAACTGAAGCGTGATCGTTATAAAGTGTTACTAAAAACTTGTAACGTAGTTTACAATATTTCAAACAAACACAGAAAATTTGCCGTAGAAAGAAAAATAATTTTATGACGCACTCAAGAACAGTAGGTGCTTGTTTAAAATGCTAACTAAATGGGACAGAATGCACCAAAACAATAGGATACGACAAATCAAAATATTGGGATAGAATGCACTGTTAGATTGTTATCGTGTTGAATATTATCGTTGTGATGGGCCACGCTTTTGGAGGCATGTTTCAAATTTCACAATATTCGAGTTGATGCGGTATAATGGAAAAATCCATGTATCCGAATAAGGGTTTCCAATCCCCTCAAGAATTTTCCGTAGCAAGTACCCTGGTGACCTTTTGCCGTTGAAGTAGACAAGAATAACTAAGTCATCAAACATGCAAAGCTACAACTTCACTCGAACCGTATCGACATGCATCTTCATTTGCCGGATGTGTAGCTCCCAAGTACCCCCACCCAAGATTGTATGGACGGTACCTAGGCAGGATAATTGCTTTCAGTTTCATTATTTAGAGTGGTTTCCTGCTGTAACTAACGATCTTTGTAATTAGAGTGGAAGCAATTTTTGCCCTCCCACGGCTGTCGTTCCGAGGAGTTTTCTTCGGCTGACCGAGAAACGAACATGGTCAAACATTCTTGCAGCCACACGATGAACGGTCTAGAACTTACGTAAAGGCAAACGTTCTGGAGCTCAACAACACTCCACAGGGTGCTAGTTGTTATTGGATGGAGTTGTTGTTATTAATATGCATGTTTAAAAGCATTTTTTTGTTCATTGTTTACGCTTTCGCTATAATAATATTTTAGCGTATGTTAATGCGTATCGTATGGGTTATTTTTTTCAAAATAAGATCAAACATTTTTAGTTGCTTATTAATAGTGAATTGTGGTTTATCAATATTTCAACAGTGAGTATGTAATCATTTTCTTGAAACTGTTGCATATGTTTTATGTAATTGGATTTGTCTCAAGTTTTGCGAAAATCAACAGAGCTCTATAGAGCTACCATGAAAATGTGAGGGTTAAAACAATCCTCAGTAGAATGCTCTTGCACTATTTTTTATATTGTTAAAGCCAACGAAGGCACCGACATAGTATTGTGTACACAGTGTGTGATAGGTTCTTAATTTATGTTCATTAAGAGCTATCCCACATCACTTCCTGTAATAGCTTTTACTGACAATTAAATATTCACAACCTTCCGAGACTCACATTATACACATCGTGCCATATAGTTCTCCTCCAAGCAATCCACTCTTATGTTAGACGAAAAAGTCAAATGACCAACTAGCTCCCTCGTTCGTTTCTTCCTGCACTGTATGCATATCAATGTTTGAGGCACCATAACGATCGTCTATTTCAATTTAATATCCAAACATTGAGGCGATTCTATTTTACCTGTGT
Organism: Aedes aegypti; assembly: GCF_002204515.2. Lineage (NCBI taxonomy): Eukaryota > Metazoa > Arthropoda > Insecta > Diptera > Culicidae > Aedes > Aedes aegypti. Next base: position 140,610,377 of record NC_035108.1, on the reverse strand, counting down.
GTGTCCCAGGAGAGAGATTTGTATGCATGTGGCCCGGAAAGAGAATCGACAAAATCATCTTGCCCTTCCAAACTGAGACAATCTGACCTAACCCTTTCCGCCCTGCAACATAAGGTTAAGCATTGAACTTTTGTTGTGAAATATTAACGTTCTGGGAGAATAGGCCCCAGCTGCAATGCTCTGAAAAACAATATCCACTTGTGTTCTTCTTGAGACACAGAAGCTTCCTGAACAAAGTGGTCATTCGTCTAGATAGGCATAAGCGTCGCAGCAGATGTCGTGGAAAGCTATGCCTTGAAAAATTGAAGGAAAGTCGAATTACTTAACAAATACCTTGAAACAGAAAAAGTAGAACAGATTATTTGAAACTTTGGAAAATTTAAATGGTAACAATTTAATACAATAATGTCCATCTGTTTTTGTTTCTTTTTGGATCACCAAGGAACTCAATTTCCAAAACAGTACTGATTGTACTTTTGCAACAGCTTGAAACTAATTTTATTGAACGTAATTAGGAAACCAAATACATAATTAAATTCACTTTTTTTTCAATAATCTTTTTAACATTTTACTTAAATTTTGTAATTTTCTCCTCGTTTCAGGTATGGCGGTTGAACCTTTGGCGCGCAGATTTCCTTGGTTAAATGTAAAATATTCACCGTTCAAAACACATTTCTCAAACGTTCAAACATTTCGCCTTACCTTTAAATACTCCTCATATTAATTTGAAAAATCCTAACTTTCCGCTAAATCAAACTAAATAATCAGCAAACATTAAACTGATTTCAACTCGCACTAAGTTTTTGTTCCTAAAACTTTCCTAGACTGACCATTTTGTTTTGCTCCTTATCCATGGTTATGTTTTGTTTACCTGCCTTCTCCCTCTCGCGTACCAACATACTCACTGACAGCTGCGCCGCGCCTAGGAGGTACGCAGCCAGATACTCCGTCTTTGCAGGGTTGTGAGCGGCGGTGCGAACATATCCCTCCCTGTAACTCTGGTAATGGTCCTTGGGCCGCACTGGATTCACTGCTGAACCTCCAGCACCACCAGCTTTGTCACCGGTCTTCGGAACTTTCCCTTCGCTGTCTTGATGATGGCTTACCGGATTCGACCCTCCCGGGTAGACCTCGGTCACGATGCCATGGATCCAGCTCTTCCACACGGCTTTGTTAGCGATGTACACCAAATCACCACAGGCTAATGGCGGCGATTCCGAGTGCCATTTGGTGCTTCGGTTGATTGTCGGCAGATATTCGGCTACCCAGCGAGCCCAAAGCTGGTCCGCTAGATGCTGTGACCGCTTGTAGCGACCCCGAAGTGCTTCGCCTTCGCTGGTTCGTGGAACGGCTTGCTCTACCTCGATTGCACCGACACCACGAACGAAGTAGTTCGGCGTTAACGCTTCTTCCGCTGACGTGAGTCAGCGGCTGCGAATATTTTAGGTCTTTGACCTTCGCGATAGTTGTCAACAACACTTCGTCGATTATTGTACGACCGTCGTTCAGTACGGTGCGGTGAGTGCTGCTTTGACTGAGCGCACTAGTCGCTCCCAGACCCCTCCTATATGGGGTGTGCTTGGAAGGTTGAAATTCTACCGGGTTCTGGGATCCGTGAACTCGTCCTCGCTCGCGACTTGAATCTGCTGCCCGATAGCTTTGCTTTCCGCTTGGAAGTTCGAGCCGTTGTTCGACTACAGTTTTCCTCTTCTTCTTCTTCTTCTTCTTCTTCTTCTTTCTGGCGTTACGTCCCAACTGGGACAAAGCCTGCTTCTCAGATTAGTGTTCTTATGAGCACTTCCACAGTTATTAACTGAGAGCTTTCTTTGCCGATTGACCATTTTTGAATGTGTATATCGTGTGGCAGGTACGAAGATACTCTTATGCCCTGCGAATCGAGAAAATTTCCTTTACGAAAAGATCCTCGACCAGTGGGATTCGAACCCACGACCCTGAGCATGGTCATGCTGAATAGCTGCGCGTTTACCGCTACGGCTATCTGGGCCCCTAACAGTTTTCCTCTACGACACACGAATCACCGTTATTTTTATTTAGTTGGTATTACATCAATTAATTTGATAAAATCTCGTTAACGATGTTACGCCAATTTACTCGGTCCATGGCTGTGTCTCTCCAACTTCGATTTTGGCCCACGTTCTCCAGATCTTGTTGCACCTGATCAAGCCACCTCGCTCGCTGTGGTCCTCGCCTTCTTGTGCCAACCGGATTCGACGCAAACACCATCTTTGCAGGATTGTTGTCCGGCGGTCTTGCAACATGCCCTGCCCAGCGCACCCTTCCGGCTTTCGCAACCTTCTGGATACTGGGTTCGCCGAAGAGCCTAGCGAGCTCGTGGTTCATTCTCCGCCGCCACACACCGTTTTCCTGTACTCCGCCAATGATCGTCCTAAGCACCCTTCGTTCGAACACTCCAAGTGCTTGCAGGTCCTCTTCCAGCATGGTCCATGCTTCATGTCCATAGAGGACCACCGGTCTTATAAGCGTTTTGTACATGGTACATTTGGTGCGAGGGTGAATCTTTCTCGACCGCAGCTTCTTCTGGAGCCCATAGTAGGCGCGACTTCCACTGATGATGCGTCTCCGTATTTCACGATTTATGTTGTTATCAGCCGTTAACAAGGATCCGAGGTAGACGAACTCATCAACCACCTCAAAAATATCCCCGTCTATCGTAACACTGCTTCCCAGGCGGGCTCTGTCGCGCTCGGTTCCGCCTATCAGCATGTACTTTGTTTTTGACGCATTCACCACCAGGTCGACTTTTGTCGCTTCACGTTTCAGGCGGGTGTACAGGTCTGCGACCGTTCCAAATGTTCTGCCGACAATATCCATATCATCCGCGAAGCAAACAAATTGGCTGGATCTTGTGAAAATTGTACCTCGGTTATTGAACCCGGCTCTCCGCATGACACCTTCTAGCGCGATGTTGAACAGCAGGCACGAAAGTCCATCACCCTGTCGAAGTCCCCGGCGGGATTCGAACGAACTGGAATGTTCACCCGAAATCTTCACGCTATTCTGCACACCGTCCATCGTTGCTCTTATTAGTCTTATGAGCTTCCCGGGAAAGCTGTACTCGTCCATGATTTTCCATAGCTCTCCGCGGTCGATGCTATCATAAGCCGCTTTGAAATCGATGAACAAGAGATGCATTGGGACTTGGTATTCACGGCATTTCTGGAGGATTTGCCGTACAGTGAAGATTTGGTCCGTTGTCGAGCGGCCGTTGATGAAACCAGCTTGATAACTTCCCACAAACTCATTTGTTATTGGTGATAGACGACGGAAGATAATCTGGGATAGCACTTTGTAGGCGGCATTCAGGATAGTGATCGCACGATAGTTTTCACATTCCAGTTTGTCGCCCTTCTTGTAGATGGGGCATATGACCCCTTGCTTCCACTCCTCCGGCAGCTGTTCCGTTTCCCAGATTCTGACAATCAGCCGGTGCAGACAGGCTGCCAACCTCTCCGGGCCCATTTTGATGAGTTCAGCTCCAATACCATCCTTACCAGCGGCCTTGTTATTTTTGAGCTGGTTGATGGCATCCTTAACTTCCCTCAATGTGGGGGCAGGTTGGTTTCCTTCATCCACCGTGCTGACGTAGCCACATCCTCTGCGCCTGTGTTCTCCGTGCCATTCAGGTGTTAATCGTAGTGCTGCCTCCACCTTTCAATCACCTCACGTCCGTCCGTCAAGATGCTTCCGTCCTTATCCCTACACATTTCAGCTCGCGGCACGGAGCCTTTTCGGGATGCATTAAGCTTCTCGTAGAACTTTCGCGTTTCCTGTGAACGATGCAGCTGTTCCATTTCTTCACATTCCGCTTCTTCCAAGCGGCGCTTTTTGTCCCGGAATAGGCGGGTTTGCTGCTTTCGTTTTCTTTTACCGTTTTGTCTCAAATTCCGAACAGACTCATGTTCCGAACACTCGCTTTTTGTATGGCGATTTGGTTGAAATGTTTCGCTGAAATATGTCACCAAATAACAAGGAAATGGTAGTCAATTGCAATTCAATTTAAACGTCTCCAATATAATTTATTCCTCAGGAGAAGTGATGATTCTCTAGTTGGAGACCAGTAGAACAAGCTCCGATGAATTTATTTGCGAAATTATTCATTTGAATACGATTTATTCCTGCTGTTCGGAATTTGAATCAAGGTGTTCGGAATATGAGACAGAATGAACACAGTGTTCGGCATTTGAATCAAAATGTTGTTCCATACTTTTACGTAAAAATAATACTAAAACTAACTAAATCAACATTATTATCGGTACACCCAACAGCTAACAGTTAGACTTAGCGAGAAAATTAAAATTTACACAAATATCAGCCAATTTATGCCAATCAGATGCATTTGAAGTCACTGTTGGCCTTAAGTGTTCGGAATATGAGTCAAAACGGTATATCGCTCCACGTTTTGTCGCGTTCCTTGCTTCAGCATTGCAGCCCGTGCTGCATCCTTCTCCTCCAAAACCTGCCTGCATTCATCGTCGAACCAATCGTCACATGTCCTCCTTTCCACGTACCCGACGATGCTCTCGGCTGCGTTGTTGATGGCTGCTTTTAGGTTGCTCCAGCAGTCCTCAAGAGGGGCTTCGTCAAGCTCGCCCTCTTCCGGCAACGCTATCTCGAGATTCTGCGCGTATGCGGCAGCGACGTTCGGTTGGGCCAGTCGCGCTAGGTTATACCGAGGCGGGCGTCGATACCGTACATTGTTAATGACGGATAGTTTTTGGCGCAGTTTCACCATCACCAGGTAGTGGTCGGAGTCAATGTTAGCGCCACGATAGGTTCTGACGTCGGTAATATCGGAGAAGTGCCGTCCATCGATCAAAACGTGGTCGATTTGTGATTCCGTCTGCAGTGGTGATCTCCAGGTGTATCGATACGGGAGGCTGTGCTGGAAGTAGGTGCTGCGAATGGCCATGTTCTTGGAGGCGGCAAAATTTATCAGTCGTAGGCCGTTCTCGTTCGTCAGCCGGTGGGCGCTGAACTTTCCAATCGTCGGTCTGAACTCCTCCTCCTGGCCAACCTGAGCGTTTAAGTCTCCTATGATGATCTTGACGTCGTGGCTTGGGCAGCGGTCGTACTCGCGTTCGAGCTGCGCGTAAAATGCGTCCTTGTCATCATCAGTGCTTCCGGAGTGAGGGCTATGCACGTTTATGATGCTGAAGTTGAAGAACCGGCCTTTGAGCCTCAACTTGCACATTCTTTCGTTGATCGGCCACCACCCGATCACGCGCCTCTGCATATCACCCATCACTATAAAAGCTGTTCCCAGCTCACGTGTGTTGCCGCAGCTCTGGTAGATGGTATGATTACCTCTAAACGTTCGCACCATCGAACCTGTCCAGCACACCTCCTGCAGCGCTACGATGTCGAAACCGCGGATCTTCAGTACATCGGAGAGTATGCGTGTGCTTCCGATGAAGTTGAGAGATTTGCAGTTCCACGTACCGAGTTTCCAATCGCAAGTCCATTTTCGTCGCTGTGGTCTTTGCCGATTGTTCCGGTCCGTATTCTCTCGTTGACGTTCCTGTGCTGGTGTATTTTTACGGCTGGCTTGCAGGGCCTGACACCAACCCCCTAGATTTCCGGAGGACCATTCCCCCTATATGTTCGGAGGGCCATAATGCGCAGTTTAGCTTAGAGTCCTTCTCTGGCACTCGGACGATGATCAGCCGCCCCTGACATGGGGAACAGACGCTGTTGTGAGCCGCTCCTAACATGGAGTACAGACGCTCAAGGTTTGCAGAAGCAAAAGCAAAAGCAAACCCCCCCTTCCCTGTCAGCATACGACCAAAGTTTCCACCGGGGGTTGGTTACCCGATCTTCCCCAAGGTTCCTCGTACCCCGGCCAGTACCACGAGGAGGTAGGGATAGGAGTTGCTGGGCAAGAGGCTAAGGGCCACACAATGGGGTCTATTTTATTCCTGTAGGTACGCGAGGTACCAATGGTACGCCATGCCCAGCCATTTACCCAGCCATTTACACGAATCACCGTATGGCCATCAGACACGCTTGAGTCGTCAGGCTGTGAGCGATCTCAAGGTGGACAACCCTCGTCGTCATGCACGTGAAGAAGCAGACATATCATTTCTCCGTTCTGCGGCCGACAGCCACTGTCACCGGTCCGTAGTAGTCTACGCCGGTTTGGCTAAATTGTGGTAAGTTCGGCGTGACACGTGACTACGGAAGTGAAGCCATCCTGGAGTTTGTCGGGCGACACTTCTTTCTTTTGCACCAGACGCCTAATTTCCCGATGCACTTTATCTCTGCTCGCAAGTTTGCTATGCTCAACCGCTGCCGGATCTCGTTTACGACAGTTTCCACGTTCCCGTGGGTTACTCACTGGTACTTTAGCAACTTGTTCGTCACAGGATGTTGCTTCGGTAGAATCATCGGGAAACGCAGCTCGAAAGGTAACGTCGATCCCCGCGCATCTCTGTCTTCCATCCGCAACACTCCATCGTCGTCCAGTAAAGGACTCTGGCTGTACAAGCTGCTGGACTTCTACAGCTGGTGACGTTGCTGTGTTGGGAGCTGTTGATTCTTCTTCAGCATCCTAATACCGTCTTCGAAGTGGTCGGATTGAACCGATCTCCAGAGGAACGCCTCCGTTTTTCTGTACTCCTCGCGCTTCGGCGGTACTACATTTGAGCGGACTTTCTTATTCACCACCTTCTTCACTCTTGCCGTGCTTGGAATGGCCTCGATCTCCACACCATCTCGCTTCCTCCTGCAGTTCGATGCGAACCGGTTGGCGCATGCTACCGTCCGTACTAGAGCCTTCCATTTCGTGATCAACTGTCGGTTCGGTCACGGAAATATCGTGGAACTGCAGACTCCCTCGGACTTCTTCGGGGACATTCGGTATGATGTGCTCTTGCTCCAGCCAATTGTTCCCTTTCTCCCAGGGGATTGAAGATCACCGCGGGGCCATCTTTGACCTCGACATCACGAGTGAATACAACGGCCCGTTTGTCATCTCGATGCGGACGTATGCTGCTGTACCGTACGCGTCCTGGCTTGCTTCAACGAAAACGTGGAGCTGAAGGCTGCTGTAGTCTAGGGTACGGCCTCCCTGGAAGAAATAACGGAGAACGCGAACGCTCTCGACTTCTGAGAATCTTCGGATCCAGTTGTTCCACTTCTCTACGAAATCTTCCCCGCCACAGGTCTTGGATCAGCATCTTGCCGCAAAACTTAAAGATCCCCAATACGCGATCGATGCTGGACTTCTTATATTCGCTGAACCGGACGCACTGATCTGTATCCGTTTTCTCATCTCTACAAGGAACTTTTCGGAGTTGGAGACCCAAGGGCCTTCCTTAGCCGAGTTGTTAGAGTCCGCGGCTTCAAAGCAAAGCCATGCTAAAGGTGTCTGGGTTCGATTCCCGGTCGGTCCAGGATCTTTTCGTTATGAAAATTTCCTTGGATTCCCTGGGCATAGAGTATAATCGTACCTACCACACGAGATACGAATGCGAAAATTGCAACTTTGACAAAGAAAGCTCAACGTTAATAATTGTGGAAGTGCTCATAGGAACACTAAGCAGAGAAGCAGACTCTGTTCCAGTGAGGATGCTAATGCCAAGAAGAAAAAGAAGAATACCCAGTTGTGGAGCTCAAAGCCGCCTTTGGCATAGACGTGCAGAACTTCCACATCTGCACTATCAAAGTAGTCGTCGACGTAGTGGTTCTCGAGGATCGCCTTCGCTGCCTCCGAAAACTGTCTGGCGAAAACTCCTTCGCATATTGTGCGGAGCTTGGCAAATTCGTGGATCCGAACGTCATCACGTCCATCACGTACATCTCCGGCATTTCTGAAGGTTCGTTCCGGAATAGGAACCTCTGCGCTCGCTTGTCTGCTTCTCGGATCCCCAGCTGGTGGTACATCTCCTTGTTATCTGTACCGAATCCAACCGCTAGCTCTCTAAACATTCAGATCACCGCCAGTAGGGCAGTCGGATATGCTGACTTTAGCAGCTTGGAGTTCAGCGACATGCCTTTTACTTCTGCTCTGGCGTCCACAAAAAGCGGAACTTCTTCTTCCTCGGATTGTAGATGATGTTGCTATGTGTGCGTACCCTTGCTTTATGTGCATACCCTTTAATCAAATACTCGGCAATCATCGAGCGGACTTTGGCTTAGAGATCATGATCCTTCCTCAAACGATTCACCAGGCACTGCAAACGCTTGATCGCCATTGGGTAGCTATCGGGAAACTCCGGCTCATTGTCCTTCCAAAGCAGACCGGTTTCGAACCCGTTGGCTTTGTTGTCTTTTTCAAAATTTCTTTCGCTCTTTTGTCCTCTTCCGGCTTGGGAAGCAAAGCAACGAAAATGTCGGACTCTTCCAGCGTATAGTGGCAATTCAGCAAGCCGTGGAGATCTTGGTTTATCACGGTAGTGCACGTGTGCTGCCCGATGATTCCTCCTTCAACATTTTCACCGCCGATCGGTCCATACACCGTCCTTCCAAGCTTGGACCTGACCGCTATCGGCTCTTCGGGGCGGTGCACATCGCCCTCATCCGGTAGCGCTGCTTCAAGATGTTGCGCGTAAACTTTGGCGACACCCGGTTGTTTCAGTAACGCTAGATTGCACTATGGTCCAGAAAGCAGTTTTACGCGGAAAGATGCATTTTGAGCCTTAGAATGAAAAATTAGACGAAAACGGTCTTCTACAAAGTTGTTTGTATTAGTAAGGCCCTTTGTTTGGTGTTATTGAAAATTAGGGTGGTCCACGTTTTCATAGAAATGGTGTAACTAACTTTCTCATTTGTAGAAATTATATTATACATGCCTCGGCAAAGTTGTAGACCATTCAATTCCAAGCATCTTTGCCAAAAAAAGTTTTTTTTGTATCTCTTAAATTGACCGATTTAGAGCTTTTTTCCTACGGTGACATAGGGTGGTCCGAGCAACATTGGTCAGACACGAAGTCGGCGGTCTCGTACAGGTTCTCTGTTGAATATTATCTTTGCTTGTCGTTCTTCCAGCATACGGGCAACGTGACCAGCCCAACGCAGCCTGCCGTGTTTCATGCGCTTGACAATATCCACCTCTTTATGCACTTGGTAAAACTCGTGATTCATGCGACGCCACCAGATGCCGTTTTCTGGTTTACCGCCGAGTATTGTCCGTAGCGCTTTACGCTCAAACACCCCGCAAGCTCTCCGGTCGCCTTCCTTCAATGTCCATGATTCATGGCCATATAGGACAACCGGGAGGATCAGTGGCTTATATAACGCGAGTTTTGTTTTCGTTTGCAGGCTACGGGACTTTAGCTAGTTACGGAGCCCATAGAAAGCCCGACTCGCAGCTGCAATACGTCTTTTTTATCAAGCGAGTATCATCATTCTCGTCACTAGTGTTCCAAGATACACAAATTATTCCACCACTTCAAACTTTTCACCACCTAGCACCATTTCACTACCACTAACACGTCCGGACCCATGTTGACCACCAGCTACTTTGTGTTTGTAGTGTTGATCGTGAGCCCGATTCTCGCTGTCTCCCTCTTGAAAGGCACGAACGCCTCTTCCACTGCCCGACGATCAATCCCGATGATGTCGATATCGTCCGCAAAGCCAAAGGAACGTGTGATAATGGTACCGCTTCTCTGCACACCGGCTCTCCTGATAGCACCTTCGAGCGCTATGTTAAACATCAAGTTTGAAAGAGCGTAACCCTTTTTCAACCCATCTAAGGTTACGAACGATGATGAAATCTCGTCCACCACCCGTACACTTGATTTAGATTCATCAAGCGATGCACGAATCAGTCTAATCAGCTTCGCCGGAAAGCCATGTTCGGACATAATTTGCCACAGCTCGTTTCTCTTCACTGAATCGTACGCTACTTTGAAATCTACAAACAGATGATGAGTCTGCAAGTTGTACTCCCGAAATTTATCTAGGATTTGGCGCAGGGTGAACATTTGATCCGTCGTTGATCGGCCCTCTCGAAAACCAGCTTGGTATTCGCCGACAAAGGACTCCTCATACGGTCTCAATCTGTTGAACAGAATTCCAGACATGATTTTGTACGCCAAATGAAAGAGTGTTGTCCCTCGGTAATTGGCGCTCTCTAGTCGATGCCCTTTCTTGTACAAAGGGCAAATGAGACCTTCCAAACAACTAGTAGGCATTTGTTCTTCCTCCCATATCCTCGAAATGATACAGTGAAGGAGTTCGTGCAGCTGCTCACTTCCGTGTTTGAGAAGTTCGGCCGGGTGCTCGTCCTTCCCAGCAACCTTGTTGTTATTCAGTCCATTGATAGCTTTCTTTACCTCATCTAACGTTGGAAGTTCTACATCCTGTCCATCGTCATCGATTTGGATTCTGCTACCAGATGCACTTTCGTAATCTCCATTTAACCATAATTTGAAGTACTCTTTCGATAAGCTATACTTCACTGAGGCCTTAAATGTCCGTAATATGAATCACAACGGTGGTAGTTCAACACAGCAAGTAGTCATGAGTAGCTGTAAAAATACCTTATTAAAATAATATTTCTGCACTATGTATAACAATATCAAAATGAGATGTACTCAAAACAAAAATCACTGAATAAGAGCAATCCTTTAAGCACAGACAAACAGACGTAACACGTAGAACAAATTTCTTCAAAATCCATCGCCCAGTTTACACTATCATCATCTGGTGAGCATGTTGCACGAAAAGGTGTTTCGTGCAACAAGACCTGCAGATGGCGGTAGTGTGAAACGTCAAACGCGAAGAAAAACGCTGCGCGCGCCTCTGATTGTCAGATATGTAACATAGCGAATTTGAAATGATTGTTAAATGAGTGATCGATGGAAATTGCGTCAGTGTTACGTCTGTTTGTCTGTGCTTTAAGTCCCGAAACATAATGTTTCGAAGTACACCCGATTCTGATTTTGCACGGATTTTTTTTACACGACCGTGCAAAAAAAGTTTCCATACATTTTTTTCCGCCAAACCCTTATTTTTGTATGAAACGTCGAGAAATGGTGTTACTTTTTTTTTACACGGTTTTTGAAATTTTGAACTGAAAACTTTTTTTTGCACGGTACGCATCCCCCGTGCAAAAACAGAATCGGGTGTAGATAAATCCGAAGTCTCCATATTGTGCCACTGGGCGTTGCATGCTGATCCATTGTGTAGTTTGGAGCATCCTTCAAATAACAAATCGTCCACTGGAACCATAAAACAGTTGATGTGTTCTCCTAATCTTGGGTAATCGTGATTTAACGATTCCCCAAAGCTCATATATTAATATATAAAGGCAAAATGAATAGTCAGGGCAATAAATGTGATAAAATTAAAACAAATAGTGTTATTTTTTAAGTCATCATCCCTCACCTCACCACAGAACTCAATGAATTACCATCATAAGCACACATCATGCATCATTTGCCACGTTTACGTGATCAATTAGTCACAGCTCGCTACCAACTATCAAAATTTGCTACAAATTACAACTCCACCACATCTCTCGTCGCAGACAATCAACGAATTTCCACAAACCATTAATTTTGGCCTCCAAACTTGCACGGAATTTCCTCAAGTCTGCCAAGATATTGTGAAGCTTGCGAAATTACCTGTTTCTTGCAGTAGCTACAAAATGTCCACCAACAATTTTCGCTCCTGCAGTGGAACAATACAAACTAGCAGAAGAGACGGACGACCGATGTGGAGAGCTGTTAAGGAAAACTAAATCAAATGGTTGCTTGCTCTTGAGCTTCCTTGAGCTGAAGCTCTTGCTCGGTAGACATAGAGTTGGGAAATCGGTCCATTTTCCACCGAACCGTCCAGCGCAGTAGCAAGTGAAGATACTATGGGCCAGAAATCCATATTTCGCGACAAAACTTAGTGCCATAGCGAATAAATACAACCTTAAAATAGTACACAATAATATAATTCTTGCCATTTTCTATCACAAATCATAATATCTTAAAATATGCTTAAATAATGCTTTTCCATTTGAACAAAGTTGAACTTCATGAAGTGCAATGAGATTCTGTAATTAATCAATTCAAATCGTCGGAATATAATCACACATGTTGTTAATAATGAAACATTTTTTTTATTCTATTCATTTAAAGAAAAAAACAAGTATTTGGACTCTTGTCGCAATATCTCTGCTTCTGGCCCATAGTTGACAGTGAGTGCAGGCAAATATACACGCTAGAAAGGGTAGAGCCAAAATAAAAATAGGAAAACAGCCAACCATCAAGTCAGGAAGCAAGCGAGTGTGAAATGACACCGGTTATTCGCTAGTTTCGTTACAATGTTGTAAAGCTTTTACACTCCGCTCCGATAGTGCTGATGTTGGTTACTCTGCTGCCTGCCGGAAAAGGAGGACTGTTGCTGGTGCTGAAATTGTGCTTATTATGTGAGTGTAGATTTTCTCGATGAAATTTATGTGCATGCTGGAAACATTTTACGTGTGCGTGGGAAGTCGAACAGCAGTGACGGATGGAATTTCGTGCGGAAATAAATATCTACAATGTTTCCTTGCAGTATCGAAGGTAAAATCATAGAATTCGGTGAAATCGGTCGTACAGCGTAAATTCAATCACATTTAAACCCCAATTTAGGGCCGTCCATAAACCACGTGGTCATTTTTTTCGATTTTTCAACACTCCTCTCTCTCCTCGTGGCTCTGCGTTGTTTTGACCAATAAACCAATAAGATCATTTCTGAATAGACAATGAATGATTTAATTATTTCTCAATGAGATTTTTTTTTCAGAAATTCCTATGAAAAATTGACCGAAATTTCCTCCACAAATCTTTACACAAATTTTTAGAGATCCATCATAAATAGCCACAATGATTCTTAAGGAGATTTTTTGTGGCTTACTTCTTTTTCCAGAAGGTCCTCCGAGAACTATGCTGAATTGGGATGATAACAGAGGTTTTATTAAATGAGAAAAATAGCTTTACCCACTCTTTCTTACAGTTACCTGCCAAAGTTCATCAATAATCTTTGGAGAGAATTCTAAAAACATCGTTTAAGAAGTTATATGAAACATTCTGGATGTACAACTGAACACACGTCTCCACGAAAAGATAGATTTCATTTTTCGATTACAACATCGGCTTATTTTTTTTAGGGGGGTCCGTAGCCTTGAGGTAACGCTTTCGCTTCATAAGCGGAAGGTCATGGATTCAATTACCAGCCCCTCCAAAAAATAACCCGTCCTGGCACCAGAAGACGCCGCACGGAGGACCGTGCTTAGGGGAACACATCCATCCTCCGTCAGTATCAGATGGTGACTGAGACAAACTAACCCACTTAGCAGGCAGCTAGCCTCAAACGACTCAGGAACACGGCAAAACGAACTACCGCAAGAGCAATGGACTATGGCTTATGGAAATCGATTGGACCAACAGCAGAGCACTCTCCTACCTGCTCGGTGTGAGAGCAAAAGAGCAGAAGAGAATGAAAGCAGATGTAAATATAGATTAGCTATAATGAATAATTATATATTTTTCTGTTGACCTCTGGGAAATTATGATAACCGAAATGTGACAACTGTCATAACAAGGGAAATTCCAAAATTATTTAAAATTACTTACTACTACTTGCAAAAACATTAATAAAATCAATATTTTAAACAACTTCGATAATCTGTTGCAAAAAAGTCGTGACGTGCTGGAACATTTCTGATAGTGACATCAGACTCAGATTCAGCTACTCCAAATTTAAACACACACACATAATTTGATGTTTGAGACACGCAAAAATTTCATTCCTGTTCTTTCTGTAACGCTGTGTAATTACAATCAGTAGTATCGATTGATCACCTCCAGCAAGTGACCAGTGAGTTAAATTTTCAGCACAAACGGTTGTCTTCGATGCATCTTCAACTTAATGGCATAACGAACACAAAAGCGAATACATATTTTAGGATCAAAAATGGCAATGTGTTTTGGTTGTCCTCGGCTAGTTTTTAAATTTTGTCTTAGAACGATGGTATTCGAACCCACGACCCTCAGCTAGATACACTCCAATCTCTTTTGACGGTGGTTTTTTTCACGACGATTCTTTTTTTCGACCACTTTATAACGACTGGGATTGAGATTAACGACCGTTTTAATTAATGATCAATGTCTTAACAAATCATCAATCAAAGATGAGGAACTCACATTTCATTTATTTAGTTACAATCTAAACAGACAACACTGAATCAACAATTTCACGCCACAATACTCGGTTTGTGGCCGCATCTCTCCATCCTCGGTTCTGCCCCACGCTCGCCAAATCGATACGCACTTGATCCGCCCACCTAGCTCACTGTGCTCCACGCCTTCTTGTACTGACCGGATCCAAAGCGAACACCATCTTTGCAGGGTTGCTGTGCGGCATTCTTGCAACATGCCCTGCCCATCGTATCGTTCCAGCTTTGGTCATCTTTTGGATACTGGGCAAGGATGGAAATCTAGTGATCGTGATAAATCAAATGATGCATCGTGGTTGTTCTTTATCATGCGATCATAGCAACAACGATAAACCCTTAGTCGTCAAGCCATCACAAAAAACTCCGCTCCACGAAAAAATAATCGCTCGTCCTGTGAGCTGACGTTCAATTGTTCGCAAACCTATTTCATAAGTTTTGGAGGATTTTCACGCATTCACTCTGCGATATGACTTCTAGCATACCATTATTGGTCCAAAAGTCATTCGAGAATGGTTTGAGCGAAAATAACCGTCGTATATGCGTTCTGATGCACGTTTATCGCAACATGTTACAACATCCGACAAACGGTTTGTCCTACGACAAACAGTTGGTCGGGGTTCTGCTAAACCGCACTAAGCGCCAAAAGTATTATTTTGAGATATTTAAGTTTAAAGTTCACTCATCTGCAGGTAAATCGCAAATGTCTCTTTTGAAAATTTCATCGTTCACGAATGACTAACAGGGTCCAATAAGTAACTCAAGATAGAATATTCAAAAAAATCATCAAATATTTTCCATTTAATTAGATTTGATTTCAAATCAAGAGGTACTCAGTTCACTCTGGCTGAACAAAAATTGAAGAAAATGGTTTTCAGTTCGGTATGGCTGAATGTGTTTCATGATTCATAAGAACAAAGAAAAAAAAGAAAAAAAGGGTTCATATCATCGCCATACATGTTGGAATGCTTGTCACAAATGTTTATGCTCTATGAACGGAAAAGATTTGTAATTTTCCATAGAACTGGCCACAATGTAGTGGTATGAATTGGTACAAGCTAATTCGTATTCTAACGTATTCTACCGACTTTCTCTTGATCTTCTTCTTTCTGGCGTTACGTCCCAAACGGGACATAGCCTGCTTCTCAGATTAGTATTCTTATGACCACTTCCACAGTTATTAACTGAGAGCTTTCTTTGCCGATTTACCATTTTTGCATTTGTATATCGTGTGGCAGGTACGAAGATACTTGTATGCCCTGGAAATCGAGAAAATTTCCTTTACGAAAAGATCCTCGACCAGTGGGATTCGAACCCACGATCCTCAGCATGGTCATGCTGAATAGCTGCGCGTTTACCGCTACGGCTATCTGGGCCCCACTTTCTCTAGATGAATTATCTATTTCAACAGAAGAGTTCAATAAACACAGTCCCTCACGCATTCAAAGATTTGAAAAAGATAATAATGATGTAGTTGAAGAATGTGGCGATCGAAGAAAACCATGAATTTGATCTGCCAGAGCGCACCAAGTTACTCCCATTTAGCACACTTTGGCTGAACAAGTTCACGATTATTTATGTGAAGTGCATACCAGGAATGGCATGCATTTCATCATTCCCGTTGTACATGAAACTGCTTGAGCTTTATTGTTCAAAAATATTCATAAAAGCTGAAAGTTGATTCATTTTTTATGACTCTTTGTTAGTGACAACGTAAAAAATATTACTCGGGATTCGAACTCGTGTCCTTCGAGTGGTGATTAGGCGTGCTGTCTCTCGGTCATTTTGAACTGTTGAATTCAGAGCGAATAACTCGAAACAAACTGTGCGCGATCTGATCAAGGAGGCATGATGCTGAAAACAGGAGAAAAAGTCATTTTCTGAACAGCTAAAGCGCACCAAGTGCTTCCAAATAATTCAGACAACATCAAATTCAAATGTCTTTGTTCACGGGAAGATATTCGGCGGACGGTGGCGCTTGCCAGAACTCGCGGATCTCGGAAGCGATAGAGAATTTTAACGCGACTGTGGAAGACCGGACTTTAGGGAACTTCGGATGTTTCGGCTCACGACTGGCCTACGCGAGAAAGTGTTCCTTTCCGATCGACTGCTATATTTCAACTAACTTACAAAGCTATTGGGTACAGTATTTTATTCATGTGTAGTGGTAACTGGGACCTACGAGAGGCCTCATCTATTTCCTGTTCATCTGGCAATGTGATCGTTAGATCGTTTATCTAGATATACACTTTTATTTAGTATTAGTTTGTATTGGCAAATTCAAATTTTCAAAAGTAAATTCAAGAAAGGTAAAAAATAACAATTAATAATCTCAGACATCCTGGGCCCCGTTGAAACGGTCTGTTTCAACCATTGATCTCGTCGTACGTTGTTGGTCATCGTCTTCAGGGTCCTCGATTGGCAGAACTCGGACCTGAGTAACAGCTCGCTTGAATGACCCACGGTTGGTGCGTACCAACACCACACGTACTAGGCCGTCACTTCCTGTATATACCTCCTCCACTCGACCGAGGTTCCACATGAACGGTGGGAGACCGTCCTGCGTCAAGAGCACCAGAGCTCCAACTTGAACGTTGGGCTTAGCCGTTCTCCATTTGATCCGCTGATGTAGCTGGCTAATGTAATCTGTCGACCACACCTTCCAGAAATGTTGTACTGATCGACGCATTTCCTGCAGGCGAGAAAGTCGCGAAACTGTGGTGTTAGTTACATCAGGCTCTGGTATCGAGAACATGGGTTCCCCAATCAAAAAATGACCAGGGGTCAGCACGTTGAGGTCATCTGGATGGTCAGTAAGAGGTGTGAGAGGCCGGGAGTTTAGTATACTCTCAATGTGCACTGCCGCGGTAGAAAATTCGTCGAAGGTGTAAGATTTTCCTCCAAAAATGCGCCGGAAATGGAACTTAAACGACTTAACTCCGGCCTCCCACAATCCCCCGAAGTGGGGAGATCGTGCCGGTATAAAGCGAAATGTTATTCCAGCCTCGACACAATAGTTCGTCCATTCATCCGACTGGAATTGTTCGAGGTAACGACGATGCAACGCGTTTAGTTCGCGATCAGCTCCGACGAATGCTGTGCCATTGTCACAATGCAACTCGGTTAATCGACCGCGCCGAGCAACAAACCGTTTTATCGCGTTAATACATGCGGCGGTCGTAAGGTCCGTAACGATTTCAAAATGTACCGCTTTAACCGCCAGGCATACGAAAATCGCGACGTACATCTTAATGTTTGCCCCCCTCCCATACAACGGACGTACGTTAAATGGCCCGCAGTAGTCCAACCCAGATCTTGAGAATACTCGCGATGGAACCACCCTAACTGTTGGTAGTGGTGCCATTTGTTGATTGCATTCGGTTGGGCGACAACGAAAACACGTTATGCAGCTACGTACTGTTCTTCGAACAAGGTCGCGGCCACGTAACGGCCAAAATCGCTGACGGATAGTGGCGAGTAGTAATGAAGGACCAGAGTGGGCTGTCGCGCAATCAAAAGGCTGTACCGATGCTTGGCTGGTAATATGAGGGGGCATTTGGAATCAAACGGGGCAGTTATGTTCTTTAAACGCCCATCCAAACGCAGTAAGCCGTGCTCGTCTACAAACACGCTTAAGTTTCTCAAAGGAGATTTGCTGTCAAAATTATAAGAGCATCGAGTGTCTACCGTTTTGTTTGTAAGGTGGTGTATTTCCTTTGGAAAACTACTAATTTGTGATATTCTTACCAGTCGTTTCAGCGCTTCATCTACCTCTGCTGCATTTAAGTGGCCAACGGTTCGATCGACCGGAGTTCGCCAGCAGTTTCTTCCGAAACGGATACACAATGCTACAACCTTTAAAAGTTTTCCCAACTCGGAGTACCGCTCAAAAATGGTGTCATCAACTTCGAATGCAGTTAGAACGACAGTCGCACGTTTTTCCTCTTCGAAATCGTTGGGTGATGGTATGCCTTTTGGAGATTCCGGCCATGTATCCACTGACTGGGACAAGAATGGTGGGCCTTCCCACCACAAGAGATCCTCAGCAATTTGACTTGGCTGAATACCTCTGGATATTCGGTCAGCAGGATTGAGAGAGGATGGAACGTATCTCCATCGGCAAGTTCGTGTAAGGCGCTGAATCTCGGCTATTCTATTTGAAACAAACACCTTCCAAACATTGGGTGGTGATTGTATCCACTGCAACACAACAGTACTATCTGACCAAAACGTAACTGGACTCGAGAAATTAGTGGTTGCCAGTAGGTTGTGGACTAATTCACTGCCAAGCACTGCGGCACATAATTCCAACCTGGGAATAGATAGTCCTCGTAATGGGGCTACTCTCGATTTCGCGATGAGCAGCCTACACTCGATGCGTCCGCGATCGTTAGGTCCGACAACAAAATCGCAGCAACCGTATGCTTTTGACGAGGCGTCACAAAAACAGTGCAACTGATAATTTTCGTTACAGCTAGACCGCACGCATCTCGACACTGTAACATTTTTCAATTGGACCAACTCTGACCGAAAGTTCTTCCACCAATCGGTTTCTTCTTTTGGCAGTGATTCATCCCAAGAAAACTGTTTTGCCCACAGCCTTTGGACAAATATCTTGGCGCTAACGACAACTGGGCCAAGCAGCCCCAGAGGGTCAAAAAGCTGCGACATTTCGGAAACAACCGAGCGCTTCGTTATGATGTCAACTGGTTGAAGAGTTGGTACCTGAAATCCAAATAGATCCGTACTTGGGTTCCATAGCAACCCAAGTGCTTTTGTAGATGCACTTTTACCGATCTCCGTTAATGAGGAGGTACCTCGGAGCTCTTCTGGGATTTGCTGCAATACCTTCGGATGATTTGTACTCCATTTCCTTAAGGAAAATCCCCCTTGACTGAGGAGATCCTGTAACTGTCGGCATGATTCAGCGGTTTTATCCAAATCGTCTCCTCCGCCTAGCACGTCATCGACGTAAAAACATTTTGTGACGATGGGAGCTGCAAGTGGAAATTTATCGCCTTCATCGTCAGCTAGCTTATTTAGGACCCGTGCTGCTTGAAAGGGCGAACAAGCCAGCCCATAGGTCACGGTTTTCAGTTGATACGTTTTCAATGGTACTGTTGCATCTGGACGCCAGACAACCTGGAGGAACCTTCGGTCATCAGGATGTATCCACACTTGCCTGAACATTTTTTCCACGTCTGCGGAAAATACGTACTTTGGGATCCGAAAATTGAGTACGATGGCAAGCAGACTTGGTTGCACTGTAGGCCCGGTAAACAGTGTTTCGTTCAACGACAGTTGACCGTGGCTTTTACTACTGGCATCGAAGACAACCCTTGTTTTGGTTGTCGTGCTGTCCGGTCGTCGAATGGCGTGGTGTGGAAGAAAGAACTGCGGGCCCGCGACGCGTGAGCATTCCTCCATATGCCCCAGCCTGATGTAATCCTCCATGAACTCAGTATACTCCTGTCTCAATTTGTGGTCTTTCGTGAAACGACGCTCCATCAACAAAAAACGGTTTACAGCTGCTTTGTAGGAGTCTCCCAGGAGTGGCATAGCTGATTCTCGAAAAGGCAGCCGCAGAACGTATCGGCCACTTTCATCACGAGCGGCGGTACGAATAAAATGTTCCTCAACCTGTTGCTCTTCCGGAGTAAAGGCCTTTCCGTGGCTGAATTCCTCGATTTCCCACATCCGTTCTAATTGAGCGTTCAGTTCTTGATTGGTAGCTGTGACACAGCACCGATTCTGTGGGCTGAATAGACGCTTTCCCGGACACGACGTATCCTAAGGTTGTTTTCTGTAAAATAGGAAACTCGTCAGCTAATGTTATACGTTGAGTTTCTAGCAGCGTATAGAACAATTCCGCTCCAATAATTAAATCTATACCGTGGCAAATATTAAATCTTGGGTCAGCTAGCGGTAGATTATTTGGAATGTTCCACTGAGTGATGTCAACACTGCGGCAAGGAAGATTGACTGTCAGTTTGGGCAGCACCAAACATTCGAATCCACCGAACCGAGAGGCAAATGTCAAATTTACTTTATAGCGAACGTTTACAATTGCTTGGCCTATTCCACTGACAGGAAGGTTATGACGTATACGCTTTAGGTTTAGTTTCTGGCACAAAGACTCCGAAATAAAATTCGACTGTGAGCCACTGTCTAGCATAGCTCGTGCGAAGTGGTATACATCGTTCACGTCCTTTACTCGGATGACGGCTGTTGATAAAAAGACGGTACTGTCACGAGCATTATTTGACTGTGTTAATGAAGCGGCGGGCTGTTGTTGTTGTTGGAGAGGGTTCATGCTCAAGAATATCGGACGACACAACCGACGACGAAGAAGGGGGGCACACCCAATCGATTGACGACGAACTACTGCGTAACGACGACACTACCTGGGGTATCGACATCGCGTGAACCACCGATGGTTCATTTACGACCGAACGCGAACCGTCTGATTGTGAGGTAGGCACTGCAGTTGAGGGACAGATTACAGTGCATGCTTGAGAAGTGACTGGTGATTCACTTTCCCCTGGTGTTTCGACAATTGAAGAAGCAGAGGTTAACGAGGGAAGGTGCAGCAAGCTGTGGTGTTTCTTGCCACATGTTCTGCATAAGCTGCTACGGCAGTCCTTCGCCATATGACCACCCCTCAGGCAGTTAATGCACAATCGGTGTTTTTTGGCACACTCCAATCGTTGATTTGGTGAAAGTTTAGAGAAAGCATCGCACTGTGTTATCGGATGTGCTTGTTTACACGTTGGACATTTAGGTACATGTTCTGAAGAAACGTGAGCAGAGGAAGCTTTCCCCTTAACGGGTTTTGCATAACCACTCGCGGAAGCTACACAAGATGCAGCACACTTTTGCAGGGTACGCGATCGTTTATGGATGAATTCCAACAAATCGGTGTATTCTGTCTCTTCCTCATCACACTGTGATTCCCATTCTAGAAGCGATTTCTCGTCCAACAAACTACTCAACCGTTCTACTAGGAATGAGTTCCAGTGACGGTTAGGATTTTCAAGTTTATCTAAAATCCCGACGTGTCGATTAAACTCGTCTGCAAGTTCAGCTAATGCCGTGGCCGATCCCTTTTTGATGGAAGGAATACGGAACAGGGCCGACATGTGCTGTTTCACCAAATAGTTCGTGTTTTCATAACGATCGCATATGGCCTTCCACGCTATTGAAGAGCTATTCGCCGTGATAGGAATCGATGAAATTAAACGGGAAGCTTCACCTTTGAGCGAGCTTCTAAGGTAATGGATTTTTTGCACAGCAGATAGCTGTACGTTAGAATGAATGACCGATTTAAAAAGGTCACGGAATTCTATCCATTGTTCTGGCTGTCCGTCGAATTCCGGTATTTTTAGTTCCGGAAGTTTAACAGACATTACGGGAATAGGAGGCGGTGGAGCTACGGGTACAGCTTGATTGAGTGCAGGAGCCTCGTTTGTCGGCAGTTTGGTGATCAACGAAGCCTTCAATGAAAAATACATATCGTGGAATTCCTGACGAAGGTCGGAAAACTCTTGATCGCTATCTTCGATAACCTCAATTTCATCCTGAACTGTTTCGAAGCTCCGCCATAGCTCATCGAGACGCTCGATTCGTAATGGCACTTGGTTGGCCTGCTCAACATCATACTGATCGTCAAAGGACTTGATCAATTTTGCCGAGCCGATGATGTTATCTCTTCGCCGCAGAAGAGTTTTGTGATGATGTGCGTTCTTTCGCATGGCTTCTGCTTTCATCACTTAGGTGAAAAATAGTAGTGTACCCACCTGCAGATGATGATTGACCTACGCCACGTGTTTCGTCTAACCTCTCCGTTCGTTCGACACAATGCTCGACTTCGATTCCTGGACAAAACCTTCTCGCGGACGTCTTCCACTCTGCGATGGGATGGTAGAATCTCGGTGCAATACGGCAACGACTCGACAACAGCACAATTGAAGCGTGAATGGAATGATCCGGAGCACGTGGGAATTAAAAATCGAAAAACACTCAGTCACTGTGGGATCAACGTCCCGGGTTTCGGCACCATTTATTGTTCACGGGAAGATATTCGGCGGACGGTGGCGCTTGCCAGAACTCGCGGATCTCGGAAGCGATAGAGAATTTTAACGCGACTGTGGAAGACCGGACTTTAGGGAACTTCGGATGTTTCGGCTCACGACTGGCCTACGCGAGAAAGTGTTCCTTTCCGATCGACTGCTATATTTCAACTAACTTACAAAGCTATTGGGTACAGTATTTTATTCATGTGTAGTGGTAACTGGGACCTACGAGAGGCCTCATCTATTTCCTGTTCATCTGGCAATGTGATCGTTAGATCGTTTATCTAGATATACACTTTTATTTAGTATTAGTCTGTATTGGCAAATTCAAATTTTCAAAAGTAAATTCAAGAAAGGTAAAAAATAACAATTAATAATCTCAGACAGTCTTGTTATTTCATCACGGTTCCTGCATGGACCCATCGACATATTATATATAAAGCGAAGGCAAGCGTTTAGCGAATGTTGATATCTTTTTTCATATAAAAACACGATTTTTATATAAATTGTACTTGGTGCGGTGTGGCTGAACAAAATTGGAATGATATTAGATCAGCACCACCGAAACAATACTGTATTTTACAAAGCCGTTAACTTACATGACATACTAAAATCCGTTGGTGTTGTTACTGTATGTTGTCCGGAATGGCCACTTAGCAATATTTAAGGAAGAATTAAAAAAAATGCCGTCTTTAATCAGAATTCTAAATAACCTCCAATGACAAGCTAAGGTTTACGGTTCGCTCTGGTTGGATACAATTTCAGTTTTACATATCCTGCTAGAGAAATATTTTGAATTTACTCAACGAGGGATGGTTCAAATTATTCGATATCCTAAATGTAGATAGGTTATGATAATCTGAATCCTCTAGTGTAAATAACTCATTTTTGAAAAAATTGGCGTTTGGTGCGGTTTAGCAGAACCCCGACCAGATCATCTGATGATCCATATATCGTTTCAACGCGCGCAGAATAATGTATCCCAATCATGATTTTGCAAGAACGACAGCCTTCTTAAATCAATCGAATACTGTGTTATTTGTCGCTAGAGACGATTTTCTTCCATCCTTGATACTGGGTTCACTGTAGAGTTGGGCGAGCACGAGGTTCATCCTTCACCGCCACACATCGTTTTCCTGCACACCACCAAAGATCGTCCTAAGCACCCGAAGTTAGAAGACTCCAAGTGCTCGCAGGTCCTTCTCGAGCATCGTTCACGTTTCTTGCCCGTAGCGGACTACCGGCCTTATAAGCGTTTTGTACATGGTACATTTAGTGCGGATGTGAATCTTTTTTGACCACAGTTTCTTCTGGAGCCCATAGTAGGCATGACTTCCACTGATGATGCGCCTCCGTATTTCATGGCTAACGTTATTGTCAGCCGTCAGCAAGGATCCAAGGTAGACGAAGTCGTCGACCACCTTGAACGTATCCCCGTCTATAGTAACTACTATCTAGGCGAGCCCTGTCGCGCTCGGCCCCACCAGCTAGCATGTACTTTGTCTTGGTCGCATTCATCACCAGACCAACTTTTGCTGCCTCGCGTTTCAGGCGGGTGTACACTGCCCATAACTGCATATTTGTAACATTCGACAAAAGTAGGCATTCTTCTTCTTCTTTCTGGCGTTACGTCCCAACTGGGACAAAGCCTGCTTCTCAGCTTAGTGTTCTTATGAGCACTTCCACAGTTATTAACTGAGAGCTTTCTATGCCAATGACCATTTTTGCATGTGTATATCGTGTGGCAGGTACGAAGATACTCTATGCCCTGGGAAGTCGAGAAAATTTCCAACCCGAAAAGATCCTCGACCGGTGGGATTCGAACCCACGACCCTCAGCTTGGTCTTGCTGAATAGCTGCGCGTTTACCGCTACGGCTATCTGGGCCCCCTAAAAAAAAAAAGTAGGCATTGAGTAAGTTGAATACAAAGTGTGAATTTTATGGCAGTAAGGGAGGAAACTAAAATTTCTAAAAAAATAATAGGAACTCAAAAGTGCTTATTTGACGTTGGTATTTTATACAACTTATATCGCATACTAGGCGAAAAGTCAGATAATAGTTCTGATAGAAATTTCATTGCTACTACATTACGAGACTCATTTATAAATTCAATGTGACTGTTATGCGGTTATAATTAACAATATGACAAAACAACTTGTTATTTTTTTTCGAATTTTCTGGTATTAACTCGAAATCGACAAAAATGTCGAATGTGGCTGTTATGTAGTTATGGGCACATAAAGCTGACAAAATCGGGGGCAGAAAAAATCGGGGGCTGACAAAATCGGGTCAGTATAATTGTTTACTATGTGTTAAAAAAAATATCAAAATTCGACATTTTTCGTTAAAATAGGCTATATTTAATGCCTTAAGGGATCGTACACAGTTTTAATTTTAAGTTATTTCCAACATGTAGTTCAAATTTCGGATCCATCATTTCGCTAAAAGCAGAACCACCGTCGTCGAAATTGCTAACCAATCAGTGCTGCCTCACATTGCTTTTGAGCTTCTGACCAACTTTGCTGAAGACACGAACATTCTAAGTTGTCAGGTTCATGAGCTAGAGCCGTCTAAAATATGACCAATTTAAATGCACACTAGCGCCACGTTGCGGCAAAATTTATAACCAATCAGTGCTGTTTCACATTGCTTTTAAGCTTCTGAACAACTTTGCTGAAGACACGAACATTCTATGTGGTCAGGTTGATGAGCTAGAGCCGTCTAAAATATGACCAATTTACATGCACACTAGCGCCACGTAGCGGCAAAATTGCTAACCAATCAGTGCTACCTCAGATTGCTTTTAAGCTTCTGAACAACTTTGCTGAAGACACGAACATTCTTAGTGGTCAGGTTCATGAGCTAGAGCCGTCTAAAATATGATCAAATGACACACACGCACTAGCGCCACGTAGCGGCAAAATTGCTAACCAATCAGTGCTACCTCAGATTGCTTTTAAGCTTCTGAACAACTTTGCGGAAGACACGAACATTCTAAGTAATCAGGTTCATGAGCTAGAGCCGTCTAAAATATGATCAAATTATATGCACACTAGCGCCACGTAGCGGCAAAATGGCGCATTAAAAATTTCAGCTGATGAACACCGTAAGGCTTCTGAACAACTTTGCTGAAGACTGCAGCTTTCTAGAAAGTAAGGTTTCCAAGATATTGCGTCATTAGTGTAATACTTTGCGGGTGATGCTAAACTTTTTGGGGGGTGCTGCAATATTCAATTGAGGTGTTGCAATACTAGATGATGCGATTCCATACTTATGGCGGGTAGTGTATCTCATGCGGAGCGGGAATCGAACCCACGCTACACCTAAACGACTGACGCCGCCAACCCCATGGCCACGATGCCCACTTGATTGATTTTTTAAACGTTTTCAACAATTTTGACAAAGTTAGTTAGAATCTTTGTTATTAGATTATAGAAAACGATTATTAAAGAAAACATGCTAATTTAATAAGAAATTTTCCTACTTTTGGGGATTTTTGAAATTGTTTTAGCAATTAACTGGTACAATTCACTGGTAATCAGACTTTTGACCCTGTTTCTGGATTTGGGGGTTCGAAATTTAGTGGATGGAACTAGTTTAAATTTTTAAACATGTTCCGTTACATAATAATTCATTCGGCTACAAAGCAAAGCCATGCTAAAGGTGTCTGGGTTCGATCCCCGTTCCCCCGCACAGGATTTTTTCGTAATGGAAATTTCCATGACTTCTCAGGGCATATAGTATCATCATACCTGCCACACGACATAAAAATGTTAAAATGGCAACTTTGGCAAAGAAAGCTCTCAGTTCATAACTGTAGAAGTGCTCATTGAAGTTGAACAGTAGGCTCTGTCCCTGTGAGGACGTTATGCCAAGAAGGAGAAGAATGGAAAAGTTTCAAAATTAAGATAAATTGATCAGTATATTTTTTATATGTACGGTACTTTGTTTTTTTATGCCTTTTTTTAATGCTTGGAGAATATATTCGAGCCTAGGATCATGACAGGATCCCTGAAGGTTTGATTTATTAAAATTGAATATAAACTTAAATATTTAATATTGTTGATCCATGCAGGTCACAACTTTTTTTCTTGACATCCTCAATTTCGCATAAGCCTATGGAATCATTCACTCCCTGTTTATTATCATTGATACTGGAGCGATAACATTATGCAGTCGAACAAATCCTCGATTTATACAGTTTAAGCTCTCGGGTCGTAAATTGCGAAAAGAAATTCGACAGATAAAAATTGTTCCACAACCACAACAAAGTGCCTGCCTAATGGAATACGAATGGCTCTGTCATACCGAAATGGAAAATAAATCCTTGATGTTATTGTACAATTTTCCACCCTTAATTTGCCACATATTTTATCGATGGTTTCTCGTTTCTGTGCTGGTGGCTCGTCAAACCTGTGCCGTTTTCATATTTGTGTCCTGTCTCCGATCGAGCTTACCTTAAGAGTGAGCTGAGTATTCCACCCTTCAAAAGAAGGATTACACAGTGTAACAAAAATGACATTTTTGCGTGTCTCAAGGATCAAATTATGTGTCTCTAGTAGATTTGGGGTTGCTGAATCTGGTGCCATTCTCAGAAATGTTCCAGTGCGTCACAATTTTTAGCTACAGGTCGCCAAAGTTGTATAAAACACTGGTTTTATTAATGTTTATATGAAATTTGAAGTACAATTTATCATACTTTTTTGTAGTCTAATCCACCAAACATGCAAAATAGAACTTGAACTTTCATTTCAGACATAATTTGATTGAAATTCCGCGATTAAATTTCGATTAAACCGATTTTTTCAACATGCTTGCAGTCTCCATACAAAATTCTTCGTTTCTTCTATATGGCAAAATACATCAATTCTCTAAACCATCAAAAAATAACTTTTCCGTATCGAAAGTAATACAAACTTTGATGATAAGTATTGTTATACACATAAAGTTTGAATTCTGTGGCAAATTAAGCCAATATATTACCTTACAAGCTGACAAACTTGCATGCAAGTTGGCTGAAATAGTCATTTTTTGCATTTTCAACAGTCAATATCTCAAAAACTAGACGTGCTATGATATTTCTTAAAACGGCAATGGATTCAGCAACCCTTAATTAAGTGAATAGCGGTATTTTGGTGCTGGAGACAAAAACGTGTTCCGCAGTGTTATAGCATATCGATACAAAACGACCTTCCATCTTTCCAGCTGTCATTCATTCATTCATTCTGCTATTTCATTTTCCACCCATAAACAGTTTGAATCTAGCTTTCGTACCTTTCCACAGCCTCGTTCCTGCCCTTCGTCGTTCCATTCGAGGAAGCCAAAACAAAATGATTCCTCATCATTTCCTACGAAAACGCTCGTAGCTTATGTACTTATTCCACCGACATCAAATCTAATTGGCCGTTTGGGACACTTTTACCCAACCCCAACACTTGCCGATGGCGATGTGATCCCAAGCAGCTCAAAAGGTTTCGATCTCGTTTGCATTTTCAAGTGGGGGCGGTGAGAGGTTACGTGGGAAATTTCGTGCGGCAATCCGAGGCTAGACGGAAGAAAATGATGGGACTGAAAGGCAACGTCTCTAACGGTTTCATTTTAAACACGTTTTGCGACAAACACACTCACCCACCGACCTTTAAAATAAAGTGAAATTTGAACCTACTATGGTGTTGCCTTAGCCATGGGATGGCTTCGGATTATTTCAACAAAAGCTTAATGGAAACACTCTTGTGCATTTTGTTTTCCGCGAACACATTTATGCTTGAACGAGTAGGGAACAACTAAGATGAATTTTGATATGGTTTAAAGTAGGTACCAGTGAGTGTACGCCTTACCAGTTGAAGCAGTACCAAAGTTACGACCCTTTTTTACCAAGAAAGCCATATGCAATAAGTTGTTTGAGGAATACTTATCCACGAAGGACAAAAGAAAAAAGTTGTGTATTTATTTCTTGTTAATTCATGTTCTAACCATGTCTTCTTTTACTTCGTTTTAGCGTTTATTCAAATTGGGACAGAGCCTCCTTTTAGCTTCAAGAAATATAATATCTCGACTAGTCTGGTACACGACACTTAAGACGATTTTAGCTTGAGCGGGCGGCCACGTGGTTGCTACTCTAGTATCGCCAGATCAGTTGCACAAGGAACCAACCCGATGACTGCTTGGGACTAACAGACACCCTCACTGTATAAGTGCTGGTGATCTTCCATTTTTAGGCAACAATGGCGCCTGCCACGTCAGAATGCAGACAAATGAGGGGAAGGGGGAGGTATTGATGAAGCATTAAACTGGCTCCCACAGTAGATTGGATATACCCCTGCATCTACTCCAGTTTATGCGGGAAGGTGTAGTGGTGGTAAACTTATGGCAGAGAGGCAGTCAGTCGGATAACGTCCTGGGGTTCACTTTGATAAATTTGTTGTTCTTGAGCTATTGAATGACAACTTCCCCATCTTGGGAGCTCGTTGGTAATGCTGGCATACCCAGTAAACACACAATCGTATATGTGGAGGTGATATACGAACATTTTTCATGCAGCCTAATGGCGCATGTACGTATATCGCCTCCACTTTTGTACTCATATGCGCTATCGTTTACGATTTTGTGTTTACTGGGTAGCTATAACCTGCATTGCACACTTAAATCAGAAAGCCGATCCCAGCTGTGCAGATCTCGGTTAAAGTTCGTTTGCTAACATCTTAGCAAAAGTGACGTTTGATGTAAGCGGCACCCAAAGGAGCTGCTATATAAAAAAAACTTGATTTTTAGCGGATATATCAGTTAAAATTCAGTTACCGTCCGCTCGACTGTGCGGATCGCAGTAATAGAATGGAAATTAGCCAAGCTCAACCGAGTGTGTGTATTAGATTTAGCTATTTTTCTCAAAATGTCGCTTCCACGAATGTTATTGTTGCGAATGCTTTTTCCCTGAATGATCTATTTCCCCGAAAAGTGATACAGTTAAAAAATGTGCAAGAACATTGTTCAGTGACGAGTATACTCCATTAGGGATGGTACACAAATTATGTCACGCAAAATTTCGGCTTTTTCGAACCCCCCTCCTTGTCACGTTTTTTTGTATGAGTCCTTCGAAAATTTTGTAAGGCTTGTCACGCTTGGTTTGACCACCACCCCCACCCCCCTTGGAGTGTGACGTAATTTGTGCATGACCCCTTAGGCATAAAGACGTTTGGCTTAAGGACAATAGGCATAAGTATTTTAAGGTGAAGGCCAAACTTCAAATTTTCAAGAGCACAAATCTGGAAAACCAAACACACGTTTGAGCTGAAAACTTAATCGATTGGTCACCACCAGCTAGTAAGCAATCGATTAGGTTTTCAGCTTAAACGGATATTTGGTTCTCCAGATTTGTACTCTTGAAAATTTGAGGTTTGGCTTCGATTCATCTTCACCTTAAGCATAATGGATGTTAGGCATTAAGGCGTAATAGAAAATAAACATAAAACACGTTAGTCATAATGGACGTTAAGCATAAAATGATATGTTGGTACTTTGACTACAGCAGTTAAGTTAAAAATTATCAATGTAGAGTCAGTAATGCGGTGGTGTTTTTTGTCTGTAAACTCTTTTTTTATGTAATCATCGAAAAAAAACAGCTTTAAAAATAAGAAAGGGAAATTTTTATGAAAACAATAGATTCCACCAGAAAGCACTTTCGGTTATAATAGGGTTCAAGGAATATTTCAGGACTTCTTTCAGGAATACTCTGGATGTTATCCGAAAATTTACCCATAGATTTTTCAAGTGATTTCTTCTTGCATTCCTTCAGAGATCACTCTAGAAAATCTCCTAGAGACGTCTCCAAGGACTCTTTCAGGAAAATCTCTACATGGATTCTTGCAGAGATATCTTCAAGGCTTTCTCCAGGAATTCCTCCAGGAGTTACACTAGTTCAATCTCTTCAAGCATTAGTTTACTCGAGATATTTCTCTAGTGATTTCTCCAGAATTTTCTCTGAGGATTCCTCCACGGATGCATACAAAGATATCCCCAAATAGTCCCCTCGTGTCCCCTCCACAGATCACTCCAGGGATTCTACCAGGAATTTTTCCACGTATTCCGCAAGGGTTTCCTCAAGATTTTTTTTAAAGAATTCTCCTAGAGCTTCCACCAAGAAAATCGTTACATAACTTACTCCAGATTATTTTTCAGGTATTCTCCAGGAATTTATCTCGGGATTCTTTCTAGGCCTCCTAAAAATCGCCCGGGGTTTCCTCTTAGAGTTCGTTTTGAAATTCTTCAAGTCATTCTTCCATGAGTTCCTGCAATAATTTCATCAGAAATTATCCGAATAATATCTCCATGGATTCCATTAAACAAATCTCTACTAAAATTCCTTCAGTAAAATCTCTACATAAATTTCTTTCGGAAAATCTCTTCATGTATAATTCCAGATATTTTTACTGGGATTCATCCAGAAATGTATCCATGAATTCCTCCAAGGATTATTCCAGAGATTTCCACAGTCAAAAACTTTTGTAGGGATTTCTCTAGGGATTCCACCAACAAAACCTCTTTAGTGATTCTTCCTGGATTCTCCAGGGATTTCTCTTGGGCTATCCAGGGATTCCTGTTGAGATTTGTACAGCTTTTTCTTTAGGAATTTCTCTAGGGACTCCTCCAGAAATTTCTCTATGGCAATCTAAGAATTCCTGTAGATATTTTTTTACAGCTTTTTCTTAAGGAATTTCTTCAAGGATTGCTCCAGAAAAAAACTCTACATGGCTTTCTCCAGAAATTGTTCCATGGATCTGGAAGAGGATCGACTGAATATTTGAATAATCGCTTTTTATCTACGCAGTCTTTATGATAAAAAAATGTTTGAAAAATAAAGACTGTGTAGCTGAAAAGCATATTTGGTGTTCCAGGGATTTCTTCAGGAATTCTTTTAAAGATTTCTTCAGAAATCCTTTCATAAGCACCTGCAAGAATTTCTCTAGTGATTGTTCCAAGAATTAAACTAGGGATATATAGGATATTTTTTTGCTCCAAGGAATATATAGATGAATTTCTCAAAACACTTTTTCAGGCAGTTACTGGAAGAAAGAAGAACAATTCACGTAGGAAACCCTGAAGGAATTCTTATTATTTTTGATGAAATCCCTGGAGGATTTCATGGGTGAATTTCTGGTGGAATTTTTCAAGGAATTCCCGGCGGAGTTTTTGGACGCCTAGAACAAATCTCTGAAAAAAATTGCAAGGGGAATAACAGGAAAATTATTTGTAAAAAAAACCCTCAGAAAAATTCATATAACGATTTCCAGGAGTTATCCTTGGAAGAATTCATGAAGAAAATTCTTGAGGAATCCCTATAGGAAAGCATGAAGTTATTTCTTGTAGAATCCCTTGATGGATTTCTGGTGGAATCTTCGAATGAATTTCTGGTAGAATTCTTGAAGCGATCCCTGTAAGAAATCGCGGGAATAATGCCTAGTAGAATCTTGAGAGGTCTACCTGAGACATTTCTGGAGAAAAATCTGAAATAATCCTTGAAGAAATTGTCGTAGTTTAACCTACAGAATGCTTTAAAGACATTTTTGTAGAAATCTTCTCAGAATTTTTTTTTGAGGAATCCTTAAAGAAGTCTCTGGAAGAATTTTCGAAGGAATATAAAGAGAAATTGCTTGAAGAATATTTGGAGGAATTTCTGGAGGAAATCTTCAATTAGTCTCTGCAAAGGTTCCTTGAAAAATTCCCTGAGGAATCCTTGGGGAAATTCCTGGAGAAATCCCAGGTTAAATATTACTAGAAGAACTTATGGAGGAATCACTGGAGGCATTGTTAAAAAAATCCCTGTAGAAATATCCCTGCAAAAATTCCAAGAATAAGCCTTGGAAAAATTCCTGAATGAATTCCTGAATATATTTCTATGGGCTAGAAAATATGGTAGTGAACAAAACTTGTTCTTAGAGAAATCCCTGGTATAACTGCTAGTGAAATCCTTGGAAAAATCACTGTAGGGATGATGGTTAAGATTATATTCGAAGATTTTTTTTATAAAATCCCTGGAGGAATCTTTGAATAAATTACTGTAGATATCTCTGGAAGAGTCCCTGGAGATATTCTGAGAGAATTTTTAGAAGAAATCTCTGGAAAATTTATTTGTGCACTATTTGATCTGGTCCCAAAATTCTGATTTTTGTCATGAACTATGATTTGTAAAAAATATGAATTATGACTTGCTAATGATGTCGATTCCTTATATTATATTTTTTTCTTATTTGGCCGTATTGGAAATGGTATTCCAATTTAATAATGTTATGTTTGGGAGACCAATGGTGGAAATATATGATGGTCTGAAAATATCCACATCGCACCCTACCAAAACCGATTCCACAATACTCCTACGGCATTTGACCAAATCTAATTATTGGTCCTCTTGATGCCGTCGTACCACACATGCGTATGAACTTCTGAATATGATATGTGCCAGTTCCTTCTGAGACGCCCCAGACGTGCTCTTGTGCCCAGAATGACCATACATACACACACTGTCTATAGTTCCATTCAAAAGTTCCATATACAGTATTGGACAAAACATTTGCAACTTATTCGATTTTTCATACAAAATGACCAACTTTGCTAAGCTATATCTCGGTTATTTATGGACCGATTTTTATGAAATTTTTTCAGAACATCGAAAATACCTTGAATTTTAACACATAATTTTGAATGATTTTTCCAATCACAAGTTTGAAAGCAGTAATGGTTTCACTGAAGTAAATTTTTTGACGATTTTTTATAAATGACATAACTAAACATATTGAAGGAAAAGCTTCATGGGATCTTCAGCAAAGTTGTTTATTTTAACAAGATGAACAAGTTTGCTGAAGACAGTTTTTGTGTGAGGCTATCAGATTTTGAGATAAATAGTTTTGAATTTTCCGTCAAAACTTACACTTTAGTTGAACCGTTATTACTTATAAACTCGAGGTTGGAAAAAATATTCAAAAATATATGTTAAAATTAAAGTTATATCTGATGTGCTGTGTAAATATCATTCGAATTGGTCCAGAAATAACTGAGATCTAGCTTACCAAAGTTGGTCATTTTGTATGGAAAATCGAAAAAGTTGCAAATGTTTTGTCCAATACTGTATTTCATATAAAGCTTAAAAAACGTAAATCGGTTTGAAAATGGATGTTTGAGAGCGTTTCAAAGCATGGGTCCTTTTTGATTCTTAGCGATCAAAAAAGGAGGTATCGAGCCATTCTCGTCTATACATATTGCCATTGAAAACGGTGAAACTCGAAAGAATCGCCGATGAAATGAAGAAGGGTGCATTTCCCGGTACGTCCACCACCTGTACATTCATAATGTTAAGACAATTGGTCGGGGTTCTGCTAAACCGCACCAAGTGCCATTTTTTCCCAAATTGATTTTTTAACACCAAATAACCATAACCTCTCTACCATAAAAATATCGAGTGATTTGAACAATCCCTTGTAATCTTAGATCACAAATTTTGTTTGTAAGGACACGTAAAACTGTACTTTTGTTCAGCCAGAGTGAACCATAAACCAACGCACGTCATTAGAGGGAATTCATTTTTCAGATATAAAGCTATGTTTTTCCAACTTCTTTCTATATTCTTACAATTTATCCATTCCAAGCAACTCATAGAAATAGAAGCCAGTGAAATTGGACAGCAATTGATTAATTAAATTTAATATTGTTTCGGTGGCGTTGATGTGTTTTCTTTGAAATTTTAGCCAGCCACACCGCACTAAGTACTGTTTATCAGAAAATCACATTTAGACATGAAGTAAAGGCATTTACAGGCAATTAATACTTGCATTAGCTTGTTATATAATATGTTTACCAAACCACAAAGAAGCCGTAATGAAAAAACGAATTAATTTAATCTGATGCTGTGTGAACAACTCAGGTGGACTTGGTGCGCTTTAGTTGTTCAGAAAATGACATTACCATCACCAAACCCCGTCAGACAAAGTGCACATTACTTGACTCAAGTTTATCACCATTCCTTCAAGAAGTCAAGATGACCTAGTGGTAGCACGCTAGATTACCACTCAGAAGGCAAGAGTTCGAATCCCGATGAAACCTTTTTTCTGATGTTCTATCCGATGGTGATGGAAATCAAACAACTTTTAGATTCTGTGATTATTTTTGTATTGCAGTAAAACATCAGCAGGTTGATGTACATCTGAAAAGATGGTCATTCCTGGTGAACACTTCACGCATTAAACTGTGAACTTAATCAGCAAAGGTGCACCAAATGGGAGCAACTTGGTGCGTTTTGGCAGAGCGAATTCATGGTTTTCTTCGATCATTAGGATCTATGTATGAATACGTGAAGACCTTGATTCAATACATACGAATCCTTCCCATAAACACTTGTGACATGGATTCCAACATGCATGGTGATGATAAACATCATTTGTCTCCAATTTTACTTGTGTTGTTGAAAACTCCGGTTCGGTATCCAAGAACCATGTTTTTCAATTTTTGTTCATCCAGAGTGGTCTTCGAACGTTGGGTGCTTAGGACGATCTTCGGCGGTGTGCAGGAGAACGGTGTGTGGCGGCGAAGGATGAACCACGAGCTCGCCCAACTCTACGGCGAACCCAGTATCCAGAAGGTGGCCAAAGCTGGAAGGATACGATGGGCAGGGCATGTTGCAAGAATGCCGGACAGCAACCCTGCAAAGATGGTGTTCGCCTCGGATCCGGTTGGTACAAGAAGGCGGGGAGCGCAGCGAGCTAGATGGGCGGATCAAGTGCGTATCGATTTGGCGAGCGTGGGGCAGAACCGAGGATGGAGAGATGCGGCCACGAACCGAGTATTGTGGCGTGAAATTGTTGATTCAGTGTTATCTGTGTAGATGTTAACTAAATAAATGAAATGAATGAATCATCCAGAGTGAACTGAATGCTTCACATTGTTTAATGAAATTCAATTAAATCGTTAATTTTTGATGATTGACTAGTACATTTAATCTCGGTGTACTTATTGAACACTGTTAATTGCATGTGAGCGATAAAAAAATTAAAATTATCATCCGCGATAAACTAGTACAGGAAAAGACTTGAAAGTAAAATATCTCGGAATAAAGATTTTGGCACTTGGTGCGGTTTAGCAGAACCCCGACCAATTATGAGTACCAATAACGTTTCGGGGAAATGAGCTATTCCAGGAAACGGAGTATTCGAGGAATGGGCATTTAGGGAAACAAAATTCAGTGAAAAATGAAAATTAGCCACTGCATAGTCCCTCAGTGCATGTGTTCTGCGCCATTAATGTGTTTATCGTATTGCTACTTGCACCTTTCGATCAGCGTGCGACCGTTTGTCTTGATGCTCCTTTCCTTTTCTAGTAGTACTTCATGGTAGAAGAGTCATGGTTGTAGCAAGGATTTTCAGTCACGTGTTTCGCACAAAACGATCATTTTACACAACCTAATCACAGTTTTGCATGAAACTTTAACTATGAACGACATTTATACTCTTTGATCCTTTATAATGAGCAGTCCAATCTTGGGTTGAAAAATTCCAGATTGGAGAATGTTCAAAAAATCGATTGGTAGAGCTTTTGAAGCCCAGGAATTTAACCACGACAAGTTATTTTCACAGGATAAAACACGGTCATACGGTTCTCAAGTTAGATTCCATCGACATTTACACAACAAATAACTTCCAAATTTCTGCAAGCACATCTAAAATGTATTCCGAAGTATTCCTTTTATAAGCGGTTTCTTCACCACCGCTTAGGCCTTAAACCTGGTTTAATCGTATGGGTAAACGTGGTTTACGGCTTAAGCGAAGGTGAAGAAATCGGCCCTTAGAGTTCTTTTCAGGGATATTGGCAATATTGATTTCAGAAATCACAATTTTAGGATTTTCTTCCAGACCTTCTTTTAGTTTTGTTTCTTGGGATATCGTCAAGTTATTTCTTTAGACTTTACGATAAGCATATTAATTGGACATACAGAGGGTTCACACCAACGAACCCCAAATCAAATTTGTATAAGCCTTATTCCTGTGCATGGACTAAATAAAAATCTTTCTGGGTGTAGTTCATTACAGTTCCCATAATCGAACACACAGCCTACGCTTTTACCAACACTGGTCATCCTATAACCCACGTACACACCAAAGCAAGGGAAAACGGAACGAAACTTTCTTTCATTAAACAAATGAAAATTAATGAAGCCACTTTTCTTTACCTCGCTTGGCTTCGCCGCTCCATTCAATGAAGCGAAAAACTTTGGGTTCTTTGATATTTCCCCATTGCAGCCAGGCGGTCATGTCTCTTTTCAGCGGTGAGGGTGATGGGATAGCTTGCGTTTTTTGTACTCCCCTGCAACCGACAACAAACAAATACATCGGTCTGGAAAATGGGATGCACGATACCCACCTCTCTTCCATTCGTCGATGGTGGATGCCGTACGTTTGAGTCGGAAGAAAATTTCGTCCTAATTGCGCTGCAGAATTTGACGTTCGTTAAATATTTAGAAGAATGGAGTAAACGAAACAACATCAGGGTGCTGATGTCTCGTTGATTGCTATTGAAGCTGAAATTTATGCTTGGCAGCTTTTTTATTTAGATTGGCCTGAAATACTTAAGTTTTGCTCAGACTTAATTTTTGTTACGAACACTTGTTTTTCTAAAGTTTCATCAAAAGATTTTTTATTTTAAATTCCTTTATTTGTATCATTTTAAATATAACATTCATTTCTTATATCTAGGTGTTTTATGGTAGGCAATCGTATCATCCTAATTTGGTAAAACTAAATTGAGCTTATTATAAACAAAGACCAAATCAATCGCAGAATGGTGTCTAGAAGGTCTCTGTAGAGCAGTCATAATTTGGCATGGAAAGGACAAAAATGTCAACTTCTTCTTCTTCTTGTCATTAACGTCCTCACTGGGACAGAGCCTGTTTCTCAGCTTAGTTTTCTTATAAGCACTTTCACAGTTATTAACTTAACTGAGAGCTTTCTTTGCCAAAGTTGCCATTTTCGCATTCATATATCGTGTGGCAGGTACGATTATACTCTTTGCCCAGGGAAGTCAAGGAAATTTTAATTACGAAAAGATCCTGGACCGACCGGGAATCAAACCCAGCCACCTTCAGCATGGCTTTGCTTTGTAGCCGCGAACTCTAACCATCTTTACGACATACGATTACTTTGTATCTTTCTATTAACACTTCAGTCGTCGCGCTGTTGTTTTTTGTACAACATTGGGGAGAAAACCTCGCTTTTCATACACAGCATCAGCGTGGTTGTTTTGACGGTGGCAAACCACGCGACGACTGAAGGGTTAATGTGATTTGATGCACTGAAAGGTATTGATCCTAATGCTGCCCACAGACGCTTAAACGGTTTGACCGACATTGACTTCGCCCCAAGTTAGTTAAACCGATTTATGTTGATGTAAACGTTTGACCGACTGTCAATGTTCGTTGGAGCTACACTAAATGTCTTCGCATGTTTTGAATGATCTCGGCAAGTCTAGAGGATATTTGATTGTTATTTTTACAAATTCTGTGGCTGTGGGGGAATGTTTCTACGATATTTTTTTACAATAATGGTAGTAAGGATGAGCATAACATTTCATATTTAAGTACCGGAAGAAATGTAAATATTGATAAGAATTTATTTATTTATTTATTTATTTATTTGCTTAAATAGGTATTGATAAGAATTTCCATTTATACATCGCACGAAGAATTCCAGCAAAACTCCAAAATTATGAGTGGTCTCTGCGGGAATTATTCTGAAATGTCATCGATATGGAAATGGGTATTGTAATTTCTTCAAAGATTCTATCCCGAATCTTTAGTGGTTTCTTCTAGTTATTCTTCTTTGAAAATTTTCCAGGAATCCATAGGATATACTAGTGATTCCTCCTGATATTCTTCCTGGGATTTTACCAGGAATTTTACTAATAATTCCTCTAGAAATTTATCCACCGTTTCAACCAGAAATTTCTCCGGGAAAAATTCTTCAGACATACCTTCAGGTGGCATTCTTACAGAGATTTCTTCAATGGTCCCTGTACTAATTATTCAGGATTTCCGCCATTGATTTTCCTTCAAAAATGAATCCAAATAAATACCTCAAGTGATTTCTGCAGTAATTTTTCAGAGCTTACTCCAAGGCTGCCTCCAAGAATTCCTCCAGAGATTGCTACATCAATTTCTCAAAATATTCCTTCAGGAATTCTTCTATAAGTTAGTTCCAAGGATTCCATCGTGCATTATTCAGGAATCACATCACAAATTCTTTGAGATACTTCTCAAGAAATTCATCACCAGAAATCCCCCCAAGGATTTCACCAGGACCTTTTTCAGGGCTTCTCCTTATATTTCACTACGAGTTGCTTCAGAAATTTCAAAAGGAATTTCTTCAGAAAATCTTAAATATTTGTTTTTCTGCAGAGTCCTCCATAAACTTTCCAAAAATTTTATTATGCTTGCTTCAAGTGTTCCACCAAAAATCCTCCAAAGATTTTTTTATGAATTCCTCCAGCGAAACTTCACGAATTTCTAAACAGATTAAATAAAAATTCTTTTCCCCCAATTCCCCCAGGGATTCCACTAGAAATTCTTAACGAGATTGCTAATGAACCCCCCAAAAGAAATTATTACAGGAGTTCCATAAAAAATTCCACCAGGAATAGCTCCTATCAAAAATCTTCCAGTGATTCTTCTAGTGATTTCCCTTGAAATACTTCCAAAATTCCTTCAGCAATTAATCCAATCATTCTTGCAAGGATTTTTTCAGGGAGTCTTACACGATTTTCGCTAAAAAATTCCTCAAAAATTCCTACAGAAATACATGCCCAGATATTTTTTAGGAACTCTTATACTGATTCTACCCAGAAGTTCAAGGATTCATCAAGGAATTCTTCCAGGGATTCCACCAGGAAGTCTTCAGAATTACAGCAAAAGAATTCAAAACATTTCCTACAAGGGATTCCACCTGGAATACCTTTAGAGATTCTTCTTGCAATTTTTTGAGAGGTTCTCCCAGATTATTCTCAGAGGATTCTTCCATTATTTTATAAACTATTCCAGTGTTTCCTTCAAAGATTTGTATCCCTGAAGGGACCCTACGAGGCATTTGACCTGGGATCTTTGAAGAGATTACTTCAAGAATCCACCAGAAATTTCTACGAGGATACCTTATGGAATTTATTCATCAATTCTTTCCAGTATTTCTTGAAGGATTTTTTTCCAAGTCATCCACCAGGAATTACCTTAGAGAATCCTGTAGGATTGCTTTGAAAGTTCTTTAAGATATATTAAGGAATTTAACCATGGAATTCTCAGAGAATTTCTTCAGTGATTTCTTTGGTCATTCCTCCAAAGATTTCACAATTAACTGTTAACCATGATTTTTTTCCAGAGATTCATTAAGGAATTTATCCAGGGTACTCTCTGGGAATTTCTCCAGTAATTTCTATGATGATTCCTCCAAGGATTTCACAATACACTGTTACATGGATTTTACCACAAATTTATCAAAAAAATCCTTCCAGGAATTCAAACTGCAGACATTCAGAGAAATGTTTTGTTTAATTTTCCTCGTTATGGGATCCTTGGAGATCATCTTGGTGGAACTCTTGGAGGTTTTTTTTCAGAATGTTTTAGAAGAACCTCTAGAGGATTTTTTAAATTCCCGGAAAAATCACTGCAAAAATATGGAATCCCTATGAGAGTTCCAGCTGAATCTCTTGAAGGGCTTTCTGATGGAAATCATGGAGAATTATCGGGGTGATTTCCAGATGCGATCCATGAAGCGATTTTAGTTGGAACCCCTTGAGGCAATCCTAGCGGAATTTTCAAAGGAATTCCTGGTGGAAATATTTAAGGAATTCACAGAGCAATTCCTGGCGGAATTCCTTTAATGCATCCCAGGAGGAATTCGCCATAAAGTCACTGGAGAATATATTGGTGGATTCCCAAATTGCTTGTGGTTCCTCATAAGAAATATTTGATAACATTTTTTAAAGTATTCCTGAAAACCCCAAGAATTACTGGAGACATTTCTTGAGAAATTCCGAAAGAAATCTCTTGAGTTATTCCGATAATCAAATCCTTTCGAGCAATCTCTATGAAAATCACAGGAGGAATTCCTGATAACCCTTGGAATTATTAATTCCTTTCGAAAAGCAGCCCTTCATCAATTCTGGCAGGACTCCCTTGAATAATTTCTGAAGGAATCCAAAGAAGAATTCCATAGAAAAACCCCTGGAAGGAAATTCTGGAAAAACCCCTAATAAATTCCGAGAGGAATCCGTAGTAAATAGCCTGATGGAAACAAAAAAAACCCTAGAGGAATTCCTGAAGGAACCATAAGAAAAATTCCTGACAAAACTTCTGATGGAACCCCAGGAAGTTTTCATGGTGGAGTCCCATGAGGATTTTATAATGAAATCTTAGAAGTATTTCAAATGGAATCCATGGAAGAAATTCTGATGGAATCCCTACAGAGCTCTCAATAAAATGTATTGAAAGACTACAGATGAAATACCTAGAAAAACTTCTGATGGAATCCTTGGAAGAACCTATGATGAAATGACTGGAGGAATTTTTGATGGAATCCGTAGAGAAATTCTTGATAGAATTTTTGTTGGAATCCCAGGTAGAATATCTGAAGGAACTCCTAAAGAAATTCCTACAGAAACTTTTGATATTCTTAAAGGGACTCCTGATGAAATCTCTAGAAGGACTCTAAAGAGAACCCCTAAAAGAGCTCCAGCAGTAATTCCTAGAAGAACTTCTGATGCCTGGAGGAACACCCAATGGAATCTCTGAAGGAACTTCTGACGGGATCCTTATAGGAACTCCTGATGAAATCCCTAAAGGGATTCCTGATAATATGCCTGGCGATACTCTTTTAACACTTCAGTCGTCGCGCTGTTGTATTTTGTACAACAGTGGTCAAAATACCTCACTTTTCGTTCACAACAGCAGCGTGGTGGTTCTGACGGTGTCAAACCGCACGACGACTGAAAGGTTAAAAATCCCAAGACGAAATCCTGATGGAACTCCTTGAGGAATCCCTGATATAATATCTAGATAAATTCCAGGTGCATTTTCCGAAGGAACTCTCTAGATTCCCTAGCGAAACTTCTGAAAAAGAAACCCTGTAGGAATTTCAGGAGGAATTTCTGAAGAAAATCCTCATGTAATCTCTTAAAGAACTCTTGATTTAATCCCTAGAATAATTTGTGATGTAATTTCTGGAGGACTTCCAGGTGGAATATCTAAGGAAATTTCATTATGTAATCTCTAGAGGAACTTCTGAGGGAATCTCTATAGGAACTCCTGTTGGTATTTTTGAAAAAAATACTAATAATATTCCTGAAGGAATTCCCGATGAAATCCCTGGAAACCCCTTCTGCAATCCCTAAAAGAAATCCTGATGCTTTTCCTTAAGGCAATCCTGATAATATTCCCTAGAAGAAAGTATCTCTGAAGAAACTTCTGATGAAATCGCAAGAAAAACTACTGATGAAATCCCTGTAGAAGCTATAGAAGATTCCTAATAGAATCTCTAGAAAAACTCCCTTTGATATCCCTAGAAGAAATCTTGATGGAATTACCAGAGGAAATCCTGAGATATTCTCTGAAGGAGCTCCTGATAGAATCTCTGGAAGTATTTCAGGTGAAATCTATGAAGGAACCCCTGATGAAATCCCCAATAGAACTCTGATGGAATCCTCAAAGGTTCACTTGACAGAATACATATAGAAACACCTAATGGAATCTTTAGAGGAGCTCCTGATGGAATTTGGAGAAACTTGTGATTAATTCCACAGAAGAGTTCCTGATGGAATTTCTATAGGAACTCCTGATGAACTTCCTGAATCACTAGAGATCTGGAGGAACTCCCGATGAAATTCCTATAGCAATTCCTGATCCTTGGAGAAAATCCTTAAGATATTCTCGAAGGAACTCATGATGAAGCCATTGGAGGAACTCGTGATGAATTCCCTAGAAGAACTCACTTCCCATAGAAATAACTCAAGGGCGCACTTTTGGTAGATCACATGCTGTCGTCGATGTTCGTGCAATATCCTTACAGTCAGTTCGTCAAACATTTGGCTCCACCCACCGGTGGTTTGAGGAAAATCAAACTCGTTTAACTTTGGCCGACAGATTCGCCAACTGTCAAATCGGTTTTACAAACTGTCAGATTGATTCGTCAAGCAGCATCACACACGGTAAAACATAGCACCAACATGAGCATGAACCTGGGGCCGGAGACAATGTTGGTCAAACAGTTTGAGCGTCTATGGGGTACATAAGAGAAATTCAACTACCCTTAAGTTTATTTATGTTGGCGCTGCGGCGTGTTGTATTTTAGTGCATCAAAACTTATCGATTGAAAGCTTGATATCAATGCTCACCTAATTAGAATATTCAATTAGGTCTGGACAAAGATAATTTCAAAAGAAAAAATAGAAACTAAAAGAATAAATACTCCTTTATGACGTTTGTGGTTCTCGTAAACTTGGCTAAACTGCAGTTAGAACACAGCCCTTTCAGCTTGTTGCATCTTCCAACTGTAAGGCTTCACGTTTTCCAACTAGAGTGGGGAACGCATCTTCTTTATATCATGCTATTTATAATCTACCTCATCATCTTCATTACCATCCGACAAGTATCACCAGCGCAACCGAATCCTAATGA
This sequence comes from Aedes aegypti, assembly GCF_002204515.2. Taxonomy (NCBI): domain Eukaryota; kingdom Metazoa; phylum Arthropoda; class Insecta; order Diptera; family Culicidae; genus Aedes; species Aedes aegypti. The sequence goes on along the minus strand of NC_035108.1, from coordinate 140,567,419 downwards.
TCAACGAGAGCTCGAAAGAAGGAATGCTTGAAGGATTTATTTTTATGTTTTTTTACCATCTTCAAATGCTTATCTTGTGTGCAGACCGTTACAAAGCACAAGTACGTGGTAATAAATTATCACCCGCCAAACGAATCTCTAAAGCAATCATCCAAACAATTAAATCCTCCATAATCTTAATCTACCCGGTTTCATCATAGGACCAGCATCGTCCGAGGCTTATCCAATCCACGAGATTCTCTGTTGAGTATAAAAAATCATGATCGAATTAAATTTTCATGGATTTTCATTATCCGCGCACTGAAGCACCTATCTTTACTCTTGTTCCATTCAATTGCACCACTCGCTCTCATCATTCGCCTTCAGATGTTCTTTTTACTTCACGTCCCGCTCTCTCTCTATATATATAGCGCCGAAGCGTGTTTACTCTTCCTTAGCGCCCACATCCTCACGCTCCCACATTTTTTTGAAACACTGGATTTCCCATCCTCATTAAACGATCCTGCCTTGCGGCACGGTTTTGCCATCATCATCCCCCCTCGTAAAGTTCCGCCCGATGTTTGCCGCAAGCGATTCCGTTCTTCCCCCCTATACGTGAGAATGGGAAAAGCGCATTTGTCCGTTTATTCGCGCTCCCGTGCTGCTGCTGCTTCTTCTTCTACTGATGCTAGTTAGAGACTTTTGTGCCGCTCTTGTAAATCTCAATTTACAGCATAATAGCAACTCGCCAGCTTCCAGCCTGAAACAACAATTGGACTACGAGCACAAGCAGGAGGAGAGCACGATGTAGGCATGGGAAAGTTTTGCCGGAGCGCAAGAAAATTGTGGGATTATTTCCTTCCTTGTATTCGACTGCTGGAAAATGAATTGATACGCCAAACGCAAGCAAAATTTTAAATTTTCAGCTCGATTGTGCTGGGAATCGACAAGAAGGGAGACCATCATTTTAAGAATTGTTTCTGCTGCGAAGATGTTGGTATTTTCAATCGCCCCAGCTTTATTCAGACTTCTCTAAATTGTTTCCTGTAAGAAGGTTTTCTCCCATTTCAATTGATTATTTTGTGCTCATTAAGTCTGTTTCTTATTTCTTCATTAGTATTTTTTTTTTTCAAACATTGCAATCATATTTTATGTCCAGGTGCAATGCATGTATATTTTTTGTCTAGCTGTGATAAGTAATTCAATCATATTAACCTCATGAAACTTAATTCTATTATTATTTATATAGATTTAAATATTATTTAAATATTACGAACGACATCTTAACTTTCATTTGGCGTTTCAGCTTATTTTTTTACAGGTTAATTGAATTCGTCTGCCTATTAAAAAAACGCTTTTAAATAAACTTAAAAACAGAACAAAACTTATACTTAACCCCTCTACCGGCAGCTTATTTTTTTATCGTCAAAAAAAATCAAATCACGATAACTTTTTTGTTTCTCAATATTTTTGCACCATTTTTTTACAAGTTCTCAAAAATCTCTTCTAGTTAAAGAATCCGTGTCGATATCAAACATTGGTGATCTGATTTTGAAAATATTCCGATGTTCCTTGGGGGACCGACATTCTGCATACAAAATATCTTCGGCAGCCATTTTGTTCTCGGTCAATTTATCAAAATATATAATGTGCACTATATAACGACAGGTAATAAGGAGCTACTCTAAAAAATCATACAAATCGGTTAAGTATTCCTAAAGATATCTAAAAATTACTATATGATGTGTTTCAAGTTTTCAAGATCTTTATTTGGCCAGCCTGATACCGGACACAAAAATACTCATTACTCTAAGACTCATTTTTTCACAACATACTCTTATTGATGTATTGTTCCGAAGAGTGAATATCTGAATACGATAAAAATATGAAGCTTTAGAAATTTACGTGGGTTATAGCTACGCATCGGTCCCCAAGGAGTTTTGGAATATCTCCGGATCCAGATGACCAACGATCAACACAGATTCTAAGACTAGAATATTTTTTGAGAACTTGTGAAAAAGGGTGCAAAAATATCGAGAAACAAAAAATATTGCGATTCGAATTTTGTTTTTTGCGGTTAAAAATGAAGCTGCCGGTAAAGGGGTTAACCTGGTTGTGGCGAAACTGCGCCCAAAACTCTGCGTTGTTCGACGTACCGTACTGACGCCCGCCTCGGTATGATCTTGAGCAGGGATTGGATCCTGAGGAAATTGAGAAATTCTCTCACTTATCGCTCTCTGTAACAATGATGATTTGCAGCACATCATTAGAGCCTGTTTATCGTATACTGAATACAGCTCTGATACGATCGGGTGGATATCAGTGCATGATAAAACCAGGGAATGTCTGAAAACTCAGTGCAGTGCCAAAAACAAGCGTGCCACTCAGAAATTGATTGTGCGTCTCCCATTCTTTGCGAGTAAACTCAAAGCAAGGCGCAGGAGACAATTTGTTTTTGTGCGAGACAAAGCAAAGCACAATCTCTACTCTTTCAGTCTCTTTCGTGAAAGCACAAAATCCACTCTAGAATATTTTCAACAAAGTATGCTTTGAAAGCGGACAAGCTTAATAAGTGCTTTGCAAAATCTTATTGTTTTGGATCTTGACATATTTGGTAAAGTCAGAAACATAAGGTGGTGACGAATTATGTTCAACGTGTTTAACAGCTTTGACAGTCACATATTAATGAAATAAATTCAAGTGAATTTATTTACGCGTGTACGAAACGCAAAGAGTGAAAATGAGACAACTCGATACTATGCATCCCAAAGCACATTGCGAGTCAGCACAGCTAGGGTGCAGTCCAGAGAAAAATACTCCTGCACGTCTCTTTCGAATTTTGGGTGCTATCTCGCAGCAGCGCGTGTAGCACCGAAAGAGATTTGAGTCGCACCCAATCCCTGGATAAAACCCATCTCAACAAGCTTCAACCCTGGGGGATAGTATAAATATCGGATGTTCGGGGACTGTTTAGTGCGGATACGAAGCCTCTGCCGAAATGTGCAGGAATAAAGACGGTAATTTTTGTCGGACGGACGCGAGGTGATCTAAAGGTGGAAGAAGCACTATGACAAACATTTGAATGGCGCTGAGGGCGTCAGCATGTTGGACAATAGAAACCATGGCGCGGAAAGCGGGTAGGACAGCTAGGACATGTACTACGCACAAAAAAAAAAAACCTGGGTAGGACAATCAAACGATTATCCTAATTCTTGAAGTGTCAAGAAGTCTTGGCTGATTGCCTTAGAAATTGCTGGGAGAAGTTCTTAGTTAATTCTTGAAAAAAGATTTCATCAAATTCCCACTTTTATTTTCCGGTCTCTATTTAAATGCAAGTCTTTAGAAGTATCTACTTCAGTCGAAAGCCTCTCAAGTCTCTGTTTAACCAAAGTTGTCTCTTTTGTTTTACTTATTTGCTTACATTTAATCCATGTGCAAAACTGTACAGGCTCCAGAGAACCCTTCAGAGACTATAGCGGGTTCAAAAGGCTCTTCAAGAATTTCGTCTCAAATAGATTCCCCGAGGAATAGCTTCAGAAATGATCATAGAGATTTTATTTAGAATACTTTTTGGGTCTCTAAGAAGGGTTTCTCCTGAAATTCTTTAGGAGATTTCTCCACCAATTCACCCAAAAATTCTTCCAGCGATTTTTCAAAGCATAATTAGAAGAATTTCTCTTGAATTTGCGCCAGAAAATCAATGAGAACTCCAATGCTATTACCTCCAGTAATTTCCTCAGGTATTATTTAGATTTTGTTTCTCAAAACTATCCTGGAATATCCTCCAGTTATTTTGTCATTGATCCTTCATCCGATTTCTTCAAAAGATTTCCAGAATTTTTCCTGAGGAAATTCAAAAAGGTATATTCCAGAGTTTTTGAAACAATAGCTTAAGGAGTTTTTTTTTCTAGAAACCTTAAAAGAGTTCCTCCGCCTGTTAATGTAGATTCTTTCACAAATTCATCCACGTTTCTTACCAGGGAATTCCTTTGAACAAACCTTTTTTATTTTTCTAGTAATTTCATCCAAGTATTCTCCAGCATTCAATTCAAATATTACCCCTTGTATTTTTACCCCGAAATATTTCTTAAAATGTTTCTCAAAACATTCCCATGCAATTTTCAAAAAATTATTCAAGTTTATTACCAGTTAACATAACTGCAATGTTCCTCATAATTCCTCCAATCGTTGCTGCACAATTTGTTTTCGAGATTCTTTACAATGTTTTTCAAGAAATTCCTTTTGAAAATCCTGCAAAATAATCTTTTTTAATTCTCGATTATCTCAGCAAATTATCAACTCTTTCCGAGAACCTTGTTTATTAAAGATGACTTTAAAACTTTCAAAGGTTATATATATATGAGGTAACTATAGGATATTCTTCAGAAATACCTCAAGGATTTCTTCTTAACAAAAAAAAATCTTGGCATTTCCCTGGAAACATTCCTTAAAATTAAAGCTTTCAAGACTTGTTTAAGAAATTCTAATAGATGTAGTGGCGGAGTTTCTGTAGAATAGGAATTTCGGAGGATGTTCCAAGAAAATCTATGAATGAATCACTGGTTAAAATTTTGGATAAAATAGGACCTTCTATAAAAAAATTCAAATAATTTTTGGAATATTTTTTATGATATCTGAAATATTTGGGAAAAAATTCCTTGAGTTATGATAGCCAAATGCAAACCTTTAACCATATTCGAAGTAATATCCTCAGGTGAAAACCCAGCGTGAATTCCTCCCGGAGGACGACAATTCCTTGTATGCCTACTTTTTTATCTTAACTTTTATCTTATAAGAGAGCGAGCAAAGGCCTTAAACCTAGGCTCTAAAGCCAGGACATGAGGAAGAAATGCCTATGTCCCATCCCAGGAGAACAGCAATGGAGTGTGCATTAACTTTTCTAGCAACGCCACTCATAACGATTTTAACTATAACACTGAATTGAAACGGTTGGTACGGTTGTCACCGTTTCTTCCTTCCTTGAATTGAAAAAAAAAAAATGTCCATTAATTCATTCATGCGTGAATAACCTAATAGCCATATTTTTTTTCAATTTTCTTCTTCCCCAAAGTCTGCACAGTGGGCCTGGACATTTTAATGTTTGTATCATATCGCTGACATTGTGCAAATATTAATACTGACAAGAAAATACCTGAATATATATAGGTATTTCCAGGATGCTTTTCAATATTGGCTGTGCAAGCGCTTAGATTAGATTAGATTAGATTAACTTTTATCTTATAAACTTAAACTTCAATCTACAAAAAAAACATTGATTCTAACAGACCCTTACTGAGATATTTCGCACGAAATTCTACTGGAAATTCCTCAGTGAATTCCTTGGAACAGTTTTCCCAAATATTTTATTACAAACAATTTTGTGAAGTTCATCAAAAGTCTTTCAGTAATGTTTCCATAATAAGTCAAAAATTGCGTCAAAAATTCTAAATTCTTAAATTCTAGAAAAATAACTATGGATGGAATGGGGATTTATTTAGATATTTTCAAGGATCTTCCATAAAACATTTGTTTTAAAAATAGTTCATGTGCAAATTCTTATAGGGTTTTTGATAAAATTCTGGGGAATCTAGAAGTCAAGTGAAGAAGTCTGCTGGATTTGAAAGACAATTTCTAAAGAAGATTCAGATGGAACTTCTTGAGAAGCTTAGTTTTTTTTATAAAAGAATGATTAATTATCCTGTAATCATTCACCTCTAGAGAAAAAACATATAAATAATCACTTATTTTTTGTTGTTACATTTTCCACCATTTTTTAGATTTTTGGTACAAATATCTTTTGTTCAAATTGTTATTCTTGAGATTCTCGACAGGAAATTAGTAAGTTTCTTCGAATTCGATTTAAGCCGAAATTATCTAAAACAAACTTTCTAACACATACATTACTCTAGCCATCTAATATAAAATGGATATGCATATTGAGTGATTCGTAGAGTAAAAAAAAATGTTCCTTGAAAAAGTGACATTCCAAGAAGAATTTAGAGTCCCGTGATTTACATTCGGAAAAAATAATATAGTAATTTCTAGAAACTTAAACAATATCTGATGGAATTTTTGGAGAAATATTTGAAAAGTTCAAAAATGAATTGCAAAATTCTTTAAAAAATCTGTTGAAAAAATTCTATTAAAAATACTCAGAAGAATCGCTAGTGCTGCTTAGGAAAAAAAATCTCGAGTATTTTACTTGAATAAAACTTTGGTAAATGATTTGAAAAATTTGAGGACGACATATCTGGAGATAGAATTATATGATCAGTGTTGATAGACTCACTTTAAAATCTCAATCAATACGCTCTCCCGTGAGAGCTAACTCATTAGAGATCTGCTTCCCAAATCTCACGCTTGAGATTTTAATGCAAAATTACTCAATCAACTCAAACTGTAAAAAAAAATGATTCAGTCGCAAAACCCGTCAAAAACTCGTGAAACCCGAATGTTGTTGGCAGGGCCGGATTTACAAATGTGGGGACCCTGGGGCCAGAGTTTTGTAAGGACTTTTTTTCCCAGAATATAATGGATGCTATAGTATGTTCTCATAGGCAATTTCCCTTATAAGTTTCATGCTTACTGTTCTGGATAAGGTTTAACTTACCAGAAGTTTGGTTTGAACTGCTTTTAAACCCTCAGAAGTGCAAATTGCAATCCTGCTTTTGAGAAAAAACGGCTTTGAATATTTTTTTAGCAATGTTGTACGTTGTAAATCCATTCTTTTACGCATTTTTACATTTTTAAGATGGAATTACCACTTAAAAAGACTGTTAGAAAGTTTGAAAATAGTATAATATTTCAACACATCAAACTCAAAATTAAGCAAAATGTTATTTTCGCTTACCTTGGGCCCCTCAATTGTAATTCGATGTAACTTATTTGAAATAAATCAAATTTTTATTGGATATTCTTATCTTTCGACGTATTTGTTCTTTGAAATTCAAGTAATATGTGAGCCAACATAAATTTTTAATTTAATTTATTTTTAGATGTATGTGTAAGAGTATCAAACAAAACTCGTAGAAGCAAACAAAAACTAAAATTCTTAGATCGTCACAAAAGGACAATCTACAGACAACTAAACGTCATTTAGATCTCAAGCCAAACGATTTAAAAATAGAAACCTTAAACTTTCAAACCCTTCGACGTGATTAAAAAAGTTGGCACCATTCCATCGAGTTTTATAATAATTCTTAAATGTTCAATAATGATTAATTAAGTCGAATTTTGTGGGGGCCCCTAAACTGTGGGGGCCCGGGGCCATGGCCCCCTTGGACCCCCCGTAAATACGGCCCTGGTTGTTGGTTACGTTAGAAAGGATTACTATAATTTTATCAGACTAACAAGAAATTATTGCCGTGGGTGAGTAAACTCTGGAAATACGAGGATGAGTCAACTCATCTATGATTTTTTGACTACTGAGATGCGTGATTGACAACCCACGCATGAGAATCTCAAGCGTGAGTTATGAGAATTTGAGTTTTTCACAACACTGGATATGATTTATTTAAGAAATCCCTAAGCAAATTGCTCGGAATGTGTAGAGTTTTTGAAGAAAAAATTGAACGAATTCCGCTAGTAACTTTTGAATCAATCAGCATTTTCTTGGGTAGGGTAGGCATTTTTGAGGACATTTATCTATCTTCTATCTTCTATCTTCTATATAAATAAAAATGGAGTGGTGTTTGTATGTCACGAAATGACTTGAAAACGGATCAACGGATTGATGTAAGTTTTTCACTGTTGCATTCGACAAAGGATACGACGTGATCGTGCGAGGAAAAAGTTCAGTAAAATCTTTGGAATAATCGGGAAAACGAGAGAATACTAATGTGTCATTTTATACGGGGGATTACATGACATTTTCCAACAGCCTACTTGATGGCAAGACGAAGTTTGCCGGGACGACTCGTTTTAAAATATTATCTTCGAAAGAGTTTTGAAGGAATGCGACTAAATCAATTCAATTTTTAGAGAAACACTTAGATAAAATTCTGATAAAAAAAAAAACAGATAGATTGGAGAACTTCTCTGAGAAATCGCTTAGATTATTTTCCCAAATGAATCCTGTTTAATTGCTTATGGAAATATAGGGAAAGAACCATTTAATGTTTTTGCTGGAAGTCCTGAATATTATTAGCTGCGAATTTTTCAAGCAATCCCGTTACAATTTCAGAGAGATTTTCTAAAAGATTTGTTGAAGGAGTCTGAAGAAAAATTTTATGGAAGAACTTCAAAGGCAAAGTTAGAAATACTGTTGGTGAATTCTGTAAAGAATATGTGGAAAGCGTCCTTGGTTTATTATCTTGAAGACAATTTTGGTGAGACTCCTAGAAGTTCTTGACCTTTTTCTTGAAGAAATCCTCACCAATTACAGAAAATCCCAAACAAATTAAAAATATACAATTTGATGATATTTCATACTAACGATTGGAATATATATGTATTAACTATGTCGAAGGTCTTCCAGAAGAAATATTCAAAGGAATTTCCAAAGCTTTCTGTGGCGGAATTCTTCAAGAGATTTTTTCAAGTTTAATAAAGATTCTTTGAGAAATTTTCTGACGAAATCAGATAGCAAAACTTGAAGAAAAATCTTTTGAATACAAACTATTTATCCCGGGAATGATGTTCCGTGGGAATCCCACGAGTAACTCAGTGAAAACTGATAGAAGTTCTTGGAGAAAGCATTGAACAAGTACGGAAATAATGCATAAAGAAATCCGTGGGATTTGTTAGAGGAATCTCACAAAAGAATATGGTTGAATATTTGAAAAGTTCTTGAAAGAATAACAAGGGATATCCCTCGTGAGTTCTTTGATGAATTCTTAAAGGATGTTTATTACTAGATAACACAAAGAATGAAAATTTTGCGTAGAAAAGAAAAAATCGAAATTTACAAATATCACTGGTGTGCAGACAAAATTACAAACAAATGAAATTAGTACATTTCTATGCAAACTACGAAACTTGTGAAAATCGTCATTATTGCGACCGACAATACTCTGTAAAACAAGAAATTGCTAGGCCCCCCCTAGGCCCCCTCCAGAAAAAAATCCTAACTACGTATAACGGGTATTTAACTACCGTCGTTGGGGGTGACAATGGGTCAAAAAGGCATATGTACGATTTTTTTATTGAATAACTATCGCAATTTAGCTCCAATAAACTTCAAATTTGGTGTGTATGTACTTTGATGGTAAATTAAGAACTGTTCAAAAAATTATTGAAAAATATTTATTCACAGCGGCACTACAAGTGAATGAAAAATGACCCAATCTCACCCCATAGAGGGGGTGACATTGGGTCACTATTATTGAAATAACTTATTTTTGAGAATATGATTGCAAAACCATTCACAGCTGAAAAATATTGATGAAATACGATGCAAACAAGACGAAAAGATATCTAAGATGTTTCACAAGTATGATAAACCCACTTAAAAGAACGATTATACCAAAAATTTTTGAAGAGCTATGAGAAAATATATGAGACACAACGTAGTTGGAAGGGTCGACTGGTACTTGATGATGCTAATTTATTCGGCTATCTCAGTCTTAATGTTTTACAACGATATTTATTTAATTCTGCCCGACGTTTCGGCCACGGATTTTGGCCTTTTTCAAGGGTAAACTATTGTGTACGAAATACAGTTAATATATATAGCTTAGTTAATATAGTCTAGTTTGTCTTACATTGTCTATCGTTTTGTCCTGGTTGAAATCGTCGTTTCTTCTGTCAGTTGTTTGTAGTCATTGCTTCTGTAGAATTTTTTAAAAATGTGAATGTAAATTTTCTGTCAATTTGCACGATTTTAAATCTTACTTTTGTACTATTTGTCTTAAAATTAAATTCATTTGGTTTTGGTCACAGTCTAAACTTGCACTTACTACTAACGGTTGTTTCAAAATGGTGAGTTTCTATTAAAGCTTTATGGTTGTTTGAGCTTATTTGTGCTTTTATACTATGGTGAGTGTGTTTGTGTTTGTACAATTTGCCGATTTTTTCTGCTTTGTTGGTTTTTGAGAGAGTGTAATACACCTGCGTAAGCTGTGTTTAGATTGTCTATATCTGTTCTGTGGTTCACTGTGTTGGGGTTATTGGAGATGTGGCACATCTCTAAAATTGGGAGAGCTGATGCTCTTTTGGCTCTGTCAAGTATGGTTGTTTTGGTTAAGTCAAATATATGTTCTTTTTGTATGATATGCTTCATAAGTGCGGTTGTCTCTTGTAGTCTGTTTATCTCTTGTTCTGTTTCACTAGTGTCAATTTCTCGTATTTTTTGATATTTGTTAATATGGGTTTGATGTCCACTAAGCCTAGTCTTCAGTTGGTTTTTGGTCATGCCTATATATGTCTTGTTGCAATCGTTACATGGAATGCTATAAATTATTTGAGAGTGTTGTATTTTCGGAATTGGATCCTTTACTGGTTTGAGTAGACTTTTAGTTGTTTTGATCGTACGGTATGCTAACTTTACATGGGGGAAGTCGGTTTTCAAGATATGGGCTATGTTTGTTGATAGTTGTGGGATAAACGGTATGGATCTGTATGTTATCTGAGTCGGTGGAGAATTTGGGAGCACTGTTGAATGGGTGGTGTGTCTTTGTTGGTTTGAGTTGTTGTTTTCGCTGGGTTGTGTCGTCGGATTCTGGAATGGTTGTATCATGTTGTCCGGTGATGCTAATGGGAGTTGATGTTGTCCGTTCGTCATCGATCTGGTGCTGAGCTGAGGTGATGTTTGATTGGATGGTTCTGCGTCTCTAATTGTTGTGTTTTGTAGGACTATCGGAAGTTTGCGATTTATCATTCTATTGATGAGGGCTGATGGAAAATTGTTGCGGCGGAGGTGTTGGAAAATTGTTTGTTTGTGACGTTGGATATCCTGGTTTGTTGAGAGTTTCGTTACCCGGTCGATGAAATTTGAAGCAACGTTCATTTTTAGAGCGGTCGGGTGGAAGGAAAGATAGTTCATCAGTCGTCCTGACGCAATTGGTTTGCAGTACCAACCGGTGCTAAGTGACTGATCGATATGCCGGGTTATTATTGTGTCGAGAAATGGTAGTTTGTTGTTGTTTTCTGTCTCAAACGTAAACTGCAGATGGGGGTTATAGTTGTTGAAGATGTCCAGTGTTGTTTGTATCTGATCCATTGGTAATGCAAGTAGTAAGTTATTTATCGTTATCATTTATCGTCAAGTTTACATAAATTTTCTTGTTTGTTTCCCTCAAACTATCTTCATAGTCTCATCCCCATTGCCATAAAGCCTATTCCGTTTTCCCAGAGGTGTACTGAAACAGTGATTATTTTAAACCCTCGCAAATAATTATATTTCGGTGCGACATTCCTCGATCAATATATTTCAGGCAGATTTTGACTTCATAGTACCGGTATTTCAACGATCCAACTCATTCGTACTTTCGTGAGATGTTTCTGTAATATGAAAACACTAATAAATAATTAAATTTATTAAAATAAACAATTGATAAAATTTTACGATGTTGCTGCGCACGAAACACAGTTGCTGGTTTGAGAAGTTGTCAAAATTCGTTGCATTGTTATTCGATGCACGGAATCCTCAAGTAGACTTGTTTGATGTTTCAGAGATGCTGTATTTAGAAAGAATAAACACCCGGCACCGTAAAACGTCAAAAAAGTGGTCTTGCAACTTAATTTACTATCGTTCTTGCTTGACCCAATCTCACCCCCATTTTCAATGTTTTATACACCGTACCGAAAAAAATTAAATTTTTGTGGAAAAATCAATTAGATTCCGGAAAATACTTGTGAAGTGTAATGAAAAGTCTTTCAACCTTCTACTAATACAACGGTAGAGGTTAAAGTACATGCGTTATACTTTGCACAGGAGAAATTTAATGCTGTAAATTTTATCTAGTTTCAACGTACAAGTTTATTGATATAGTAAACAAAAACTACTATTTCTAAAAATGTATATTGTGATGAATTACGCGTTATAATATGTTCCCTAACATATGAATTATTAATTTTAGTAATATCAGCGTTATTAGCTGAAATATTTCATAAATCATATTTTTCCGTTTTGACCCAATCTCAACCCCTAGACCCATTGTCACCCCCATCGACGGTATATCGAAAGTTCCGGATTGAAACAACTAAAATTTTATGATTTTCAAACTAGTTGACCACAAATAGAAATCCTTGAAGTAGTTTATAGAAAAAAAATCTTCGTAAATTTCATGAGTTATTCCTTTTACTTTCTAAAAGCCATACTTTCAGTTATTTATGGTCGCTAGTTCCTGTAATAATCCCCGAATATCTCATGATGAACTTCTATGTAACTAGTTTGCATGTGTTTTATTATGCAATGAAAATTAGTTTATACCTACCCATACTTGTGGCGTTGAGTTAGTATACAACATGTAGACGTTTTCCCATGCAAAAATAATATTATTCCTCTGAAAAGATTTGTTTTCTGTTTTTTTATATAGATTTTTTATATCTATTTCTCCAGCAGATAACGATCGGTTCTAGTGTGGGTTTGTAGACTGCAGAAAGAAACGATTCCGAGAAATATGTATATCTATCGCGTTCGTTTTGTACATAGCAATCGGTGCATAGAAAATTCAAGCTGACATCTTGCCTCTATCGTGCTGCTTGTATTCGACATCACCTTTCACTGCGGGAAACTAAAGCTTCAAATAACCCATTTTTCTTCGGCTCTTATTTCGTCGTTGCACTTTTTTTTGTTTAAATCTAATTTTGCCTTCACTACTGCTTCGCTGGGACGTCGCATCTCAGCACTTTTTACGATGTCGGGGCGCATTTTGGGAACTTAGGAACTGGAGCATCCTATCTGCCGAATCGAGTCAGCCGGATTGTACAATGCTGTCTCAAGCACTGCACCACCTTTCAGTCATGTGCTGCTTTGCAGGTTGTGAGTTGTACGCATTTGTCAGAATCTGTTTGCCAGAATGAACCATTGCCCAAGAGTCATTTCTCAGAAAGACCACTTCAAAAATATATAACTTCATTACCATGCTTTACATAGGAATACTTGGACTGTAAAATTCTTCTAATTATTTTGTACATCAGTATACGATTTGCAATTACTTGGAAAACACCTTCTTTCTTCCTATTTTCTCATTATGCTCTTAGTTTATTATAGTTTTATAAGCTTTCAATATTTCTGAAAGAAGATCATAGTTTTTCTTTGTTATGATCATTTTCAAGATTATTTTAAGCAACTTATCGATGGCAATTGTATTAACATTCTTTTTGAGATTTTTACTCTTTTAAATCATGAGCCATTCTGGCAAACGGTTTTCTGGAAAATGTCATACAATCCAGGTTGTGTATCGCCGAAATATTTCACGACCTGAATCGGCCAGAACACTGGGGACGAACATGGCAGAGTGAAACTTACTGCTTTACGATGTCGATCAAATGGAGATTCATGTTTTATGGTTGCTCCAGGAGTATGTGAACAGGAATCAAATTAGGTCAGCATTGTAATGGGCACTGTAAATAAACAGCATCGCGAAATGGCGAAGCTGAGTCCAAAAATAGACGGGTTGTTTTCTCTTGTGAATGGAAAATATGGTCGACGACGAAGGAACTAGGATGAGAAATGTGGCGAAATGAGGTGGACGGAGCGTGTTTGGAGGAAGAAAAGATTAATGTACGACATTTGGGTTGAGAGAAGTCGAGTAGAATGTGAACCAGACTTTATGGAGAGGAGGTTTAGTTTTGGTAATCTGAAGGGTCAATTTGCTTGCTGGAATGGGATGGCGGTTGTTGACAGTTTATAAGCGTGAAGGTTGGTGAGATATAATCTCTATTTATGGTGTTTTTTATGGAAACACATATATCAGGAAAAAAGTTAGACTGCGAATCAGACCATAAGACCATCATACTTGTTATAAATATCGCATTTTTTACCATTCTAAGCTCCCGAATAGATTCAGAAACCACCTCGAGCTTGCCCACGATGTTTAACTTCAAATTGGCATCCAAATAATGACGTATCATTTGATGTTGATCTGGATACGGATTTCAAGGATTGAATTAAAAAGAGATGCTATTTTAAACTAATTCTGTCAAATGTAGCGGAAATATCGATTTTCTGTTTCAGCGACTATTACTATCAAATTACATCTAAAAATCATGTTTTGTCAAATAATTAGCATTTTTGAACGTTTTGAGAGATAATTGTACTTTTGGCCTGCATTTGTATGGGATGCGACCACTGTGCAGCTGGTTGGATGGCCTCATACACCCAATCTACAAAAAAGGGCACATACCGGAGTGTGCAATTATAGAGGGATTACTTTGCTGACCTCGGCGTACAAACTACTGTCTTGTAGCCTGTGTAACAGACTTGGACCGTTCGAGGAGTCCTTCGTTAGCCAATACGAAGCCGGTTTTCGTGAGGGCCGCTCGACAGCGGGCCAGATTTTTATTTTGCGAATGATCCTAGATAAATTTCCGGAGTATAACTTGCAGACTCACCATGTGTATATTGATTTGAAGGCAGTATATGATTCAGTGAAAAGCAATAAGCTGTAGCAGATAATGTCTGAACATGGTTTCCTGGCGAAATTAATTAGGCTGATACGTCAAGTGAAATCAAGCGTTCGGATTGCGGACGAGGTGTCAGTGGAAAAGGCCTTCGTGCCTCTGAAGAACGACAGGCATGTAGACAATTAACTCTACCAAAACGATGTGCTTGATTGTAGGTAGAGATTTGGATAGGCATAGTAGTTTTAGTGATATGTGAAAATGACTTATCCCGTGAAGTGGAAATACCAATTGCGGTTGCGAATAGGGCCTTTTTCAGGTTACGTAACTAGCTTAGGCCCCGCAACATGCAAACGGAAAATTTTGCTCTGTATGAAGAATGATTTTTCCAGTGGCTCTCTATGGGCACGAAGCGTGGACGTTAAAAGAGGTAGATGTAAAGCCTTCAATTTTCGAGCGTTCAGTGCTGCAGACAACTGTCGTTGGGAAACTAGAAAATGGTGTTTTATGCAGACGCAAGAACTACGAATTATATCAAGTGTATAGAGACGCGAATATTATTGAACGTACAAAATATGGAAGACTGTGAATTTCTTCTTCTTCTTCTTACTGGCGTTACGTCCCCACTGGGACAGAGCCTGCTTCTCAGCTTAGTGTTCTAATGAGCACTTCCACAGTTATTAACTGAGAGCTTACTATGCCAATGACCATTTTTGCATGCGTATATCGTGTGGCAGGTACGATGATATGTTATGCCCTGGGATGTCGAGAAAATTTCCAACCCGAAAAGATCCTCGACCGGTGGGATTCGAACCCACGACCTTCAGCTTGGTCTTGCTGAATAGCTGCGCGTTTACCGCTACGGCTATCTGGGCCCCCTGTGAATTTCGGAAGAAAGAATTGTGTAAATTTTATTTATTTGGAAGCATGTAGAGGTAGGCGACTTCGTGGAAGACCACAAATTCGCTGACAGTACGCAGTAGAAGAGGACCTGGCGATTCTAAACGTTCAACGCAACTGGAAGATGGAAGCTCTACAATACGCCTGGTAAGGCTTCAAAATCATCGAGTACAGGTCGGGTTAATTTTGGGTTCGATGAATTTATTATCTCTTTGAACTCGGGTTTTTCGAGTTTCACTTGCCAAAAAATGTCGGGTTTTGGGTCAGGTTCGGGTTTGAACATTATTTTTTTACGGGTTCGGGTCGGGTCCTTGTTTGAAGAAATAAAATAAGTTGTGTACGTGTCGGGTTCGCGGTTGAAAAATGTGAAACCCGTCCATCTCTAACATAGATCAGTGAGAAACGCATGAATTTCAAATATTGTTCCAACATTATTAAAAGAATCACTCATACACAACTTTTTATTATAGATAGAATAACACGTGCACAACTCATTATTATAGATAGAATAATATTTCAAGTCAAATTACGATAGTTATCCGACTATCTTCTTTGACATAAATATGCGATTCGACCAGTTCTCACTCCTGATTACAGTAATGGTAATTTTGAACGTACATAAGCGGCAATAGTCTAAAATTGAGTATAAAATATGCTTAATTGGAATATGGTACCGATTAAAACCAGTAGCTTTTAGATGTTTTGTATTTTTTTGTCCACTATCATTGAATACAGTATTTTTCAGTTACAAATTGGTATACCTATATGTTCAAAGACTCTGCCCCCAACATTTCTCCAAACAATATTTTCCTCGCAATCGATGTTTGTTCTTGCACTCTGACTAACGATGTCCATTTATATTCTATTTCCAGGTAAGTGTACTAGCGAAACACATTTTACATCGAAAAAGGGGAACTCCACAGCACTACCGGAGCGAACAGGCTAACGGTCCCTTAGTAATATTTCATGCCGATAAGGTAGGATGGAGGTAAGTAAATTATTCGATTCGTGGTACGGTTGTCACGGTTCACCAATTGGGACACCGCGCTAGCGATAAAGCGCCTGTCGCCTGAATGATGGTTGTTTGATGGAAGTTGATGGATGTTATTGATTGGTTTCCATTAAGCTTGGGTACGAAAAGGGTTGTTCGAGTTAAGATGAATATGAATCGAAGCCAAAGTTCAAATTTTCAAGAGCGTGGATCTGCAGAACCAAACATCCGTTTGAGCTGAAAACCTTATCGATTGGTCACCACCAGCTAGTGACCAATCGATTAAGTTTTCGGCTTGAACGGATGTTCGGTTCTCCAGATCCGTGCTCTTGAAAATTTGATCTTTGGCTTCGATTTATCTTCACCTTAAAGTCAATTTTTACGACGGCGTTTCGTCGTTTTTTTTCGTACATGCAAGTAAATCCCATGTGCAGTGTTAAAACTTCTATAAAAGTAGCACAGAACCTAAATGCTACGCGAAATTTTATTCGTTCAACATTTATTTATTCATAATCGCGTTTCCTTTATTCCAGGCTGGGATGAAACGTATACTTTACAACTTTGGTCTCAGCGCTGTGACTTCCAGTTCAACCCACTCAACTGAATGGGAAAGAAGCACGGTACGAGTGATGAAAAAATGAAGATCAACCTGTAACTAAAGCAAAAGCTTCCTGGAATATCCTTCAACATTTTTATAAAGTCATATGAGCACTATTGGCTCAACAGAATGGGGGAATGGAGCGGAACACTGATGGGAGAAGGACTGTGACTCAATTGTACACTTTCGAGCTGAAGAGCAAAGAACGAAGGGAATGTGCTGGGTTGGCTCCTGTGGGAGCCTTTGCAAACTGTACAGGAAAGAGCTAGGACGTTAAAAAAGAGTTTGCGCCTTTGTCGGAGGCAGACATTTCGTCTTACTTGAACATGGAGGATACAAAGTATGAGCGCCAAGTGTTGAGGAATGATGATTTATATCCATGGCTTACTGCGGCTGTGGCGCTGGTTTTCAAGGGAGCCTCTTAGCCGGGTAGTACTTTTTTTCTGCAGAGGTGGCAGTGCGGACAAATGTGTTGAAAAGCTTGAAAAATATAAAATATGGGAATGGGCGAGGGATTCTCAAACTTTTCTAACACATTGGTCACGTCCTGTGTTGAGATTACATTTTGTTCGGTTGTGAACTGATTGTTTACCATTTCATCTTATTTACAATCAATTAATCTTTCAACAAGAAGAGTTCGATCTTTTGTAAAAAAAAAATGCTCTTTTGAACCAAATAAGAACTTTTTTGAAATTGAATATCTTAGTTAACCTTCGGGCTGTCGCGCTGTTGTACTATGTACAACAGTTGTGTTTTGTATGCTATCATTTTGTAACGATCTAAAATCATCTTATGAACAATGCTCGACAATATTTGTTTACAGTTTGGCCCTTTATAATGCGGTAAAATCCACAAATGTACATAGAAGTCACGTAATAATGAACGTACTATATATGGTTCAAGTAGACCATAGTTTGAAATCGATAGATCTCAAAATCCAGATAATTTCTATACTTGAGGTCTTCAGGCAAGTTGTTTTAGAGGTAGAGCGCTATTTGATGATATCTCATTTAATTAGGATTCATTTATAATGGTAAGCTCCATCGAAGTTAATACGCCAATCGCGTATTATCCTCGATTTTACTATAGTAAAATCGAGGATAATACGCGATTGGCGTATTAACTTCGATGGAGCTTACCACCATTAGAGAGATGGCGTCTTGAACAAAGCTGTTGAATAATTCAAAGACTACCATTGTTTAAGCTAGTTGATTAAAAACTTTGCAGATATCTCAGGAACCTGACCACTCAGAAAGATGCCGTCTCAGGCAAAGTTTTTTAGTGGTTCAAGGGCTATCATTATTATAAGCAATAAATTCGAGGATTTTGCCACCAGGTAACGCTAGTGAGTATGAAACTTTTGTTTTGTGGATATTTCAGGATCCTGGCCATTTAAGAGGATTGCTTCTTCGGCAAAGTTGTTCAATAGGTCAGGAGCTATTATTATTTTAGCCAGTCTTGAATTTCAAGGCTTAAATAAATACAGCCTTTGAGCTACTGAACAATTCTGCCTGAGACAGCATCTATCCAAGTGGTAAGGATTCTGAGATATCTGCAAAACAAAACTTAAATTAAATTAACAGCATGTATTTTTTTGCGGATATTCTTACGTGCGAAGTAGGTACTGCTGATTGCCGTCGCTCTAGCAGCAGCGAAGGTTACTAGTCGCAGGCCATTATCATTGATAACGGAATGAAGGCTTTCCATTCCAACTGACGGGTCGGACGAAATCTTCTTTCCCGATCTGCGCATTTGCGTCGCCGATGACTATCTTGAAGTCTTGTTTTGGGTACACTCCGTAGGCCTTATCCAGGCTCTCATAGAACTCATCCTTCATGTCATCGGGCTTATCGTTCGTTGGCGCACATATGCAGATCAGGCTGTAGATGAAGAACTTGCTTTTCATTCTCAACACACAGATTCGGTCGCTTACCGGTTTCCACTGAATAATTCGCTTCATCTACTTCCCAATCACTATGAAGCCAACTCCACGTTCTGCTCTGTCGCCACCGCTGTAGTAGATGTGGTACTTGAATTAAGTGTTGGCGATGGGGTCTTCTTCTTGGCATTAACGTCCCCACTAGGACAGAGCCGGCTTCTCAGCTTAGTGTTCTTATGAGCTTTATTTGGCAATGTTGCCATTTTTCGCATTCGTATATCGCAGGTACGGTTATACTCTATGCCCAGGGAAGTCAAGGAAATTTCCATTACGAAAAGATCCTGGACCGACCGGGATTGAAATCAAGACACTTTCAGCATGGCTTTGCTTTGTAGCCGCGGACCCTAACCACTCGGCTAAGGAAGGCAATTGGGTCCACCGCTCGGAATTCGCGTTCTCCGTTTCTCGGCCAGCGTATTTCCTGGATAGCTGCCACATTAACGCCGACATTCCGCAGTTCTCGAGCCAGGAAACCAACACGTGTGGATCCATTCAAAGTTCTCACGTCCCAAGATCGGACTTTCCAATCGTTGTCCTTCATTTGTTGCCGGATCTGTTGCCGTAAAATCACCCCGTTTGCCTTTCTGGGTTTGGGAAAAGTCTTTGATAGGTCATCTAACCAGGGTTGCGCTACCTACATCGTGCTAGAGGGGCTGCCTCCTCGATGCTGGTACAGTACAGCATTGTCCGTTTGTTCTTCACTTGATGACCATGGTCATAGGCATCACAATCATTCACCTTTATCAGGGCTTTGGACCTGTAGCTCTGGTTCTTAATAGTTTCCAGTTCTTTCGGACATGCTACTATGGTGAGCCGTCATGCGTTAGCGGTGTTGTCAGGTGGATGTCAGGACCTACTGAGGCCTTAATATCGACTCGGATCATTATCTCGTTATAGCTAAAATTCGGGCGCGGTTATCCAGCGTCACGAATTCTACAACAAGCAGAACGCTGCGCTTCAATATACAACGCTTGTCGACTGATGGGGTAGCTGCACAGTACCGTCAGCAACTAGACGAGCAGTTGGGAAGAATCAACGTTGTTGGAGACGTCGACAGCCTGTGGGACCCTATCCATGAAGCTGTGACAAAAACGGCGCGGGAAGTGATTGGCACTGGTCAACGACGAAGATGAAACGACTGGTTCGATGAAGAGTGCCAAAGAGTGACAGACATGAAGAATGTCACCAGAAGCCGTATGCTTGTGGCCGGTACCCGACAGAACAGAGAGCGGTACATGGCAGCGAGAGCCGAAAAAAAGCGAATCCACCGTAGAAAAAAAAGGCAGCACGAAGAAAGTGTGGTAGCTGAAGCTCAAAAAAGCATGGACCGGAATGGTATGCGGAGGTTCTATGCAATGGTCAATGGTGCGCGGAACAATACCATGCCAGTGCCCGCCATGTGCAATAATCGAGAAGGGAATTTGCTGACCAATAAAACGGCGGTGGCTGCCAGATTAAAAGGAGCACTTTCAGCAATTGTTGAACGGTATGAAAATGTAGCGAGGAATAGGATGGACATATATGATGACGATCAAGCTGTGGACCCACCGACCATAGGAAAGGTTAAAAAGGCTATCAGCAAGCTGAAGAACTGTAAGGCTGCTGGGAAGGACGAGATCCCGGTCGAGCTTCTCAATGGTCAATGGTGCGCGGAACAATACCATGCCAGTGCCCGCCATGTGCAATAATCGAGAAGGGAATTTGCTGACCAATAAAACGGCGGTGGCTGCCAGGTTAAAAGGAGCACTTTCAGCAATTGTTGAACGGTATGAAAATGTAGCGAGGAATAGGATGGACATATATGATGACGATCAAGCTGTGGACCCACCGACCATAGGAAAGGTTAAAAAGGCTATCAGCAAGCTGAAGAACTGTAAGGCTGCTGGGAAGGACGAGATCCCGGTCGAGCTTCTCAATGGTCAATGGTGCGCGGAACAATACCATGCCAGTGCCCGCCATGTGCAATAATCGAGAAGGGAATTTGCTGACCAATAAAACGGCGGTGGCTGCCAGGTTAAAAGGAGCACTTTCAGCAATTGTTGAACGGTATGAAAATGTAGCGAGGAATAGGATGGACATATATGATGACGATCAAGCTGTGGACCCACCGACCATAGGAAAGGTTAAAAAGGCTATCAGCAAGCTGAAGAACTGTAAGGCTGCTGGGAAGGACGAGATCCCGGTCGAGCTTCTCAATGGTCAATGGTGCGCGGAACAATACCATGCCAGTGCCCGCCATGTGCAATAATCGAGAAGGGAATTTGCTGACCAATAAAACGGCGGTGGCTGCCAGGTTAAAAGGAGCACTTTCAGCAATTGTTGAACGGTATGAAAATGTAGCGAGGAATAGGATGGACATATATGATGACGATCAAGCTGTGGACCCACCGACCATAGGAAAGGTTAAAAAGGCTATCAGCAAGCTGAAGAACTGTAAGGCTGCTGGGAAGGACGAGATCC
Source organism: Aedes aegypti (assembly GCF_002204515.2). Lineage (NCBI taxonomy): Eukaryota > Metazoa > Arthropoda > Insecta > Diptera > Culicidae > Aedes > Aedes aegypti. The sequence continues at coordinate 140,546,047 of NC_035108.1, read as the reverse complement.
CGGTCGAGCTTCTCAAGTACCGAAGTGAGCAGCTTTACCAGTCGATTCACCGAGTACTTCTGAAGGTATGGGAGGACGAAGAATTGCCCATCAGCTGGTTGGATGGCCTCATCCACCCCATCTACAAGAAAGGGCACATACTCGAGTGTGACAATCACAGAGGAATTGCCGTGCTGAATTCGGCGTACAAAATTCTGTCGCGCATCCTGTTTAACAGACTGAGACCGCTCGAGGAGTCCTTCGTCAGCGAATACCAAGCTAGCTTGCGAATGATCCTAGATAAATTCTGTTTATTGTTTTCAAGGCAGCGTACGACTCAGTGAAAAGAAATGAGCTTTGGTAGATAATGTCTGAACATGGTTTTCCGGCGAAACTTATTAGGCTGATACGTGCTACGCTGGATGGTTTGAAATCAAGTGTTCGGATCGTGGACGAGGTGTCAACCTCGTTTATGACGGTAGACGGGTTGAAGCAGGGAGACGCACTTTTGAATTTACTGTTCAACATTGCACTCGAGGGTGTTATTAGGAGATCTGGCGTGCAGAGTAATGGCACTCTTAGCACAAGGTCACACATGCTCCTTGGCTTTACGGATGATATAGGCCTAATTGGACTCGATCGCAGGGCAGTGGAAGACGCCTTCGTGCCTCTGAAGAGGAAGACAGCGAGTACATGGTTGCAGGTAACACTCAATCTGTTCGGTAAAAATAACTGGGTTTTGGAACTACCGAAAAAGTCAGTAAACTAAAAAAATATGTCAGAAATCGAAAAACAGAGATTTTTCATTGCAATTTTGCAGAAAGCTTTTTTTTTATATCATATATCGATAAAATATAAAACATGGTGAAATTTGCTTTTCATTTACGTGTGGCGACAGCTTTCATTTTACTGACTTTTTCGGTAGTTCCAAAACCCAGTAAAATTTTACCAACCCCAGTAATATAATCTAAGTGTGTAGAGATAGAGTCAGGCATGGTGGCGTATGTGCTGAAGTAGTGTTTGATGGGGATGTGTTTGAAGTTGTTGAAGAATTTTTCCCGCGAAGTGAAAAGACATGTTGCGACTGCGAATAGGGCCTTTTACGGACTACGTAACCAGCTTAGGTCCCGCAGCTTGCAAACGGAAACAAAATTCACCCTGTATAAAACATTGATTCTTCCGGTGGCTCTCTACGGGCACAAAGCGTGGACGTTGAAAGAGTCAGACCGGAAAGTTCTCGGTGTTTTCGAGCATAAAGTGCTGCGGACAATACTCGGTGGGAAAGTCTGTCGAGTTGTCGAGTTGTATCAAGTGTAGAAAGATGCGAATATTATCAAGCGTGTAAAATACGGCAGTCTTCAGTGGGCTGGTCACTTAGTGCGAATGTTGGAAAAAAGAATTGCGAAAATAATATTCAGCAGGGAACCGCCGACCTCTACGGCTTCGGGGAAGACTACTGTAAGCTGGCTGTACGCAGTGGAAGAGGACCTAGCAACCCTAAACATTCGGGACAACTGGAGAAGTTTTGCCCAAGACCGACGACGATGGAGCTCTTAAATACGCCCGGCAATGACGTGACGCTACGCTGTAGCCATCAAGGTATCAAGGTAGGTATTTTTTTAGAATTTGCGCATAATCGTTTGGATTGCTCAATGTGTCTTGGACAATTATATGATTTTGATGTAATTTATTACGATGTGTAAAGTAAATTGTTTGACACTTCTTGCATACGCTTTATGTGCATCGGTGCATTTTATTTCTTTCCGCATTCACTTACAAAAAACTTACGAAGCAATCCGTTGCAGCTGTCAAATCAACTTTATTTTCACAAATTAAGTCGCATAAGATTACAGAATAACTCACAATAAAATCTTTACACTAGCATTGCATGTCAACTTTCATCATATAAAATATGCACATACACACCCGTGCATAAGTTTGGGGTCACCCCCCAAAAAACATGCAAAAGTGTTCAGTCCATATCTCTGTGATTACACGTCCAATTAAAACTCTCTAAGCCGCATTCGAAAGTAAGTATTTTTCCAGAAACATTCTTTGAACTTTGTATACTAATTTTTAACTTAAAGTTGTGACATTTTTCAAAAAACACACTGAAACAACATAGTTAATTTCCTCAGCATTGGATCGACCAAAATTTTAAAACAAGGTGTCATTGGAATCGTAATCTTATATTCTTTGAAGGGCACTCACAAAATTTCTGCGGAAAAATCTGAAAAGTATTCAAAATCAATGAAACAGTCAGCCAAGTCATCGTGCAAAAGTTTGGGTTCACCCCTCAGTATGGTGTATCGTGCAAAAGTTTAGGTTCACCTGAACTTACTTGAATCTTTGAAATCTCAAACCAATCATGTACGTGCCATTATTTGCGCTCCAAAAAGCTTTAAACTATTAAAATCGGTTGAAAAATGGCAGAGATATTGACAAAAAAGATGTGCGTGCGACTCAGGTGAACCCAAACTTTGCCCGATGACTTGACTGATTGTTTTATTGATTTTGAATACTTTCCATATTTTTCCGACAAAATTTTGTGGGCTCTCTTCAGAGAATATAAGATTACGATTCTAATGACATTTTGATTTAAAATTTTGGTCAATCCAATGCTGAGGAAATTTGATATGATTTTCCAGTGTGTTTTTTGAAAAATGTAACAATTTGAAGTCAAAATTCAGTATACAAAATTCAAAAAATGTTTTTGGAAAAATACATACTAAGTAAGAATAACTCTTTTCCTTTCGACTGCGGCTTAGAGAATTTCAATTGGACGCGTTATCACAGAGATATGGACTGAACACTTTTGTATGTTTTTGAGGGGTTGAACCCAAACTTTTGCACGGGAGTGTATATCGCCTCCACTTTTGTACGCATAAGGCCTTTTGACGACATCTTATACGGAAACGTTGCACATATAAGCATCGCATAAAGCAAAAGGTGACTTCTTTATGCGTACATTTTGGTTGTCTGGGGGTGATGAAATTTGGCAGTAGGGGATTATACGAGTTTCATAGAAAAAATTGTAAATCAATATACACTAAAGTCTTTTTTTACACGTTTTTTTTTGCACGCTTTATTTTTACACGGCTTTTTTTACACGCCTTTCGGAATTAACACGGTACTTTTTTTGCACAAAATTCGGAAATAACACGGTTTTTTTACTTATTTACACGGATTTCGGAATTAACACGGCTTTTTTCCTATTCACACGGATTTCAGAATTAACACGGTACTTTTTCCACGGATTCTAGAATTACCACGGTTTATTTTAACACAAATTCCAGAATTAGCACGGTTTTTTTTGCACGGAATTTTTTTGCACGGCACGGGGGACCGTGTAAAAAAAACCTTAGTGTATTCATTAATATATTATAACATTCATTTAATTTTTTTCATATACAAATTAACATCCATTCATTTTTTTTTTCATTGGTCAGTTATTCATATTATATTCATTTTATGGATAGGATAGCACCATGGCCTGCAGGCTGTCTCTTTTCATTAGAAATCTCAATAATTGATCACTGCAAAGGGTCATGTGATCATGAAAAAGAATATTTGAATTTGTGTTTCAATATAAGGTGGCCCTATAAAGGGCCTACAGTAGTATGCTAGGCTTAAAATCAAGTATTTTTCTGAATAATAATAATTTGCAGTCAATACTACCATGTGCAGCATATTTTATCCCACAATTTCTAAGATCTTATGTTCAATCTTATTTTTATTGTTATGATCAGTTGCCAGTTGAAATGCTTTTTTCAAATTAAAAAACATACACAACTAGGACTTAAAATCTCCGATGTTATATAGAATGCTGATTTCTATTGTTCAAAAACATACCTTTTTTGCTTGTGCTACTTTTCCCTGAATGTCGTTTCCCCGAACGCCAGTTCCTCGAATGCCAATAGCCCATTTCCCCGAAAAGTTTATGGCGCTCATAATTGTCATAACTTCATATAGGGAGCCAAGAAGAGATCTTGGAACTTTTGATTCTCTTCGACAATGGAGTTTTATAGAAGCTACCAAGCCACAATATGCGTCGTACTAAAGCATTTTTTATTACAAAGTTTCAGCCAACAGAAACCCCCCATGACAATTAATTTATTAAGGACTATCTGAAGTTAAAAATATAATTGTAATTCAATACATGTATGATTTGAGTTAAAACAAACCTCAAATTTCTGTTTCTCAAGAAATTGCCCTAGAGACTATTTTTTGTTTGAACTGAAACTGCGTTACAGTTTTGTAGAGATAGGTTTACGAGATTAAATTCAGACATTTTCGCAATATATTTTTAAACTAACTAATGTAAACTAAAATAAACTACTTTTGTAATAAATTTGAGAGAAAATGCTGAGAACATTCGTAAGGAAATATCCAGCAAGATTGTGCTACTTTGAATGTCGTTTCACCTAGTGCCATATCGCCGTTTGCCAGTTATCGAAAGATCCCTTTTCCCGAATGCTATTTCCCCAAATGACCCGTTTCATTGAAAAGTGATACAGGATAAAAATTAATAAGAGTAATCTTCAGTGAAACGGTGGTGGACTTGCAAAAAAAACGATAAGAAATCAGCCATTCGCGACTAAACATTTTTTACCAAATATGCTGAGGACTTCAAAACTAGAAAGAACCGCCAAGCACATAAAGAAGAGTTAGTTGTCTTTATTTGAGACGCTTCAATGAAGAAGAGTCCATATCAGATGGCTGACTCAGTCACAACTCTAAAACGATTGAATTTAACAGGCTTTTCGGGGAAATGGTCATTTTGAAAAATAAAAGGGTGTTTGAGGAACTGGAATTCAGGGAACTGATGTAGTCATTGGAATCACCAATATTTATTTTTTAAAGTTCCGCCAACCGCTTATTGAACTTCTCTGACATTTTTTTAAATTATAATATAATTATTACAAAAATGGTATCAGCAGTTGACTTCACTGAATCCGCCACGCCACGATGTTATTCAGGATTTTTGAAAAAATAAATTATATCCCAAAGGAAATGTCCAATGAACTCTGCAAATTACTAAAATTAGTAATATCTGAGTCTTTCAATTTGAAAATATTTTTCTTAAGAATAGAAGCCTATAAATTATTTAACAGTATTATCACAATGATAACCCTCAAGGGCAGATGGGCTAATACTCTGATCGATTGAATGAATTTCTTGGATTTCCGATAGTTATTTCTGTACAAACTTTGATGTGAAGCTGAATCGAAGCCAAACCTCAAATTTGCAAGAGCACAAAGCTAGAGTCAAACTGAAAATTTGACCCGCTGGCTAGTTCTCTAGATTTGTGCTCTTCAAAATATGAGGTTTTGGATATTTGCAGTCTCAAGTCATTTTCAGATTTTTTTATGTAGGACCTTTGTATTCTCCAAAAATTGTTTTAAATTTTTCGTCAGAAACATCACTTTTTTCAAACAATTCAAGAACTAGTTATTGGAAAAAGTACTCATAATTATGTGTTACTATTAAAATTATGTCTGACGTGCTGGAGTAATTTCATTCAAATTGGTCCATAAATAATTGATATCTACGTTCCAAGTCTATTTGGTATGGAAAATCTAAAAAGTTGCAAATGTATTGCCCAGTATTGTTAATTTATAAAAATACATTGGGATGGTTGTTGGCCTAAGTACAATTGGCATCAATGTCGAATCTGAAAAAGCAGTTTTCTCCAAAAATAATCGAGAAGTCAAAAAGTACTAAAAACACACAGCTGTTTTTATTAGAAAATTATTTTTTTTATTTGTCAATTATTTTGCACGAAAATGGGGGAATTCGAAAGAACCACTCTCAACATGGTCATGGTGAAAAGCTGCGCGTTTTCCGCTACGGTCAATTGGGCCCATTTTTCCATTCCACCCCTCTTTTTATCGAACCAAAAACCAACCCCGGTGGCAAAGTAGCGTGGTTGAATAAATCAACAGAATAAGTCATCACTCGTACTTCAATCAACGTTGTTCGAGTGTGTATGTGTTTATACGAAACAAACTTGACTTCCGACTTCATAACGTTAACTAACACATGAAAGCGGGCCAGAGAAGTGCCATTAGTTACCTACTGGCACCGGGAAAAGGGAAATGTAAACGAAAATGGATACGAAAAAATGTGTATAAGATGATTTTCCCTCCAACAACAAGAAGCAAATGCGGACGGACGAGCAAAATAAGTGTTGGCAAACAAGCGCCACTGATAAAGAATGGAAACGAGAAGATGCTATGAATTATGGATGAATAATGCTCGAGTCGGCATGCAGAGAGCGACATCGCATTGCGATGGATTACGAAAACTCGGAAGTGGCACAGTGGTTCAGTTTTCTGTAAAGGTGTCAAAAACCCAATTCGCAAACATGTTTTTAATTGAAAACCAAAGTCAAACATGCATCTACAATATCAGAGAGTTAAAAACACTTACGAAAATATAAAAGGATTATTTTTTCGTGTTGTCCAGTTTAAATTTTCCCGTATGCAAATTTATTTTCATCTGTTGTTAATTCCATTTAATGACCTACTTTTATTGTTAGTATGTCAAATAATAAAAAGAAATTTTCTTCACATCGTACAATTCTCTCCCTGCAAATCCCCACGTAGATATTTTGCTCAAATGATTTTTCTCTTACCTAATGCATCGAACAGAAAAGAAATCTCTCGCCTAAGTTTGTCTAAACATTCGTTTCGTGGAAAAGTTGACAGCCTCAAAATGTATAGGAAAGGGCAATTTTATTAAAATTTTGTTTCATGAAAACAAAATATAGTGACTTTGCTCAAAACAGAAAATGCAAACCTAAAATATGTTCTGCAACATTTGTCATTATCAAAACTTGTCAAACATTGAGAATACACATGATTTTTGCCATAATTTTTCAAAATCTGGACCACTGTGGGTAGTGGGAAGGCCGCATCATGGGGTGGCGAGTGATTTTCGGCTTCGGTAAAATCAGGAGCAAGTTTTCTAATATGCCAAACGATTTTGCCTCTAACTCGAGTGAAGCGTATTCCGTGATAGAAGATTTGCTAAGATGAGTAAGATTTGTAATGAATGCATCGATCGTAATAGAAGCGGAGAATGTTTACCAAGAATATCTAAATATCTTCATAATAAGGGAAAAAACCGGCTTGACCTAGGAGGAATACGTATCTCTAATTGCATTTTTGCTTCAGCAGTCGTGATAGTATGTTTCTTCCTTAGAAGCACTGACATGAAAGCTTCTGGTGCAGCTCTTTATCGTCCTTTGTACAATCTAACCATCTTGACAGAGTCAATTTTCTTGGATATTTATTTCAACACGTACCATCCAACGTGTTTCTAGATGATTCTGTCCCTTGTGCCGCAACAACTGAGGAAGACCTTGACAGATTATCTGAGATATATTACGCTCAAGATAAATAAATACAAAAGCTTAAGCCAAGCTCAGATTGCATTCCATCAGTGAAAAAGGCATGCACTATAATTTTGTTCAATACCAGCTGGGAATAAAAATGTAACTACCACATTTGTGTACTAAAAGTGCGATAGTTACATACCTACTAGCTGTATTTTTTTGTAGTGGCCAAATAACTTGTGATCTCGTCTTGATAGTTATTGGTATCCGAGTTTGTAGCTGCTTTTTTCTAAGCAAATGAATGGCCATGATAAAAACTATCACCACTGGGAGATAGAGTAGGATCTTCTCTTCATCGTAGAATTGTTGAATAACGTGTAAATCGGTTACCAATGGCTTTTAGGGCAAGATCATGCGAGAATTAATACCACCCAACGATTCTGTTCTGCGAGAATTAATACCACCTAATATTTTTATGTTTTAACGTTGAATTCGAATATATCGAACGAAGCATGATGAATTACGTAAAGAATGGGGGTTTCAAACATTTTGGCTTGCCGAGAACTTTTTAAACCGGAGAACCAGTTCAATTTTGCGACTACATTTGTAACCTTAAATTTCCACATTCATATGGATGCTTTTATTTAAAAAAAAATGGTTCCAATTTGGCTATTTCGTAGCGATAACCGTGTTCTTGAAAGTAAAAGGTGCAGTTTTGTTATATATTCACCAGTCCGCAGGTTTATGTTATATCAAATTGATACATTTGGAACTCAAAACTTTTTGTATATTCTCAAATAAAAACAATTGTTTAACATATTTGTGAGTAAGGGTAGAAATTTGTCTATCTATCACTTGCTTCTATCTGTAGAAAACGTGAAATAAATGATTACAAAACAGGGCTTCTGCTCCACACCGCAGGCTACTGAATGATATTGCTACCATGTCAGCACCTCTCTTTTATTGACTGTCTGGGTATAAATTACAATTCTTCTCTAACCTCTATCTTACAATATGTTTACCTCCAGACACCTCCGCTACAGGGTGTGTTATGTCCCTGTTCTCCAACATTCCTCCTCATCACACAACCTTCAAACCTCCATCTGCCACCCGAGCTCTCTTGTCCACAAAACTCCTCCTGGCACCGAGCTCCAGCTACCGAACTCCTCCTAGCCGAGCTTCTCCTGGCCAGCTGTACCATCGTCCTCTTGATCAACCACGCCATCCTCCGAGCTCCTCTTGATTTCCGAGTTCCTCCAGCACTTCCGAGCTCGTCCTCTCCGATCAGCCAGCATCCACACCTTCAGCCTCGTTCTCTGCATCTTGGCCTCCAATTCTTGGGCACCTCGTCCAAGCCACCTCCCGTCCAGGCTCTACCTCCTCACTGAGATTCTGCCTCCTCGTCCAGGTTATATCTCCTCGTCCAGGTGCTTCCTCGTGGTCCCTTATTGAAGCCGCCTTAGCGTCCTCCAGGCGTTCCTGGGCCCAATCATTATATGAAGTCATTATATAAAGGCTGTGACATGTCATTTTTTTGTGTTTATTCACTTGTAGAGTAGTTCAATAGAAATTTTCGTAGCTTTTTGTTTGAAATAAATTTGGAGTGTACTCAAAATTTCTGTTTCTTCACAAACATGTTCACATACCTGCAGTGAGCAAAATATTGTCGAAAGAAAACTACAAGTCAAATGTATCGAAAAATTGGTTATTTTGGTTAATTGAATAAAATAAGTTTTAGTGTAATCTTAAATTCAATTTTCACTCAAACATGGTAATTTGACTTTTATAATAAATTTTGCGTCGAGAAAACTATATATTATTGCATTGAATTTGAAGTAACAGATAAACAAGTTTGGAGTAACAGTTTTTCTTAGTTTTTTAGCAGAATAAATTGAGAGTGTAGTCAAACATTTATTTTTGAGTACAAATATATCAATTTTACTTCTAAAAGCAAATTAACGTCGAGAAACCACAATATGTCCTAGCTTTAAATTGCAATTTACTTGCAAAAATGGAGCTTAACAAGAAATTTGGTAAAATACATTTTGAGTGTAGTCAAAAAGTTATGTAATTTTCACTTGACTTCTACAAACAAATTTATTTTGAAAAAACTACAAGTCCTAGGGATGAATTGCAATTTACAAGCAAACGGACCCAGAAAATAGGCTTTCCGTAGTATTTCAAGTTATAAATATTGTATGTCTTATCAAAAATTTCAATTTCTGCTCAAACATTTTCACTTGACTTCCACAAGTAAATTCTTGCCAGAAATACTTTACATGTCATATCCTTCAATTTTGATTTATAAACGATCAAGCTCTTTAAATGGGCAGTTTACATTTTAGTTTGACTACAATTTTCTTTTTCTACTCAAATATGTTCAATTGACTTCTATAAGTGAATTCATGCCATAGAGTAATTCTCGCTGAACTAGGCCCTCTATTTACAATTGGTCTTTAAAAAGGTTCAAATTTATGCTCATTCGAAAGCTGCGGCCTTTACTCTGAAATTTCTTCAACAACCTCTTGACAATAACATGGTTTTGGAAAGAGAGAACGCAGGAGCTTCATTTTCAAAAACACAAATATTTGGCGGCCATATTGAATTCGGCCGTCATATTGCTCAGCCTTCCAATGACGCAAAAACTTTTACAATATGGCGACCGAATTTAATATGGCCGCCAAATATTTTTATCTTCTTTTTATCTATCTCCTGTGTTTTCTCTTTCCAAAACCATGTTATTATCCGGAGGTTGTTGAAGAAATTTCAGAGTAATGGCTGTTTAAGTGAACCAAGAATTGTCACTGTTACTTTGAGTGGTAATTTTCATGTTTTCTTCTAGGGGGTTCATAATACGTAAAGGGTCCATAACTGGCATCGACTCCCTACCAGTAAAAGTTTGAAGTATGTTATCTCATACAAATTTTCATAATATTCCAATACATTTCTTGATGCCATATTCATTTAGCATCACTGCACAGATAACTTATATTGCTTCTATAGATTAGCGAAAAACATTAATTTGTACAGAATTCACGTTTTGCTGTTGCTATTTCGGTTAAAAAAGTTCATTGAGAGAGTGTTCTTCCTTTATTATTCAATATGGATCTTAATATTTTTTCTACAATATGTGCTTCCTTCAAAAGGCAAATCATCCACTGGAAGTATTAACGTGCCGGTGCCTTAAAAAAAACATTTTCAAACAGAGTGTGCTAATTTTAACATGTATTGTAAAACATATATTAAAACTTGTATATTGCGATGAAAAATGGTTTAAATTTGAAAATCCATAGGGGACAGTTACTCTTTTATGGACAATGAACAGTTTCCATAACCCCTTTTTCTCCACTTCTTGAGTGAATGTGCATGATCTTTTACACTTCTTTTTTTAATTGTTTAAACCTGTTCTAAAATTAGGCATTTCACGGCGAGATTCTCTCTCTTTCGATATTCAATAAACTTGAAAACAATGGTGCCAGTACCTGTCAACTTTGAAAAAACTACAACTATGAAAGTTAGGTCATCTGAAGTCTTTACTAACGTATTTATGCACTATTGTGTCATCTTGTACAAGAATATCATCCGAAACTTGTGTTTTTGTAATTCATGAAATTACGTTTAAAACTCGATGGTGCATCATGCCCTTTTGTTTAGGTGCGTATTGCCTCAATGTTGTTGTGATTTCCGCCAATAGAAATATAAGTAGTAGAACGCTAGTGGCGTTGTTATTACAAAACAGAAATATTTTATTAATACTAACTATTAAAGCTTTTGATAGTTTGTTTAGTGCCATGCTATAGAGAATGTTTTTTTTTTTGGTTAACAAATTTGATTTGACAGTTATAGATCCGGTACTCAAGCTGTCAGAGCGTGGCAAACTAGATGTTGGTCACACGAACAGTCGCGACATTAGCATACTAAGGTCAATGCTTCTACCGTTCTGCTCTAACAAGTGGAGCATCGTGCCTCGCACCAATCGAACTGTTTGAAATAAGTTAAATTTTCCATCAATCTAGTGTAATTATGATGAAAACGCGCTCAGCACCAGTTAGGCATCTAGGTTGGGTGAGCCCAAACCAACTAGATTCGTGTATTAAAACACTACATACATGTTGTTCAGTGTTAATTTTGGCACATCTTCCTTAAGTGGTGCATATTACCACAGGCCCCCCTATGTAAAAATATTGGTGCTGATATCGCCTCCTCAGGGGCCCAAACGGCCATAGCGGTAAACGCCAAGCTATTTAACAATCATGCTGAGAGTTGTGGTTTCGAATTTCGTCGATCATGGTGTTTTTTGAATTGTATTTTTTTACGATTTCCCATGAAATAGATCTTTATTCTTGCCTTACGACACGACTTCAAAAATGGTCAATTGTCGAGCAAACATTTCAGTGAATACCAAGGTAGCACGTTATATCAGCAAGAAGAAGACACCTCTGCTATAACATTTGACTGCAGTTCCATTTTGTCGTTGGTCTGCACAGCGAGATCATTGCGTTTCTTTTTACAACACGACGATGGCGATACAAACCGGGGTGCTTTGCGAGACTCAAGATATTTTTCTTGGGAAGATATTTATTTATCTTTTCCGGAACCGGAACACGATACACTAGATATATTTGCAGGGAATTGAAAATTGAGTTTCCTAGTGTGCTCTCTCTCCCGGTTGTCGCTGTGCTGTTGCATATTCTTTGATTCGTCGCCCCTCATTCCATCTGGATCGTCCACTTCTATAACTGCATTGGAAGTGTTTCGTTTTCTTAGAAACCATTATTGCACAACACGTGCTCCTCTCCGGTGGGTAGGTGGGAGGCGCCTAGCAGTCATGCAATGCGGGAGCTTTCCGTCAACATGCAGCTACTTTATTCGACGGAAGCGAAGGACTGAGGAGACTGTTTAGGTTACCTTTTTTGTCCCGTTTTGTTGATGTGAATTTTCAACATGAGATTATATTTCGAGAATGATGTGCTGTGTGACTGAAGCGACTGGGAACGACCATAAAATATTTGGAATTGATAGAATTTGATTTGCTGCGATGTACACAGGAGTAATATTGGTCAACCACGGCATTTTTTTTTAATTGAAATTATGACCACGAATTAGTTCTAGTTAATCTTTTGTCAGATGTTAAAACATTTGAAATGAATGTTAAGAGTATTGACATCTATTGTAAAAGATTAAATTTTTAAATTGAATGAAATAATTGTATAACATAAATACAGCAAACTTCTTTACTGTCTGCCACCCTTTAAGCTAAATGTTTATTAGGGATATGTTTAAAGTGAATGATCCAAATAAGAATGAATTTACTAAACATGATTTTATCACAAATCATTGTTAATCTATTTTTGTGGCTTTGAAAAGAAGCTGCTGACACAATCGATCTCTTATCAAAGTGATTCCCTCTCTCTATCGCGAGAATGATAGATGTTTGCGGCAAACAAATGGAAAACAAAACACCCAACACTCAAACATTTATGGGCTTCCTTCGCCGTTTCGTCCGGGTCGCCAACAGATCGTGACTCTGCAACAATCTGCGGCTTATTGATGGCAGTTTGCACGACAAATTTCGCTACCGACATCCATCGCGAGAGAGCGCGTCTATCATAAAATGTTCGTCTACCGCACTATGGGCCAGAAATCTCAATTTCACGACAAAATTCTAATACGTTCATAAAGAACAAAAATCAGCCTGAGCCTTCAAATTTAAAACAACTGACCAAGATTGGCAGCTCTGTTTGTTTCCCCACTTGAATCGAAGAGCCTGGACTAGAGGTTGCGTCGATTAGATGTACGGAATTTTTATCTCAAGCATCGAACTGATTGCTCATTGTACGCACATCACGAAAAATGCATCTCTATAGTTAATAAAAAAAACCTCTTTTACTTCTGTCGCGAAATTTTTCATTTCTGGCTCATAGTGCACCGGTCTGCTCCAACAGCAGCCGCCTCCGAATCAATCCGGCAGCTTGATGTCCTATGTTTGTGAGGGCAAATTGATATTTACAACAAAGTGAACGCGCCGAAGCATGTCATTTTACAACGGGAACACCCCGGGGGGCTCAGCCTCAGCCCAATGCCGCGTTTCGTTGTTTGTAACGACCATCGCAAGGACGAAAACGAGTCGCGCATATGTTCCCGGGGTATGATTTATCGTTTGCAGACGCGCCACTTCCATTTTCCGATGGCATTGGGACCGACCGACCAACCGACCGCGCCCACGTTTACTGGAAAAGAATCGTAAAATTTAACCCTGTACCGTTTTGATTCATATTACGGACACTTAAGGCCTCAGTGAAGTACAACCCAGCTTGAACCATACAAAATAAATCATTCCGTATGATTTTTTAGCGTTATCGAGCGTCGGAAGCCCTTTACTTTCGGATGGTGGGTAAAGAATACGCGTCCGCAACTTGAATAATTTTAAATAAATCAAAACGTGTGGCCTTTTCATGATTCTTATTCCGGACGCTCCCTCACTTTTGCCCCATATTCCGGACGCTTTGATTCGAATTACGGACAGCTCATGATAATCATCAATGGAACAGTCAAATCATCAATTGAAATCGTTCAACCACTTAAGAGACGTCTAAGGTAGTTGGGCATTATAAATTTGCAATGATATTTATGGAAAAAACCTAATAAAACGAGCCCCGAAAATGAGTACTTTTGGATGGCGAAAATTGAAACATTTCGTGTGAAATGTTTCCCATACAAACGAGAGTGTCCGGAATTTGAAGCTGTCCGTAATATGAATCAAAACGGTACTAACACGTGCGGTGGCACTCCCTGGCAGGTAGCTGGTTCGAAGGAGCTATTGTTTAACGGCTTTTGTGGGTCGATGTGTTCAGGCCCTAGATTTATGATACTAAAAAAAATGTAGTTTAATTTGGAAATGAACTACATTATTCCAAATATAAGCACTTAATTCGACATCGAGACAGTTTTGAATAGATTTCGATTTTTATTTATTCATTAAACACCGTCTTAGCTTAGCTGAACAGACTAAATATCCCTTACTTACAAATCTTACTTATTAATTTGCCTCACAATATTCTTAAAATGATTTCTATCAATAGAATATAAAATTAATAGAATAGAAATCAAAAATATCTAGATTAAAGCATTTCTTGAGTGGATGATTTTGGTACGTTTACATAAAATACGCGCTGGTACAAAAAAAAAATTCGCCTGCTGCAGAAGCTCTGGGCAGTCGATCCGGTTACTTATTATGTCATATGCGATCATCCTTTGAAAGTAAACTCTTCGATGGCGTTGTGACTCTAGCCCTATTAGTTGGTGCTGACTATCATACGTAGGCAGCACAATCGGATTTGACCACGGAAATCTAATCAGGTCACCTTTGTGCCTTGTTAGTGTTTTTATTTCGTTCTTTTTGTTTGCGCGGCTTTTGCTGGACAGTGCTTCGTGGAAACCCAAGCATTCATGATTTTGTTTTGTGTCTCCAGAGCGATTTTTTGCATGAAAAGCAGTGATATTTTTCTCGCGTCTTTAGAGTAATTTCTTTTTTGCGTAAGTCTGGATGGTTTCTTATAAGAGTGCTTAGAGCGACACAACAATGAAATCGCGGCGGATTTGTCGCTGTTGATGAAAAAAAATCGCGTCAATCTGGGGGAGCGTTTAATCGTTACAACGGTGAGAAGTATATATGAATTTTCAAAAACCTATGGAATGAATCGTCACTGTGAGTTGTTACATAAAGTTTTATTCATGAATTATTTATGCTTTGTATTTTTGTTTTCAAATTATCCCTTTTCTTTACTTTTATTTTGTAATTGAAACAATTCGAATGGCTGGACACTAAGTGTAGACATGCAAAAGGTAAACTTTATTCAACAAATTTTGAATGGTTCGCCACTGTAAGTGTTCTGTGATTGTCCAGCCAATCGAGATTTTTTTCTTTTCATATGAGTAAAATATGATAACATATAATATGCTTCAGTCCTAAAGGTTGAGGGATTGTTGCGTTTAGTAATCGTTCAACAAACATTGGTTCGTCACTTCATGTGACGAAATTATTTTCCCCTACTTGGATTTTTTTCATATCAATTGAGAATATTATATTTATAAGCATGTTTATATATCACATATAATTGGTTATCATGGCCTAATTGATTATCAAAGTGAATCCTGTGAACCAACGATCTTCCTCATTGACAAACATCCTTCCAAGCCACCTTTTCTGGAGATGCAAAGGTAAACGCGGTCTCCAAATAGCAAATGTTAGACACTAACATTCCTTCCCATCTGACTGCAAGGACGTGGCTGGTGCCGTTATTGACCCTGTATAAATAGAGTAACGGAATTAAGCACACTGAAGAACATTTTGGCCAGTCCCAGCTGAACTTCTAGTTGATTATTTCTGCATCTTCACTGAATTCGTTTATCACGGAATACCAACCATTGAGTCAGTCTAAACTTAGCTAAGCATGGAATTCGATCGCAGGTCCTCGACATGAGAAGTTTCTTCGGATGCATCAAGTAGTTCTTTAACATTTGTTGCAAAGATTGTTTACTAAACTGACCCATTTTTTCATTAATCAGTTCTTGATTCTTCAAAAATTTCTTCCAAATTTCATCTGAATGCGATTTGAAATTTTGACAATATCCATCTTTAGAAATTACTCTTGCAAATTTCTTTGGGACTCCCTTTTGAATTTTCCATGTACTCTATCAAGATTCTTTCACAGATCTCTTTCCTTTTCAAGGATTTCTAGAACAAAAAACTTTCAAAGATATCTTTTAGAAAAACTCTGAAAAATAGTTATCCTCCCAAACTTCTTCCTGCATACTTTCAGAATTCCAGAAAACTGCCTGAAGAAATTCCTGCAGTGATCGAAAAAGATTCTTTTAATGTAAATAAATATCTCCTGCACATTTGGAAAGAAATGCTTGGATGAATATAAGATAATATTCAGAGATTCCTAAAGCCATTCTAATTATGCAAAGTATTCTGAAAACTTCCATGAGCAAGCTAAAAAAAAGCATTAAATCCTAGTATAACATCTAAAACTACTTATAGAAAATTTTTGGAAGAATCTCTGGAACAATTTTCAACACAATGCTTATTCTTAGAGAAATTTCTGTTGAAACCAGTTAAAACTCCTGATATGATTCCTATAGAAACACTTTGAGCAGTTTTTGGTGAAGTTTCTCAAATTTATCTGAAAGATTTCAGCTTAGTGTAAACTGTGTATACATCCAAGAAAGAAATAGTTTTCTGGAAGAATCTTTAAAAGAGTTCGTGGGAGAGTTCTTAGTTTTCCTGGCCAGAATCAGGTTACATTCCATCAATAGTTTCCAGAGAAAATGAAGAGAGAGAAGGAATTTTTTGAGGTTTCTCAGAAAAAGCTGATGAAAAAATTATTGAATTTTATAAAGAATAGAAGAATATCGAGGGGTTATTAAAAATTGCACAAATCCTAAAGCATAATTCCGGGTGCATTTCCTCAGCTTAGTAAAAAGAGAAAGCATTGAGATTTTTTTTTTAAATATGCAATGTGCATGCATGCAGTCATAATACAAAATTCTTTGTTTTTTTTTTATACGAAATAATACAATACTTTTCTATATCATCAAAAAATAACTTTTGAGCATCGAAAGTAATGTGAACTTTGTTGATAACTATTGTTATACACATGAAGTTTGAATTCTGTGGTAAATCAAGCAAACAACTTGCCATACAAGCTGGAAAACTTGCATACAAGTTAGCTAAAATAGTCAAATGTTGCATTTTCAACAGCCAATCGCTCAAAAACTAGAGTTGCTGTGATATTTTAGAAAATTGGTACTTACACTTACACTTACTTACAGTCAGTGACATAAGTTAGTAACCAAATGCTGTTTTTCCATACAAAATGCCCAAGTTTGGGGTGCTGTATCTCAGCTACTAGTAGTCCGAATTGGCTGGAATTTGGATGACAAACCACAAATAACTTGAGGTTTTGTTCTGCAAGGGAATTATTAAATTTCAGTCACTTTACAAAGAGTTTCAGAGGACTGTTCAAAGACAAAGGTGAGTAACCGAGAGACTTTTTAATTTAATTCGAAAACGGTAAGTCGTGGAAAGTTGGTCTGTTCCACAAAGTTGTTCCATTTCAGCAATCACACAAATTTGCAGAATACACCAACTTTCCACGACTTACCGTTCTCGAATTAAATGAAAAAGTCTCTCAGTTACTTACTTTTGTCTTTGAACAACCCTCTGAAACTCTATGTAAAATGACTCCAATGTAATAATTCCCTTACAGCCAAAATTTCAAGTTATTTTTAGTTCGTCATTCAAATTTCAGCCAATTCGGACCACCAGAAACTGAGATACAGCACCCCAAACTTGGGCATTTTGTATGGAAAAGTAGCATTTGGTTACTAACTTATGTCACTGACTGTAAATAAATAGAACTATTTTGGTGTTTGAGACAAATATATGTTCCGCAGTGTAAACTCTTGAAGGTGTCTTGAGAGAAATTTTTCGTGAAACATTTGATAAGATTCGTAGGAAAAATTCATAGATGAACTTCAGGAAAATACTCTTGAAATTATTCCCAAAACATACTGAGGACTCGCTGGATACATTTGAAGAGCTCCCAGAAACAATTTCTGATATTTCTGGTTTTTAAAGAAATGCCTTGAAGAAAATTGAAAAAAAACTGCCACTAACTGGTGAGCTCGTTTCATGCTTGTGATAACACAAATCGTATGTATTTGTGTTATCACAAGCATGAAACGAGCTCACCAGTTAGTAATCCATTCTCGGTTGAAGTCACTGCGATACAGAAAAAAACACTAACCCGCTTGCTTGGGTCTCACCAAGTGCACTGCCGACAAAACGTGAAAACGGAAAAAATATCCAATCAAGCGATGCAGAAAAATCACGAACCTGCTTGCTTGGGTTTTACCAAGCACACTGCCGACAAACGCGAAAACATGATTTGAATTCACATTTCTTTTCAACTGTGTACTGTGATCAACGAAAAATGTTTTTCTTGATCATTTCCCGCAAGAAACTTGCCACGCATCGCGATATGCAATTATCCCTCTTTCCACGTGCATAGTCTTCACAGAAAATTTGAAACACCTGCGCACGCGAGCTGCTTGTTGCGATCCATTCAAAGTTTTATGCATTTAAACTAACTTGAACTAAATTAATTGTTAGTATCAATCTATGTCAATCAACCATTTCACTAACGCTTGCAAATTTATAAATCCTGTAAGGTACTGTAACTTCAGTTCCTGTTGATAGGTGATTTTATAGTTTGAGAAGATACTAGTTGACTTTTCATCTTTTTCCTTTTGACGATGCACACGTTGTATTTTTTTACATCATGTTCAAAGAATCATTTCAATTCGAAAATTGTTCATTTACATCTCCACATGAAAAAATCTCACAACCAAGTAGTTTATCTTTGTTAAAAAATTGAATATTCCTGATTTTTGAATAAAACACATTCCCGGTCTGATGAAAGACAGCGATTTTCACAAATGCACAAATTTGATTATTTTCTTAGATTCTCTCATCGGAATCACAAAAAACGGGTATATAAAAACACCGGACAGAATAAAAACACTCGCGTAAGCCCGACCGCACCACCAGCGGAACCCCATAAAAATTCACATAAAAAAACACACTTTTATCATTTCATAGAAAACTTGCAATTGGCATTTCACCACAAGCCGATTCTATTTTTCGACAGCCGAATCGAAAAAAAAAAATAAACGCGAGACCGAAGTAAACGTAACAGAAAATTCAAAACGCAGCCGCCCGCGCGCAAGAAAGTTGAACTTGCTGCGATTATGGATTAAATTGTATTAAGAAAACTCGATAAAGCTGAATGAACAACCACAATATACGGTTCGTGGCCGCAACTCTCTAATCTTGGTTTTACCGCACGCTCGTCAAATCGCTGTACACTTGATCCGCCCACCTTGCTCGCGGCGCTTACTTGTACCAGGTGGATTGAAGCAAATATCATCTTTGTAAGGTTGCTGTCCGGCATTCACGCAACATGTTCTGCCCATCGTATCCTTCCAGCTTTGGCCACCTTCTGAATACTGGGTTCGCCGTAGAGTTGGTTGAGCTCGTGGTTTATCCATCGCCTACACCTACCGTTTTCCTGCTCACTGCCAAATATCGTACTAAGCACGTTCACCACAAAAGATCAAATAAATGGTCGCAGTGGTAATATGTCCCCGACACTGGAAAAAAAGCACGTTTGAAGACTCCAAGTAAGTACTTGTAGATCCTCGTCGAGCATCGTCCACGTTCCATGCCCGTAGGGGACTACTGGTCTAATAAGCGTTTTGTACATGGTACATTTGGTGCAGGGGTGAATCATTATCTAGGCCCGACTTCCATTGATGATGCTCCTTTGTATTTCACGGCAAACGTTATTATCAGCTGTAAGCAAGGATCCAAGGTAGACGAACTCGTCGACCACCTCGAATGTATCCACGTCTATCGTTAAGAGCCAGTTCGCGAGAGCCGCAACCCCTTCTTGTATCGATGTTCTTCGATCAGGCTGAAATTTTCAGGGATTGTTCTTCTATATAAAAGAAGATGTTTTGCAAAATTTAAGATATTTATATTAGGGGAAAGTGGGACAAAATGACCCCCAATGATTTCATGTCACTAAACATGCTAAATCACAAAATTTGTTATAACTATAGTAAAAATGCACGGATTATGTTGAAATTTGGCATGATTACTCTACGTTATATAAACTTTAAGCTAGGCATGGTATTTGGATTTTGAAAGTACTTCAAATCGAGAAAAACGAGTTTTTCATAAAAAGTTTAGTGATTTTCAAATCGATTTTTTTCTTGCCAAACGAACTAGCTCAAAAAACTAAATATGACATTTTGTAGGGCAACTCATGGGCTTTTATTTGAAGTATGATCCAGATATGCCGTTTCAAAAATTTTCGAAAAACATTTTTTTTTTCGTAGTGGTGTTTGAACTCAAGCCATTTTGCGAGTACGCAACCCCATTGCATAGAGAGGTTGTATTGATGTTCTCCGATCGAGCTGAAATTTACAGGAGTTAGTTTCCTATACAAAAGAAAATATTTCGCAAAACTTCAGATTTCTATATTAGGGGAAACTGGTACAAAATAATCACTAATGATTTAATATGAAAAAAAAATACAAAATGAATTAAACTGCTCTAGCTATAGTCAAAATGCATGGATTTGTATGAAATTTGGCATGTTTACTTTGCGTTATATGCACTTCAAAATGAACATGATATTTGGGTTGAAAAAATGTTTCAAATCGTTAAAAAATAAATTATAAATAATAATGAAATAAAAATAATAAAACATTTTTTTTATTAATTTAGTTTTTTTAATCGACTTTTTTTTTTGTAAACCGAACTAGGTCAAAATACTAAATATGAAGTTTTGTAGGGCAACTCAAGGGCTGTCATTTGCGGTGTACCGTGGTGAATCAAAATCCGGACGGTACCAATATCCGGACATAATATTAACCAATAAAATGCTAAATTGATTATTTTAATTCGAAAATATGCTTTTTGTATAAAGATTATAACATAATAATATACAAAGTTATAGTTTAAAAGTTTAGTGACACCACATTGCAAAAATATGATTTAAATACGATTTAAAATAGTAAAACAAAAGATGTCCGGAATTCGAGCCAAATGATATTTTTAATCCGGACATTGTATTGGAATCGTATGTTTAGATGCCATAACTACACAATTTTCAAATAAAACTGAAATAATACTTTGAACATTATCAACACATAAGTAAAAAAAATAAAAACAATATAAACAATGTGCGTCGTTCATTGCGGATTCATTGAACCAATCCGTGATGATTGCAGTTTAAACCACAAACATGTCTGTCCAAACAACTAATTCACAAACATTGCTTACTTTTGCATTTTTAAACAAATACAGAACACATGCATTCTACTATTTATTAAAGGCATGATATACTTTGTTGATTTTGAAAAGCTTTGCTTGGTCCAATTTTAGAATTTCATGTTGAAACAAAGTTGTTCGGATTTTGATTTAAAAGTGTCCGGATTTATAACTACGATTTGCTGCATTTTTTGTTGTAGTAACCAAGTTACAATAAGCACAATTTAAAGTTTATCAGCTATCTCATGATAATCTATAGTTTTTCAGGATTTGTTCGTCACTATTCAACGAACCGATTTGGCAAAACTACACTTTTCATAAGGGAAAAGTGGGTCAAAATGACACCCAATATTTTTGGGTCGGAAAATACACAAAATCATAAGAACTACTGTAACAAATAAATGGATACTGAAAAGTATGTTTATGCAAAAATAGATAATTTTCGTGGAAAATGCAATTTTCCACAATCATTCTCTCTTTTTCACTCTTTCGTGAAATTTGCAAATCGAGGCCAGTAAAAGTCAAAATTCTATTCTCGATATAAACAATTCAGTGTCTCATAACAGCCATATGTGCAGTCAGTCTAAAATAAACTAAACTCAATTATTTACAAAATGATCTCTAGCAAACATACCATCAAGGTACACACACACATATGTGGCCCTCCCTATCGAAACCATCAAAACATTACCCAAATAAAAAAAAAATGCGATAGTTGATTCCCAACCAAACAGCGTGAGAAGAAACAACGCTTACTACTGAACTGCTGAGGCTGCTAACGAAAACATTGGTGCAATGCCTTTTTGTTATACACATAATCACTTTTGCAAGGAAGTGACATTTCTTTCAGATATGGCAGCGGCAACACGGTATGATTTACTGTATCGGTATAACAATTACCGACAAGAGGCCTCCATACGTTGCTCACACCGTCCGGATTTTGATTCACCACGGTACACCTCAAAAAAAAGTCCTTGAGTTGCCCTACAAAACTTCATATTTAGTTTTTTGCCCTAGCTCGGTTGCCAAAAAATAAGTCGATTTAAAAAAAAGTAATTTTACAAAAAACAGGTTTTCCGCGATTTGAAACATTTTTTCAAATAAAATACCATGTTCATTTTAAGGCTCATAAGTAAACATGCCAAATTTCATACAAATCCATGCATTTTGACTATAGCTAGAGCAGTTTAATTGATTTTGTATATTTTTTTATATTAAATCATTAGTGGTTATTTTGTACCAGTTTCCCCTAATATAGAAATCTGAAATTTTGCGAAATATCTTCTTTTATATAGGAAACTAGCTCCTGTAAATTTCAGCTCGATCGGAGAACATCAATACAACCTCCCTATGCAATGGGGTTGCGGTACTCGCAAAATGGCTTGAGTTCAAACACTACCTCGAAAAAAAAAATGTTTTTCGAAAATATTTGAAACGGCATATCTGGATCAAACCTCAAATGAAAGCCCATGAGTTGCCCTACAAAATTTCATATTTAGTTTTTTGAGCTAGTTCGGTTGGCATGAAAAAAATCTATTTGAAAATCACTAAACTTTTTATGAAAAACTCGTTTTTCTCGATTTAAAGTACTTTCAAAATCCAAATACCATGCCAACCTTAAAGTTTATATAACGTAGAGTAATAATACCAAATTTCAACATAATCCGTGCATTTTTACTATAGTTATAACAATTTTTGTGATTTAGCATGTTTAGTGACATGAAATCAAAGGGGGTCATTTTGTCCATCTTAAATTTTGCAAAACATCTACTTTTATATAGAAGAAAAATCCCTGAAAATTTCAGCCTGATCGGAGAACATCAATACAACTTCCCTTGGAAAGGGGGTTGCGGTTCTCGCGAACTGGCTCTTAAACTGCTTCCTATGGGAACCATGTCGTGCTCGGCTCCATCTGCTTTGTCATGGACGCATACACCACAAGTCCAACTTTTGCTGCCTCGCGTTTCAGGCGGATGTAAAAGTCTGTCAATTTTTCAAATGTTTGGCGGACCATGTCCTTATCATCAGCGAAGCAAGCAAATTGACTTGATCTTGTGAAAATCTTACTCTGCCTGTTGATCTCAGTTCTCCGCAACACACCTTCCAGCGCGATGTTGAACAACAGGCAAGTCCCCAACACCTTGTCGTACTCCCTGACGGAATTCAAGCGAACTGGAATATTGGTTTGAAGTTTGAAATACTCTCACAATTTTGCATCGTTGCACTTATTAATGGCAAGCTGTTTTCGTCCATGATTTTCCATAGCTCAACGCGGTCAATACTATCGTATGCTGGCTTAAAAACGATGAAATGGTGATGCGTTGGGAACTGGTATTCACAACATTTTTGGAGGAATTACCGTACAGTAAAGATCTGGTTCGTTGTCGATCGGCCGTCAACGAAGTCGGCTTGATAATTTCCTACGATGTGCCTATTAGCCGTTGCAGACAAATGGCCAACCTCTCCGGGCCCATCGTTATGAGTTCAGCTCCGATACCATTCTTACCAGCAGCTTTTTCTTGAGCTGTTGAATGGCATAATTAAATCTTTAACTTTGAGGGTTCCTTAATCCTTAACCTCCCTCAAACTGGTGGCTAGTTGGTTTCCATCGTTCGCAGTACTGACGAAGGCATTTCCTCCGTTGTCTCGACCTTTATAGCCTGTGCTATCAGCGCCATTCAGGTGTTCGTCGTAGTGTTGCTTCCATAATCAATCATTTGAAGCCATTGCGACATGCGTTGAGCTTCTGACAGAACTTCTGTGTTTCTTGAGACCGGCACAGCTGTCCCAATTAACCAGATAGCAGTTTAATTTGCCCTGCGTGCATATAAAGTGCTATCATTCAGCTGTTATGCCCTATATTAGCCGTTTATAGCCCTACAAGTCCTGAGATGTAAATTACAAAACTAGTAATTACTTTGGCGTTCCATCTCCTCGCACTCCAGGTGACGTTTTTTTTTCTCCTGAAAGAAGCGGATCTACTATTGCCATTTACGTTTAAAATGTTCATGGTTGCACGAACCTTAATTCATGCTAACAATTAACAAGCATCAGATGAAAATGTATAGATTTTATCTATTTTATTTTACTGATGTATAGTTGACCATAGCAATTGAAAACGTCATCCTACTTTGTTCTATCTGCTGCTAAAAAGAAAGAGTACCTGACGTGTTCCGTTCCAAAAAATATAAAAGCAATGCTAAACACATGCACCACAATTGATAGGTACCTACCGAACGGCAACCAAAGAATTGTGCAAGTATGCCAATCAATGTCCTTTGTCACCTTTGTGACTATTAGCCGTGTCCCGTACCTGCCGCAGAACTGCCGAACGAACACGGAACGACGATGCCTCACTTGGGTGGTCTTTTCTAGCTTCCCCAAGAGGGTCTTTCGTGGTTCTGTATTGTTCTATTCAGAACCGACGCCAGAAATGCTTTGACCGGGAAACACTTCACATTCACCGGCAGCACACACTCGTTTTCTCCGATGGCCCCGGGAAAAATGCTTCTTGTGTTGAGTGATTTTCACCGCTTTGTGACCGGCGACCGGTGTGTGACACAAATCAGCATAATCTTGACGTGTGAGTTCATATAGGTACATACAACAACGGCACATGTATCCAGAGACCGTTCGGTCCTCGTGGCATATGCAGTCAGGCGGAAACACTCGGTTTGCATCTCTTTTGTGAGTGCAGTATTTTGCTCAGGAGGCCACAAACGAAGCTCGACATCCTGTAGGAGAACATGGGGCGGCACTAAATCGAATCTTTTATTTTCCCCCTCACGAAAACTTGTTAGTCACAAACAAAAGAAAAACTTCACATTTTTTTTCGCTTCGTCTAAACAATGTTAACAGACTTCCACAGAATGTTGGCGTTACGACTCAATTGGTGAGTACAACTACGGCTTAGCTTAGTTTTTGTTTGTGGTTAGAGCATTCTTCGCCTCTTGACCATTTATGGATTTGTGGCAAGTTAGAAGAAAAAAGTCTGTAGTTTGCTTACCTTACTTTCTATGGCACTACGTCCTTTAAGACATAACCTGCGCCACAATGTTACGCCAACAAACTCGATCCATGGCTGCTTGCCTCCAATTTCTCGATCGTCACCTTCTTCCAAGACTTTGCTCCACTCGGTCAAACCACCTAGCGCGTAGCGCTCATCTTCGTCTTGTACCGACTGGATTCAAAATGAACACCATTTTAGCGGGATTTTTGTTCGGCATTCTCACAACGTGTCC
Organism: Aedes aegypti; assembly: GCF_002204515.2. Lineage (NCBI taxonomy): Eukaryota > Metazoa > Arthropoda > Insecta > Diptera > Culicidae > Aedes > Aedes aegypti. The sequence continues at coordinate 140,520,582 of NC_035108.1, read as the reverse complement.
CGCCCGTCGTACCCTTCCAGCTTTGACGACACTCTGCATACTGGGTTCACCGTAGAGTGTTTCATTCTTCTCTCCATACGCTATTCTTACATACTCCGCCAAAGATAGTCCTAAGCACACGTAGTTCAAAACATAATAGCGCTTGCAGGTCCTCTTTGAGCATTGTCCACGTCTCATGCCCAATGATACGTCTTCGAATTTCTCTGCTGCTGTTGTTATCCAGCGTTACCAGTGATCCGAGGTAGACAAATGCATCTACCATCTCGAACTTATCTCCGTCGATCATCACAAGCGCATGCTCTATAGCCACTCAATTCATCCAGTCAGCAGTCCCATCTTCGACGTATTTACCTTCAATGCAATCCGTTTGGCTTCACGTTTCAGTCGGAATGTTCTACAGACAATGTCCACGTCGTCAGCGAATCAGATGAACTGGCTGGATTTATTGAAGATCGTGTCCCACATGTTGAAGCCCGTCCGTTTCATAACACCTTCTGGCGCAATATATAACAGGAGGCAAGAAAGACCATCGCCTTGTCAAAGTTCTTTGTACGTTTCCAGCGGGTCTGATAACGCACCCGATATCTTCACACAGCACTATACGCTATCTATCGTTATATCATGGGCTGCTTTGAAATCGATGAATAGGTGGTGCGTAGGATATTGATATTTGCGACAAGAATCTGCCACAACATAAAGATTTGGTCCGTTGTTGATTACCCGTCTACGAAACTGGTTTGCCCACAAATCTGCTTGTAGCAATAAACGCACTTTATAGGCTGCGTTAAGTGTAAGGATCGCTTGATATTTTTCACATTCCAACCTGATAGCATCCTTTACTTCACATATTCTGAGAGTTAGCACGTCTCCCGCAATGAAGCTATTCCTCCTGCTGTCTTGATCTTCTTCTTCTGTTCCATTTAGGCATTCGTCGTAGTGCTGCTTCCACCTTTCGATCACCTCACGTTCGTCCGTCAATATACCTCCATCTTTATCCCAGAAAATGTTGGCTCGCAGCAAAATGCCTTTGCGAGATGCATTGAGTTTCTTGTAAAACGTGTTCCTGGATGACGATACAGCTTCTCCATCTCTTCGCACTCCAGCTCTTCCAGGCGGCGTTTTCTGTCCCAGAATATATTGGTATGCTGCCTTCGCTTTTGTTTGTACCCTTTCACACTTTGACGGGTACCTTGCTGCAGCATCATCGTCCGCGCCTTCTTCTTCTCGTTCAAAACCGTCTGACATTTCTCGTCGACCCAACGTATCGTCGATTTCTTTCCACGAGATCAATGGCACCTTCTGTTGAGTTGTTAATGACTGCCTTGTACGGGAGACTGTGCTGAAAGTAGATACTACATATGACCATGTTCTTGAAGGCGGCAAAATTAATAGGTGTAAGGCCGATTTTGTTCGTGAGCTATTATCGTTCTGAATTCTCCTCCTGGCCAACCTGAGCATTTAGATCTCCGATAATGATTTTGAAATCATGGCTTGGATAGCTGTCGTATTCACCTTCCAGCTGCGCGTAGAAAGCGTCCTTATCATCATCGTCACTTGCTAGGTGAGGGTTATGCACGTATATTATGCTGATATTGAAGAAATATCATACATGCACATTCTGTTGTCGATTGGTCACCGCTCAATCACGCGCCTCTGCAATTCGCCCATCACGATTAAAACTGTGCCCAGCTCGTGTCTGTTGCCGCATCCCAATACACATGTACCGTTGACCCTTTTCAGCAAACCTCCTGTCGAACCTGCGGACCCTCAATAAGTCGGAAAGAATGCGGATAGTTCACCAGAAACTAAGATACTTGCAGTTCCATGATCCGAGTTTCAAATCGTTAGTCCTTTTTCTATGCCTGGGTGTATGCCGATTGTGCGAATTTACATTGTATGCTTCCACTGTTTAGAGTCCCATGCCGGCACTAGGGTGATTGTCAGTCGTTCCTAACATGGAGAGCAGACGCTGTTTTGAGCCGCCATGGAGTACAGACGCCCTGATGAGCGTTCTCATCTCCGGAGAGAGTAATTTGAACTAGTAATATGAATATTCAAGTGCTTACTATAAGAACGATTTTTTGCCCCACTTTACGCTATGACTTCGATGTAGAGAAAATACGGAAATACGTCTTTCGTTTTGTGGTGTATTTACCACATGATGAACCATCCCCAATGGATAATTTCAAACGAGTTGTCGTTCACTGCCTATGAAAAGGCCTTCTGCTGATTTGTGGGTAGTGATGCTGATACTCATCACATCATCTGGAGCAGCTCAGATATCAATTTGAGAAGCTCCAGTCTGATGGAATGCTTAAGTAGTTCAAATCTTGGATTACTTATTTTAGGGAATCGCCCAACCTTCATGGTATCTGCTAGAGAAGAAGGGTTAGACATAATGCTCTGCTTGAACAGAATCAGTCACGAGTTGACGAATTGGCATGTATCAGATGATGAATCATTATCTGATCATCGCTACATCTCTATATGAACATATACTCCACAAACTGGGAATTGGTTGTGATCAAATTCTATGAATTCTCTCCGTCCATTGGAAATCCTAGTGATTTGAATGTTTCCACTTCCGGTGAATTGGGACACAATTGTCCTTGCTTCGAGTGAATTCCACAATTGCTTGTCACCTTGTTCCTCACAACTCCCTTCGCGGGACGAGTTGACGTCTGGCTATGTGTAAAGGAATATGTCAGATAGTCAGGCTGCTTTTAAAGCTCTTGCTTAGGCCAACTCAAGGTCTAAGCTTGTTATCGCACGTTGAACTCAATTTGAGGAACTGAATTTAGTGAACTCTGTAAAACTTATATGGGTCCTTGCTATTCTTCCATTACTGGGAATGAATTGGCTTATGAATTAGCTCGCATGACTTCATTGGCCCTCAGGCAGCTATTCCAATTTCGAAGTGCTGGGTGAAGCTTCAGAAATTCTTGGGCGGCAACTCAGCACCAGCAATATTGGAATAATTTTGAGTCATGTCGTCAAACAAAATTGTACATTACTGAGCCATCCCAAAGGTGGCTAAGTATTTAACAAATCTGTCAAACCAGAATTGCAGTCTCTTGGTAACAACCTTGACTGGTCATTGCCGACTCAACTATCACATGGCAAATATTCAGTGTGTTGATACATTTGTGTGTGATAGTTGTGATTCCGATTATGGGACTACTTATCACCTGATATGTAACTATCCGCGTAATTGCGATTCCAATTACTTGGTTAACACTTATTAAGTGAAACTGATTTCAGAAACCTGAATCTTCAGGACATTCTGTTATTCTTAACCCGCTGTGGTAATGAGCTATAGGCTCTCTTTACGCTCATGCGTTTTGCAGTGCCCTTTTTAGGGCGCTGTTCGAACCCATTGTGGTATGGTGCTACATGCTCTCAATTCGCTTATGCGATTTTCCCTCTTCAAGGGACCCCACTCCTATTTCCTCCCATCTTTCCCTTCCCTTTCCTCTCCCATCGGGTAGATGATGAAATAGGCTCAAATATGGCGATGGCACAAATCTCCCAAATGGCGGGGAACGTGCCTCTGGAGCCGGCCTTCTGATACCTGATAGTCCTTTTTCTATGCCTGGGTGTATGCCGATTGTGCGAATTTACATTGTATGCTTCCACTGTTTAGAGTCCCATGCCGGCACTAGGGTGATTGTCAGTCGTTCCTAACATGGAGAGCAGACGCTGTTTTGAGCCGCCATGGAGTACAGACGCCCTGATGAGCGTTCTCATCTCCGGAGAGAGTAATTTGAACTAGTAATATGAATATTCAAGTGCTTACTATAAGAACGATTTTTTGCCCCACTTTACGCTATGACTTCGATGTAGAGAAAAACAAAAACCGAAAAATCAAGCCGTTGCTTTCAATTTATCCAGGGTACATGTTGGAGCATCAAATATTTGCGAAACTTGTTTGTACCATTCTACATTGTGTGCTGTCGTTTTATTCTTTCTCCATTCTTCTCACAGAAAAAGCTTATCATCAAATGCGGAAGAGATTTATTTTTGAATCATCAAAGAAGTTTGTTTTTGAATCATCGAGGTAGCAGGTTCGAAGTTGCTGTGTCAGATGTGATTTGTATTGCATCTGCCTAGTCAAATTGAATTGTGATTATCGCATTAAATTCATAATGTAATAATACTTTGATTGTTTTGTTCAGAGAGTTTGTTAATGATATTAATTTCGATTTCAACGAATTCTTTTTCATTTACCCTAAGGTTATGTTATCCAGCTTTTTACACTAGCTATAAAACGACAAGGGGTGATTTATATTTGATATTTCTTGCCAACAAATTTTATATTTAGGTCTTAAGCGAAGTTTGCTACTGAAAAGGAATCGCTAAAGAAATTTCTCGCCGATTCCTTGCAGAAATTTTCTACAGTGACTCCCATTTGAACTGACATTTCTTTTCAACTGCATACTGCGATCAAAAAAAAAGCGCATTCTTGATCAATTCCTTGCAGAAATTGTCCATGCATCAAGATAGGCCGAGAAATTACTTCTCAGCAGCGAATCAGGCTTTAGTAGGCAATCATTTGCGTTTATTGATTGAAATGTCAAGAATTTTCACTCCAATATTATGATGTGTTTGTAATTCATTTGTTTCACTTATCATTTTCATTCTTTAAAATAATGTTTAGGGAAAGTGTACCAATTATGGCCATTGTGGTTCCCTATTTGGCCATATGTGAAATTTTGATAAATTTCATATTTTAAATCTTTTTAAATGTTTTAACATCAAGATATATCTTATATCTAACTATTACAACCCACAAAAGTTTTCAAAATTTGAAGACATTAAAGTAATCACGTATGGCGAAATAGGGAACCACTATGTCCATAATTGTTACACTTTCCCTAAACATTATTTAACACCTACCCTATCTCATTTTAGCTGCCTAGTTCAGATAATCTTCTTCCTCAAGACCGCAGTGCAAAATAAAATGGCAAATGTTGGACGCAATGAATGAATCATATACCTAGATATCTTATGAAAAATCGTCATGTCAAATGGATTGATAATTTTTATTTGATCAATGAAGAGCTTCGTCATTTTTGGTTCTTAAATATAAGTTGAAACTCGTTCAGACAAAATTGATTATTAATCATGGATTAACAAAAGTTGTTGTAAAAGGTCATATTGGCTAAACACTGATTACTAAGAAGGATAAAATCCATGGAATATTGAGCATGAATCTACCGTAATACTGTGTGGATTTTTTGAAAGAGGTCTTGCAATATCTTGGTCAGGAAATCTAAGCGAAAATGGGCAAGGAACTATAACAATAACGAGCAATAGTTTTGAGTAGCAAAAAATTGACAGTAGCATGGGCCACATGTTTTTTTTCGAGATCTCACATAATATTGCGTTGGATTTTAACATAACTCTCGCTCTAGATAATGTGTTTTGTTGAAAATATTTACAAAAGTAGAATTGCATGCATGCGTTTCACCCATCAATGTTAGCTCAATTATTCTCTCTCTAACTAGAATTGGATTGAATTGTTGAGTTGTTGAATTGTTTCCGAGCGACATCTTCAACTGGTTAGTGCTTAATTTGTTTTCATACCGATTGAATTTAGTTCGTTGCTGTTAATAGTATCACCAGATTAGCACTTATCATAGCTTAATTTTATCCTTAAATAGAAAGCAAAAATGTTTGAAAAAAAATGGAAAAATATTGTAATTTTGTTTTAAGAAAACAGGAGTAAAATAAACTTACATCGTCAACATTAGAAATTTTCATTTTCACTGAGCTTGCTAAGATTGAGCTATAAAAATTATGATGCATGTAACAAATGTCAAAAGAGGGTGGTTCAAATATTATAGCAGACTAGCGTAAAAGATTTCTTGTTATTTTTTAAATTTATCAACACTGAACTATATCAATTCTTGCTGAACTTAACAAAAGGACCTTTTTAATAATGAAATATACTCTCCTCTCTCGCTCTCTTTCAAAAATGCAATACTTGAGCTTGTGGGAAGATTTTCACTATAGATCAAATAACAATGTTCATGGCGACGTGTCCTTTTCGTATAAAAACGCAATAGAAAAGGTAAACAAAAAGAACCTACCAACGTTGGATAGGTCCTTTAGAAAAATGTCGCGAGATTTGAGGGAGTAAGAAGCAGTAAACAAAACCCTTGTTTTGAGAACATCGACTTTGGAAGTTCTTCTGCATTTTCCTAGATGGACAGATTTATATGGGAGTCTTTCTTAGCCAAGTGGTTTGAGTCCGTGGCTACAAACCAAAGCTGGGCTCGATTCCCTGTTGGTCCACTATATTTTCGTAATGGAAATTTCCTTGACTTACCTGGGCATAGAGTTTCATCGTACTGGCCAATTTTGGCAAAGAAAGCTCTCAGTCAATAACTGTGGAAGTGCTGATCATTGAACACTAAGCTGAGAAGCAGACTCTGTCCCAGTGAGGACGTAATGTCAAGAAGAAGAAGAAGGCAGAAGTCAAAACAACAAACCAATATTCTAACACATTATTTAAGTTTTTCAGTAGTACGGAAAATCACCTAAAAATATCGTTTTAAAGCTTGGAAATAGTTTTTTTAGTATATCTAACTGAAAAATGACCAAAATTCCACACCCCTTTGCGTTTAGAACCATTAATTAACACTCAATTCATAACTGCTACTTGAGTGTAAGTGTTACATGGATGTTTCTTAGTTGAACGACCATGTATCACCGTCTTATTCTGTTAAATATGTCGGCGGGAAGTTAATTTTGAACAACAAGTTGTAAAATTCCATCAAAACTTGTTGATTGGTAATTAGTTGACACATAGGGTAGTTCATCAATTACGTAAGGCAATTTTCGGTATTTTTCAAACCACCCCCCTATTCCCCCATGGTTAGATTTCCTGTAGGAAAATTAAAAATAAATTAGAAATCCCAAACCCCCCTCACCCTCGCAGTTTTTTTTTATTCTATAGAATAAATTAATGATAACAAATTATTTGGTGTTCTGGATAAAAAGGCTGATATGCTGTTGAATAGAAAAGTAAACGCCTATGTCGTTGAGTGGAAAATAACTTGTCTTGAATGGTAAAAAAAATCACTTTTCTTTGATCGAAGTACGTAGTTGAGAAGAAACGTCGTATCAGATGAAGTTCATGATTGATTGTTTTTTATCCAATTTGGTCAAGATTTTATTTCACTTTACTTATATTGAACTTTACCTAAGATTTTTACTGATTTGAATTCTTTTTAAATGCAACTTGGCTTCAGAATACTTTAAGATATGAGTAACTATTAAATAACACAACTATAAAATTAAAAAAAAAAAGGTGGGCTCAATTTCTAGAAATTACGTTTTTTGCTATTCAATTAAGATCCTTGCATATTTTTTACCTTCATTGCGCTACATATGCATTTTTGGAATATTCATCATAGCCAACAATGATTCGATTATATCCTTCCAGTTGCTTCTAGTGAATTGTATTCATAAAAATTTAAATATTTTGTTTTAGTTTTTGCTTCGAATATTTGTTAAATCTTGCTTTTTGTTTCGAACCCTTTCGAATATTTTTGAAAGTTTGAATCGCCTTGAGTCCTTCAAATTACTTTGAAGGATTCTAGTTGTTCATAATGTTTTTTTTTTAACAAGTTCGTTTATTTGGGGCTCAAATGCGTGTAACGCTTTACGGAGCCGAAGTTCATTTTTGTACTATTTACAATTTATTTACTTTTTCATTACCAAAGTTAGTATGGGATGGAGCCAGGGTACTCGTGGCAACTCGAGGTTAATGGTCACAATTTTGAAAGGGAAGGACATGGTAAGGATTGGGATTAGGGTTCTTTGCAGCTCATCCGGGAGGTATAGCGTGGTAGCTCTATTATCGTGACATGGTGTTGGTACCAATTTCTTGCCGGTATTCGTCTGCCGGATGGCCAGGATCCTCAATCCAACACAAAAGGGACAACACAGAGAAAAAAAAAACTGGAGAAGAGAACACAAGAGAATTAAACTTTTATACCAGACAAGCGAAGGAAATCGTAAATTGCGACCATATAAATGAAATCGCGGGTGCCCAACACATCTTTAACTGGAACATAGGGTTGTCTACCTCGGGCCGCAAGGGTATCCAAAAGTTGCGCTCTGGAGGCGTCCATATCCGGGCACTGCCAAACTACGTGATCGATGTCATCATAACCGGAACCACACCTATTACAAATATTGCTCAGCGCGAGGTTAATCCTGTGAAGATGTGCATCTAGCGAGTAATGGTTGGACATAAGTCTTGACATCACGCGAATGAAATCTCGACTTACGTCCAAACCTTTCCACCAGGCTCGCAAGGAAACTCTAGGAATTATGGAATGTAACCACCGTCCCAGTTGGCCATTTAGCCAATCGCTTTGCCAACCGTGAAAAGAACTTTGACGTACTAAATGAAAAAATTCATCGTGTGAAATTCGTCTATCATAAATCTCACCTTCCTCAGCGCCCACCTTTGCGAGAGAGTCCGCCTTCTCATTGCCATAAATTAAGCAATGTGAGGGGACCCATACAAAGGTAATCTTATATGATCTTTCGACCAGTGCACACATCTGCTCTCTTATTTTTGCAAGAAAGTAAGATGCATGCTTAACAGGTTTCATCGATCGGAGTGCCTCAATAGAACTGAGGCTATCCGAGAAGATGAAGAAGTGGTCTGCGGGCATGTTTGAGATCATCCCCAAAGCGAAGTTGATTGCTGCCAGCTCAGCAACATAAACCGTGCAAGGTTCCTGAAGTTTTCGGAAGGCGGAAGAGTTTTCATTGAAGACACCGAAGCCAGTGGATCCATGTATACGGGACCCGTCAGTAAAATATCTCCTGTAGGAATCGACATTCTGGTACTTTGCGTTAAAAATACGTGGGATAGTTATACATCGAAGTTGATCTGGAATTCCATGAATAGCTTGTTTCATGGACAGATCATATTCAACAGAGGAACTGTCATTCGTGAAGCGTACACGTGGGGGGTTATAACATGGAAGGCTAATGTCAGATGACATGTAGTAGAGATAAACTCTCATGAATTTTGACTGAGCATTCAGTTTGAGCAATTCTTCGAAATTTTCGATAACGAGTGTGTTGCTCACTCCACACTTAATAAGTATTCTTAGCAAGAGCTCCCAGAATCGGTTCTGTAGCGGTAAAACCCCTGCCAGAACCTCTAGGCTCGCATTATGTGTTGAGTGCATACACCCTAAGGCGATACGCAAACAACGATATTGAATTCGTTCCAATTTAATCAGGTGGCAGTTTGCTGCTGAGAGAAAACAGAAAGAGCCATACTCTAGAACAGATAAAATAGTTGTTTTATAGAGTTTTATGAGGTCTTCCGGGTGAGCACCCCACCATGTTCCGGTAATTGTTCGTAGAAAATTGATCCTTTGTTGACATTTTTCCGTTAAATGCCTAATATGAGTTCGCCAAGTGCATTTTGAATCAAACCAGACCCCAAGGTATTTTGAAGTCAAAGATTGGTCGATGTCTGTTCCCAACAGCTTAAGCTTTAGTTAGGCAGGATTCCGCTTCCTAGAAAATACAACTAGTTGAGTTTTTTGCGGAGCAAACTCGATCCCTAAGTTTCTAGCCCAAGTGGATAGATTATCAAGGGAATTTTGCAATGGTCTTTGCAGAATTTCTGCTCGTGGACCCTTCATAGAGACCACAGCATCATCTGCAAGTTGTCTAAGCGTGCATGGTTCTTCCAAACAGTTGTCAATATCTTTAACATAAAAATCATAAAGCAAGGGACTTAGACATGAGCCTTGGGGAAGACCCATATAGCTAATTCTGGAAGTTGTCAGTTGACCGAGAGCGAAACTCATGTGTTTTTCTGACAACAAATTGTACAAGAAATTATTCAACATTCCAGGTAGTCCACTATTGTGCAGGCTTTCTGACAATATTTCTATGGAAACTGAATCAAAAGCGCCCTTAATGTCCAAGAAAACCGAAGTCAATTGCTCCTTGTCAGCAAAGGCTAGTTGACTATCTGATGAAAGCAACGCTAGACAATCGTTTGTCCCTTTGCCCTTGCGAATGCCAAATTGTGTACTGGAAAGCATGTTGTTTGATTCGACCTAGTGATCGAGTCGGGATAGGATCATTTTTTCTAACAATTTCCTTAAACATGATAACATAGCGATCGGGCGGTACGAATTATGATCAGACGCTGGTTTCCCAGGCTTTTGAATAGCTATTACTTTGACCTGTCTCCATTCAGGTGGAACAATGTTGTGCTCCATGAATGAGTTGAACAGGTCAAGCAACCGTCTTTTAGCAATATCGGGGAGATTTTTAAGAAGATTGAACTTAATCATATCGCGTCCCGGAGAGGAGTTGTTTGATGAAAGAAGAGCCATAGAAAATTCCAGCATAGTGAATGGTCTGTCCAAAGAGTCGTCTCTTGGAGTTTCCCAAAAAGGCGGATGCGCTGGAACTGAGTCTGGACAGACCTTTTTTGCGAAGTTAAATATCCTACGATTGGAGTATTCGTCACTCTCATTTGAGGATGAGCGGTTTCGCATGTTGCGAGCCACTCTCCAAAGCGTCGTCATTGAAGTTTCTTGTGAGAGGCCATCGATGAAACGTCGCCAATAGCTTTGCTTCTTCGCTTTAATAAGATTCTTCAGTCTTTTTTCGAGCTTCGAGTACTCTAAATAAAGTTCTGAGGTACCATATCTACGAAAAGCTTTAAAGGCATTAGATTTTTCTCGATACAACTGAGTGCATACATCATCCCAACCAGGTGTGGCTGGTCGTCTTTTGAAGGATGCACTTGGAACTCGTTGCTTTTGGGATTCTAATGCACTTTTATAAATCAATTCTGTTAGGAATCGATACTCATCCAACGGTGGGAGAGTGTTGAATGATTCGATACCAAAAGTTACCGCTGTGCAAAATTTTGCCAATCGATATTCCTAGTGAGGTCAAAAGGAACCTGAATTGACTGTTCTGACCTTTCAAAATTATTTCTGATAGAAGTTATTATGGGCAAGTGATCACTACCATGGGGGTCATCGATCACCTTCCACATGCAATCGAATGATAGTGAACTTGATCCCAAAGACAGGTCAAGACGGCTTTCTTTGCCGTCGGATGAAATACGTGTCACTTCACCTGTGTTTAAAATATTCAAGTTGAAATCGTCGCATAAGTCATAGAAAATAGCCGCTCTATAATCGTCATAAGATTCGCCCCATCCAGTACCATGGGAGTTCATATCACCCAGTATTAAAACCGGGAATGAGAGCATAGAGACTGCATTCCTAAGATGACGGCGGTTTATTGAAACTCTTGGAGGAATATAAACAGAAGCTACGCAAAGATCTTTACCCTTTACGTTCATTTGGCAAGCAACGATTTCTATGCCTGAATGAGTCGGGATGGGGATTCTGTAGAATGAATGGCACTTTTTGATCCCTAAAAGCACACCCCCGTAATTATCATCTCGATCCTGGCGTATAATGTTGAAATCGTAGAAGTTAAGATCATCTTCAGAAGAAAGCCATGTTTCACAGAGTGCAAATATATCACAATCGGAATTGTGAAGCAAAAATTTAAATGTGTCTAATTTAGGTTTTAGACTATGACAGTTCCACTGTAGCACAGTGATCATATCTTGTATCTCACTTGATGAATTATCCATCGAAAGATATGATCGAAGCAAGGAGGGGCCACGAGATAGTCAATTTCCTGAGATATTCTTCTATTGCGGGGAGAAAAAGGTCGAGTATGCCTCTGAATGAGTCTGAAACTCCGAGAGCATTACATATGCGATCCACAAGGGCCGTAAAAGTTATCAGTCCTCGCTTGGCCCTGGGGGTTTTCGAGGAAGAGCGAGGAACTTCAGCAGCATTTCTTTTGCTTTCTTGTCTAGAGCTTCTTTTCGAAGTGTATTTAGTCGGTGGAGGCGGGGGCGGCAGATCTTTGCTGCAACACGGAACGGAAGCATCAAAGACCTGTTCCTTCGGGATTTTCAAATTATCCCCACCTCCTTTGGAATTAGGCAAACTTCTGAGGGAAGATTTCAATACCTTACGGCGCAGTCCCGGAGAAGATGGAGACTTTCTTTTACCGGGTGCGTGTACCTCCGAAGAATCTCCCCCATCGGTTTCGTCGTCGTTTGCTTCATCGGAAGACAACTCTTGAAAAGAGTTACCAACTGGGATGGCTGATGAAGACTCTTTTGCAGGCGGATTTAAAGCTTTCACCATTTCCGCATACGTCTTCTTGGAGCGCTTCACAATGGAGCGACTCTCATTTCGAATGCGCCTTTTGTATGCCGGGCATTTCTGCAAGTCATGCAGATCCTTGCTACAGTAGCAGCATTTTTCAGCTTCCTTTGTGCAAGCATCTTCTGAATGAGCTTGGTTGCATTTGCCACAACGGGGCTTGTTGTCGCAAAAGCTAGCACTATGACCAAGCTGTTTGCAGTTGGTACAATTGAATACCTTCGGCACGTAAAGGCGCACTGGGTAAAAAACACTATCAATGCAAACAAATTTCGGGAAAACGGAACCAGGAAAAGTTACACGAAACGAGGCTGACGGCGAAAACACTTTTTTATTTCCTTCCATGGAAACTGATTGTAATTGTTTACAATCCAGTATATCCACATCAGGAATGGACCGGTTCTCAAAAACGCCTTTGCCAGTCTTAATGTCTTCGCATGTCAGACTCGCGTCGATGATTTTCCCTTCCACCTCGACCTCTCTGGCAGGTATGTAGATAAAATACTCCACAGTAAAAGCCTCATGCTGAGCAATCTCATTCGCTGCTTTGTAACTAGGTGCAGTTACACGCAGCTTGGATTGCTTCACTTGGTGAATAACGGTCCCAGGATATTTACGCGTCAGCTCTCTAGAGATCGAGAGCACATTTAAAATCTTATTTTTGCGCCGGAAATAGACAACCCAAGGCACAGCCGAAGACGGTTGATAAAACCGCGTTCGAGCAACGAGATCTTTAGGAGGCGTATCGCCTCCATCCGATTCGTCCATGCGGGAAAAAAAATCCAACCGCAACCGAATCAACAAAAATAAAAAAAAATGTGGAAAAAAAAACGAAAAAAAAATATGTGAAAAAAAAAACGATCAGTGGACTATTTTGTATACTACTCCCCTATTTGGTCAAAAGAATCACAACACCGGGAGAGAGACAGAAACCAAGCGAAAAACAACCTTGAACTCAACAATGTTTGTTCGGAGATGCAAAAGCAATTCAATAGATGTGGAGATACTTATCCGTTCGTTGTATAGCGTCCACGCACCGTAGGTAGCAGAAGGCGGTTCTGCTTCGATGTTGCTCTCCGTGCGGGGGAAAAAAATTAATCACCGTTATAGCTTTTGATGATGACTTTTTTGCGGTGGAACGATACTAGTTAAACTAGTTCGCTTCCTTCGCAAAGCGCGATCGCCTAAGCACTCAAATTGCACTAACTGAAGGTACTATTTAGAAGCACTAACTGAGCAAAAACCCACGCGGGCGGTGGGAGAAAAAGCCGAAAAATACGTTGCAAAAGAGCCGTGCGATGAGACCGGGAACCGACTCAAACAAGCGCTAAGCAAGGAATGTTCATAATGTTTGATAATACATATTTTCACTAATGATTAATGGGGGATATTGGCTGAATTGGCTGTTCACTGAGAAACCACTGAGATCCAAAATTCCAATCATCATTATGTGAGCAAATCTTTAATCATCTCGTGGGTTTTCTGGTGATGACCATTATTACACTCATTTGAAATAATTCCCTTCCAAAATTACGCCAAGCATTCATTCCCAAAAAACTACATTCCCTCCTTTATCCCAGGAACGAAAATGCACCTCCATTTGAATACCTCGCTTCACCCGAGCAGTACACCACCATAAAGCCAATCCATTCTACCGCACAATTTTTGCTACCGCTGTTGTTGGCATGATGATTTTCGGAAAGCATTTCACACCAAACGCACCCGCCTATATCCTCCGCTCCACTCCGTTAATGTTTGTTGCTCCATGCGAAGGGGAGGATGTTACAAAACGCACCGATTGAATTTGTGGAACCATTGATTCATTCTTATTCATATCTTATTATAATAGTTGTTATTATGGCTATTCATAACACTGGAATGTTTGACCAACATTCCACCGATCATAAGCTTAAAATATATCGAAATCATAAACAATGTTGATCATAATATCTCATTACTTCTGAGCCCCGTAGCCATATTATATATTTTTGAGACAAGTAGGGAGCCGGTACCAATGGTTGTATTGTACCAGTAGATTGGACTATGAAATAAAACATATATTTTGAGATAAAAAACGACATGCGTTTTTTGGTGAATAGATCGCTTCTTATTTATATGATTTGCCAAATTTCGGCTTTTTATTTCATCAAAAATTCATATGAATAATTAGGTTTACTTAAACTATTTTTAGTACCGTCAAACAAGGCTTCTTTTGACATTATTTCCACATTCTTCAACTTTGAGAATTTGTAGCTCTGAGAATAATGGATGGATTTCGATAATTCTTGTATATAATTAAGTTGTGTATGTACGTAACCAATATGCAAAATATGAGGCAAATCCATTGAGAAATGAAAAAGTTGCTTGCAATGCGAAAAAATGTGTCCTTCAAGATAAAAAAGGGGCTACTTTGGATACTTTAAGAAATTAATGTTTTGATAGTAAAATTATTTTTCAGCATAAATTTCAAACTGATACTTTAGGTTATCGTCCATTGTGATGTTTTCGAATGTTTTTCAGTGATAAATCTAATATAGAAAATGGTAAAACTCGGAAAAACTACACATATCTATACAATACTTTTCAGAAAACCATGCTTTTCATAATTTTTAGTTTGCATGATGATATTTCAACTTTACTTCCTTTTAAAGGTCAGCTAATAATGCTAGATTGTTCATGTTGGTGCAAACGAATGGTGTAACTACCAAGTAAATAATTAGATTTGTACAGAAACATTTGTTCTGATTCTAAATGTTATAAGAACGATATGTAGAAAAGTCGAATTAATTCCAGTACTTGAAAGCAATTTTTATTCAAAGTCCAATCAATGAAGCTTTAAGAATAATGATTCATAAGATCATAAACAATTAAAAGTTTGCTTTCGTTAGACGCATTTTGGTTCTCAATAGTTTTGAGATGGGTAAGAATAGCTTATTTTTAGCAGTTAAAGGATGCCAGTGCTTTGTATAGCAGATTCAGGTAATATATGGTCGGCGTTAAGTCAGAGGGGACCAAGTACAAAACTTGGGATAATTGGATTATTCTCTCATTAGATGCAAAATTACCTTATCTCCATTTCACTTTAACCAGATTTGATGAATGCTGTAAACTGTGAGAGATATGTAACAAATTTACTTTGGATGATCAATAAAAATCTATAAAGTGTGCAGTCAGAGTGGACCAAGTGCTTATTACCATATTAGCGAAAATGATCAGCGCGCTGAGGAATGCGAGGAAATTAAAAGCATTTCAAGAGATTTGTCAGTTTCTTCGACATCGAATGATTCTTCTACTTATCCATCAATAGAAATTTATAAATATTACTTAATTCGATGCATTTGATTTTGATTTTTGACCATTTAATATATTTGGATGGGTGGTCAGAAATTGCAACAATTTCTGTGCAGACAGAGCGGACCAAGTGTTGAAAAGCAATAAACTGATAGATTATTGCATTTTTTGAGTCAATTTCAGAATCCGATTGAAGTTTATTGTAGTTCTATGGTGTATGTATGGAATGTCCTAGAACCCGCTTATTGGATCAGTATATTTTGGTCGGTAATCAAGATTTTCACTTGGTCCACTCTAATTGAATGCATATTTGAATATTTCTGGTCTTCAATGCCTTGACCCTGCAAAACCTTAATTTTCAAGCTATCGTAATGCCACTGATTTCGGTATTGACGATATGGATTATGGAAGAATTTACGATACTGGTATCGAAGGGTCTTGATAATTTGTTTATCTTAGAGATATGCACCCAGTTTGACCATGCAAGCATTAAATGATTGTTATTTTCCTAGACATTGTTCAGTCAGAGTGAACCAACTCACTGAACGGTGTTCTTTAGTTCAGTCAGAGTGGACTAAATACACATAGTCCATCAAAAAATCGTTCTATCAGAGGTTTGGATTATGATTTTTCATGATTATCACTTCACATTATATTTTTTGGAAGTAACACAAAGATGTGTAGAAATATTGAACTAAAATTTAAACGAGTTCAAAAATTACAGAGCGTTAGACTTTAAACCAATTTTTCTCAAAATATGCAATATGTTACTTGGTCCACTCTGACTTAACGCCGACCATATGACCAAACAATATTTTTTTAATAATTATGTTGTGAGTTTACTATATGTAAGAATTGAATTTTATATGTTTTACTAGTGGTCCCGGCAAACTTCGTCTTGCCATCAAGTAGGCTGTTGAAAACCGCTATGAATCGTCCCATACAAAATGACAGTTCCGTTCAGTCCCGTTTCTCCTACTTTCCCGGTGAGCATCCTGAAACTTTTATACACACAAACACGTCGGAACCCTTAACGAACAAAATGGGGGAAGAATTATCCAAATCCGTTGCCCCGTTCGTGAGCCATTTCGTGACATACAAACACCATTCCATTTTTATTTATATAGATAATTTATCACTTTTCTTAATCCTTTGTTTATTTTTCATTGTGTTGTAAAACATAGAAACCAACATTTTGTGATAAAATAAGAGTCGTAAAATTAAGACAGCTGATCATTTATGTTTATAAACCAACAACATAAAGAAACAAGGTATTGTATTCCGAAAAATGACATTTGGTAGTGACGTCATTCCTATCGCAATCTCGAACGAGTTGCAAAGCCTGCTCTCTTTTAGTATCCTTTTAGCCCCACGCTTGGCGATCGGAATGACGACACATGTTTTTATTGAAAATCGTTGTTTACACGTGGGAATAGCCTACCTTGTTGTGTTTACCGTGACTTTCCACACATGTTGTTTGTAATCCACTCGATCATCCTGCTTCGCTCAGTTTTTTAATTACTCAAGCTTCCAACACAAGCTCATGGAAGAATGATAATCGATAAATGTCTAGATGTACGACAAATAATCGTAATATCAATTACTTCACTTACTACTGTTACTTAATTACATTGTAACCCACATTAACGGAGTTACGTCGTACGCACATATACATGCACATTTGTTCTTTATATGGAGACTTCAGTGCGACGGGGCTCAGATGTTAAAGTCAGATTGACATCTACTCTTGACATTCGAATATAGTGGATCCACAATTAAGAATCATCCACAATTTATGAATCAGCTGACTTTAAATGACAAAATATCAACAAAAATCAACACAAAACATCACGTAAACAATTTTACTCAAAATAAATTGTAAGCGAAAATGTTTCCGTGATGTTTTGTGCTATTTTTTACTGTTATTTTGTCCTTTAAAGGCAGCTGATTCATAAATTGTGGGTGATTCTTAATTGTGGATTCACTGTACTTTTTAGTTTGATTTTTTCCAACCAGAAAACAAGCAGATATCGAGCCATGCAGCGGACCCCCAACGTCTATAACTCATATGAAATATGCTTCGCAAAAATCACGCATGAGATTGCTCACAAGCCAGTTAATAAAATGAATGATCAAACGTATGCATTATTGTTGGATGTTTAGTTGCGAAAGCAACGACTCAACCTGACCAACCATTTCGTATAATTCCTTCTAGATCTTTGTTCAACAATGGCGATCGCTTAACGATCAACGCTCCGTCATCGTAATCATGGTCATCATCGAAACTTCAAAAGCAGTTTTTCTGTTCAAAACTGAAAATTATTCGATGAAAATGTGTTCACTGTGTTTCGCTTGAAGAATAGAATACAGTAAACACTTTTTCCTATAAACATTCTTGATTTTGAACGTAAAAACTGCTATTGAAAATTCCGAAATCAATGACGGATCCTGCCCCCTTAAGGATTTAAAACATTGAATCCATCGATCCCTATCGAAAATCAATGACTGGTTGACCAGGAATCGTCAAAAATCTCAAGCATGACATTTAAGAATTTTGAGATTTTCGTAGCGCTGCTCGTGATTAATCAATTATTATACACAAAAAATCAATTTTTTGTCATGGTTGTTAGTCAATAATGTGGCAACGATTACGTACACAGAGAAAGTTCTCGAAAATTTTAATGCAACGCTTATAAAATCGCTTCGCATGCGGTGAGCGATCACCGTCGTATTCTGTTGAAGTTGTGATAAACTGTTGAAGCGGAATAAGATTGTTGCAACGCGAATATGAGAGAACAATGTCTTTTTGGCAGAGTGTTGGTTGGAAATTGATTCACTGATCATGTGATAGGGTGATGTGCTAGTGTCCATCGTATTAAGCTTTGATTAGCTGAGAATCTGCAATTTTTCCAGTATTGCAGTGAATGATGCTGATACAAACCACTTTCACATGGTACAATAAAATTTTGACAAATCTTGATCGTTTATTGAAAATAATTCAATGAAATTATTACTTTCCGTTTCCTCTATTCGTCGTATCATTTTCCATTCTGTCGCAATCAATTTTCAGATTCGTCTCACAACTAACGGCTCATTGTTAAAGTTTCCAAATTTCCCGGGATTTGACTTCCCGGGAAACGATAAAAATTTAAATCTTAAGCTTTCATTTCATAAAAAAAGATTGGAAATCGGTTGAGCTGCTCAAAAGTTATATTTTTTTTTTTAATAAAAAATTAAATGCGCTGAGATCTACAGTGTGTGCCGATGAAAAATGACTGATTTTTTATTTTCAAAAAAATATATCTCAAAAACTAAAAAACTTACATCGCTGAAAATTTGACAGTAAACGTAAAATTTTCTAAACTTCAAGAAAAAATGAGAACAGCAATAGCCCCTTTGGTCGGAGGCCTTCAAAACACGAAAAAACGGAAATTATTGATTATTTTTTTCATGAAAAAAATACAATTTTTATTTTTATTTTTTTCTGAAAAGTCAAAATCATAAGCTTTCATTTTATCAAAAAAGATTGCAAATCGGTCGAACGGTTCAAAAGTTAAAATAAAAAAAAAAAAAAACAAAAATTTTGCAAAATCGATTTTTCTGGTCACTCTCTTTCGGAAATGATCACCCCAATCAAAAAATCAAAAACCATGTGTATCCTTATTTCGGATAAGGAACAAAATAAAAAAAATTCACGGAATTCGGTGACCCACTAGATCGGTTTTTCATGGAATGGCTGATATTTTACACCTATAAATTACTGTCAAAAAGAGTAAAAAAACATGCCATTATTTTTTTTCCCAGTAATTTATTTATGTTTCTCCCAAATAAATCTCTGGGCTTCATTTTGATCAAGGTGATTTAAACCAGAAAAGTTTAAAAAGTTGTCAATGTTTCATGCAATAAGTCAAATGGTAAAGCTCATTCTAATCAAACCATAGCGTAATGTGAATGGTGAAGCTCATTATAATAAATCATAGCGTTAAAACCATTTTTACCAACACTGAATAAACTTTAAAGCTCTTGAATAACAACCAACTAGAGTCTTACATTGAAATTGTGACTGTTACATTGAACAGAATCCATAAATTACTTCATAAGCCCTTAATTTATAAAATAATTTCTTGAAAAATTTGTATTTAATATAATCTTTCTTGTAAAAAAAACGTATCTACGAAAAGATAATCATTTCACTTAAAACTAATTGAATTTGATAAACCACAAATAAATATTGAAATATATCTAGTGATCTAGTGAGAACATTGGTTTGTATGACACGAAAAGTAAAGTTGAAATTAAACCTTCCAACTGTATACGGTATAATAAAATGTTTTACTAGAATATATAGACCTACAGGCATCTCCGACCATTCCTTCAACATGATGAAATATATTAATTTCCATTAAAATTTAAAATAAGTGCCCGGTGAAGTAAGTCACACAGGGGGGCGGGAAGAAACTTGGTGTGGTTCAGTCGATCGTTAAGCATTTCGCTCGGATCGTGATCGTCCATGCAATTTCGGTGAAAAAAATGCAAAGTGGATAGTTGAACTGAAGTTATTTATCGAAATACAGTAGTTTTATTGCATTCATTGCAACCATAACAGCTTTCACAAAATGACACTTTGAGAATGAATCTATGTTACACGTTGACATCCGCCGTAGTGGAAATTTTTAAGATACGAGGAATAATAGCGCTTTCGAAACCCTAGGCATTCTTGAATGAAAAGTCAAGAAAATTCCCAAATCAATGATGTCCTTCATTGACCCACGACTTTCAGCATAGTTTTGCTAAATAACTATGAGAAACATACTGAAAATACGTAAAATATAGCTCTTCCTTATTGGGCCTTTTTGGACCCATGCACAGTGGTTCCCCCATAGGTCATGAATAAAACAAATCGACTTCAACGAAATCGTGATATTTTTTTATGATATCATGTCTTATACTTATAGAACAAGGTTCCATAATTGTTTTTGCTGAACTATTGCTTTTACGTTTCTATATGGGTCACTTAAGTGAGATGATTTAAGTGGAGATATGAATCACAAAAATCTGAACATTATTAACACTTTCAATACGCTGTTAGAAACCTTAGAGATACTTTACAAGCACGCTATCAATGGTACTGGTTTTCAATAAGGTTTTAATCGATTTCTTAGAAATAAAATTAAAATTTTCATATTTTGTTTGATTAGTATCGCTTACAGCCCAAATTCGAAAAAACTTGAAATTGTAGGAACACTTAATAAGCCGAAATGAATGTTTCCCCTCAAAATCCATTCATGCGTTCTTCTATTAAACTTACCTATATAGTTATATCACGTTTTGTAGATTGGTGGTAACCGCTTATGTGTCGTATGTTCAGTTTACCAAAACTTAACTTGATTAATAAACAAATGGTAGCTGTCAAGTATCCTAATGTTGAGTTTTAAATGTATAATCATACACGGAGAAAAAAAAAATGGTAGATACAACAAATCTTCGCTTCATTTCAAACAAAATTTTAGGTTGAATTTTGCACAACCATGTTCTTAGTTTGATTTCACTTGACACGTTGGTTGAAACAAACTAAAATTTTAGGTGGTTTTTAGCTTAGAAATGTCATTTGATTTTACCAACTTTTGTTTGAAACAAACTAGAAATTTGTTGTTCAATTTGGCAGCAGTAAAAACAACAAATATTTTAGGTTGTTCCAAACATAGAAAAGCAGTTTGAAATAACAAAAGTATATTTTGAAACAAACAACTCTATTGTTTGTTTTTAACAAAATCTTTGTAGGAAATCCTGCTTTGCTCATGCATTGTGAATATTTCAATAAACAAAAAGTAATTGAAACACACAATTTTTTTCTAACTTGATGCATTTAATAACAAAAATAATAATCAATTTCATATGTAGCTCTCGATGTGGTCCGCTTGTTCAATCAATGACCCATGGCACTCCATTCCTTTTATAAATTCGTGTGATTTCGTGAGGGAGCATGGAATTTCCTGCAGGAAACATGGAAACATTATAGAGATATACAAATATGAACATTCTACAACAATGTGTAAATTTCAAATTTTACCTGTGAGTTCTCCTTCAGGAAACACAAATTAATCGAGCTTCTTCCTGGGGAATTCGAACAAAAGGAATCTGAAATTTGAGTAGCGTGAAGGTCAGTATTTCCGGAAGCGATTTTGAAATAAAAGGTTGAGCAATATTGCTTATGCTTTGATAAATAAGTTACGCTTACCATACGTTTATATGAAGATAATACCTGGTACTAGCAGATTTCACAATTAATTTGCTTTCACTGCTTACATTTAAGATGTCTCTGGCAGTAGACCGTTGTAAAACCTACAACAAATCAAACTAAATATTTGGTTTCTTTCGAATCGTAAAAAATATTCGTTTACTCCTACAAACAAACATTTAGTTTGAATCAAACTTCTATTTCTGTTTGAGTTTTTGAAATCTCTCTATATAAAAACAACCCAGTTTATGGCAATATTAAACTAGGTTTTGGTTGAAATTAACTAATATTTTGATTTGATACAACCTTGGTCAATGTCGAATCAAAATGAAAATTACAGTTTGAAACGTCGTAACTTGTAAGGTTGTTTTAAACAAAACTATGACTTTGTAACAACAATTTCATAATTAAGAACAACCAAATTTCTAGGTTGAAAAACAACAAACATTTTGGTTGTTTCAAACTAGCTTGATTTTTCTCCGTGTAGTCGACTGTTAACAATACACGTAGAAAGGCTTTATTGTACAGCTTCTTCGACTTTGTTAACTCTTCTGGTACATGTAAGTGAATAAAGCTAAAAGCATGTTTAATTCCCTCAAGTCAACTCGTAAGGGGGTTTAAGCAGGTATAAACCTTAGCACCTCCTCCTCCTATCAGAAAAAATGCTTTGCATGTAGAACACGAATACATATCAAATTGCATGAACTTATGACTAATTTACCGACTTTCGTATTTATGACCGCCCTCCTATGTAGCTGCAATCACTGGGCCATGGTACATTTTGAAGCATTCTCCCCTACACGTGCGGATTGAACCGAAGGGGTAATTTTGCAGGCCAATCGCGCTTTTGGCACGCTTGAGCCAACTGTATTCTGTACTGGCTGTAGTCGATTGAGATCTCTCGGTTGGCATCACATTTGCCAATTGCACCGGATTGGTCAAACCACATACCGCCAGCCAGCCAGCCGAGGTCTATGTGCGAGGTGGCCCCTGCGTGGAAGAGGTGAAGAAAATTTAAAACACGCAATCATTTAAAATTGACGATAAATTCGTTTTCGGCCGGGGACAATTATACTTTAATTATTTTATTACGATCGGAAATTCCGCTCGGTTTTTGTCGCACGTGGTGGAAAGAGATGGAGGGTATGACCGCAAGTGATGCGTTTTAGTCGGGAATAACATTTGACAAGAGCCTTCCTTAGCTTAGTGGTTCCGCAGCTATAAAGCAAAGCCATGACGAAGGTGCCTGGGTTCGATTCTCAGTCCGTCTAGAATCTTTTTGCAATGGAAATTTCCTTGACTTCCCTGACAAAGAAAAACTCACTTGCAGCAATAGGATATGTTTTAAAAGGATTTAAACAGCTTTACATTTTGTTACTTTAGTGGCTCGATCTTCCAAGAGTTCGAAATCTTTGAAAAATCCGATACGGGTCGAAACATCAGAGTGAAAGAAACAAAGTTGTGTTTTACTGGCCGCAATCTTACTATTGCTAGATTAGTTTTGATAATGGAAGGTGCACGCGATACAACTGATATAATGCTAAGTTGTATCAGATCGGTACTCAGCAATATATTTTAACATAAAGATTGTTGGTATAAAAAAAATCCAATTGGGTTATTTTTGTCATCTCTTTCTTATGGGTGCCAAGCTAATATCAGCCAAGTTTTTTTTTTCTGATTGCAAAAACTTGTCACCATTCTTATAATCTTTACTTGTACGGAAGAATGAAGAAATATGTGTGCATCACGTCCATGTTCGAATCGACTTGTTAATAATATTCTAGCCAGTTATGAATCCTGTCTGTACCCAGCTGTGCATTGTCAATAATTGATTGGATTTCAGTTTCTAGAAGCTACGTCAGTCTCAACGCTTTTCTGACGTATCTTCTGGTAAAACATATGTTCACATGCACACAATGGTGTTGAGTGGCACATGAATATATTTGAAAGCACGTTCTGTCACTATGTGCACAAGTTCGATAAGAAGATGATGCCAACGGGATGCTTAAAACGTTGAAATGAGGAATGATTCGAACTTCGATTTCCATTTTATCGTGAGGCTATTTTGAAGCCATCTTAATTTCATCTAAAGTTTTAGATAACTTTTCTCGTCTATTGAAATAACGCATTTGTGATTAATTATCACTTTCAACAACAACCGAAAAACTAAACATTACATTGCAATTGAATTAAATGAACAAATTGGTGTGAAATTTGCAAATATGTAATGTAGTGTCTGATTCACGCTAAAATTAGTTGTCATTTGGATTACTAGCCGAAGAGATTAGTGCTTTCAAAACAAAAACATATTGTATCGAAATTGGAAAAGTTGTGATCCACAACACTGTATTTAACGAATCCATCGCCTTCCGTTTTAAGCGGCCATAGAGACGCATAGTTTATTACTTTTACTCCTTACATGAAGAGAAATCATGTAGGATGGACAGTGCCACCCAATAATCTACCACTGAGCTATCTGGGGTGTATTCTAATGAAATGGAACATCTAGAACCGTATAGACTCTAATTTTGTAAGAAAATTGAAATCATTCGGATTGACTGCAAATAAGAGAACCCTGTTATACGCTGATCGCTGGTTGTTGTCGGACAAAAAATCTGATTTCGAAGTTCTACTTTGCGTTTATTAGGAAATACTTGATTCTTGTCATAACTTCCAAAGAAAAGTATTTACACATTTTTTTCATATTTGTAGCAATATCTAAAAATACTTTCCCTCATCATACTTTTCCAAGTTAGGCACATCAATAATCAGAAAAAATTGAAAGGTGTGCTTTCTCTTCCTCATGAATGGAAGTTTCATATTTGAAAAACTCTATGGCATTGCAGTGCAACCAATAACGATACGATGAGTTCATCATGCGTAATACCCGAAAAGAGATTTCGATTTGTGGCACGGTATGGTTTCTGCAAATCCCTGCCCACATACCGATTCGTGATGATTTGGCCATCACCCAATGCAATGCAGTGGCAAAAGGAGGTGTTCCGAATGCAAATCAATTATCAATGCCATTTCAATGTTGCAAAGCACGCTTTTCAGCTGGCCAGGTCGGTGAGGCTTCAGAATATTCTACTCTGATAGCTCTCCGAAACCATACAGAGACCTAGGCGAATGTATTGCTGGCCGTACCAAACAGACCTGGACCTGGACTGCTCTTGTGAGGCTGCATATTTGATGCAGGTCACTTGTGGTACGTTACCATACGTGGCTACATCGGAGTGTTGCAGTTGATTCTTCGAGAGTGCTTCTATATTAATAACTGGTATATTTTAACTTTAAGTTGATTACACAAACTGTTCGGCACTGGTTTCGGTTTGATGAATGCAAAGTTCAGGCTTATGGTTGAGGAATGTGCTACTTTTAATTTTGAAACTTATTTCAAATCATTTTTATTGTTCAATGTTTTCAAATTATTAGTTAAAGTGTAGATAGGTGGACGATGCACAAATGATAGAGTTTAGGTTAGCTGAATTTTAAAGATTTTTCAAAACCAAAATTTTGATAATGTTTTAGCAATATTTATAACTAATAAACTAAGACCAAAATAATAAATTGAAAAAATATAATGAAACATATGAAAATCAACATTGTATCAATATGATTACTTTTGAGAGAGGGACAAGTATCAGTGTATGATTGCTGGTGATCTTCTATTTTTAGGCAACAATGGCGCCTGCCACGTTAGAATTTTGACCAATGAGGGGAAAAAGAGAAATTGATGTTGCATTTAGCATTTGCTCATAGCAGAACGGATATACTCCTGTATATACATGCGAGGAGGTATAGGGGTAAGGTGATTTTATGGCAGAGAGGCTTGCTTTTTGGTAAGCATACTGCCTATGTATCAGGCGTGAGGAAAGTCGTGCTACACACTTAGATTTTTTCACGAGCTCGGCTGTGCGAATCTCGGTTTCCCGTTTTTAACTGAGACTCAGCTAATAATTTGTCCGTTTGCTTAGCAACGAAGCACGATTTACTGATACTCGGCTTTTATTTTCTGAGATCTCAGGAAATGTGTTTGCCTCTCGGTTAAAATAGGCCGAGATTCGGCATTCTAATTCAAGTGTGTATAATGATGGAGGACTAAGTAAAAGCGTAGGGAAACGGTTTCCTGTACGTCTCTGGTTGTAGCGATTGCTATGAACGAATAGTTGCTTGAATTTCTGCTTGTGAATCAGAAGTGACAAGCATGACATAAGACAAGCAACCCCGTCATTATTCTGAATGAAGTTTGTCTTCAAACGAAATTTTTTAGAAAATATTCCAGTAATTTCTAAAATATCAATGCTTTCCATTTCCTTTTTCACAGCTATTTTTTTTTTGGAAGATTGCATTCTTGCGATTTTATTCATTTTATGCATGGTACTCAAGACTATGAAAAGCAACCACCCTTCCTTTTTAACACTTGATAAACCTGAGCCTACAATTTGCAATTTTGATCAAATTTCTAGGTTGAATATTAAATTCAATGCAAGTCTTGAACAATTCCAGTTATGTTCCTATCAATTCATTGAACTTTTTAGATCTATCTTCATCTATCCCCATGACATTTTTCGTTGCTTAAGACCAAATACTAGGAATCTATTAAAAATCATATGGAAACTCCTAACAAATACGCTGGATATATTCTCGTACTTACTTGGTACTTGATGGGCTACAATCCGCTACATTGAATCTACGCCGAATGGATA
The DNA here is from genome assembly GCF_002204515.2 of Aedes aegypti. Classification (NCBI taxonomy): domain Eukaryota; kingdom Metazoa; phylum Arthropoda; class Insecta; order Diptera; family Culicidae; genus Aedes; species Aedes aegypti. The sequence goes on along the minus strand of NC_035108.1, from coordinate 140,494,084 downwards.
ACTCTTTTCCACTGGACTATGTCCTAAGCCAATCGCTTCCATTCGACCTGAACGCTATGTGCCCTTAAGTCCTCTTCAACTGCAAAAACCTAACGTGTGCGCGGTAGAGAACCCCCACGAAGCCAACGGCCTCGTCCGGGTTCTCTACTGAATATTATTTTTGCTTGTCGTTCTTCCGGCATTCGTACCAAGTGACCAGCCCAACTCAGCCTGCCGTGTTTTATGAGCTTAATAATATCCACTTTTTTATATACTTGGTACAACTCATGATTCATGCGGCGCCGCCAGATGCCATTTTCTTGTTTACCGCCGAGTATTGTTCGCAGCACTTTACGCTCAAAAACTACAAACGCTTTCCGGTCGACCTTTTTTAACGTCCTGGATTAATGGCCGTATAGAGCAACCGGAAGGATTAGTGTCCTATATAGCGCGAATTTTGTTTTCGTCAGCAGGCTGCGGGACTTGAGCTGGTTACGGAACCCGTGAAAAGCCCTATTCGCAGCTGCAAGACGCCTTTTCACCTCGCGGGTTACATCATTGTCGCACATCCCCAAAGTACCTAAATACACAATTTTTTCCACTACTTCAAATTGTTCACCTCCCAGCACCCCTTCACTACCAACGTCACGGTTGGAACCACGCTGTCTACCAGCGATCATATACTTTGTTTTTCTGGTGTTGACGGTAAGTCCAATTCTCGCTGTCTCCCTTTTAAAAGGCACAAATGCCTCTTCTACGGCTCAACGATCAATTCCGATTATATCGATATCGTCCGCAAAACCCAGGAGCATATGTGACCGGGTGACGATGGTACCGCTTCTTTGCACGCCCGCTCTCCTAATAGCTCCTTCGAGAGCAATGTTAAACAAAAGGTTTGAAAGCGCATCTCCTTGCTTCAATCCATCTAAGGTTACGAAGGAGGTTGAAGTCTCATCCGCAACCCGCACACTTGATTTCGATCCATCCAACGTTGCACGAATCAGTCCAATCAGTTTCGCCGGAAAACCGTGTTCTACCATTATTTGCCATTATTTTTTTCCACCTGGCAGCCACCAAGATTTTGTCTGTCAGCAATTTACCTTCACGGTCATTGCACATGACGGGAGACGGCGCTGTTTTTCTGGTGCATCCAGGTGTGCTTTCGGATGTCTTTGCGTGCAAAGTAGGTGCTGCTGATGGCCATCCCTCTAGCTACAGCGAAAGTTATTAGTCTTACGCCGTTGTCATTGTTGGCGAAGTGAAGGCTCTCCGTATCAATTATTGGGCGGAAAAAATCCTCTCTTACGACCTGAGCGTTGGCATCCCCGATAACAACTTTTACGTCGTGTTTTGGGCACTCTCCGTAGGTCTAGTCGAGACAATCATAAAACGCATCCTTCGTTTCGTCGGGTTTAGCGTTTGTCGGCGCATAGATGTTGATCAGACTGTAGTTGAAGAATTTGCCCCGTGTCCTCAATATGCAAATTCGTTCATTAATCGGTTTCCACCTCATAATCCGCTTCATCTGTTTCCCGATCGCTATGAATCCGACACCATGGTAGATGTTGTATTTGAAAGCTGTGTTGGCGACGGGATCCACTGCACTGAATTCACGTTCTCCAGTTATAGGCCATCTTACTTCCTGATTAGCAGCCACGTTCACTCCAACCTTCTGCAATTCACGAGCCAAAAGGTTCACTCGTCCGGGTTCATTTAACGTCCTGACATTCCAGGTACCGAGTTTCCAATCATAGTCCTTTTTTCGTTGCCAGGTCGGTTGCCGAAAATATCGTTCGTTATTTCTTCTCTCTCCATTTTTCGTGGTAGGTAATAAATTCAATATGCTACCTTACCAGGGTTGCGATACCTACACCACAATGGTGGGGCTGCCACCTTAGGTGTAGCTGACGTGATACAGCATTTCATACTCAGCCACTGGATGCCAGAACAGACGCTGTTTGAGCCGCACCTCCTTGGTGAACAGACGCACGAGACGCTCGAGACGCACCTCCTCACTCTAGATGATGTCAGAAGGACAACATTTCCCAGGCTGCACTACCAGCTAAGTACGCAACCCTTAGCTGGCGGTCTTTGTCATCGTTTGACCCGTGGAAGCGTGAGGAAGGGACTTGTGAGGACCTGTGCTATTTTGGACGCTCCTTCCTAGTTGTCGGTTCATCATTTCTTGTACCCCAAGAATAAACACAAAATTCGTTAGAGGAATTTCTTAAGAAAGAATCTGTTTTTTTTTAGGATATTCTCCAGATTTCACGAACTGGTTGTTCTGGTGTCCAGTCATCAAGCCGGATGACGTTAGGCAGTAATTTTGGGTTGCCCTTAGCAACGGAAGTTTTGCAATTTTCAATGCTTTGGCCTACAGCAGCGATGAGCGTGAGTGTGATTTGCTTTGCTTGGCTACTGTAGAGTGAATTTCAGATTTTTCCCCAACCCTGTTTCTAATCTATAAAATATGTATGACTGCACATTTAATCGTTACAATGGTGGAACGTAAATATGATTTTTCAACAAACTATGAATGGTTCGTCACTGTGAGTGTCGACATAAACTATGGTTCATGAATTATTTACGTTTAACATTTTTTTTTTCAAAACACCTCTTTATTTGTACCTCTATTTTTGTAATTAAAAAAAAACTTTGAATGGTTCGACACTTCAAATGTAGACTCGCGTAAGGTCCACTTTATTCAACAAACTTTGGATGGTTCGCCACTGTAAGTGTCGGCATAAGAATAAGATTGTTAGGAATGTTACATTTAGGTATTTGTTCAACAAACTTTGAATGGTTTGTCACCTCAAGTGTCGGCATAATTTTTCTCTACATAGAAATTGTTCATATCAGATGAATATATTATATTTACATATAAGCATGTTTATATCTCACAAATAATTTTTTATCATGGTCTAATCGCTTATCAAAGTGTATCCTGTGTCCCAACGATCCTCCTCATTAACAAACATCCCTCCCATTAACCTTTGTGGAGATGCAAAGGCAAACACGGTCTCCAAATAGCAAAGGTTACACACTAAGATTCCTTCCCACCATCCCACCTGACTGCAAGGACGTGGCTGGCGCTGTTATTGACCCTATATAAATAGAGGCACTGAATTATGCACACTGAAGAAGATTATGGCCAATCCCTGGGAGGGAGAAACCAATACAAAATTTCTGTACGTCATAGTGAGCCGAGATTCCGCTGTCACGAACTGTCACTGTGAGCCCAGATCTCAAACATTGGACTAACATGAAAAAAGCGCGTAACTGATTAAAACACATTTTCGTATTTCTTCAAAAGTGATAAAAATCGAATGAAAATCAATTCATGCACATAACGCAAGTAATTTCACGTCAGCACCATTTAATCTGATTGAACATAAAGCATTGAAAAACGCATCGTTCTACTTTTTCCAATGAAAATGAATATTTAGTACATAGAAAACTGTGGCCCTTTTTTCATGTTTGTCAGGAAAGATCAAAGGTGCACAACAAAAGGAAACTACCGATTTTCTCGAAGCCTGCCTTGATTGTTGTTGGCAAGCAGGAGTTATCTTGCAGTTCAAAATAACGTTGTCTTATATTTCGTGTGTAGTATCGGTGCCTCCCTCCCAGGCCAATCCCAGCCGAACTTTTAGTTGATTCTTTGTGCATTTTCACTGACTTCGGTCAATCACGGAATAGCAACCAATGATATGGGTAGTCAGTCTAAGCTAAGCTAAGCTTAGCTTTTGGTTATTGAGCTAGAAAAACTAACTGAATATAGATAGTCCACAATTACTCCAACAGTAATTTTTAATTTTATTAAAGCAAAGTTCAAAGAGTTAAACACTGGAGAGCAAGCGTGAGCCTGTTTTTTCTCATCATTGTAACTCAGCTTTGATGTTTCCATCGGATATTCTCCGTTTTCCTGTTGCAATAGGAAGAGCTTTCAATTTACACTGTTGTTATAATCATTGTATTTAAACCTGCCATCATTCGACTCGGTGACTTTTTCTTCTTTTAATAAGTCCGTTCGATCTTTGTTGTTATAGTGCTTTATTAATAAAAAATTGTGAGTTTTACATTTTTTAGCAAGTTATTTCAGTTTTGTATATTACAAATTCCTTAGAGGTCTGCATTTATATTTATTATCGGAGTTATGGCTACCAACAATCCTACGAGATTTTGTCTTTCTCTTAAAACTGGTTGTTCTTTCGAGTTATGTCGATTCGATGATTAGTTTTTGGCATCAAAGTAGCCGTAGTTTTATAAGATTTTTTTCCTTTCACTTAATGTATGCTGTTTTTTTACAATTAGATTATTACATTGAATATTGACACTTCTCATATTATAAATTGGAATCACATTCCTAATTCAGCAGAGCTTGATCTAACATTTTTCCTTTATCTCAAGATAAATGTAGAAATTGTGGTATCAAATGATCAATTATGAAAGTAGATATCTACCATCATGAGCTGATGACCCATTCGGCCTAATGATCCATGCGGCCTAACGTGTTTCGGCCTAACATACTTCGGTCTAATGACCCAGCACCATTGATCTAAGGACATTTTCAAAAAATCTCCAAGAAACTACAGACAATTGTCTAGATACATTTTTGTTAGATTAGAACTCTTTTTCGGATTTAACAGGAGTTCTCACAAGGGGGAAAGAAAAAGGAACTCCTTTCAAATGTTAAATTAAAACCTCAATTTATGAGGTCTTTTTTTTACGCAACCTCAGTTTAAGTCACTTTTTTTACGAAGTAAACTTTACGTCACTTTTTTACGCAGTGCGTAAATTGAGTTAAGTAATTAATGAGGAAAATTATGTAATGGATTGACCTCCGGTTGAGGAAACCCATATAATATGGGTATTTTCCGACGCCATTTTGGAATCCAAGATGGCGACCTCTGGTTCAAGAAAATCGTTAGGACCCCATGCAATATGGGTATTTTCGGAACAGGCACGACAAGCGATGGGGCCTTCCTTAGCCGAGTGGTTAGAGTCCGTGGCTACAAAGCAAAGCCATGCTGAAGGCGTCTGGATTCGATTCCCGGTTGGTCCAGGATCTTTTCGTAATGGAAATTTCCTTGACTTCCCTGGGCATAGAGTATCATCGTACCTGCCTCACGATATACAAATGCGAAAATGGCAACCTTGGCAATGAAATAATAATAATAACTGGGTAAGTGCTCATTGAACACTAAGCTGAGAAGCAGACTCTGTCCTAGTGAATACGTAATACCGAGAAGAAGAAGACGACAAGCGATTGACGAAAATCGATGTCTGATGTCATTTTTAAATCCAATTCACTAAAACCTCAATCAATTATCAACAATAATCAATTAAACTCAAGAACATTAGTACATCGATCCATTTGCTTATATGAAGGATTAAGATTTTATGCTATATAAAAGTATCATCAATATACAACTACTTGTGTTTGTAGATACTCAGGCCTATGTTTTATGGGGTCCTTGGAAGTCCAAAAACATCGACACTGCTCGATACAATACTTCGTTTGCTAATATGGTGAGTAAGAAGCCTTTGAAATATTGAAGAACTATCTTATGATGATTGGTTACGCTTGTAGATCTTAATACCTATAGGGTAATTTGCCCATTATTGCGGTATTCCCTATTATTGCGGTATAAGAATTAAACCCTCATTATCAATCGAAAACTCTATTTTCTATGGATATTATTGGTGATGATGAAAGCTTATAGTATTCCCAAGCTGTACCAGATGAATGTTTTAAAAATTAAACGATTTTGATCGTTGGAAGAACAGTTTTAAATCATGCATCAAGAAAAGCCTATATTTTTAACCAGTCTCTCTATCTACGGGTGGGTTTACATAAGCTTAGTTTTTTAAGTTTAGAACCAAAACAATTATATGTAGCGGGTATATCAGTTCAATATGGATGTAGTTACATGATAGATATTGAATTTTGAATAAAAGTTCTATATTTTTGAGAAAAAGCATATACCGCAATAATAGGACAATGAAAAAAGCGTTTTGCGTATTATTGCGGTATCTGTTAATCTCATTGAAAAATTCGATATTTCATTAGTCATTTTAAATGTAATTGCTGGAAACATTAATTATATTATTAGGATACTAATTAGGGACATAATTTTGAGTTATTCATACATTTATTTAGTCAAACAAAAGATTTATGTTTATCTTTACCCTGTAGCTCCTCTTATTTACAAATATTTTGCAAATAAGCACAATCTTTTACCAAAAAATCACGTAAACTGACTGAAAATCGGAAAACATGCCAAAAATACGTTGAAAAACTAAGATATAAGATGATCGCAAGGAAGCAATCCTTTAAAATCGTGTTGCTAGTGGAAAATATTTTTAAAAGCATCAAAATTGTAGGTTATACTTAAGCCAACAAATTCATTTCTTATATAGCGACTAGTGGTCTCAGATGGAAGAACCTTTTCTATTTACTTTAATATTGTCCACCTACGACGAAAGTGGAGACGAAACCGGCAGAAAATCATTCGATTCTGTTGATTTGTTTTCAAATCGTGATATAAAGTAATGAATTAGTTTTCCTCATAGATATGTCCAAAGTCACACAAACTGACAGTACCGTGCAGTGTCATTAACATGGAGGGAGCATAATTTCAATGCTCGAACATTGTGTGGTATTGAATGTATATTGAATGTAATAAAATCTATGGTTTTTGGTATACCGCAATAATAGGACGGCACTACCGCAATAATAGGACAAAATACCGCAACAATAGGACAGAGGAAGAGCTTCAGATTTATATCCAGAAAATGTATGTATAATTCCAAAAAATATTTTTTCACTCCACTATTCTCCAGATAAAGGATAGTTTTAACACTTAACATTGCAAAATACTATAATATTTAGATTTTGGACACTGCAATACGATTTTAATTTCAACACCTTGCTTAAGTCCTCCATAATAGGACGGATACCCTATTCGATAGAGATCTTGGATGACCAAGAACATCCGCACAAATTAATACAATACACCGTTTACTCAAAGGAAAGGTCAGAGGCCTTTGTAGTATTTGAAAACTAACTTCTAATCACTGATTACGGTCGTAGATCTTAAGGCCTATAGTCCTTGGAGAAGAAAAAACATCCGTATAAACCAGTAATATATTCCGATGACTTAAATGAATGGAGACGTTTGTAGATTCAAAGGCCTATATTCAATGAAGGAGGACCTAGGATATCGGTACAAATTATAACAATACTCATTTTACTGCTAATAGATAAAACCATAACAAAAAAACATCAAAGAATCGTATTTAGCCAGTACATTGCAGGTATATATTCCAGGAAGCTTTTGGGCGAACTTGAACACCTGTTGTACTCACTTAGTTACCAAACTCGGATCTGAAAAAACAAACTCTCCTTCGAAATATAACAATCTTCTAGGGTCCAGTATTGTGAGACATTCTTCTACATAGAAATGATAAATTGATCTGCGTTAACTCATGTAGAATCCAAACCCCAAAGAGTTTTTAGAAGCCCTTAACTTGTACACATTCGAGCCCGATTGAGAACCCAATATATCAATTATATGTTAATGATGCTAAATGAGCTTAATTTCTCTAAATAATATAAATTAATTTCATTCAAGTGGACTCCAAAAGGCAAAACCTTGTTTTACGAACTAAGCTCCCTCGTTTTACGCACTGATTCAATGCGCACCCCCGATCTAGTTCAAAAATTGAGGTTACAGTGTACATTTGATCAATAACTCTATAGGATTTTAACATTTTCAAATCAGTCGGCTAGAGTTGTGCGTCGAAACAAAATCCTCGAAAAAGCAGTCGTGACAGCTTATCTCCATAAATCCGCTCGAATACAATTATTCCTAGGTAATTCAGTGCCATTCAACCGTCGTTAATCCTCGGTGACACATTTCCCCGTAGGAAAACCTTCGATTTCCTTCTTTTATTGGATGCAATCATCATTTACCGCAGATTTGCACACATCATTTACCACATTAGCTTTCCATGAATATATTTCCCGTTATATTCGCCCATTCAATCATTCTGTTTTTCAGACTTCGACTATCGTTGCAGCCAACCGTCGACGAACCACAGACAAACAAACTTGGCAGTTTGAACCAATTCCTTTCAATTTTATCATCTGTTGCACTGAAAACTGTTTTGTGCAACAATACCGGCAGATGGCGCTATTGTGAAAAGTCAATCACGAAGAAAAATGCGTGAAAAACTTGAATGAAATTTTGAGGTTTCCAACATAGCGTATTTGAAATGATCGTTAAATGAGTGGTTGATGGAAATTTAGTCAATGTTACGTCTTTTTGTCTGTCGCACGTTTCATTCGCCTATCGGCTGCAGTTTCTACCAACCATTGACTTCGATCAGCCCAAAGATGCTCTCTAAAGAGCAGAAAATGCACTCACCTGCATACGGCTTTTCGCCGTCCTAGCAGTAGTTACCTGAAACAAAGAGTAAAAAGCAAGAAAAACGAACTTCCATCTGCTACATCTCCATACCTTCTACGAGACGGCACAGTTTCAGCCCATTTCTCAAATTCCGCCCTTTGGATAGGACCTTTTGAAGTGGCTCTTATTGTCTAAGGAGCAGGAGAAGCGGCTTTTTGCTCCTCGTCGAAGCACAGAGATAACTGCCGACCGCGGCGCAAGAAACGGTTCTTAAAGAGGAATCCTATCGGAGCGGATTGTTCTACTGGCGGCGGGTTCACGAATGGAAGACAAGTGAATTTGAATATTTTACCCGTTGCGACTTAAGACTGTGGAGGGGGCACAAAGCCAACAACCGCCGACGACAGTGGAATCGACTATTGCGCTTACTATGTGCAGTCATTTGGAGGGTTCGCACGAGTACAGTCGGGTTTCCTGTCAGACGATGTTTTTTTCTGGAAGTGCTTACTGCTTAGCTGTTTTGTACTCCATGGAAGTTGTTCACGTTTCTATGATTATCTCAGGTCAGTAAAAGAGTCTGAAACTAAAAAAAATATTGGGAAACGAACCTTCTGTAGTGGTTAGAACACATGTCTCTCACGCCGAAGTCCTGGGATCGAACCGCATTCCAGGCACTTATTGTGTTATGCTAGTTAGTATAATATATATTACTAGTATACTCTATTCCACTAGTATATATATTAACTATATAAAAATTGAAAGAACTGATATTATTTTTTAAATAGTCAAAATCGGTTTTGTCAAATAATTATGTAAAAAATCTTTTCAATTACCGTTTTGTCTCAAATTCCGTACAGACTCATATTCCGAACACTTGGTTTTTGTATGGCGATTTGGTTGAAATGTTTCGCTGAAATATGTCACCAAATAGCAATGAAATGGCAGTCAATTGCAATTAAATTTTAAGGTTTCCAATGTAATCTTTACCGCAGGAGTAGTGATGACTCTCGAGTTTGAAACCGGTAGAACAAGCTCAGATTAATTTATTTGCGAAATTATTCATTTGGTTCCGATTTATTCCTGCTGTTCGGAATATGAGATAGAATAAACACAGTGTTCGGCAATTGAATCAAAATGTTGTTCCATACTTTTACGTAAAAACCATACAAAAACTAATTAAATCAACATTATTATTGGTACACTCAACAGCTAACAGTTAGACTTTGCGAAGAAATTAAAATTTACACAAATATCAGCCAATTCACTGTCACTGTTGGCCTTAAGTGTTCGGAATATGAGTCAAAACGGTTTTTTATCCAAGTTGTTAAGAAACGATCAAATTTTCACCCAAAGAAGATTCACATATTTTATTGAGTATTAGTGAAGTTATGGTTAAATATAGTTCATGTTTTAGTTCAATAAATAAACATTTTGAGAAAACTACTAGGAACTAAATTAATATTAATTTTATACTAATTTAATGCTCTACAAACTTTCCATAAATTTAATTTAATTAGAAACATGCTGAAAGATTCAAAATTAATTAAAAATAACAAAGTGAGGTATGCTTTACTGTAGGTCATATTTTTAAACTTAAAAGTTCACCTTCAGATCGCTGGGCCACCTCAAAATCTTAACATTTTTGGCTAAATAATTGAAGTTTTTATGTAATTTGAATTAGAAAAAGCACATGAACTTTTGGTATTGCAAATTTTCGGCGTATGAGTCCCATTCTACTGACTATATGGCGACGTGTTAAAAAAGATTCGACTGTAATGGGGCAAAGCGGGGGGAAAAAATCAAGAGCGATCTTGAACGCACCCTCTTTTCTGTGCCGGTGTCGCTTCTTTTATTTTCCCGTTCACAATGAAAATTTTATACTTCATTGAATTTTTACCATTTGTCTCGCGGTAAGGGTGGCAGGAAAAAAAAAAGGGATTGATGAGAGTATTCTTGGTAAATTTTTGCAGTATAGTAAGATACCCGCCGAGGAACCGACTGAAGTGACTCTGAATGGAAGCCAGAAAAGTCTGTCGTCGAGTTTGATAGAAGAACCCTTCGTTTTTTTCGCAGTTCTCATGGGCAAAAAAGCTGTTAGACTGAGAGATTCTCGGTGAAACTATTCAACGAGCTGGATAGAAGAAAGCTTTGAATAATATGGTTTTATTTCGCTGAGTACTTATTTTTTGCTTTTAGGACCAAACTCTACGGAAGCCATTGAACCCTTTTCATGAAAAATAAAGCAAGTTTCTTTTTTATTAGCGATGGGATTAACAGAAAACGGTTAAAATAATACTAGGATTTCTCGTAGTGAATGCAAAGTAAGAGTGTCTTTTTATGTTGAAAGTGATTATCATTAACACAAAATCTACCCAAAAAAACAGATACTCTAAAAATTGAGATTTTTGAACTGGTCATTCAACAATAACTTATTTATTTTTTATATTGACTTTTAAAGAAACATCATAAATTATATTACGATTAAAAAAATCATGTAAAACTCATTATCAAAATTTGGTATGAAGGAAGTATGTAGCTTTCATTTGAAGTTAAAAAAAACTGGCGGCAATTTTTATTTTGGTCGCCATTTTGAATTTTATCATAAAACCCCTTTTCCACTTTTAGCGCACCGCTGTTTTTATATTCTATGATTACTTTCGGAAATCATTTTGCAATAGAGGTTTTTAAGCTATATTTTTTTAAACTTTGTCATCAAAATTGTGAACTTTGCTGAAATCAGTTGAAAATCAGTTCCAACATGTTCAGTGCGCATCGTACCTTCGTGCTGTGCGTACACGAATTCTCTCTGCTCTTGGAAGTTTTCTTAAAAACTACCTAAAGCAATAAAACAGTACTTTTCAGTGCTAAAATTAAAAACGGTACTTTTCAGTGCTACTAAAACAGTACTTTTCAGTACTATTTTTCTACTATTGATCCCTTTACGATCCTTGTTTGGACCCGTGCCTTCGATTTTTCGTTGGACCCGTTGGCGAAAGCTAGCGGTGGTAATCCTTCTTGGACACCGTCTTGGGAAAAAACCTTTCGAAGGTCACGTCTTCTTTCGTTTATTAATTAAACATGGTATCAACAACAAACAAAAGGAAGGGTGAATCTCTGAATTCACTACTTCCTTCCAAAAAAGTGGGTTTTAAAACTGTCACTACACGTGGCAAGAATGGAAGAAAGGACGTTTCTCCGGAATGCGAACTTTCTTCCAAGGGTGAAATGAATAATTGTATCGAAATGAGCAATCAGTTCGATGCTCTAGACAAATTTTCCGAACACCAAATCGAAGCAGCCTCTAGCCCAGGCTCTTTGATTCAAGTGGGGAAGCAAAGAGTGCCGCCTATCGTGGTCAGTTGTTCCGAATTTGGGGGATTTTGGCAGGAGATCTTGAACTCCATTAGGGGAATCAAGGTTTCCTTCCAAATCGCAAAGAAAGGAGACTGTCGCGTTTTGCCGGAAACTCTTAAAGATCGTGAGCTTCTTCTCAAACATCTTGAAGAGAAGAAGCACAAATTTTTTACTTATGACGACAAAACTGAACGTTTGTTCAAAGTTGTCTTGAAAGGTCTCTCAAGTGACTATAAATCACCTGAAGAGATCAAAAACGGAATAAATGATTTACTTGGATTTTCCCCAGTCCAAGTAATCATTATGAAAAAGAGAACCCAATCTGGCATTGTTCGGAAAGGACTTTCTCAAGAATTTTATTTAGTTCACTTTAACAAAAAAGAACTAAATAATATTAAAGCTTTAGAAAAAGCAAAACTTTTGTTTGATGTCCGTGTGACATGGGAACATTTCCAGAAACCTGGAGGAAATTACCAGAACCCCACTCAGTGCCGTCGGTGCCAAAAGTGGGGTCATGGTACAAAAAATTGTCGCATGGATGCTAAATGCATGATTTGCGGAGGTTCTTCTCACGCCAAAGACGTCTGTCCAGTGAAGGAAGATACCACCAAATTCATATGTTGTAATTGCGGGGCTAACCATAAGTCCAATTTTTGGAATTGTCCTTCACGCAAAAAGGTCATTGAGGCTCGTGCCAGGCAGATGAAAGATAATATCCGTTACGATAACGGTCGTTTCCGGAATTTGCCTGGTAGAGTATCGAACAATGCTCATTTTTCAGTTAACGATCGCTTGATCATGAATCATACCCATCAGGAAGATCATAATCATGCTCATTCACAAACTAATTTTAATCCGTCGGGTAGCCGTTCGAATCTTTCAATTTCGAATGCATCTACCCACGGTAAATCCTTTGCCGATATCGTAGCAGGAAATTCGAACTCCTCCCCTGTTCGATCCATGGGTACCCATTCTACTTGTTTCGAATCAAATGGAAAAAACCCTACCGCCACAGGTAACTCCGCTTCTTCGTCTACCGGAAATTCCAATGGGAAATCACATGACATGTCTGCCTCTGATTTTAATTTTCTAACTGAACAATTGAATCTAATGATTGATGCAATGTTCAAAGCCACCACTATGACTGAAGCAGTTCAAGTAGGTGTAAAATTTACAAATCAAATTGTTATTGGATTACGTTTTTCTAATGGATCCAAATAATAATTTAAATATTTTAAATTGGAATGCTCGTTCTCTGAATGGTAAAGAGGATGAGCTGTTTAATTTTCTTACGGTTAATAACGTGCATATAGCAGTTATTACCGAAACGTATTTAAAACCTGGATCTAAACTCAAAAGAGATCCTAACTTTTTTGTTTATCGTAATGATCGACTTGATGGGGCATGTGGGGGAGTTGCAATCATCATTCATAGGCGTATAAAACATCAACTGTTTTCATCATTTGAAACTAAAGTTTTTGAAACTTTAGGTGTTTCTGTTGAAACACAGTTTGGTAAATATACTTTCATAGCTGCCTATTTGCCTTTTCAATGCTCTGGACAGCAAGTTAATTTGCTCCAAACTGACTTGCGTAAATTGACTCGCAATAAGTCAAAATTTTTTGTCATTGGTGACTTTAATGCCAAACATCGGTCATGGAATAATTCTCAAAGTAATTCCAACGGCAGAATTTTATTTGATGAGTGCTCTTCAGGATATTTCTCAATTCAATACCCTGATAGCCCCACATGTTTTTCCTCTTCTAGAAATCCATCTACGATTGATTTGGTCTTAACCGACTCTAGTCATCTTTGTAGCCAACTGATTACTCATGCTGATTTTGATTCTGATCATGTCCCTGTTACATTTCAAATATCCCAAGAAGCGATTCTCAATCCTATCAGCTCCGCTTTCAATTATTTACGAGCCGACTGGAATATATATAAAACGTATGTTGACTCCAATCTTGATGTTAACATTTCTTTAGAAACTAAACTTGATATTGACAATGCTCTTGAAACTTTAACAAATTCCATTGTTGAAGCCCGGAGCATTGCAATTCCAAAATGTGAAGTAAAATTTGAATCCGTGATTATAGACGATGATCTTAAACTCTTGATCCGTCTTAAAAACTGAGGAGAAGGCAATTTCAACGCACTCACGATCCTGCTATGAAAATTATATGGCAGGATTTGCAGAAAGAAATCAAGAAACGTTTTGCTCAGTTAAGAAACAAAAATTTTGAAAATAAAATTTCTCAATTGGACCCTGGCTCTAAGCCCTTTTGGAAATTATCTAAAATCTTGAAAAAACCTCAGAAGCCAATACCGGCATTGAAAGAGGAAAACAAATTATTACTAACTAATTGCGAAAAAGCTCAAAAACTTGCTATGCAGTTTGAAAGCGCGCACAATTTTAATTTAGGACTTACTAGTCCAATTGAAAATGAAGTTACTCAGGAGTTCGAAAATATTCTCAATCAAGAGAACGTTTTCGAAAATGCCTGGGAGACTGATCTGGAAGAAGTGAGAACTATTATTAAAAAAATTCAAAAACATGAAAGCTCCTGGCGATGATGGAATTTTCTACATCCTCATCAAGAAACTTCCAGAAAGTAGCTTATCATTTTTAGTTGATATATTTAACAAATGTTTTCAATTAGCATATTTTCCTGACAAATGGAAAAATGCTAAGGTTGTTCCAATTTTAAAACCAGACAAAAATCCTGCAGAAGCTTCTAGCTATCGTCCAATCAGTTTGCTTTTCTCCATCAGTAAACTTTTTGAAAATGTTATTTTGAACAGAATGATGGCCCACATCAACGAAAATTCAATTTTTGCCAATGAACAGTTCGGATTCCGCCATGGACATTCGACCACTCATCAACTTTTACGTGTCACCAATTTGATCCGTTCCAACAAATCTGAAGGCAATTCTACTGGTCTTGCTCTTCTAGACATAGAAAAAGCATTCGACAGTGTTTGGCATGAAGGTTTGATTGTAAAATTAAAAAACTTTAATTTTCCAACATACATTGTTAGAATAATTCAAAGTTATCTGTCAAATCGTACACTTCAGGTTAATTATCAGAACTCCAGATCTGAAAGACTTCCTGTAAGAGCTGGTGTTCCTCAAGGCAGCATTTTGGGACCAATATTATACAATATTTTCACATCTGACTTACCTGAGTTACCTCAGGGATGTCAAAAATCTTTGTTTGCGGATGACACAGGCTTCTCCGCCAAAGGACGAAGCCTGCGTGTCATCTGTAGTCGATTGCAAAAAAGTTTGGATATAGTTTCTTCATACTTGCAAAAATGGAAGA
Organism: Aedes aegypti; assembly: GCF_002204515.2. Classification (NCBI taxonomy): domain Eukaryota; kingdom Metazoa; phylum Arthropoda; class Insecta; order Diptera; family Culicidae; genus Aedes; species Aedes aegypti. Next base: position 140,479,014 of record NC_035108.1, on the reverse strand, counting down.
TTTCTCCTAATGCTTCCAAAACTCAACTAATAATATTCCCACATAAACCAAAAGCTCTTTATTTGAAACCTTCAAGTAGACATGTTGTCACGATGAGAGGGGTTCCAATAAATTGGTCAGATGAAGTTAAGTATCTAGGGCTCATGCTAGATAAGAATTTAACTTTCAAAAATCACATTGAGGGCATTCAAGCCAAATGTAATAAATATGTAAAATGTCTCTATCCCCTTATTAATAGAAAATCAAAACTTTGTCTTAAGAACAAGCTGTTGATATTCAAACAAATTTTCAGGCCAGCCATGTTGTATGCTGTACCAATATGGACTAGCTGTTGTAATACCAGGAAGAAAGCTCTGCAGAGAATTCAAAATAAAATTTTGAAAATGATTCTGAGGCTTCCTCCCTGGTATAGTACCAATGAGTTACATAGAATATCCAATGTTGAAACATTGGAACAAATGTCAAATACAATCATTAATAATTTCAGGCAAAAATCGTTACAATCTTCTATTGCCACGATTAATGCGTTATATGTTTAGGTTAAGTTAGGTTAAGTATGTTAAAAAAGTTTTTTTTCTCTTATAAGCAGGTGAAATCAACTCACCTGTAAAAAAAACTGAACTGCTACGGCAAATGAAATGTAATATGTTGTTAACAAAATGTTAATTAAATCTTAAATTGTTTTACCAAATTAGGATGATAGTGTTGTCAAATAACACAGAACACCTAGATATAAGAAATGAATGTAATGTTTGGAATGATACTAATAAAAAAAAAAAAAAAAAAAAAAAAAAAAAAAAAAAAAAAAAAAAAAAAAAAAAAAAAAAAAAAAAAGTTCCAACATGTTGATCACATCTGTCAACCGGAAAATTCAATGGCTTGTTCAAAATTCTAATATTTTCCTACCCTTTCGAGTCATGTGATGTCCAGTGCAGACAAATCCTATTTATTTATTTACTGTCCACTTATGGTGGACCAGGCTCGATGAAATAGAATCCCAAACGATAGGTTGTTCGGTGGCTGCTGGCAATATGTATAAAGTATTTGGCTCAATACAGGACCAGTTTGCTTCGGATTCAGCACGGGAATGTGAATTGTTCTTTCGTTCCGTGACACGCTCTTTTTCCTCTCATTGGCAACAACAGCACATACACGGAAATGTTGCAAATCGTTTGATATGTACCCGGATTAGCGTGCGGCAGACACAAATATTGATCATTGAAACAAACGTGAACATGAGCATGTTAAATATTGATCGAGCTAATGAGGAGAATTTTTTATTTTCGCTCTAGTTGAAAATATTTAATTTTAGTATGCTACGTGATTCAGCTTCCGTTCGATACTGGATGACCTTTGATCAAACTGGAACAAAAATAGTTCTTGATTGACATTTCGAACTTTTTGATTATATTCGAACTTCTCCCCCACACCCCTCCCTAACGTTTTTCATATGAGAATAATTAAAATTTTGTATTAGCCATAACGGTTGAGCCTACTCCCCCTTCCAATAGAGCTTTACGTAAATTGTGGATGTTTATTGTTCATAGAGATATCGATTGAAGCACAACTTAGACGATTGAAAATTAATGCGATAAATTGAGATACTCACTTCATAATACAAAACTCATCACTTACACAAATCCCATCCAAATGAAAATTCCCATTTTGCAAGCTTCTCATCCATTCGTCAGTTTTTACGTCCATGTACTTATGAAACAGAGTAACCGAAATCTGACCCGCAATGTCAAGGGACGGGACCGCAAAATTAATTTGCATTTAAAATAACACAGTTTCCTGATCTCACGAGAACCGTTTCGAATACCGGTGGTCATCGTTCCACGAACTGGTAGGTACTGGTGAAAATTAATTGAATTCCAGATTTTTTCCTCCAACGCGTTGCTCTCTGCTACATGTACCCTTCAATTAGGAAATCCATGAATATGCAACAATTGCCGTAGTAACCATCCACGGACTTCCAACTGTAGAACTCACATGCTGAATAGTGGTACGGGAGGTTAGGCTGTTCCTTCGGAATCAATAACACCGATTACATTAACTTTAAAGGATAGTTCACAAAACGAATAGTCCGATCTGATCGAAACACCAGCAGTGGAAAAACCAGGTCGAAAGCTTGAGATGATGATAATTTAACTTTTTTTGATCTTTCCGGTACATTCAATTAGCCTGGCGAATTGGGAAGCTGAATTTTTTATCGCCCCCAAAAGAGCACTTGCCACAGAAGTGCACATGAAAATTACTTAAGCGGAAGGGACCGACGGCAAATATGCATATTAATATGACAGCCTCACGTGGGTCCTTGAATTTCATGAACATTTTCCTCCCATATCAATTGGCGGGAAAATTAATTATGCCATCATAGGCGGTAGCTACCTAGTAATTAAAATAAAAGTTTGGCTTCTCTTTATACTATTTTGATGTCAAAATCATCGCCAATTTCACTAGAAAATTAAGTAACCTTACAAAAATGGATATTTTGGTGGTTTTACATGAATGTAGTGAATTACACTTCAAATTTCTATATTTTTGCTATGAAATTCAGAATAAAATCACATGAATAGCTTAATACAAACATGTATGTGATTTCCCAGTGAATTTCACTTGTTCTGGAGATAGAAATCATGTGTTGTTATCCATCGCATCAAGCTGTGTACCAAAATGTATGCAGCAGTGAGCTTTGATCCCTTTGAGTCCCTCCTTTTGTAACGTAAAAATGCTATTTATGATCCAAGAATGGAATAAAATGTTTAAGAAAGAAAAAACAAACAATACAAATACATAATATATGGTACTGCACATGGGAAATAATAAAAAATGCTCAATTTTATTCATTTAAAACATACTAAATTTAGCAGTAATAAGTCACTTAAATTTTTCAAAAAAAACTTTTTACTAATGAAACATTTCACTTTGATATAGTAAACTAGATATAAAAATCTACTGGTGATTTCATGCAGCATCTAAGGGAAGAATTTTCTTGGTGTAGATAACCAAAAGGGAATAAAATGGAACGACAATATACACTTAATCTTTTTTCTGCCCGAATATTGATATGAAGGGAGGGGAAGAAAGAAAGGTAAAATCTGAGAGAGGGCAGACAGTCGGCTCTGATTGCGAGCTCCCAAAAGTCATAGCGAACCTGTCATCAACTGTCACTGAAAACCGCACATTGGTTGGGCAGAGTGTAAAAATTTAGCCAAACTAAAAGTGGATGTGATTCAAAGTTTGGGTTGTATTTATATGCTTTTGTAAATAAAATCGTTGAAAAAAACATTGTTGATTGGAATCATGGACGTATTCTGATAAGCTTCCTAGAAGGCTTTTATGTTTCTGGTAAGAATCCTTAAAGGTTTCTGATGAAAATCCTGCTCAGTTTCTGGTGACAATACTGGAAGGTTACTATTGGAAATCGTCGTAGAATTATTATGAAAATCCTAGAAATAGTCTAATGATCTTTATGAGAATCCTGGAAGAATTGTAATGAAATTCTGATTTTAGACGAGATCTCTCCAATGTTTTTGACCGGAATCCAAGAAAGTTTGGATAAGAATTGATGTGAGTCCTGGAAGTAACTCTGATGATAATCCAAGACGAATTCTGATGAGAATCCAGTAAGAAAACTACAATCATTTAGGTGAGAATCCCGGAAAGATTTCAATAAAAATTGTGATGCAAAGAATTCTGGGAGGATTCTGTGGCGAATACAGAAAGGATTCATTTGAGAATCCTGTAGTGATTCTGATGAGAATCATGGAAGGATTCTAATGAGTATCCTGGAATTATTCTGATGAGCATACAAGAAGGATTGTGATAAGATCCCTGAAACGAGTCTGACTATTTTGATAAGATTCCTGGAACGATTCTGATGAGAATTCGGCATCGACGCTGATGAGACTACTAAGAGAATTCTGATGATATCTGATAAGAATCCTGAGAAGATTCCGAAGAGAATCCTGAGAGGTTTGTTATGAGTGTTTTAAAAAGAACACTCAAGGATCCTGATGTAAATCCGAAGAGGATTCTGATGTTAATCTTGAAGGATTCTGATGAAAATTCTGAGAGGATTTTTACAAGAAGTCTGAGAGAATTCTGATGAGAATCCTGATAAAGTTTTGATGAGAATTCTGTGAGGTATCTAATGATAATCCTTCAATTACTCTAAGGTGAATCCAGCGATGATTTTGATAAGAATTCTGCGAGAGCTCGGATAAGAATCATGAATAATTTTTGATGAGAACCCTGAGAAGAATTTGATGTGAATCTTGTGAAGAGCAATGTGAATCCAATGAAAATCCTAAGAAGATACTCATGCGATTTCTGTGAGAATTCTGAGAGATCCTTGATATAATCAATCAGAAACATTCTATGATTCTCATCCTTTCCTCCAAGATTCTCAATGGAATCAGAATTCTGAACTTTGTTACTAAACCTGAGTCTCAGCACAATGATCGAATAAAGATTGGTCTCGGATAATATGCGACACTTTATCTTGGGTGGTATTTTACATCGCGTAGGTAAAAAATAATAAATTTTTGGGTAATACTAGTTTAGAGTGTTATGTTTATGTTATCGCGAACTGTCAAGTAGTTTTCAAGATGCATTCAAAACAAAAAGAGCTACGTCAGCAAATCTTGGGCGCGTTGATCGATAATAGGCTTGGAATCCACCATTCCACCGTGTTCCGCGTTGTGAAGATGTTCCAGGAGACGAAAACTATCAAGTGGCGCGGTTGAAGCGGCCGAAAACCGAAAACGGAATACCCAGAGAAGGCGCGGAAGATAAGGACGTAACCCTTTATTCAAGATGACCAGTAAGGCTTCCGATGGTCATATTTTGTCAACCATATATGATTTTATATAACACAGTTTGGAAATCAACATTTGATTTGGATTGGTTCTCCAGGAACGCATACTAAGACTTCCGGCCTCCCATATCTTAAGATGCCCAATGGCCAAAAATTATTCCACATGAGCTCGCAAGACTTGATACATACTATATTCATAAACTTCCACATAAATACATCCGAAATATTTCAAAATGTTATCAAGAGCCACTGCTGGATAAAAGGTGTACACTACAGTTCTGGCCGTATTTCCAGAATGATCACCAGTATCCAAATCTACATGAACGGTGTAACTAATCCCCTGCACAAAACTGTTTAAACTTTGAGAATTGAACAGTTGAGCAGTGTTAAGATTATTTCCATCAAGGAGCACCTCACGGGTGTAAAACAACACAAAAGAAACATGACGGACTCGTAAACAGGCTCGGGAGAACATACCGAAATAAATAGCAAAAAGTTCGCGAACATTCACTCGCGAGCAATCAAAGAAGTGATTTATTATGGTTTTGACGGACTAAAAATGTATATCCATCAAATCGACAGTAAACTACCAGTTTTCAGTCGAAAACCCTTGAAAAGCATAAATCTTGATGGGGAAATAGCTATTTTTTTTTCTCAAAACACAATTGACTCTGAACAGTTCCGAACACGTTCACGAATCACTTTAGCTTCGTTTACTCGCGAGAACGAAAGATGCGAATAAATCAGCACTCTGATGCTCGCGAGCTTTTTGTTTTGCTTTATTCCGGTTCAGCAGACAAGTTCGCAACTTTCCAGCACTGCAATTGAGTCAAAAGATATGAGCACAAGATGGCAAAAAGTCGTCCTTGCCATTCAAGGGTTTATTACTTCATCACTCTTGATATTGCCCCTCAATATATTGATGTCTGAATGTGACATCAATACAAAGACTTGAATATTGAGTTGGAATCAGGTACAGTCAGTGACATGAGTTAGTAACCAAATGCAGTTTTTCCATACAAAATGCCCAACTTTGGGGTGCTGTATCTCAGCTTCTGGTACTCCAAATTGGCTGAAATTTAGATGACGAACTACAAATAACCTGAAGTTTTGCCTGTAAGGGAATTATTATATTGCAATCATTTTACATAGAGTTTCAGAGGGTTGTTCAAAGGCAAAAGTAAGTAACTGAGAGACTTTTTAATTTAATTCAAAAACGGTAAGTCGTAGAAAGTTGGTGTGTTCTGCAAATTTGTGTGACTTCTGAAATTGAACAGCTTTGTGGAATAGATCAACTTTCCACGACTTACCGTTTTAGAATTAAATTAAAAAGCCTCTCGGTTACTTACTTTTGTCTTTGAACAACCCTCTGAAACAATATAATAATTCCCTTACAGGCAAAACTTCAAGTTATTTGTAATTCGTCATCCACATTTCAGCTTATTCGGACTACCAGAAGCTGAGATACAGCACCCCAAACTAGGGCATTTTGTATGGAAAAACAGCATTTGGTTACTAACTTATGTCACTGACTGTAAGTTTGAATCGTGCATTTCAATATTACCCCGTCAGGTGATTTGTTCCATCATGGCTGACCCGACTTATAATTGGTGAAAGTATTGTGGATAAGTATCAACAATAAAAGCATTGTCAATATCGTTGTCGTCTAGAGGCCACGTCATAGTTGTTTTGTCACTCATTATTATTAAAATTGGATCGAAATTTAAAGCAATGCACTTTTGATCACCTTTTACGTTAACTTGACTCGACAAAAAGGCAATATGCACACTCAGTTGAGATCGGATAATTTTCTTTCTTTTGCCGAGATCCGCACAGTCAAGCGGTATGCATCTGAATTTTAACTGATATAGAGTCCGTTAATCAATTACGTAAGGGTTTATGGAGGGAGGGATAGTTTTAAATTTCTTTGGCTGAAAAATTGTTCTACGTAATTAATGACAGCTGGGTGCCGCTGACATCAAACTTCACTTTTGCTGAGATGTCAGAAAACGAACTTTCTATTGACATTTCTCTTCCGTCATAAAGCTCGAAAAACAGCTCCCTTCAAGACACCTTAACACGTTTGGCTTAGTTTTACAAATATTTAAAATCGGAAATGCGTTAAACTTACTTTTTATGAATATAATAAGCCAAGAATGTTGAATTTATTATGCTTGATTGTATAGAGCCATGTCTTTAAAGTTTGTACGGATAATTTGCGGGCACCCTGTAAACAGATGGTACTAAATCAACAATACCACGCCAGATCGTGGCCGCATCCCTCCATCCTCGGTTTTGCCCCACGCTCGCTGTGCACTTGATCCGCCCACGTAACTCGCTGCGCTCCGCGTTTTCTTGTACCAATTGGGTCCGAAGCAAACACCATCTTCGCAGGGTTGCTGTCCGGCATTCTTGCAACATGCCCTGCCCATCGTATCCTTCCATCTTTGGCCACCTTCTGGATACTGAGTTCGCCGTAGAGTTGGGCGAGCTCGTGGTTCATCCTTCGCCGCCTTCCACAGTTATTAACTGAGAGCTTTTTCTTTGCCAAAGATGCCATTTTTGCATTAGAATATCGTGTGGCAAGTACGATGATACTCTATAGCAAGTACGATCTACTCTATATATATGCTCAGCCAAGTCAAAGAAATTTCCACTACGAAAAGATCATGGACCAATCGAGAATCAGCAATTCAGCATGAGTTTGCTTTGTAGCCGTATACTCTAACCACTACACTGAGAAAAATCTACACGCCAAGGTCGTGTGTTTTACTTACAGATTTGCGCAATAAGAAAAACCACATGACTCGAGTGTGGTAACCATATGGATTCCGTCATTGACTTCACGGTATGATTACATGTGTATCAACATTAGGTTGTCATGTGAAGCCAACATGAATGTCTAAATGTTAAATAATGAAAACCGACTAATTTGCTTATTGAATTCGAAATGTAGTGGCTTTAGATAGCCATGTGTGATGGAACATGATGGTTATGAGACTAAAAGAATAAATTTGGTAGAAGAACGCTTGCTCCCCAAAATGTGAATTCGAGGCTCCTCTGCTTGTCGCAAGCTCACTTGAAAGTTGTTTTATTTTTCAAACTAGTGAGCTAGCAATAAGTGGGGCGCCGCAAATCTATTATTTGGAAAGCCAGGCATTAGCATATTCCATTATATTCGAAACTGAAAACCAGGAAAATCTGTTAGTAGAACCCAATTTTGCTGCTAAATTATACATTATAATCAACGTTTTTTATAGAAAGGTAGAATCCTGTTATATCGGACAACTTCACTAATAAAAGAAAAAAACTAAATCACTAATTTTCACTTTCAGCTTCAAAATTTGCATCTTCTGGAAGCATGATGATGACTGTTCAACACGAGGTCCAACCGCAACTCAGTTTGTTATGGGTTGATCACTAACATTTTAGAAGTTTTTAACATGGAAATCGATAGCAAAACTCATCCATTTCATCATAACAAACTCATTGCGCATATCAATGAATCGACCAACTTGAACATGGTGATCATGGCACTAGATAGCCATAGGCAAAACACATTGAACCCGTGTTGGGTGATGATCTATGGCGTCCCTAGGTTGACGTGTAACACACATGAAGTTTGCAAGAAAATCACAGCACATCGATATGGACGTTCATGGATCGATCCATAATTTTAAACACTCAAATCGAGCGTGTGGATTCTTATCAGTGTAGGCTAAGAAAGACTCCTGACAGCAGTGTTGATAAGCTTAAATCTCATGCTTGAAATTTTCATGCAAAATCACACTCAATCAAGCCATTAAAAATGATTCAGTCATAAGATGAGTCAAAAACATGTAAAAACTGCTGTTGCTTACGCGATAAAGGATTATTATAATACTACCAGACTAACAAGAAAGCATGGTTTTGTGCAAGTAAACTGTGAAAATACTGTGTGTTTTCCGACATCCTGGTTACATGACCGGCCCACCGCAATCTCCCAATTTTTGTGTGGAGGATTTTTCATACAGTAAAGATCATGTTTGTTGTCTATCAGTCTCTTGAAAATGGGGATTTAAGCCCTTCCTTCCACTCCTCCAGTAATTGTTCTGTTTTTGTTCTATAGGCCTGTGCAGACAAATAGTCATTGCCTACACTGTTCATCGAAGTGCTGCTCCCTTCATTATCTCTGCACAACTGGTATCGCATTGTGGAGTGCGTTGAGCTTCTGCTAGAACTTCCGCGTATCTTGAAACTGGCATAGCTTTTCGACCTTCTTGAAATCCAAGTCCTCCTGGCGGCTTATTTTAGATTATATTAGATTGATTGTAAGAACCAAATAAAAAAAGCTAGATGCTAATTCCAATATTTGTCCAATTTTTCTAATTACCGTTACAACTGATTCTGACTTGACTCCTATTCACTTTCCAAGCACTCCCTAATCGGTAATCAAACAACAAGCAACATTAGGGCAATGACCAAGCCGAAACAACAGTTGATGGCTGTCGGCGATAGCGCTATTATTGAAAATGTCACGTAGCTTTCCACCCTCCTGCACACTTTACAATTGCGGCAGGGGCAATCAGAGGGAAAATCGCAATCAGCCGAACTGGCCAAGTCCTAATGCCGGACTAGACCCAGGCTCGACTCGTGGGTCTACTCGAGTGGATTAGGAGTAATTAGGTCATCCATCGATTTAAGCGCCATCCATGACTCGCAAGTTACAATCAGGCAAGTTTAATGTTCGATCGAAATGGAAGGCAATCCCCATTCCGATGGTTATCTGCGCGCGGGGTGGTTGACGGTTTTCGTCGTCGCCCCCGATGGATGCCGCCTAATTGAAAACCGAGCTTCGCGAATGGCGGTAGCCGTCGTCATTACGATAAGAGTGGATTTTGCTGTTTTGTGGTGAGAATTGAAAAAAGAAAAAATCAATACGTGACGACGTCGACATTCGGTGGTGGTTTCGGGCGCTTATCTTGATTATTGTTGGGCGTTAGGGCTTTGGATTTATTCTTGGAATTAAGGCCTAATTGGATATTCCGCTGAAGGATCATTAATTTAATTTCGAATACCTTCACAATTTGCATCAGAATCTAGTTATATTTATATGAAGCGTCGATTGAAATGTTGTAATGGAGATAAAACTGTACCTCATAGATTCTCGTAGTGATTTTCACAGTTGCACTTTGAGAAAAAATATTTTCTTTGATAAAGTATCAGGCAAAGTGGAAATAAGTTATGGAAGTTAGGTTAGGTACTTTGATGTCCTCGGAAGGCTTTAAACATTTTATTTACAATTAAACTCAAGTCTGTTATTTCACTCGTTTTTTTGAAACACATTCATAAACTTTTTGTTTGCTCTATCTGATTCCAGGTCGTTGCGGTCATGGCAGCCCTTGTGAACAGCTTTGCTACGAACTGCATGATGGAATGTACGAATGCGACTGTACGGAAGGATTCGAGCTGAACAAGAATGGATACAGTTGTCAAGGTAAGTTTGTGTTTTATTTGTCTTATTGGTGATTGAACTAGTATATGGGCCTTCCTTGGCCGAGTGGTTAGAGTCCGCGGCTACAAAGCAATGCCATGCTGAAGGTGGCTGGGTTCGAATCCCGGTCGGTCCAGGATCTTTTCGTAATGGAAATTTCCTTGACTTCCATGGGCATAGAGTATCATCGTACCTGCCACACCATATACGAATGCGAAATTGGCAACTTTGGCAAAGAAAGCTTTCAGTTAATAACTGTGGAAGTGCTCATAAGAACACTAAGCTGAGAAGCAGGCTCTGTCCCCGTGAGGACGTCAATTCCAAGAAGAAGAAGATGGGATTAATAAAAATAAAACACCATAACGGAAAAGCATAAAGAGAAACATTCTCAACCTGTTGGCTGTGCATCTGTGCTTCTATTACGCTCTTGACGTTTTCCCGTTATGTTCTCTTGCACTCTGCGCAGCCTGCCAGTGGTTTGCTCTTGAATGTTGAGCAAACAGCCTTTTCATCTTCCTTCGCTTCTCTGTCTCCTACCGTTGCGCATCCTCTTCTTCCCTTCTAGCTTCCTTCTCCTCCTGATATCCCCCGGCGTTGGAGGTTGTCACCAGAACCGGTTGGGGAGACATCCGCACTGATAGTGCCCAGACCACCGGCGGTTATCGCAGGGGAGATCTTCGAGGGCGGAGGTCGATCAAATGATTCCGATTGGGGGTTGACTTCCGGTTCATTAGCGCCGATCCGATGCCAGGTACTGCTCTCTGCTTCTCGTTTTGCTGCTCTTCCCGCCAGTTTCTCTACAAAAATAGATGTTATCTCCACTATGTTCGCCAGATTCCAAAGGTTAGGATCGCTTACCATTTTGCTTACCATTCTGTCTGCATTGAAGTCCTGTCCAAAAGCAGCCGTCGCTGCACTTCGTTCCATGTTGAACCTCAGGCAATAAGGCAATCCATGAGACAGCTGCGATCAGCTGGTTTTTTTGTTTACCAAGAGCTTTTGACGTTTCGCGATCGGAGTGACCGTTCGATTACAAAGGAAAATGTAAAGCTCCGGCAACACCCACATGCTTTGTTTACGCATTCGTTTCGGTTGCATTCACACTTTTAGCTGTCAGTCCTATCGCGGAAAGTCCTCATGGATAGCCTTATCGAAGCAAATATATTCCAGCGGTTCCCTTTCTCTCACAATACACAGGACCAGGCTTGGGAACTGTGACCACTATGAACCACAGTTCATCGATTCTGCCAGTCAACCAAAACATAAAGCAGCAGCAGCATCAATAGCATCAGGCATTGCGCTGCCAACGGTTCACACACTGCTTGAATGTTTTTGTCTCTCCACTACAACCCCCCCGCGAAGTGACAGATAACGCAATTTTCACGTACCTACTTTCAACGTAAACAATGGGGCCATCCACCGCTGCCGGCACAATTTTTCACTATGGCAGATCGGAATTTTGTTTCGTTGTTGACGGGTGCAAAACAACGAATGGAATGAAATGAAATAAGGGCGAGTCTGATATTTTCGTCTGCCAATGGAAATAAAATTAATAAAATCATCAAGTTTAAGCACCAAATGAACTTAAGAGCGTACCAATTCGTTCGGTGAAAAGATTAAATGACGTGTTAGTGCTATGTTTTACGAACTTACTTACTCAGGCGAAGATTACTTTCTATAAGAAATTACTTACAGCCTAACTGATTTGTGGATCTCTTTTATGCCCTCAAAAGAAAGCGCTGGCCATAACATAAAATAAAATAAAATATTGTGGGCCTCGTGGCCGTGCTGTTAGTGTCGTTAGCAGGGTGACCAGCGCACCGGGAAATCGGGAAAACCGGGAAAAAGCCGATAATTTCGAATCACCGGGAGAAAACCGGGAAATATACGGGAATTTCAATTAGCACTGGGAAAATTGTGCATACCAAGTAATGTTTTAACCAGCACAATCTATAGTTTAGTGGGTTTTTACAAAAGCTTCTGAATTCAAATCCCAAGTTAGTCAATAAAGTCAAAAACATATTATTTATACAAATGTTACCGTTCTAATCCAGTAATTTAAAAACATTTAATGAAGAAACATCTTGCGAAAAGTTTTTCATATAGTTTCATGAAGCATTAAAAACTCCATAGTTTGGATATTATAAATTTCTCTAAGAAAGCTTGCAATTCACTGAGATCAAATTAAATGCGTTTACAACCTATGATATTAAATGCCATTCGTTTCTTGTTTGGGCTTGGTAAAAATAGTATACAATTTTAATTCATTTCATTTCATTTTTTATTGCTGTGTGCGTTTGAAATGCAAACATCAAATGCGGGAACACCAAAAGCGGTAAGATTTTTAACAAGAAATGCGATGTCAAAGATAGATTTTCCTTGCTAGGGCGGTGGTGATTTATATAATCGTTGCTAGGTGTCCTTTGATTATTTGGTGTTACCGCATTTGGAGGATGTTTACTCAATATTTGCACCTCAAATGCAAACAGCAATATCAGAAATAATTGAACTGAGAAAATGTTCTAGATGTGTGGGGATGAAACATAACAAAAAATTCTATGCTGATGCCCATCAAACGAAATGTTGAACAATTGATTGATAAATTAATTTATTATGTTAATTATTATTATTATTATTATTATTATGTTTACAACTGTTTAAAATTTAAACTATGGTTCAAACTATTTGACCGTTTAAAATTTAAACTATGATTCATTCAAAGATTGACTCGATCGCATCATATAAACAAGGGTCAAAAATTTTTTTTTCACACTGAACTTTTTCGTAACATATTCCACGATTACTTAATATGACCGTCGTAAAATATCGTTTCATAGATCAAACTGAAATTTAGCAGAATCAGTATAAGCCCCGAAAATTTGAATGCGCAGGAAAATATCTGATTTCCGTCTACCACTAATAGAAATGCTTTGATTTATGACCAAAAAACTACCAAATAAGTACTTAAAAGTCGTTTGAAATGGTGAAAAAATCACAATAATGATTTTTAGCATATCATTAAACCGGGAATATTTTTGAAATACCGGGAGAAAACCGGGAATTTGAAATTGACTTTTCACTGGCCACCCTGCGTTAGGCATTTAAGCGCATCGCGTCATTGGGTGTGGGTTCGATTTCCGCTTCAGCCATTGAAACTTTTCGTCAGGAATGTTTCTCAACTGTGTCACTGGAGCATCCTTATCCATTGTCTAGTGTTAAGTTCCATTCCGTACAGCTATATGGCTGAAGACGGTGTCCTTATCTTTTTATTTGAGATCGAATCAAGTCGAAAAGTGATATTTTTTTTATTTGCAGTTTTTTCCTATGCGGATTAGAACACTTTTTCTCATACTCACCACCAGAGGTCTAAGTTTCAATCAAATAAGCCTATGAACTAATATACGATGACGTCACGCTGCAACTTTCAGCGTGAAGAAAACCTTTACTGCGGGCGATGTATACAGAAAAATAAACGATTTCGTTGCACATTCATCCACGCATTGTTCATCCGGTGAACATTCGTGTTGGCGTGGATGTCATTTTATGTAAACATATTTAGATCGGAAAAAATCAACATGAAAAGAAGACCGTGGATAAGTCTATTGGATGAACTATCCAGCTTTTTAAAAGCGGTAATGGCCGCCAACAGTTAGCTTACTTTCTGGTAGGGATCCAACATATTGACGTTTGGCTTTGGTCCGGTCAATTGACTTGTCCACCGGTGTGATAAATTCACTCGGTTAACCCGTATAGGCCTGAGTGAAAGAAAAATTACTAAAACTCTCACCGCTCAGCGAATACTAAACGGATTTCAATAATATTTTGGCAGTATACTCATACACATATCTAGTTTATAAAAGTGGTCAAAGAATCTCGGGAATGTTCCTGTGGCTGGAGTTATTGCGGTGAATCTCTGGGTCAGGTTGGGTGACAAGGGTTTTGTGCTTCTGTGCCCCTGGAGGAAGGCAAATTTCAAGCCACAGATAATTTCTAGAATCGGCTATAATGTGGCCACTATATCAAGAAGTTTTAAGAAAAACGCATCAGCGTAAACCTTCTGATAATCGATTTAATTTAATAATTATATCAACTGCATTTGATTGATCCTAAAAATGACCATTTTCGGGTCCTCGGGATGCCTAAAATTTATGATAAAGTGCACAACTTGTATCTTAACATCTGTGTCAAGCTTATGGGAATGCATTTTAGTGAACTGTTATGTTCAATCTATTCTTTTAGAGATTTGAAATACCTAACAAATCTAGAGCCGGTTCTTCAGGACATTAAGCCCGAGTGGCCGCATCTAGTTCACTCTAAATGGTGCAAAACTATTAATTTATTATGTTGAATATCAGATCTTGATGATTTATGCAAAATAAAATAAATGTAATTGGAAATAAATAATGATTATTTAGAATGTCCCAAAAAATCGCCTTGATTCAAATGTTACGTAACGAAGAAATTTGCCAATTTAAACCCCCTTCCTCCCCTTCCAATTTATTGTAAGGACCGAAACACTACAAAATATCCCTTACCTTCCCTTGTTGTGTTACGTAATATTTGAACAATACCTAACAAATTTGTCTTGCTTTGAATTGACAAGTGGTCAAAAAATAATTTCGTAAACAAAGGAACGATTACTATAAGCACCTTCAGCATGCGAACCACATCACACCACTATTCAAAACTCGCTCGTGAGCCATACAAAATCTTCCCGATGACCATACAAATCCTTTTAGAGAATCGCTATTTGGTGATCACTCGTTTATTATGATGTTACAAATGCCAAACAAAAAATGTAAAACTATTTTTATGTCCATCAAGCATAATTCTAGTTTACGCCCTATTTTGAGCACACTCCATGATTTCATTGAGTTTGACAGTACCACGGACCAAAATTTTTCGGTACATTGACGTTGTACTGCAGCTGTCATGATGCTCCCGGGTTGCTCCACTATGATCGTTTTCGGGCAGCCATCTCGAGGTGAATGATTGAAAAAAAAATGTTAAATAATTCAATCGCTATTATTTCGCTTGTATTTTCAACTAATTGAAATCTATTAGCGCTAATAGCAAGAGCACAATCATTTCGTTACGATACATATAAACAAGTTCAATTTCATGCTGCCTTTATCGAGCAAAAATGCAAAACCCCGAAAACCGGAAAAATCGTGTCACCACTGTCCTTGAGTCATTTCTCATTCGGGTTTGAAAAAAAACGTTAGGAAAAAGAAGATTCCAGTTTTGAAGAGTCGTAACTTTTTTTTGTTTTGAACGGTCATGGTTTGCTTTGGATTTTGATGGTCGTGTAGAAAAATGTGAATGTCGAGGTAGTAAATGTTTGCTACAGTACATTTCCCATCCCTGCACAGGACCGAACAGGAAAAGAGCGTGACCGAACCGTTGCGAATATTGTTTGAAGCAACCGTGACTTGACAGAAACTGTGTCAGGTGGAAGTTTACTTCCCCATGCTCCCTGTTTACCCAGGTCGACACATTCGGGATGAGTCTGTGGGCCCTCCTACTTTTCTCAGAGGCATCCCTTTTTTGCTGCCACTTCACTAGCTAGCCGATCGTCGCCAATTTCTCCACCTGCCCAGTGCCTTTCCGCTGATAGCACTCGACGTTTTTTCCCAGGATGATGCAAATCATTCTGATGATATTGTAGTGTATGTGCTTGCTATTCTCATGGCCATGAGCCGGTACGTGCTATTGAGCTTGCCCCGGTTGCGCTTGGTTTGCAGTGATGCTCCTGGAACTCCGTATCTCAGTGTCGACAAGCCAGATGACACCTCCTACTGCTTCTCGGTCCATGAGCGTTCGATATGGTCCTTGTAGGTGTGTTTCACATGCATAGCCGACATGGCTGTTGAAGTTTAGCCGATCGTCTATCATCACGCACAAGTGTCTTAGCGATCATGTCATCCAGTTCTCGACCATGCTTATTGCCTCCATGTCACTTCCACTTCCTCCAGCGTTTCGCCTATTACTGTTAGGACGATGTCATCCGCAAAGCCGACGATCTCGATGCCCATGGGTAAATACCTCCAGTGATAGTATCCAAATCGTACGTCTAGCTTTGATAAAGCCTCCAGTAGGATGTAACCCTGCTGCCCCACTCCACAACCCATGCATTGAAGTTACCTCCAATCAGCACCGCTTTTACGACCAACTAGCTCGTCGGTCAACTCCTCCAACATCCGACTAAATTCTTCAAGCGTCTATTTTGGAGGCGCGTAGCAGCTGCAAAAGTTACTTCTGTTGATTTCGGCGATCAAGAACCCCGCGTTTGAGCTGGCAACCACTTCCTGGATAGGAAACTTACCCGTTACTTGTATTGCCACTGCGCCTGTGATATCCGCCACCCGGCGTTATTGAGTGGTACTCGATACGGTTCAGCAATTATCGCAACGTCACACTTAGTTTCTGTTGTCGTTTACCACACCAGTTGCTGTGCGGTGTTGCAGTGATCTACATTGCCTCCGTTACTGTTGGGCTGCGATCACCTTTTAGTACGCACGGCAATTGAAGCTGCTCATCGAATGTGTGTTTTTTCCTCCGGTGAGCAGAGCAAGCACCTTGGTCAATTCTTGCAGTCTTTTCTCAAGTGACCTCTTTCTCCACATTTCCTGTACAGTTCGGTTCTGTCCGGACCTTTACAGCACGCCACCGGGTGTATGAAATTCATGCACGTGAATCATCGCATCGGTGGCCTATTTGCTCATGCGACCAGTCTCAGTGGACATATCGACCAGCCAATTCTCACATTTCCTCTCTCCACCAGTTTGTTCGCCGTGTCAACTGATATCCGAATCGTCGCTGACAGTGTGCCATCGAACGACTTTCTCAGACGGATTTCCATGGCCTTCCGTCAAAGCTGCATTGCTTACGCAGTTCCTCACTCACTTCGTCCACGGTTGTTATCTCACCCTCACTGCTTCTTGAGTAAGTGCTCTTATGTCCACTTCTTTCACCAAAGAGTTGGCTACTAGCTCCTAATAGGGCGAGCTCTTGATCGCTGGGTCACTCTTCAGCTCAAACATAATTTCCCCTTTCTGGGTGCACCGCGTTCATGCGCCATTAAACTGCGTGCAAAATTTACGTATATCACCTCCACATTTGTACTATTATCCTATTATATGCGATCGCGTATTTACTGGGTAAGCTTGTCCGCCGCTGCTAACTCCGTAACCTTTTCAAGTGCCTTTTTGGCAAGCTCTGCTCTTATCCTCAGTGCTTTCTACTCGATAAAGCAGTGTTGACATAGGATTTGATGCTCGACAGCGTACTCTTGATCGCGGTATGTACATTGTGCCGGTCCTTGATGAACTGGTTGAGTTCATCGAGCTTATTCTTCATCTCCGTCAAGCTCTAGTTCAAAGGTTTTTGTCCTCCTTGATCAGCGTTGTTGCTCGATTTCGGTATGTACACTGGACTCTGAATTCCTAATCCTCCTTGTTGTCCTTGTGTTTCACATTGCTTCGAGCTACTTCTATACGTCGGTAGATTCTCCGTGGTATGCACCGGCGATCGTAGCACCTTACTGCTTTTCTGAAACGCGCTCGCGTCTTCGACTTCTGCTGTGTTGAACTCCATTGTATCGGCATTGTTTTGCAAATTCAGCCGCTATCCTCGCCCGTCGTAAGTAGTCGCCTTCGTGATCCAAAGGTGATGCTTGCAAGCAGTGACGCCATGCTAGGGTTGACCCGGCTTCTTATGGGGTGCCAAGTTCGAGCCAGATCGGCACAAGTCAGGAAAGGTTTAACTGAGTCTACTTCCACCAGATAAAGTGGCGGGTTTAGAACGTACTTGGAGGCCTACCAATGTTTTGACGGTACAGGGCAACCAAACTACATATTAACCCTCTCGTATTTTCAGTGAGGTGTCATCCATCCCTGCACGACCGTCAGCACTGCAGCGCGGTTCATATGCGTAGACCGTAGTCGTGTCCAATGGACACTGTCCATGTTCTTATGCTGCCAGTCTTCCATAATCAGGATCCCGCAGGCCTGGATCGTAATGCTCCGGGTGGTGCTCCTGGTGATGAGCTAAAGTACTTTGAAAGCGGTTCGGGTCACTTGTACGGAGACGTGCTTGCAGACCTCTGGGTTTTTGTTCGAGTTCAACAGAGTCCTGCATTGAACCCTCGCCACGTCCTAGGCAACCTCACCTTGGACTGACTCGAAATCGGTAAACCGGATCCAGGGCCCGGTCCAGCTCAAAATCGTGTTCTTGAAGATAAGTACGAGTGGCATCGAATACGACATGCTCCCCGGTTTCCTCCACATCAGCACAATTGGGACACACAGGAGATTCTGAGCGAGTTTGACATATTTCGTACAAGACGATGGGTCAATCTACCTTTAGTGGAGTTATCCCATTCCTGCTTTCAACCTTTCAGTATTGTCTCTTTACACGCATTGCGTACTCCTCTGGTACCTCTTTGATTAAATAATAGAAACAAGAATTCTTTTAAATTCTTTCAGAAATTCTTCGAAAATGGTTTGAGAAATTCTCGAAAGATTCGTCAAGGTTGCCTCCAAAACAATTTGGAGAATTACTACAAGAATTCCCCAGAGATTCTTCCAAAATTTAACCCGAGATTCCCCCAGAGATTTATTCAGCAATTGCTCTGGGATTCAACCAGGAACTCTTACTGTAGTTTTCAGTGATTTTTTAAAAACTCTTCAGGTTTTTATCCAGTTCCTCAGAGATTCTCCTAGAAATTTCACAGAAATTCCTAAAAATATTAACAAAAAGAAATTTTCTAGAGATATCCGCTGGAAATCTCTCCAGAAATTCCTCAAAAAATCCTCCAGAGATTTCTACAGAAATTCTCCAGTTAAAAAAATCTCCAGATATCCTTTCAAGAATATCTTAGGGAATCCTCAACAAGTTCTACAGAAATACTTTCGGCAATTGCATGGGATTCTTCTAGGAACTCTCCAATAATTCCTCCAGGAATTAAGGTAAATACTTAGAAGATTCATAAAGGAATATCACAGGTATTCCTTTAAGAATTCGCCTGGGATGTTTCCATAAATTTCCCAGGTCTTCCTCCAAAAATTAGATCAGTAATTCGTTCAGGAATTTCGCAGGGATTTATTCAAGAGCCCCCAGAAATTCCTTTATGAATTTACCAAGCATTATTCCAGAATATCTCCAGATACTCCTCTAAAATTTCGCAAGGGCTCCAATCCCTAGGGATTCCTCCAAAAATTCCCTAAGAATCCTTAGAGGAATGAATTTTCGAAGGTGCCTCCAAGAATTCCACAGATTCACAGATTCTTCCAAATTATTACAGATTATACAGATTCAGATATAACAGATTATACAGATTGACAGATTCTTCCAAATTACTCCACAAATTTGTCCGGGATTCCTCCAGAAATTCCTCCAAGAATTCCTCCGGGATTTCTCCAGAAATTCTTCCAGGATTCCTCCAGGAATTCCTCCGGTATTCATCCAAGAATTTTTCGGGAACCCTCGAAGAATATCTCTTGGATTCCTACAGGTATTCCTGAGGATTTCCTCAAGGATATTTTTTCGAAATTACAGCAGGAATCCTCCGGGACTCTTCCTGGATTCTTCCAGAAATTCCTCCCGGATTTCCAATTCTTCCAGAAATTCCTCCGGGATTTTTTCGGGATTCTCCCGGGATGTCTCCAGGATATTCTCTGGGATTCCTCCACAAATTCGATATTGCTCCAGAAAGTCCTCCAGGATTTTTCCAGCAATTCCTCCGGTTTTCCGCGATTTCTCAATTAATTTCACCGGAATTCCTTTATGAACTCAACCAGGTTTTCCTCCAGGAATTCCTGTGGAATTTCTTAAAGAATTCCTTCAAGCGCTCCTCCAGGAATTTTGACTAGCATTTCAGCAGGAATCCTCCGGGATTCTTCGAGGATTTCCTCCAGGATTCTTCCAGGGATTCTTCCGAGATCATTCCAGGATTTTTGTTCGTAATTCCACAAGGAATTCCTCCAGGATTTTTCCAGAAATTCCTCCGGGATTTATCCAGGAGTTATATCCGGGCTTCACCTGGAATTCCCCCGGAATTTCTCCAGGAATTTCTCCGTGATGCTTCCTCCGAGATTTCTGCCCAGAATTCCTCCAGGAATTCCTCCAGGATTTCTCCAGGAATTCCTCTTCTGGGATCCCTCTAGAAATTTCTTCGAAATTTGTACGGGATTCCTCCGGGGTTCTCTATAAAATCCTCTGAGGTTCCTCCAGGAATTTTGTCAAGAATTCCACAAATATTCCTTTATGAATTCAACCGGATTTTACTCCAGGAATTCCTCTAAGTTTTCTTCTAAAATTACGAAAGATTACGCAGAAGTTTTTTCAGGAATACCTCAAGGAGTTTCACATTAGATTTTACCATGGGTTTTTCAGCAATTTGTTCAGGGATTCCCCCAGGAATTTCACCAAAAACCGTTTTAGAACATTGTCCAGGACATACACCAAGAAAATTTTCAAGATTTTTCAGGAATACCTCCAGGAATTCCGCCAGGATTTCTATCAGGAATTTCGCCAGAAATTCATCCAAGAATTACACAACGAATATTTCGATACTTTATATTTTTCACAACGAATATTAAGATTATTTATTTTCACCGGAAATCCCAATACGAATAACTTATGAAATACCTCCAGGAATTCCACAATGAATTTCCTCCAGGAATTTCTCCGATAATTCCACTAGGATTTTTTCCAGAAATTCCTCCAGAAATTTCTTCAGGATTTTCATCAGAAATCCCACCAGGTATCTCACCAGGAATCCTAACAGAAATACCTCCAGAAATTTCTCCAGGAATTACACCATGATTCCACCAATTTTCTCAGGGATTTCTGCAGGAAAATCATAGTGAATTCCTTAACACACTTCACAATGAAATACCTTACAGAACTTTGTCCTTACAGAGCACCAAGGAAACATTCAAGATTTTTTAGGATTACCTCCAGGAATTTCTTTAGAAATTCAACCAAGAACTCCTCCAGATTTAACCAGGGATGCTCTCAGGAATTCGACCAGGAATACTTCCAGGATTTCCGCCAGGAATTTTTCCAGACACTCTATCAGGAATACCTCCTCATCTAGAATTTATCCAGAGATTCCATATAAAAAACTTAGAAGTATTTACAAATTCATACAGGAATTCCACCCAGAACTGTTCTAGATATTACACCATGAAGTCTTCCAGGAATTCCTCCGGAAAGAAATCCCATCCCAATTTCTTAATCAATCTCTTGAACATTTCTCGAAGGAGTACATAGAGGAAATCCTTTAAATAATAGTAGAAATCCCGTTGATATTCCAGAAGTAATTTCTGAAAAAAATCTTAGCAAGAATTCATGGTTGCGTCCCTGTAGCAATATTTGGAAAAATCTCTTGAGGGATCACTGGAAACACTCAGCAAATATTCGTAGAAGATTTCATGGAAAAATTCTAGGGGCATTTCCAGGAGGAATCTCTCAAAAAATCCTGGTGGATTCCTTGGGAAATTACTGTTAGAACCTGTGGAGGTATTCTTGCAGGAATGTCTATAGGAACTTCTGGCTAAATCTCTGGGAAGAATCCCTGTAAGAACTTGTGGATTTTTTGAAGACATCTCTGCAAACAATTTATGATGGAATCTTTGGAAGAATTCCTAGAAGTAAGCATAAATACATTCATGAAGTAACTTTTGAAAGAATTATTTCAATAATCACTTGATGAATTTCTGGCAGAATCCGCAAAAGAATTGGTGTAGAAATCCTTGGAGGAATAATTATGAAAATCATCAGGTTTTGTTTTGTAGAATCTCAAGAGGGAGTTCGTGGATTTTTTTTTCTGAAGAAATCACTAGAGAAACTTATGGAAGAATCCTTATAGGAATTTTTAAAGAGAGACTACTTAAGGAATATCTGCAGGAATTTCTGAACAAATCCTTTTAACTATTTTCTGGAGAAATTCTTGGTGAAATTCTTGAAGGAAACATTAGAAGTTTTTCGAAGAAGTCCCTTGAGAAAATTGTTGATCAATCCCCGGAGGAATTTATGGCGGAATCTCTGAAAATATTCCTAGAGAAATCACAGGGAAAGTTCCTAGAGAAATATCTGAGAGAATCTCTTGAGAAATTATTGGTAGAATCTATGAAACAATTCATGGAGGTATTCGTTGAGTAATTTCTGAACCAATTCTTAGGTTGATCGTTCGAAGAATCTGTTGGGACATTACGAGAAGGAAATCTTAGAGGAATTCCTTTTTAAATTGGGTTATTTTTTAGAGTGATTTCTTTAAGAATCCTTACAAAAATCAATGAAGGAATACCTGTAGTATTTCTAGAAAAAATGTTGAAGGAATGACTGGCAGAGCTCCTGGAGAGATCTCTGAAGAAATGCGTGGAGGAATTCCTGAAAGTATCCCAAGAAGAATTAATGTGTCTTTAAAAATCTTTGGAAAAGGCCCTGCCCGAATTCCTGGGAGGAGTTTATTGCGAAGAATTTCTGGAGTAATCTCTGAAGAAGCTTCTAGAGAAATTCCTGGTGTAAGTCTAGAAGAAATTCTCGGTATATTTTTGAACTCCTGAAGTCAATACCTTGAGGAATTGCAGAAAGAATTTCTGAATAAATTCTTGTAGGAATCTTTGTATAAATTCTTAAAGGAAGCCTTGAAAGTAGCCCAAAAACAACATGAGGTTTTTTTTTATTGACTTTTGGATGGATTTCTGGAGGATTCAGTGCAGGAAATACTTATTTCTAAAGGAATCTTTGAGGAAATGTCCAAAACAATTCCTGAAAAAAATATCTTAAGGAATACCTGGATGAATTCCTAAAAATATCCCTGGAGGAACTTTCGGAGTAGTTCTTTGAAGGGATTTCCGTATGGAGCTGTGAATAAATTTCTGGAAGTATCTTTTGTGAAATCCTTGGTATAATCCATGGACAAATTCCTGATGGGGCCTGAGAAACTTAAACAATTATTGCAGGGATTTCCATAAAAAGTCAAAATTAGTAAAACTAGACAAAACCATGGAAACTTCTTTAAATAATAATCGAAGATATTTCGTGATCAGAATAATTCCCGACAGAAACACTATAATTTTAGAGTTTTCATCAGTAGACTTGCGAATTATAGCTGTTATTTCTTATCAATCTGTATTCCTTCCGACTCATGTGTTTTGAAAGTTTCACTGCTGTTCTACGTGGGCTATCGCTTCCCAGTTTGCGCTGTTGAACGCATTCTTCACATCTGTTCCTTTTATGCTCGATTGTCTCCTCAGACTGAAACTGTCGGCTTCAGCGTTGCCAACCTTCCAGATTTGTCTGGAATATTTCAGATTTTTGAGGCCTCATATTACAAATATCTGGAAGATCCAGATAAAATTTGAAATGAATTTGTAAGGTTTTGTAAATAATTTGTAAGGTTCTCCATATAAGACAGAAGCGATCCAGACTTTTCCAGAGAAATTTTCAAAATCTTCCAGATTTTTGTAAAATTGACTTGACATCCCTGGTCGACTATGCCATTTAGCAGAGTTATTGTTGGATCAAGCTTTTCAGCAAATAAGTTATAGCACTCAAAACACAAAGCGTTTCAAAAACGTCATTCAGATAAATTGGCCGAGAAAAGTGAGGTATCATATCTGCCAAAACCGCAAGTCACAAATCATCCTCCAAATCGAGAAACTATTTACGTTGCAGCCCTTTAAAAGTCAACTGATTATCATAAGCGTTGTCCAATTTGCACAATAATTGCTTTCTAAGTGGAAGGATTTCCGCTCTGACAGGAAAATTATTGCAAGTAGCAGTGCACTCCCGCGGCCAACACCCTTGGCCCGATAGCTCATCAAGGGATTACCAACGTGAAGGCCACAAAAAAATAGTGCCCAACCGGCACCCAAAAGCTTCTGATAAAAGGAAATTTCGCTGACCGCTTCCCATTCGACCTGCCGCCGTCGAATACAAAGAGACCTGAAGCTTTTTTCAGCTTGCTCAGTAGGGTGTGGCATATTTTTCAAAAGTTCTCAAAACAAAAATTTATGTGCTCTTCAGTGTTCAAACTACGTAGAAAAAGAAACCCCAAATATAAAGCTGGAAATATTAACATTAAGAAGTGACGCAAGCAACTGGAAGGTGAATTTTCAAGTTACATTCAAACCTCAATGAGTCGATATTGGAGGGGCCATCGACTCATGGAAATATCGAGTCCTAGAACATCGTGCTGGTCAGCAAAAGATGGATCGTAAACACACACACAAAGAGGGAAAATTGGGTGAAAACTTTTTTTGTCACTTAAACACTTTTAATTTTAGAAAAGTTTGATATGTCAAAAATATTTCATATAATATGTTTTGATAGATCGATACCGAAAGGTTCAAAATTATTACAAAAATAAAAAGAATGTAAATTTCACATCTAATAACTTGAAAACTCACCTTCAAATTACTTACACCGCCTCTTAATCTGAATATTTTTGGCTCAAGCTTTGAGGTTTCTCTTTTTAAATGGTTTGAATTTAGAAGAGCACACGAACTTTTGGTTTTAAGAACTTACTTAAAATAAACCGCACCCTACTGCTCAGTCTGAATCGGAACGATGACAAAAAGAAGCGACAACATGAATCAAACTACTACCGCAATAATCCTACCTCCCCTTATTGAACAATCAACCAAAAAGAGAGGTAGTGCGCTGATGGCGAAGGAAAGGTGGCCACAGTCCGAATTCTGTACGGAGGATAAGTTGGAAGATTTATGGCATTCAACAGCTTTGTGTTGTTATCGGAAGAACCGTTTCGTTCCCATTCGTCCGTTCGCTTTTTCCATACATTGGCGATTGTTTTCCCGAACCTTCGGTGAGGCCAGGTGCGCCGAATGGCCCAGTTATGACCCCCTTTTGGATCGCCTCGGATGTTTATCCGCATGGAATATTCTGGGGAATTGTTCGAGCTAAAACAGCTGCGTTCGGGTTCACATATCTGGCGGGGTTAACCCCAGAGAACCATGATTTACACATTGCCTTACGATCATCGCCTATGGTGATTTCACTGTACATATGTAGTTGTTTTTCCGTAGTTGTAGGTTTACTGGGTCACTGGGTGCTTTGCGAATCAATGAGAAAAAGGATGGTAAGATTCATTAGCAAAAAGTTACCTACTCTATCAAATCAAAGTTAATGTTAAACAACATTAACTTTAACTTGAAAGATAATTGAGTAGGATGATGTGCTTGTATCCATCGCATTAGGCTTTGATCAGTGAAAACCTGCAATTTTCCCAGCATTGCAGTTAATTATGCTGATACGAACGGATGCCAAACAATTCTTTCACAAAACAGCTTTCGCATTGTACAATTAGATTTTGATAAATCTTGATCATCTTTTTGGAAATAATGCAATTAAATTGCATCTTGCCGTATTCTCAATTCGTCGTACCGATTTCATTTCTATCGCAATCAGTTTTGAGATTCGTCTCACAACTTACGGCTCACTGTGATATGATGAGTGATCAAAATACAACACATCAACGGTATTATAACATGTTTTACTGGAATATTTAAATCTCCCTCCGTTCCTTCAGCATCACGAAATATATTATTTCATTTAAAATTCAAAATTCAGCTCAAACATTTGAACACAATTGGGGCCATCCGTAGCCGAGTGGTTAGAGCCCACGGCCACAAAGCAAAGCCATGCTGAAGGTGTCTGGGTTCAATTCCCGGTCGGTCCAGAATCTTTTTGTGATGGAAATTTCCTAGGCTTCCCTGGGCATAGAGTATCATCGTACCTGACAAACGATATATGAATGCGAAAATGGCAACTTAGGGAAAGACAGTCCTCAGACAGGCATTGCAGAATTCGCTCTCTTTTGAGTATGAAGCACGATCAAAGCAAGCAAAGAAAAACATCCGATCTGCTGTGGTCCACGATCGTCATTGTATCGCAAGGTGTCACAAGTCTGATAAATGGAAGCAGCGAGCGAGAGCCCCAAAGAGAGAGCGATGATAAAATCCATTTTTCTCGCTTGTTTACCGTTGGGGATAGGTGTTTTTCTTTACTGGCACTATATACAATCCACGAAGTTCCAATAGCAATAGTGTCCCCCAGGCTTGGAGCATGTTTAGAGGGGTTTTATCATGCACTACTATCCCCCCAATCTGATCAAAGTTGTAGCAGTATACGATAAACAGTCTCTCATAATGTGCAGCATGTTATGATAGTTACAGAGAGCGAAACATGAGAGATTCTCTCAATTTTCTCAGGATTCAATCCCTGTCCTCAGATAATAACTGTGGACAGTGTTGTGAAAAACTCAATTTCTCAAAACTAACGCTTGAGATTTTTCATGCGTGAGATGTCAATCATGCAACTCAGCAGTCAAAAGATCATGGATGAGTTGACTCACCCTTTTCACGCATTGTCTCGTATTTCCACAGTTTATGCACATACGACAATATTTTCTTGTTAGTCTGGTAAAATTAAGGTAATCCTTTCTAACGTAAACAACAACATTCGGGTTTCACGAGTTTTTGAGTTGATTGAGTGATTTTGACTGTGGAAGTGCTCTTAGAGCACTATTCTGAATTGCCGGCTCTGTCCCAGTGGGGACGTTAATGCCAAGAAGAAGAAGATTTAAACACAATTTGTTTTGACCGAACAATCGTGACATTTGCTCACAGAAGTAATCAATTCTGGTGTAGGAGAATGGTCGCTGATACGCCACTAATCGGGCTGGCGGAAGACTTCCCATGGCTGGAGGCTGCGGATTTTCTTGGCGGATTTTGCAGCGCTGACAATTTCTACGGACGCGGTCGAACTCTGAGCGAAGACGAGGAATGTTGTACTTCAATTTCATCGCTGTTTGATGATTTTGATGACGATACGTCGCATGATAGTCTGCGATCACCAAGTCGGTCACACAGTTTTGCCTCGGGAGTATGATTGGGTTATTAGTAGCTTCATCCAACTATTTACAGGCATTAATGGGTCCTTGCATTCGCAAAACACCGTACCTATCGATGGTCGGACTGAGTTTGTACAACGAGCTGAATTTCGGTAACATACGTTGCCATGCATCTATCTCCGAATTGCTATTGTGGATCAACTGGATTTCATCCGGATAGGCTTGCTGTTGAACCAACCGATAGATAGTAATCTCCGCCAGCTTTAGCCCCCTCTTGCGTTAGGGGGCCCCGAACTACTGTCTCCTTACTGACACGCTTCCGAAGATTAGCGATAAATCGATGAACATATCCTACCGATCTCAGCAGACGCCTCCATTTCCCAAACCACTCGAAACTCACCAATGATTCTACAACTGTATGATGTAGAATGCTGGAGCGGATTCCTTCCATAGTTTCACCTTGATCTTTTTTGTTGCCAGGCCATTCGTTTTGGGACTGCCATAGAAAGTCTGGTCCACGGAACCAGCGACAGTTCGGCTGAAAGTCTGGGAACCTTTTCCACTTCGTTCATTCATCCGCAACGTTCTTCTTGGTCGGAAGCCATCTCCACTCATTCACTTGTTTCGTATCCAGCAATTCGCTGACCCTGAATGCGACAAATTGGCTGTAGCGTCGTTGTTCAGACCGCAGCCAGCATACTACGTCACGGGAGTCGGTCCAGAAAACGCGGCGTGCAATCTTCATTCGGTGTGCCTTAACGATGCAATCGGCGAGCCGAGCTCCTAATACGGCGGCCTGAAGTTCAAGTCGAGAGATTGGAAGGAACTTGAGAGGGGCTACCAACGTTTTTGATCCGATAAGAGTGCATTCCACGTCCTCTCTGTAGGAAGCATGATTAGATGTAAATATATAACTAATACCCATGTAAATAAATTGACATAGCCGTGGTAGATGGCGCGTCATATGGTGGATGATTAGACTAAGACTCTCGGTTCGAATCCCGACCGCGACGGTCAAGTCTTTTGTAGAATCCTTCTCTCTGCTCAATCAAAATGTACACTCTAATAAATTTTCTCTTTTAATTTATCAAAAATTGATTTTATATATATTTATTTTTTTTTTTATTTATAGTTACATCATGGAATCGAATCATCATCGCTTTTTTTTACATTATTTGCTAAATTTATTTACATGGGTATTAGTTATATATTTACATCTCATCATGCTTCCTACACTCTCCTTCTTCGAATCTGAAATAGGCTACAGCTGCCATCCCATTCTCACTACCATCGCAGAAAATATGCAATTCCAAGTCATTCGTCGGTTGGGCGGACATTTTGATTCGGTAACAACGAGGAATACTGACTTGGTGGACATTAGGCAGTGCTTCAATCCATGTTATCCACGTTTCAGACAGCTTTCCATCGATCTCGTGGTCCTAGCCGCATCCTGAACGCCAAATTTCCTGAAAAAGGATCTTTAAATAGATGAGGACATTAGCGATGAGTCCCATTGGATCATATATTGCCATTAATGTCCTTAGAACTTCTCGTTTTGTGGGCATCTTGACTGCAGACAGCAGCTCTACGTCATGCTTCAGTGACAGTTTAAACGTGAATGTGTCAGTTGTTGTATCCCACCACATACCAAGGACCTTTTCCGTTGACATCTCCGCGCAGAAACTCATATTCTTCTCCGTAGCAGTGTTCTCATGCAGACTTTCGACGACAGCGTTGGAATTTGACAACCAGTAGCGAATTTCGAAACCTCCTTAAGAATGAATGGATCGAACCTCACTGGCTAGCTTCATAGCTTCTTCCTCGGTTTCAACACTTGCCAGCATGTCATCGACGTAGTGCTCGTACTTGATGCACTCGACCGCTCTTGGATACTGCTCTTCGATTTTTTCAGCGTTCCGATTCTTCACATAATGTGCACAGCTGGGAGGCAAGCCGCTCCGAACGTCATGACTGCAACCGCGTACACTTCGGGGTCGTTGTCTGGGTTGCCGTCGTTCCAAGGAATCATCTGACTTTCCTGGTCCTGCTTCTTCATCTGGACTTGGAAGAACATTTCCCGAATATCACCTACAATGGCGACACGGAACTCTCTGAACTTTTACAGAACTGCGAGCAAGGATACCAGCTGAGCTGGTCCCGTCAGGAGAAAAGAGTTTAACGAGACGCCGTTCACTTTCGCCGCTGCATCGAAAACAATTCTTAGTTTCCCGGGCTTATTAGGGTTAGTGACCACGAAAATCGGCAGATACCAATCATTCGAATGCTTCTCTGCTTTCTTTGCTGTTGAAAGTCGACGGATATAGCCCTTTTCCTCGTAATCGGACATCTTTGTTCGCATCGCTACAGCTAGCTCTGGTTCGCGTTTCATCCGCTTCTGCAGATATGCTAGACGTTTCAAAGCCATCCCTTTGCTATCAGGCAAATTGATTTGATCATAGCATCACTGTAGCTTAATCTCATAACGGTCTCCTATCAGACGCGTTTCAGTGGACAGAATCTTCATCGCCCACTCCTCGTTCTTCGATGGTAGTGATTTGTATGCAGCTGATATTCCCAGTTAATCGATTGAGAAATATTCCTTCAAAGCTGCATTCAAATCCCTTTCTTCCTCTTTGACGCATGGGCAGATATGGAAGTTGTGATATTTGCCAGAGTTTGTCACACCTGATTCTACTGCACAAGGTCCATATACTATCCGAGACGGGTTTTAGATACCACTGGTTCGTTTTCACCTCCTTCAACACTTCTTAAGGCGTGTCCCAGACGACAGTTGTTCATTTCTATCAGTGATCGCGGAGAAACACTTTCGGAAGACTCTATTGGCAATCCCTCCAGGTAGCTGTATTTGGTTGCCATCAGCGAGACTGATAACGATTGCTTCGGAAGTGCAAGTTCGCGGACTGTATGCACCACCGGTAGCTCGAAAACTTCACTGCCTTCAGTCGTAACGGAAATCTTCAGTGCTAGCGCAATCGATTCATTTTCCTCCCGTCGTTGACCACCTGTCCAGTCAAGGCACAGTGGATAGGAATCTCCTTTGAGGTCCAGTTCTCTCAGCAGACTGTGCTCCATCAACGTTGCCGACGATCCATCATCGAGAAAGGCGAAAGTTGTAACTCGCTTCTCTTTTCCGTCACTGGCACGTTGCAAAACAGAACTTTCGTTATCGTCTTTGAATGCGTGTTGCTGCTGGTTTGTTGTATCGCTTATCGTTGTGCAACAGGCTATTGTGCATGAACGTACAGCCACGCCTCCCATATGGTGTTTTAACCTGATAGGCTCCGAAATGCTTCCGCAGACATTTCCTGCACAATTTCTGCTCCTTGGCAACCGTCCAGCGAGATCCGACATCCATTTCGAAGAATATCGGGCATTTTTCAAGACTGCTGCATTCATTCTTGCATACGAAACAATCCTTTGGTGTAACAGGCTAACATTCTTTCGGAATATTTCCGACGCTTGTATTGCTTTCTGAATAGACGTTGATGTAGTTGTCAACTTTTCTGCCCACGTCACTCTGCTTTCGGAGCGCTGATGTAAGGTATCGTGACAATACTCGCTGCCTCAACTAACTTTCCTAGCCAATTTCCGAACTCCGATAGCGTAACTCTGTTCAGTTCAATTTTCTTGAAGGTGGCAGTCTCTCCATCAGCTCCATCAGGCCTGAAGCAGTGATGGTAGCGCAAACGTTCTGGACTTCTATTCCGAAATCAATCAGCGTTTGCAACTTCTCCGCCTTCGGCGATGGCACATCGCGAATTTTGTTCACCAGTGAATGAACAATAATTTCTGGCCTCCCAAAGAGGGTTTTCAACGTCGCCAATACTAAGTTTGCAGGATGCATCAGACGTCAACGGACTGCTTCCAGAGCCTTTCTCCTCAGGCAATGTTGAAGACGTGCTTTCCTCGTTGCTGTACCCGAGGATTCTAGTAGAACTCTCGTAGCTTACTAGAAAATAGGTAGAAGGCCATTCTTTCGGATTCCCGGAAGAGGTGGGAAGTTCCTTGTTGACCGCTTGACGCGCTGAAACCTGGCTTTGGCTTAGCGAAGAATGGCCAAAGAGGTTGCCAACACTCGACTGAAACACTGTCGCCTGAGGATTCAGTCCGGCACCACCACCAGTTGTTTTCGTTCCTCCAGATGCCTTCCCTCCAAAGCTTGTTTCTCTTCAAACATGCTCGCCTTGACTCACGTCGTGTACATTAATTTACGGCAGTGGATTACCAGTCGAACACGCTGTCGGCCCCCCTCCAAATGTTAATTACGACAATTGATTGCCCATATCCGTCGCTGATCTAGCGCTGGTCATCGGTATTCCACTTCCAAGCGTAACTAGCAGGTTCTGAGTATCAGTTGAATTCGCCGTCGATCCACCACTGAACACCATTTGTGCCTGCTGATTGCCAGTCGAATTCATCGTAGGTCTGCCCTCACTCGAGCTGATCATCCGATGTTGCCTTTCCAACTGCTCTAATACGCAACGCTCCGTATCTTTCAGATCCTGATCATATTTCATCCGTTGATCTCGAAGCTCTTTTAGACGCTGGTCTTATTTCTCCTTTATCATTCGTTCGAACTTTTTCTGCATCGCCGCTAGCTGCTTCCGTAAATATTCTTCCAGGCTCAGATCCGCTGACTTGATGTTTCCCGACTTCGGCACCGTTTCTTTGTTTGTATTAGGCGTAGATGTACCAGTTGGAAGTTGTTTTGCGGCCTTAAGACACTTCTTGCAGCTCCACTCCACATTATGTACAGTCGAATCCACACTAACACAATCAAAATGAAACCACTGGCCGCACGAATCACACTACCATACGGCTGTTGTCCGGCTTCCGACATATCTCGCAACTCACACCCGGCAGTGGATTTTCATTTGCTGGAGAAGTTGACCGTCACCTTTGCTTGACATACCGACTTAAGCCCCCGATCGTAAACGAATTTTATAAAATGTTTCAACAGCAATAAGACAGACAGAGAGTAGTGTTCCGGTTTTGTAACTCAATTCATTTACGGAAAGAGTTATAAAATCCCTTCGGGGAGAGAAACATAATTTGATAGGGTTAGATTAAGGCACAAGTAAAAATTATGGAAAAGTCAAAACTAAAAAAGCAGTTTTCTCTTTTTAAATAGACAAATCGAAGGCAATAAAAACACACAGCTTTTTTATTTGCTAAATAAGAAGGCTGTGTGTTTTTATTTTCATCAATTTGTTGTTTTAAAAGGAGAAAAGTGCTTTTTCAGTTCTGACTGTTGTGCCATTTTTTCTTGAGCCTTAACCTAATGAGATGGGGTTTATAATACAGTTTTGTTCTGATTTTTTTTTTGGATATGTAAAATCAAGGTTTCGTTGTAATATTAGGTGCATGCTGACTACTCACGTTTAGTTTCCTTCTGTTGTGAATCTGTCCGTACTAATCGTAACCATCCAAATTATCTCCGTGCTAATTACCGCAAATGCATGTGATTCTAGGCTAGGTTACTGAATATGTCGACTCACATATAATTCTGCACTCAATATTTTTATGCTAAATCTAGTGAGAGATAAACAATTTTGTATTTAGAACAACGAATTCAATACATTCATTGCAAATTCACCTGTGCAAACGCAATTTAACTTTCTACTGACTCAGTGTTGTACGCTATACTGTATTCTTACTTATGAACCAAACGTCACCCGCTGACCGATAAGTAGCTGACAGCTCATATGCCAGAGTCGGAACTAGTTGTTGTCCGAATGCAAGGTTTGTGTAGATGCAAGGTGCGTCGCATCTCGTAGGGTTGCGACAATTTCTTTACTCAATCTTTGTCAAACAAGTCTTATTCTAGTCTATTTGATATCAATCTATGAAATATCATACATACTTGTGATCTCATTGACGTACCACGATTACGTAAATGGAAACTTCAGTGTAAAGCGTATTATTCCGCAGATTCTGTAGAACTAGAAAATGAAGAAAATGAACAAATCCAGCAAAACAGCATGACCGCCATGCAATCCCATATCACCTCTCTAAACTGGAAGTCAAAATGTCACCTGTGAAACGAATGAGTTTTGTTTTCTTCAACAACATTGCCAGTGCTGTTGATTCTCAAGAGCACCCATTTCTCAGACAAGAGTGACCGTATACCTAGGTAGCTGCTGACCAAATCATCCGGACCCCAATTTCATCCCAAGAACCGCACGGAGAACCGTTGGCCTGCAAAACCACCAGCAGTAGTGGATCAGCAACACCGAACAAGCGAAAGCAGAAACATTCACACGTGCGATAAACCACTTGTAATCCGCTTGGTTGATAGGGTTTGACTCGGATGCTGTTTTTGGAGCACACATATAGTAGCAAACCTTCTACCATAGGCAAACAGACGCAAAAATTTGAAATTTGTTTTTCATATCATCATGATCTTTTGAACAAGTTGCACGAACTACTGTTTCGTGCAACAAGCCTTGCAGATGGCGATAGTGTGAAACGTAAAACATGAAGAAAAACGATGCGTGCGCCTCTGATTGTGGGGTTTGGACCATAGCGAATTTGAAATGACCGTTGAATGAATAATATCGATGGAAATTATATCAGTATTACATATGTTTGTCTCTGCTTCTACCTTGACGGCGATGCTCTAGCTGGCCGAAGGTTGCCTTTGGATTTTTCCCATTTTGCTACTGGGGATTAAATTAAGACGAATGATTCCATGAATTACGAATGGCACACACCGACCACACACCGGGGAGGGACATGATGCCAACTACATTGTGAGGTTCATATGTATGGTACGTACGGGATACGTAGAGCTATGCGACAGTGGCTTTTAGCTGAACAAATATGCTATCAGGGAGCTTTTCAACCTGGATGGACAAATAGGATGAGTAAATTAGAAACGTTGGGTTGCAACTGTGATCTCCTTACAGTTAACAAAATAATGATAAGCGACATCAGCTGCAGAAGTCATTTCAAAGAACTGGACATGTTATTTGAAGTGGTTTCAATGTTGCCAGTACTGTGTAAGCGAGCTCCCCTAATATATTGAAATGCTTATCATATCTGCAAATCTAGTACTGGTTATGAAAATGCGCTATGGGTTGGAATAATGAATTAAATTACGCTGTTTTCATGAAACAGATAATAGCCCAAAAAACCAGAACTCACATAAGAATTGTTCGTAAATATGGTGATCAATTATTCATGTTGCATCACACACGCACACATGGTGAGAAAAATCTTTTGATGGTTGAATTTGGTCGTATAAAAAACTACTTCATTCGCTAAAGTTCATTCGCACATTTCGTTCCAAACCGTATACTCTTACAAACTAAATCGAATCAATCCATAGCAGCTGACCAATCTACTTTAATATCATAATGAAGTCGCAAAACGTTTCAGATTAGTTCGCAGTAAAAATATACATTGCATGCTATTTTCATCATATTTAATATACACGAATATCGTCTCTACTTTGGCACGTATGAAACAATCGTACATATTAGTAGTGCATAACATTGTTTGATTTTGTTGTACAGATTTGATTGTCTAGGATGTTCATTTCTACAGTGCTTGATGTTTCCACTCTGCAGGTTACGCTTATACGGAATTATGATCCTACCTTAACTGGATACCTTGATGGCTACACCGTAGCGCCACGCCATTAGCGGGCATATTATAGAGCACCATTTTCGTCAACCTCGGCAATACTTCGCCAGTTTCCCCGAACATTTAGGATCACCAGGTCCTCTTCCAGAGGCCTTTCTTAGCCAACTTGTTAGAGTCCGCGGCTACAAAGCAAAGCTATGCTGAAGGTGTCTGGGTTCGATTCCCGGTCGGTCCAGGACCTTTTCGTAAAGGAAATTTCCTTGACTCCCCTGGGCATAAAGTATCATCGTACCGGTCACACGACATACGAATTCAAAAATGGCAATTTAGGCAAAGAAAGCTCTCAGTTGATAACTGTGGCAGTGCTTTTAGAACACTACGCTGAGTAGCCGGCTTTGTCCCAGTGAGGACGTTAATGCCATGAAAAAGAAGGTCCTTTTCCACTG
Source organism: Aedes aegypti (assembly GCF_002204515.2). Taxonomy (NCBI): domain Eukaryota; kingdom Metazoa; phylum Arthropoda; class Insecta; order Diptera; family Culicidae; genus Aedes; species Aedes aegypti. Next base: position 140,443,783 of record NC_035108.1, on the reverse strand, counting down.
CATAGAGCCAGCGTATTCTTGGCCTAAAAAGACTACCTCAGCATCAACTCCACTAGGCCTACAACTATATCTACCTGCAATCGTATACTTCGTTTAGGTAGAATTGATGAGCATGCCTATCCTCGCTGTCTCCATCTTCAGACCCAGACAACCAAAATGTACGTATAACGAAATCACCTGGAGGCTCTATATGTGCAAAATTTCACTTATAAGATGTTGCGAAACGGCCTTATACGTACAAAAGTGGAGGCGATATGCGTGCATATATTATGTGATGAATAATAACATACAATGCGAGTGTATAAATATTATACCGAACTAACCTGCAATATTATGCGACTTAACTTATGATAACAAATAATGATTTGACAGCTGCTACGGATTGATCCGATTCACTTGGTACGTGTGTACGGGACGAAACAAAATGTATAAATGAACTCAGAAAAGAAGTGTTTTATGCGAGGAAACACATCAATCTGACGAGTTTATCCACGGTGTTTAGCGAGTTTGATGTAATTAGTATGAATAAACGAGTTGTAACGTGAACTTTCATGCGATTTCTGGTTGTCTGGGGAGGTACTAGGGCCTCCTTCACTGACCTGCGATCGATTTCAATAAGGTCGATGTCGTCCGCAAAGCTAAGGAGCATATGCGACCGTGTGATGATTATGCCGTTTCTCTGCACACCATATTTTCAAACAGCACCCTCGAGTGCAATGTTGAACAGCAAATTCGAAAATGCGTCTCCTTTCTTCAATCCGTCTAATGTTACAAACGACGATGATACCTCGTCTGCAATCCGAACTCCTGATATCGAACCAACCAGCGTTGCACGTATTAGCCTTATAAGTTTCGCCCTAAAACCATGTTCAGATATTATCTGCCATAGCTCATTTGCTTTCACTGAATCGTACGCTGCCCTGAAATCAATGAACAGATGGTGGGCCTGTATATTATACTCCCGGAACTTATCTTAGATCATTCGCAAGGTAAACATCTAGTTAGCTGTCGATCGGCCCTTGTGATAATCAGCCTGGTATTTGCCGCCGAAGGATTCCTCGAGCGGTCTAAGTCTACTAAACAGGATGCGTGACAGTATTTTATACGCCTAATTCAGCAGGGTAGTCTCTTTGTAATTGACGCACTCCAGTCTACGTCGTTTCTTGTAGATTGGGCGTATGAGGACATCGCAACAACCGGTAGGAATTTTCTCGTCCTCCCATATCATCAGAAGGACTCGTTGGATCGACTGGTAAAACTGCTCGATAGGATCTCGTCCTTCCCAACAGCGTTACTGTTCTTCAGCTCGCTGTCAGCCTTTTTAGCCTTTTCTATGGTCGGTGGGTTCACAACTTGATCGTCCTCATAAACATTCACCCTGTATGTCGCTACATTTTCATTTTCGCCGTTCAACAACTGCTAAAAGTGCTTCTTGCACCTGGATGGCCACCGCCGTTTTATCGGTCATCAGATTCCCATATCGATCATTGCACATGGCAGGCCCTTGTATGGTACTCTGCCATGTGCCGTTGACCGTTGCATAAAATCTCCTCATATAATTTCGGCTCATGCTATCTTGAGCTTCAGCTACCGCACTTTCTTCGTGCTGCCTTTTCTGTTTTACGGTGGATTCACTTTTTTTCAGCTCTCGCTGCCCTGAACCGCTCTCTGTTCTGACAGGTACCGGCCACAAGCATACGGCTTCTGGCATCATTCTTCACGTATGTTACTCTTTGGCACTCTTCATCTAACCATTCGTCTCACCTTCGTCGTTGATCAGTGTCAATCACATCGTTCTGTGGTTTCTGGAAGTACTCTTTTTTTTCCTTCTAAGCAATGGGGGGATAATCTGCTCAACAGACTCCGGGCCGAGGTCCGGGAGTGTGGGGTTGGGGACCATTTACTACATACAAGCAGTAAACAGGACTACACCCCCGACCCACTAAACCATTTCCATTGCCGCCAAACCCTTCGTCTCTCCGGGACCACCAAGAAGGCATTGCTTCGGAGAGGGGCTATTGCACATCGCATCCTCCAGGTTAGCTGCGTAGCCATGCAGCAACGAACATCGATGACACGCTTAGGGGGGTCCACCAAGGTAGCATGCTGGCGCTTTGCCAGCTTCCCAGGTGGTCCTCACCTCCCGTTGTCCGCTGAAAGCGGGCAGAGTCGACCACTAAGCCCGCGCCCAGCTGCACCGCAGGTATCAAGAACTGATACTGCGGGCTTCGCAATTTGACCTACTGAAGGCTCAGGCCCTATCAGCTAGCACCAGCTGGGATTGCTGACGATGGGGCCTCCACCTGCCCCGAACAACCAGAGGCTCGTATCCACCCAGTAGGCCGGCGTCACGAGAGCAGCGCTACCAGGATGTTCTCCCCGCGGCCACTTAATCGCTGTAAGGGTCGATTTCGACCGTAGGGCACCGGTATGACCTACGTAGCCGACTGCGAACCCTTGGACCACCTGTTGATTAGCGTCTGCACTAGTCACTCCTCGAGTCCACACGCAACCTCCTTTGGAGTTCCGAGACGATGTGGGTGATAGCCGATGAAACGGCATTCCAGCCAAACTCGTCTGCACACATCCTCTGGACCAAATTGTCCGGTGTGGCAAACATGCGGTCACGCATTGTGCGGAAACGCGGGCACACGAACAAAACGTGTTCCGCCGTTTCCTCTAAACCTGCACAAACTGAACATTCGGGAGAACCCGCATGACCGAAACGGTGTAGATACTGTCTAAAGCATCCATGGCCTGAAAGGACCTGTGTTAGGTGGAATGTTAGTTCCCCATGGCGCCTATTGACCCAGATATCTTGCCTCGGAATCAACCTGTGAGTCCACACTCCCTTGGTGGAACTGTCCCACGCACGCTGCCATTTGACCATGGAGGTCAGTCTGGCAGTCCTGCGTACGCCTCTTGTGCCGCGCCTTTCGAAGCACTCTATGTCTTCCATGATAAGGATACCAATAGGCATCATACCGGTGATGACACAGAGTGCATCGTGTGACACGGTACGGTACGCGCTCGCAACCCTCAGGCACAATAGCTGTGGAGGCTCTCTTGCAGGCATAATCAACATGGCTACCGAAGGTAAGCTTGTCGTCGATCATCACCCCCAAGTGTTTGACGGAGCGCTTCGAAGTGATTGTGCAGTCGCCTGCACTGATCACCGCTTGCTGCACCGACTTTCGGTTGTTGACAACAACAGCCTCAGTTTTGTGGTGAGCCAATTATAGTTTCCTGGAGCTCATCCACTCCTCCACAATTGCGATCGAGTGGGCTGCAGTCAATTCCACTTCTTCGATCGATTCACCGTAGACCTCCAGCGTAATATCGTCGGCAAAGCCAACGATGACCACACCCGCCGGGAATTTTAATCTCAACACCTCGTCGTACATGACATTCCATAACCCCGGACCCAGGATGGAACCTTGCGGGACTTCTGAGGTTATGTGAAAGCACTTCCGACCCACCTCTGTGTCATAGACTAATACCCGATTCTGGAAGTAACTTCCGAGAATCTTGTACAGGTACTTGGGTATCCCCAGACGCAGGAGCGCATCAGCAATAGCCGCCCAACTGGCACTATTAAATGCGTTCCTTACATCCAGAGTCACTACTGCGCAGTAGCGAATACCCCTCCTCTTACGCTGGAGTGCTATCTCAGCGGTTTTCTTAACCGTCAGAATAGCGTCTACGGTGGACCTCCCTTTCCGGAAGCCAAACTGGTTGCTTGAGAGACCATTTACACCCTCGGTGTACCTCGACAGTCTGTTGAGGATGATCTTCTCGAGCACTTTCCCCACCGTGTCAATCAAGCATATTGGTTTATACGCCGACGGGTCACCGGGTGGTTTCCCCGCCTTTGGCAATAGTACCAGGCTCTGCCTCTTCCACGCATCTGGAAATACTCCCTCGTCCAGGCATATCTGCATAGCAGATCTGAACATTATTATTATTATCTTTATTAAGGAGATTTTCAGCCCTATGGCTGGTTCATCTCCGTTGATCTGAACATACCGGGAGCCTCCAAGATTGCGACTTTGAGGGCCAGGTTTGGAACTCCGTCCGGACCTGGTGCCTTCCCCATGCTTAGGGATTTTGCAATCCCTACAAGTTCCTCATCGGTTACTCTATCCTCATCGCCAACCCCAATCCCCGGCTGTCCTACAAAAGGAGGCCATGGGCTAGGGTTGTGGCGCGGAAAGAGCCCCTCGATGATCCCCTCCAGCATCTGTGGAGATTGCTCCGTAGGAGCAATTGCACCTCTTGTCTTCGCCATTACGATCCTGTAGGCATCACCCCACAGGTTCGCGTTGGCACTCTGACAGAGTCCCTCGAAGCAGGCCTTTTTGCTTGCCCTTATCTCGGACTTCAGCGTGACTTTGGCAGCGGTGAACACCGCCCGTCGTTCTTCACGCTCCTGCTCGGTACGTGCTCGCTGCATCCGTCTCCTGGCCCGTAGGCAGGCACGGCGCAGGTTCGCAATAGCTTGAGTCCACCAGTACGTCGGTGGTCTCGCATTCCTAGGGTGGACTTTTCTAGGCATGGTCGCATCACATGCACGCGTAAGCACCGCTACCAATTCGTCCCCGCTTAGGCCGAGTAGGTTACGCTCACGGCGGAGCGCCTCCCTAATTACTTCATCATTGAAGTACGATGTCTTCCACCTACGAGGGCTTGGCCTTGACCTAGCCGCTTCCTCAACCCGCTGCCTGCTGTTGTTGTAGTCGATACTGTAGCGAACCGCCAGGTGGTCGCTGTGAAGGTAGGCATTGTCTACCCTCCAGTTCGAACTACTCGTTAGGCCAGGACTACAAAAAGTTACGTTGATAATCGACTCCACTCCGTTACGGCTGAAGGTACTTTTGGTACCAACATTAGCCAGATCGACATCTAGCACGGCCATTGCCTCTAGCAGGATTTGACCTAGCTGGTTCGTGTTACGGCTTCCCCATTCCACGGCCCAGGCATTGAAGTCACCCGCTATTACTACTGGCCTTCGCCCTGTCAGCGCGGTCGTCATACAGTCCAGCATCTGCGTGAACCGCTCGGTCGACCAACTCGGAGGCACATAGCAGCTACAAAAGAGGACCCCGTTTACCTTGGCGATCACGAAGCCCTCGTAGGTAGTAGACACCAACTGCTGGGCAGGGTATTTACCCGTTGTCCATATCGCCGCCATTTTTCCGGATCCATCCACGACCCAGCTGCCGTTGCCGGTGGGTACTCGGTATGGGTCCGATATGATGGCGATGTTCATCCCCCACTCAGCAATTGACTGATACAGCAGTTGCTGAGCTGCGTCACAGTGGTTCAGGTTCAGCTGCGTTACCTGCACTGTGACTTTTCGTTAATGGCTCGTTTGAAGGTGGGCACCTTGAGCCTCCCGTTGGGTGATTGTTGTTCACGGACTTGCCGGAACAAATCAAGCACTTGGGAGGGTTCTTGCAGCCTAGTGCCTTATGACCTTCCTCACCACAACGCCTGCACAACTTGGTCCTATCAGGGCCTTTACAGCCCCAGGACTTGTGTCCAGGTTCCCTGCACCTAAAGCAGATCACCGGTTGCTCATGTATGTTCAGTGAACATACTGACCAACCAACCTTGATCTTACCTACCTTAGCGGACTTATTTGCGCCACAGGTAGGTGTACTAAGGCCACCTGAGTAACTGTCGGACCTTTCCGTAGCTGAACGGCGGCGGTGGGCACCTGAACTTCACACTGTTGCCGCAGTGCCGTGACGAGCTCTTCTGCGTTGGTGATCTCGTCAAGGTTCATCACCTTCAGAGTCGCTGACTGCGTCAGAGCCCTCACTTCAACACCAGCGCCAAGGACCTCTTCCGCCAAACTTTTGTAGGCGGCGCCCTTGCACTCCTTGTCGCGCTTAAGCTCGAGGATCATTTCACCTGTACGAGTGCGTCTGACACTGCGTACGTCGGCTCCTAGATCTGCGAGCTTCGCGTCACTGCGCATCGCCTTCAGGACTTCCGAGTACTTGGACTCTTCCATCTTGATGATGATCGCATAACCCTTTTCGCGCTTGGCACCTACCCTCCTACCTTTCTTAGGTCTGGTATCCCTGCGCTCCTGAACCTGCTGAAGAACCTCCTGCTTCTTCTTCTTCTTCTTCCTGTTCACTATGGTTGTCCAGGGGGCGTCCCCCCCCTGATCCGCCCTAACCTGTGGTGATTGAGGGCCTCTCAAAGGTGGCAACCCCCTGTTCCCATCACTCCGTGAGGGGCCGGCCTTTTCGGACCCACCCTTCTCGGCTTTCCGGGACGCCTGGCTGGGGTCCGATTTTCCGGCACTTCTGCCGGTTTTCGGGGTCAATATCCGCCTGGCCTTGCGAGCGCCACCGGGTAGCTCCTCCCCTGACGGCTGCCTCGCACGCTTCTGCGATTGCTTGTTGTAAGCATTCGCTTCCGCGCTTTTGGGGCTACCCGCGAAGACGAAGGGCTCCGTCTGGGTAGACTTCGGCACCTTCAATTCCACGGGCTCTGCCGCAGCCACAGTCACCATGGGTTCAGCATGGTTCTGCTTGGCCGCCAAGATTGACTTACGAAGTCTAAACAGGGCCTGCTTGAGGTCCTTGCTGATGTTAGACTTCGAGGACGCAAAGTCAATTATGGAGTCGAGCTGCTGTGCAGCCACTTCCATCGCATAGAGCCCATCTCTACTTTTATTGATGGCCCTCATCAACCACGCTCCATCCATAACCTCACCCGATGCGTTAGCCGGGGATGAAATATGGTTTCCAGCACTGGCACTACGTGCACTGCTGCCTCCTCCTGCTTCAACTCTCCTCAACGGAGATCTAGCTAGCCCACTTCTTGCGAAGGGGTTCGCTTCCCTACTACTGCTACTGACTGCACTACTACTATTGTTTAGATTAGAAATTGTACTCATTATTGAATCCCACGAGTAGCACGGGAAAAGAGGTCCACCACGCCAGAGCCCTGCATTAACGCGGTAAGGGACAAAGTACTGTGAGGGGTGCCCAGGTGCCCTACAGGCTCCGTTAATGGCCGAACATCTTTTTCACCCCTTCGACCATTCATTCCTCAGCACGGTTTTTCGCTTGACACCTTGAATTGGGGTTACCCCGTTTGGTGGACTCTTACCACCGGAACAGGTCATCCGTAGTTCTATTCTATAAGCCAGAAACTACACAGCAACTGGAAGTCCTCTAGCATCAGCGAAGGTTACATGCATTATTACTGGTAACGGAATTAAGGCTTTCTGCTCCAATGACGGGTCGGCAGAAGTCTTCTTCGTCGATCTTAGTCTAGTAGTCGTCTAGAAGAATTTACGCTTCATTCTCAACATACTGATTTGTTCGCTTACCGGTTTCCACCGATTAGCTCGCTTCATCTGCTCCCCAATCATCCCAATCTATGTTCTGCTCTGCCGCCGCTGCTTTAATAGATGTGTACTTGAATGCAATGTTGACGATGGGATCCACCCCTTGGAATTCACGTTCTTTGGTTTTCGACCAGCGTACTTATTTCCTAGATAGCTGACACGTTCAAGCACTGTGGTAGCTGGTAGGTGGATAGATCACAACTATTTTTTATATGAAAATGAAAGTACCCTTCAAGTCTTCGTAAAATACCATTCTTCTAAAATCATCCTCTAAAAATAGAAACGTTTCATGTGAAATGTTTCTCATACAAAGAGGAGTGCCCGGAATAAAAAGCTGTCCGCAATATGAATCAAAACGCTATAAGCAAGTTAATTTTTTGTGCAACTAGCGCCATTTTAGGACTGTGTTCCATACTAATCATCACTTATAACTGAACGGAGATATAAGTGATTTGCACACTAGCGCCATCTTGTGAGTGTTTTTCGCACTATGAAGTTTTTTGGCAAATAAATCTCATGTATTTAAATACATATGTCGTAGACACCAATTTGGGATCTCATCACTGGACTGAGATATAAACAAATAAAATATTTGACAACTTGCGCCATCTTGTTGTCGCCATCCAAACTAATAAGGTGTTGGGCGGAATTGTGCAACTTTTCCCCAAATGCCGTTTCCCCGAATATTATTTCCCCAAAAGATAGTTCTCCAAATAACCCTCTTCCCCGAACAAGCCGTTTCCTCAAAAAGTGATTCAGGTCAAGAAAAGGCAAGAATTGCCTTTAGTGACAGCGTGGTGTACTAGAAAGATCGATAAACGATCAAAAGAAGGTGATGTTTGATCAGTCTCAACTAAAACATACTTACAAAGATAACGAGGTCGGTGCAACTCTTAAGATCCGCCGATCAGTTTGTTTACCACCATGAAATGTATACGTATGAAGTTGTCACATTTCTGAGTGCTAAAGACTTTTCGGCGAAATTGGCTATTCGGTGGAACTGTGTATTCGGGGAACCGGCATTCGAGGAACTGGCGTTCGGAGAAACGACATTCAGAGAATTGACATTCTGGTAAAATTAGCGCCACCGTTGGCTAGAAAGGCGCCGTCTTGGAGATATTTTCTGAACTAAAAAGGTAGAATGTGAATATTTCTTATTCAGTTGTTAAACTCGAAAGACACCAATTTTTGTACCTCATAACTTGATTCAGACATAAGCAAATAAAATATTAGCAAACAAGCGCTATCTTGTGAGTGTTTTCAGAACTAATCAGTTTTTTGGCGGATTGAGCTCATTTAGTTGAACAAGTTGGTCGAAGACACCAATTTTGTATCTCATCATTGGACTGAGATATGAATAAATAAAATGTTGGATCACTAGCGCCATCTTGTGAGTGTTTTAAGAACTAATAAGGTTGTTCCATATATTTCTTCTACATGCGACATTTGTTGGCGTCTGTGCGCCACCACAGATCTAGAGAACCTGACAACCTGAATAGGTCACCACCAGCGAGTGACCGAAGAGTAAAAACGGATGTCTGGTTCTCTAGATTCGTGCTCTCGATAATTCCAGATTTAGCTGTGATATATCTTCACCTTAAGCCATCCATCTCCACTCGGAATGATCATACCTATATTTTTGGAATGATCAGTCCAAACAATTTTGAGCAAATTTTCTTTATGTAATACTGTTTTAGTTTATAAACTGTTGCAATAAAAGTTAATTGACGATTCGGATATAAGCATAAATGTTGAATATTTCAATAGCCATCCAAACAATAATTCGCATGTAAATTAAATGAATTATTTCAGGAAATAGCTTTCGATATACCTTTGAATGCAAATTTTCCAAAAATCTATAAAGGAAAAATGTCTCGTGATATTGCGAAACATATGTAAGAGCGCAGTGAAAACAACCATCATTTCGTAAGGTGAGATAGATCTAATGAAATAAAAAAAAATAGGAATAAATTTGCCATCCTGCAAGTTGTTGCAAGTCCTGAACATATGCAACAGCTCGAGCTGATTACTTTTTTATAATGATTCTGGAAAGAATCTTAGACTAAAAAAATGAGTTACAATGTGAAATATTGTTTGCAGATTTTCCTTCGATTCTACACTATTTAAAAGATAACCCTTCTGAGTAATCCTTTAATAAGTGTTCCGAATATTTACCAGTTGATCTCAAACTGCTTTATGATACATGTAGTGTTAAATATGTTCTCACATCACATAATTCTATTTATTTGAATATTTTGTTGAACCTTCAACTATCCTCGTGGTACTTTCTGAGAATTTTGTCAACAAATGCTTAGAGAAGTCTTATAAATCGGGTTTTGTCTGCATTGTTTTTTATGGTAAATCAGATTTTGGAGTTCATAGGAATCCGTGGACCACAAATTTTGAATGGACGAAAATCCAACTGGTTCATTAATATTTGTTTTATCAATATGCTACATGTAAGCTGTTCGTTAACATATTATTTATTACAAACGTCTACTAAGAGGCGAATGAACCCTTCTGGTTTAAAACCTCTCTAATAAACGCAAAAAAAACAAACGTCTGTAATAGATACGGTGATGACAAATATTGTTATCATTTGGTCATCATCAATAACAAATTATCAAAATGATTACAACGATAATGATACAAGATTTCTAAGTGCTATCATCCTGGTATTCCCCTTTGCTTGGGAATACGTTTATTTTTTGTCACGTCTATGTATTGATCCACAGTGAATTTATTAGCATTAGCCTACACTACAAACCGCAACTCTACCTAGTTACACCAATTCGCTGTTTGTCCCTGAGGAACCATAATTACTAGTTGCAAAATCTGATAGCATTATAAATTTGCAATTTTTAGTGCATATGGTTTATGACGGGTGCATTAACTGATTTATAATAAATTGTCAACTAGCATTTAATTAGTGTTTATTTACAATCCTTTATTAATTCACATTTTTTTCTCTCATTTATTCCACTCATGACAGCACAATTACTATCTCATTATTAATTCTACTTATATACAACAGTTAGTGTATAAAATCACATTAGCATACGCTGGTAATGAGCCGCGTATTAATCCATGGGTGAAAAGTCACTCAATCACACATACACATCATTCCCCCTCCCACACATTTCGCACATATCATACAATTATACAATCACACTAATCCTTCCGGGTGGTCTCGCTCCATAAGAAGGCAAACAATGAAGCCAGGATATGAATTCATTGGTGGCTAATGAGCGGGCTAATCTCTCTCCTCGATGGGGCTTGCAATATCTACACTAGGGTGGTTCAGACTGCAAAAAAGTTTGGAAATTCCTCCTTCCATATAGTCTTTACAGTACTTCATGATGGAAATAGGGTTCTGTCAATTTTTCAACCGTTCCGGTGAGGATTTAATGTGGTTCGAAGACGATGAAGTTTTATATGAAAAGTAAAATAATTTACGTATAAGCACAATTCAATCGTATCAACCTAATTTCTTCATGATAATTGTCATATTACCGTACATTTTCCTTGAGCCACCTTTAAATCACTACCCAAAATTCTTAAAATATCACAGAACACTATTTTATCGTAGAGATTGTGAGGAAGATATGTGAAAATGGGTTTTAAAACTTTTTACCGTTTTGTCTCGAAATCCGAACAAGACTCATATTTTGAACAGTAGCTATATCAAATGTAGGAATTGATATTTTCACTAATTTTAAATGTAGAGGACTTGGATTATAGCACAATTGATCATTCTGTGAAGAAATTTAAGTAGTTTTCTTGAAAAATCATTATAAAATAGAAGAGTTCTTGGAATATGAGTCATGTTCGTAATTTGAAACAAAACAATATAATATGAACCGCCCTAATCTGCACTTTGAATGAGGATAGCATCGTCGTCGGGTGATGTATGGCTCCAATCTGGATGATGACTGTAATGCCGTAATGCCGATGCGATGACCTCTCCGAAGTGTGCTACGAATACGGAAGCTCGAAGAACAAGAAGAAATCTCATTCGCGGTATTGCTGCCCCACAGTGTGTCTTCCTCTGACTTCCGCCGGCGTCTCCGTCCAGCCTCATTTAAGCTGGACCACATTGGTGAGTTTGAGCAACTTTTTCGAACTGTACGGGCAGCTTGGCCACAGGTGCGAGCAGCCCATCGGGGTAACCAAACTGTCTCCGGCGTCTCGCAACAGTTGACCCATGTGCGCCGCAAAGTGCCATTTGGTTGGGCTAACTGCCATCGTCAGTGATAGCGTGGTGGACCTGCAATAGGGGAGCGAGAGAAGTGGACAACGATTAGTGTGGTTGGCGTTTCGAGGGCATTAGGAACGTGAAAACCGCAGGTTGATACACATAGAGGTGTATGGACGAAGAACAATTTTAGACCTTCGCAAAGAGGTAGTTGAATGCATACATTCTGGCGTTTGGCTAAGACATTCCTTTTCTGGTCAACGAAAGACGGATGAATGTAGAACAAAATGTTACAAAATTATATTCGTATATTTATATATTATTCGGGTATGGTCTCATCCACTGGTGTACTAAACCAACTCGGCCGAAAAATGTTGACACTAGAGCGGGTCCAGATCACGTGGTGACCATACGGTAGCGTGCCCCGCTCAAGTGTCACAATTCTCAGTCCGAGTGAATTTAGTACATCGGTTGATTAGACCATATTCGTCTAGCTGTCAAACGAAGTGCCGTAATCCGGGGTAACATTGATCAGTTTTTAGGATATTTCTGAAATATTTCATCCAAAAGTGTAAATGTTATGAGTTTTATATTTTTAAAACAAGTATTACAAAAATGTTTTATGTGAATTTTTCAATTAGCTGATATGGGGTAACAGTGATCATCCATGTAAACAACGTTCGGTAATATTGAAAATGTCATTACTTACATAAATCATGGCCCTGAAGCCGAATATGATGTCCAAATGTCCATTGAAATCATTGTTTCGCAAACTTTGACAAATTTACGCATAAAATTAACGCAATTTTTGCAAAAATCTTAATTTTTAATTGCTTATAAGTATAAGAAAGAGAAGCAACATTCAATTATTGTGCTAAATATCTCTAAAAAAAATTCAACAATAATTACGACAATTAACGTTCATTTATTGCAGGTTACATTGATATTTGTGTTTCAATAGAAAGAAATAAAATCGTGTGGTGTGGTGATCAATTTCACCCTACTGATCATTTTCACCCGAAATTACGGTGTCAACTTAAGTTAAAAACCGCATTTTCCTTGTTTCTTTCATTTGCAGATCTCTGCAACTTTGGTAGTGTCATTCAAATCCATGCAAAACATCGTTTCGAAAAGTTGAAAATTTTTACTAGAATAAAACTTCATTGTAACAAAACCTTAATTTTTATTGGTCGAATATTAATATGAGAGAGAAGCACCATTCAAATATTGAAAATATTCCATCGATAAATATTGATTCGATCTTCCTACTAGAAGAGACATTACCCTGAAAAATATTACTTTTATCAAATCGTTCCGACACACTGTGTTGACCAGTTGTCTTCGTACACGCGTTCAAGTTAAACCAGGCGTTTTTCCGAGTTTTTCGCGATCGCAACGCGTGTGAATCTGTGGATACGGTGGTGAAGAAGAAGAGGATAATGAAGGTTTGGTAAAAATCGGTGTTAAACCGGCCGAAAACTGCGAAAAAAGTGACACCCACGTGCTTCGAAACGGCCAAACAAATCGCTGTCAGCCATTTCTAGAAAGATTCGCGAATTAGGCGAAACTGACAAAATGTACACAATTTAAAAAACTATAGCGGTGAAATTGTAGCTTGATTGTCTATTCACTGCACTTGAACTTTTCCCCTTTCGATATTTTAACTATTCAAAAAACGCAAATTTGTAGAAGACGAAACTTCACTTCATGCCAAACCACACATTGTATTGATTACGCCTGTGTTTTTGTTTATCAAAGTGATGGGCGCATCTGAAATCGAAATCAAAACTCGGCGAGAGTAAACGGCGACACTGCAAACAAAAAATAAACAAGGCGTACATGGCGGGCTTAATTTAAACCAGAATGAAAACACGGCGCAAAAGTAATAGGCGACACTGAAAATATTATCGATTACAGGCTCATAACATTGGGCGATACAGGCATTCTTGAGTGCGTTTAAGGCAAAACCTTATAATATTTTTTTATTACGAAATAGCTAGGAAAATTTAAGGAGATGTGTGTTGTATTGATGAGGATTTTGAAACTAGTTTTATGAAATGTGTATTAAAGTGAAATAGTTAAAGTTGGAGTATATTTTCTCCAATTGGGAATTAAAATTTCACATGATAATTTCATTGGTTATTTTCTCATTGTTATTGATTTGCCAGATAGGCCCTTATCGCGAATCCCTCTCGATTTGTTCTCATACAGCATTCGGTGGTGCACAGTGTGCTTGAATTTTTTTTTGTTGAAAAAAAAAGTGTCGAAAGTTTGGGAAATAGTTGGAATTGAGAAAGTGAGCGATTCTCATCAGGGGTTCACTACAGTAGTGTCCAGTAGTGTCTACAGTGCGGCACACAATTTTGGGAACGCCTGAGCATCTACGAATGCTTCAGCTACGGGCACACTCGTGTTCGTTGCCCTGGACCGCAACGCTGCGTCAATTGTTCGCAGAACTTCCACGGGGAAGAATGCGGTGAAGCCCCGTCGTGCCGTAATTGCAAGGGTGATCATCGGTCAACCAATCGTCAGTGCCCAGTGTATAAAAAAGAGGTTGAAGTGATCAAGGTTAAAGTGAGTGAAAACCTGAATTTCCCCGAAGCGAGAAAACGAGTGGAGCAACAATCAGGTAATTACGCCCAAGTAGCCTTATTGATTGATTGACTGATTGATTTATGATTAAGTTGATCGGAGTATTTGTCATTTGATGACTCTCCATAGTATTAACTCCAATTTGTCAAAAATGTCGAATGTGACTGTTTTGCAATTATGGGCAGTATATGGGCATATCCTTTTTCGAGATATTGGAGGATTTGAAGCCAAGCATTCCCGTACAAGGCAAGATCCTTGCTTAGCTTACTTTCAAGTGCACGAAGTCGTCAAGAAGCCATACCAAAAGGTCTTCCAAAGTAGATCCGTCTCGTACCCTGTTGCAACTCTATGTGTGGTTGTTTCCAATAACATCCTGCCAATTTTATCTTCCTAGGATTCCAAGATCCTCTGGGGGCTTGTGACGCCCGCGTCCTCAATGCTAAAGAAGTTTCTCACGAGATCATGTAGTTCTCGATCCGGATTGGTCCATCATCCAAAATTAAACCCAATGTCTGCAAACAACCGTAGATACTCTACCCAAGACGGCGTTTGGCTGAGATTGGGTTCTTACATCCACCTTCTTTGACTTTCAGTGGTACTGTGAGTTTCAAATTGTCAAGACCTATAAGGATCTTTGGTGATTACTACTTACTTATTTGGCTTTACATCAATTATCTTGATAAAGCCTCGCCAACAATATTTCACCAATTCACTCGGTTCATGGCCGCTTCTCTCCATCCTGGACTGTGATCCACGCTCTCCAGATCCTGGTGCACCTGGTCAATCCACCTAGCTCGCTGCGCCCCACGCCTTCTTGTTTTGATCGGATTCGTAGCGAACACCATCTTTACAGGGTTGTTGTCCGGCATTCTTGCAACATGCCCTGCCCAGCGTATCCTTCTAGCTTCACGATACTGGGTTCGCCGTAGAGTTGTGCGAGCTCGTAGTTCATCCTCCGCCGTAACACGCCGTTCTCCTACACGCCGTCGAAGATCGTCCTTAGCACTCGGCATTCGAAAACCCCAAGAGCTTGCAAGTCCTCTTTGAGCATCGTCCACGTTTCATGCCCATAGAGAACTACCGGTCTTATGAGCGTTTTGTACATCGTGCATTTGGTGCGGGGTGAATCTCCGTCGCCCTGTCGTAGTCCACGCTGAGACTCGAACGAACTGGAGTGTTCGCCCGAGATTTTCACGCATTTTTGCACACCGTCCATCATTGCTCTGATCAATCTTGTGAGCTTCCCGGGAAAGCTGTTCTCGTCCATGATTTTTCATAGCTCTACGCGGTATGCCGCCTTACTTACTTACTTATTTGGCTTTACATCAATTATCTTGATAAAGCCTCGCCAACAATATTTCGCCAATTCCCTCGGTTCATGGCCGCTTCTCTCCATCCTCGACTGTGACCCACGCTCTCCAGGTCCTGGTGTACCTGGTCAATCCACCTAGCTCGCTGCGCCCCACGCCTTCTTGTTCCGACCGGATTCGTGGCGAACACCATCTTTACAGGGTTGTTGTCCGGCATTCTTGCAACATGCCCTGCCCAGCGTATCCTTCCAGCTTTAGCTACCTTCACGATACTGGGTTCGCCGTAGAGTTGAGCGAGCTCGTGGTTCATCCTTCGCCGCCACACGCCGTTTTCCTGCATGCCGCCGAAGATCGTCCTTAGCACTCGGCGTTCGAAAACCCCAAGAGCTTGCAAGTCCTCCTCGAGCATAGTCCACGCCTCATGCCCATAGAGGACTACCGGTCTTATGAGCGTTTTGTACATCGTGCATTTGGTGCGGGGTGAATCTTTCTTGACCGCAGTTTCTTCTGGAGCCCATAGTAGGCACGACTTCCGCTGATGATGCGCCTTCGTATATCCCGACTAACATTGTTGTCAGCCGTCAACAAGGATCCGAGGTAGACGAACTCGTCCACCACCTCGAAGGTATCCCCGTCTATCGTAACACTGCTTCCTAGGCGGGCCCTGTCGCGCTCAGTTCCGCCAACCAGTATGTACTTTGTTTTCGACGCATTCACCATTAGCCCGACTCTTGTTGCTTCGCGTTTCAGGCGGGTGAACAAATCTGCCACCGTTTCAAATTTTCTCCCAATAATATCCATGTCGTCCGCGAAGCAAACAAATTGTCCGGATCTCGTGAAAATCGTGCCTCGACTGTTAAGTCCGGCTCTCCGCATGACACCTTCAAGCGCAATATTAAACAACAGGCACGAAAGTCCGTCGCCCTGTCGTAGTCCCCGCCGAGACTCGAACGAACTGGAGTGTTCGCCCGAGATCTTCACGCAGTTTTGCACACCGTCCATCGTTGCTCTGATCAATCTTGTGATCTTCCCGGGAAAGCTGTTCTCGTCCATGATTTTCCATAGCTCTATGCGGTCGATACTATCGTATGCCGCCTTGAAATCGATGAACAAATGGTGCGTAGGGACCTGGTACTCACGGCATTTCTGGAGGATTTGCCGCACGGAAAAGATCTGGTCCGTTGTCGAGCGGCCGTCGATGAAACCTGCTTGATAACTTCCCACGAACTCGTTTGCTATATGTGATAGACGACGGAAGAGAATCTGGGATAGCACTTTATAGGCGGCGTTTAGGATGGTGATTGCACGATAATTTTCACACTCCAGTTTGTCGCCCTTTTTGTAGATAGGGCATATAACGCCTTGCTTCCACTCCTCCGGTAGCTGTTCCGTTTCCCAGATTCTGACTATCAGCCGATGCAGACAAGCGGCCAACCTGTCCGGGCCCATCTTGATGAGTTCGGCTCCGATACCATCCTTGCCAGCGGCTTTGTTGTTCTTGAGCTGTTGAATGGCATCCTTAACTTCCCCCATCGTGGGAGCTGGTTGATTTCCGCTGTCCGCTGTGCTGACGTAGCCATCGCCTTCGCTGTCCTGACCTTCTGTGCCTGTGTTCTCTGCGCCATTCAGGTGTTCGTCGTAGTGCTGCTTCCACCTTTCGATCACCTCGCGTCCGTCCGTCAAGATGCTCCCATCCTTATCCCGGCACATCTCAGCTCGCGACACGAAGCCTTTGCGGGATGTGTTGAGCTTCTGATAGAACTTCCGCGTTTCTTGAGAACGGTACAGCAACTCCATCTCTTGGCATTCCACCTCTTCCAGGCGGCGCTTTTTGTCCCGGAATAGGCGGGTTTGCTGTTTCCGCTTCAGTCTGTATCGTTCCACGTTTTGCCGCGTACCATGCTGCAGCATTGCAGCCCGCGCTGCATTCTTCTCCTCTAAAACCTCCTGGCACTCCTCGTCGAACCAATCGTTTCTTGAGCTCCGTTCCACATATCCGACAACGCTTTCGGCAGCGTCGTTAATGGCTGCTTTGACTGTCCTCCAGCAGTCCTCAAGAGCGGCCCTATCGAGCTCGCCCTCATCCAGCAACGCTGCCTCAAGATGCTGCGCGTACGCATTGGCGACATCCGGTTGTTTCAGCCGCTCGAGATTGTACCGGGGCGGGCGTCGGTACCGTACATTGTTGATGACGGATAGTTTTGGGCGCAGTTTCACCATCACCAGGTAGTGGTCGGAGTCAATGTTGGCGCCACGATAGGTTCTGACGTTGGTTATGTCGGAGAAATGCCGCCTTGAAATCGATGAATAAATGGTGCGTAGGGACCTGGTACTGAGAGATTTAGTTCCACGTACGGAGTTTCCAATCGCTAGTCCATTTTCGTCGCTGTGGTCTTCGCCGATTGTTCCGGTCCGTATTCTCTCGTTGACGTTTTTTTTTCAGTGTCGGGGACATATTACCACTTATTACCATTTATTTCCTGTGCTGATGTATTTTAACGGTTGGCTTGCAGGGCCTGACACCAACCCCCTAGTTTTCTGGAGGACCATTCCCCCTAAATGTTTGGAGAGCCATAGTGCGCAGTTTAGCTTAGAGTCCTTCTCTGGCACTCGGTCGATGATCAGCCGCCCCTGGTATGGGGAACAGACACTGTTGTGAGCCGCTCCTAACATGGAGTACAGACGCTCCAGGTTTGCAAAAGCATAAGCAAAAGCAAACCCCCCCCCCCATCCCTATCAGCATACGACTAAAGTTCCCACCGGGGGTTGGTTACCCGATCTTCTCCAAGGTTACTCGTACCCCGGCCAGTACCACGAGGAGGTAGAGATAGGAGTTGCTGGGCAAGAGGCTAAGGACCGCACAAAGGGGTCTATTTTATTCCTGCAGGTACGCGAGGTACCAATGGTACACCATGCCCAGTCATTTACCGTGCCATCTTTGGTGATACGTTCACATTATCTTGCAGCGGTAGGCCTCGTAAAAACGGATACCTCTTCGCTTGTTCCTCATACCGCATAGACTGCGATGGCAGTACAAGTACACATTTAGTTCGAGCATCTGACAGTTCAAAACGTTTGGTTTATCCTGTTACCGAACTTTCGAAGAAATTCGCTGGGATTTTGCTTCGTTTTTTCTTGATGTTTCCTGTTTATTGTAGTCCCAGGGGTTCTATGGGCCATCGATTCCGAGCTGCTTGACAACGACATCCTCTAATTCTTAGCTGACTGAATATTCGTGATCTAACGCAACGCTAAATAATACATGACAAAAGGTAGAAAGACAAAAGGTCGACCTTCCGAACTTTTGTCTTTCAACCTTTTGCCCATAAACCAACGCTAAAATACGGAGAGCACTACCTCCGTTGTAGAGTGGTACATCCAAGCCAAATTTGGTAGTGATAAATTTAGAAGGCAAGTCCCCACAATAATTTAACTGACAAGATTTCAGCAATCCTAGAATACCAACTCATGGAGATTTCACTGTAGTTTCTTGTTGAATCTTTCTTGACAAGAGAAAAATGATCAGCTTCACCCACTTCCTTGTTTGATATTTTTATAAATATTATTTATCTCATATTGCAACATTTTTATGATTATTGGCTTAATATTCCGTATTACATATATTTACACTGTGACCAAAGAACTGAAGCTTTCAATGATTTATCACAGAATCATATTGATTGATTGCCATATTTTTTCATTGTGAACCTATATGAGTGAACAATCTAAACGGTCCTGACAGCCCATTTATATCAATACTGTACATTTGTATGATGAACATGTGCATTGTATTCTGATTTCATGGGAACATTGTTCTACTCTCAGTAATATTTTAACCGTGAAACGACCGATACGACAACAAATTTAATAAATCAAATTCCGTAACATCAAAACTAGTTTTCAATATGACCTCTAGCTTCGCAAGGGATTACTTTGTAGTTGCGGACATTACAACTAAGGCTAAGGAAGGACGAAACTTGTTCTGGTAGCCGAATCTATGACAAAAAGTCGAAAGAGCAGAAGGTAGAAAGACAAAAGGTCGAAAGGAAAAAATAAGGAACAAAAGTTCGAAAAACTATTTTTAAAGAAGACAAAATTTCCCACCAAGCAAATATTTTTTGTTCCTTGTTTTTAATATATTCCATTTAGATGGCCAAAAGCAGTGCTTCTACCCTATCGCTTAAATGATTTTCAAATCAAAAGCGGTCGAAACTTCTGCCAGCATCAGTACCATCACGCTCGTGCTGTCCATAATGTGCATGCATCTAGTACCTATACGATGCGTCCGGTCTTCTGTTAGCGTCCCATATATCAGTACAAATGGATTAAATTCACATCTGAAATCTCTAAACAGGATATAGGCAGGCATAGAATAACGTACATGAAATACAGTTTTATTATACTTGATACTCGTTGATTTTGACATGTCACATAATTTGAAAATTAAATCGTATCGATTAAAAAGGACAAAGTCATTATTTTGGAATTAGTTGGCATTTGTAATTGAGCAAGTATTCGTTACTGCAGTATGGTAGCACGACAAACAAGCAGGAAGGTGTTGCCATTTGAACTGGACGTCCTTCCTGCTTAATTGAATGTCACACGAGGTCCTCGAATATCAATTTATTATTCATTCGAACTTCTTCTTTAGCATGTGCAACGTTTTACAGAACCTGGCATTGTGACAGCTTGTATGTTGATGTTCTCGAGGTGTAGGTTTTCTGAGTATATCCAAAAAATGTTATTGATTACACCGAATTTGAAGCATGATATCTTAACTGCCTGAATCTGGTAAAGTTATGTAAATGAGATTTTCGAACACAAACTTTGATTAACGAGAATCCAATCTGAAGGTGACTCACCTAGGACTGTATTTTTCTTCATTTTATTTGCAAAATTGATAACCTTAACATATAAAACAATGCAAACGCTGATTATGGATCTTGAGGCTCAATTTAAGTTTCTTTGAAGATACTAAATTTTAGATAAACCTATTAACTAAGAGATGCATGTAAAATTTACTTTTTTTTTCGTTTTCTTCTTCTCCTTGCCATAACGTCCCCACAGGGACAGAGCCTGCGTCTCAGCGAAGTATGCAATGAGTACTTCCACAGCTGAGAGCTTTCTTAGTCAAAGTTGCCACTTTCGCATTCGTATATCGTGTAGCAAATATGATGAAACTTTATGTCAGGGGGTTCAGGAAAACTTTCATTACGAATAAATCCTGGACCGATCGAGAATCGAACCCATATACCTGCAGCGTGGCTTTGGTTTGTAGTCGCGCACGTTACCACTAGACTAAGGAAAGCGACATCATCAAAACGATATAGACCAATAGACAATTTCTCACAAATGATTAATCAATTTTATACTCTTTTGTCTGTTTATCACTAACAAGAAAAAGTTCTACGTCAACGATCTTATGCAAAAAATTATAGAATATCCAATTACAAACTTATATCACTCTTTGCAGCCGTAGGTTAAGCGCCGATCTTTCCTCTGCTTGCATGACCTATTAAAGCGCTATTCCAGCACAATAAACTTTCCTCTCGTTGTCTCAATGAGCAATGAGTCGTGCTTTTTCCCCTGTAAATCCAAATCAGCAAAATCTCCCCCCAGCGGCAACAGTGCAGGGACCTATCTGCGGCGTTAGGTAACAAAGCTAGCACACCGACTCTGTGGTGCCCCCCAAGCTTCTAATGATGACGACAACGACAACGGCGACATAACCACGACAGATGGCCACCACGAGCTTGTTGCATAATGTCCGCGCATACACATGAAAGCTATTTTCAAGATCAGCTGAGTTGAGTCTAAGTGCTTAACTTGGGGCCAAGCGCAGCCAATGGTGTGTGATGGTTGGTGGAGTTCTTCGAGAATTGCCTTCGCCGCTTCGCTGCAGCGCGCTGGGTGTCATTGTTGGTCTGCTGATTCGTTGTCTCGGTGACAGACAGTGGACTTCTTCTTCTCACTGTTATTGGCGTTACGTCTTAATTAGGACAAAACAAGTTCTCTAAAGTCTTTTTTTAAACCGGAATGATAGCTAAAGTATGTTTTTCCGTTTCTCTGAAATCCTGTGCATCAAAGACTTAACGGAATTGCTCAGGTTTTTCCAAATTTTTTTTTCTCAAATTCTTTGATGGAAAATTTTTAGGGATTTCTTCAGGGATCGCGACATTCGAAAGTGTTTGGAATGAAGGTTTAATTGTAAAATTAAAAAACTTAATTTTCCAACAAACATTGTTAGAATAACCCAAAGTTTTCTGTCAAATCGTACACTTCAAGTTAATCATCAGAACTCCAAGTCTGAAAGACTTCCTGTAAGAGCTGGTCTTCCTCAAGGCAGCGTTTTGGGACCAATGGTATACAATATTTTTAAATTTGACTTACCTGAGTTACCTCAGGGATGTCAAAAATCTTTGTTTGCGGATGACACAAAACTCTCAGCCAAAGGACGAAGCCAGAGTGTCATCTGGACTCTCAGCTTGATCTTGCTTTACCTCTACGGCTATCTACGCTCCAAATGATACTATTTTCTTGACAGTCAGTCGCTACCACCCCTGATTAAACCAAACAAGCTAAGCTCATTAAGCTAATTATGAATGCACATACAGTCGGCCTGGCGTCACCGCTTCAAATCAGCTACCTGGTAATACTGGTAAGGTTCACCCAACTGCTGTTCAACCAAAGTGATTATTTGAGTAATTTACACATTGCACAAAAGCTGAAGCTTTTGTTTTTGAATACCTAGCACAGACGAAAAAAACGGTGGAAGCTCGTCCAATTGATACCGAAATTAGGCCATCCATGACCAGGTCACCTCGTCGGCACCGTGTCTGTAGTGACACAGCCAAATGCGAGTCGATATCTACATCCAACTCATTCAACCAATACAAAAGATCTTTGTTTCATCAGTTGGTCGCAATTTCAACGCAACGGTGCATCGATCTGCGATTTCAGTCCGAATTTCCAATTAGTTTCCCATGCGGTTTTTTTTCAGCAAACGTTCAACCTTCGGAAACAACCATTCAGTTTCACCGACCCTACATTTCCCCCCACAAAGGTACGCACCGATACAAACACACATGTGGGTAGATTTTGCATGAACAAGAAACGAAACTAGGAAAATAAAAACGAAAGTTAAAAAACGGTTACTCAACCGTTGCAAATCAGGTACGGGCCCGTGGTTACCTCATAGCCCGCGAATGCCACAAACCATGCATCGAACCGGCGGCGGCCGACGAATGGATGAATGGCTTGCTGATGGCAGAGACTGGCTCACTAGAAGCATCTCACTCGTGAACAGTGTTTCTCAAACGGTGGGACATAATTTTTAAATAAAATATAATATTTCAATTTAATCATTTTTCAGTATTCCAATCAAACATAAAATTAGTTTTATGCATTTCCAAAGCATAATCAGACATTGCAGAATTCTTTCTCATTAGATTTTGAAGCACGATCAAAGCAAGTGAAGAAAAACATACCATATCTATCGGTATATACACTCCCGTGCAAAAGTTTGGGTTCACCCCTTCAAAAACATACAAAAGTGTTTTGTCCATATCTCTGTGATTACAAGTCCAATTCAAACTCTTTAAGCCGCATTCGAAAGGCAAAGAGTTATTCTTACTTCGTATGTATTTTTCCAAAAACATTTTTTTAATTTTGTATACTAAATTTTTACTTAAAGTTGTAACATTTTTCAAAAAACACACTGGAAATTCATATCTAAATTCCTCAGAATTGGGTCGACCAAAATTTTAAATCACCACGAAATTTTGGCAGAAAAATTTGGAAAGTATTCAAAATCAATGAAACAGACAGTCAAGTCATTGTGCAAAAGTTTGGGTTCACCCCTCAGTATGATGCAAATCGTGCAAAAGTTTGGGTTCATCTGAGCCACACGCACATCATTTTTGTCAATATCTCTGCCATTTTTCAACCGATTTTAATAGTTTAAAGCTTTTTTGAGCGCAAATAATGGCGCGTACATGATTGGTTTGAGATTTCACAGATTTAAGTAAGTTCAGGTGAACCCAAACTTTCGCACGATACACCATACTGAGGGGTGAACCCAAACTTTTGCACGATGACTTGACTGGCTGTCATTTATTTTGAATACTTTTCAGAATTTTCCGCAAAAATTTCATAAGTGCTCTTCAAAGAATATAAGATTGCGATTCTAAAGACACCTTGTTTTAAAATTTTGGTCGATCCAATGCTGAGGAAATTAGTAATGTTTTTTAAGTGTGTTTTTTGAAAAATGTCACAATTTTAAGTACATATTTAGTATACAAAGTTCAAAGAATGTTTTAGGAAAAATACATACGAAGTAAGAATAACTCTTTGCCTTTGGAATGCGGCTTAAAGAGTTTGAATTGGACGTGTAATCACAGAGATATGGACTGAACACTTTTGCATGTTTTTTAGGGGATGAACCCAAACTTATGCACGGGAGTGTAATAGGCAATGTTTCGCAAGTTCTAACAAGCTTGAAATCTGATGTTATATCAGCCATGTTATATCAGCAAACGAGAGCCTAAAAAAGAGAGAAAAAAAAGCTCATTTAACTCGCTAGGTGTTTTATTTTACAGGCGTGATAAACAATTCCAAAACATCCGATAGCAATAGTGCCCCCGGATAAGAGCTTGTTTAGATGGGTTTTTATCATACACCGTTATCCTCCCGATCAAATCAGAGCTGTAGCAGACGATGATAAACAGATTCTTGTATGATACAGATCATGATATTTACAGAGAGCGATAAGTGAGAGATATTCTCAATTTTCTCAGAATACATCCCCTGAGTATCACACAATAAAACTGCTTTGAGACGCATTCACATTGTATTGAAATCCTATAACTGCAATACTTAGTCTTGTGGTAAAGTCTGTCGCTACAGAACAAAGTCATGCTGAAGGTTTTTGGGTTCGTTTTTCTTCCCAGGGAATAGGGAATCATTGCACCTGTCACGCGTATATATACATAAAATAAGTGTATCTTTGAACATTTCTGGATCAGTCACATGTAAGCCCTTGCAAATCAAACATTACAAACTGGCTAGTAGTGTGGGACAAAATTTAGATTCTCGCTCCAGTCCAGTCCATTGATCGGAATGTTCCTCCTAGTAAGAATTTCAAATGATCATTTATCGATGGAATATTTTCAATGCATGAATGGTGCTTCTTTTTAAAATATTCATAAGCTAATATTTTTTTTTTAAATCAAGTTTCGTTCATGCGTAAATTTTTATTTATTTTTAAACAATGATTTCCATGATTATGGATGACACTTCCCAACATGCATGTCTCACATGAGTTCTGCAATGATGGGAGCAAGGAAAATGTTGTTTTTACAAATAATAGCATCGCCAAAAACGACTCCGTTGTCAACATTTTCATATGTATTTTCAATTCAGCAACATTGATGAATTACTATAAAGAATGCAGAGTTTTCTTAGGGAATTGCCTATCTGTAGGCGTATACCGCAGTTCAAGGTATTTTTATTTTTAAAATAACTTAAAAAGTGAATGACTTGTAAGGGTTTGGCCTTCATATTCGACTTCAGGAGATATGATTTTAGTAAGTAACGTCATTTTCAATACTACCGATCATTATTTTCTTGGGTGATCAATGTTACTCCATATCAGCTGAATCAATAAATCTCACAAAACATTTTTATTTTAAAACTTGCTTAAATCTTTCAGAAAACAAAATAAAATACACAGTCATGAGCGGTGGATGCCAGTGCATGTTTTAAAAATATAAAACTTGCAACATTTGCACTTTTAAATGAAATGTTTAATGAATATCTAAAAAACTGATGAATGTTACCCAGGATTACGATACATTTCATTTCATCCCGTAAACTTGTACAAAATAAGTCGGATCAATCCGTAGCAGCTGTCAAATAAATTTTGTAATCATAAATTAAGTCGCATTAGAGTACAGACAAATTCGTAAGAAAATCTACACACTCGCATTGTATGGCATGTTTCATCATATAAAACACGCACGTATATCGCTTCCACTTTTGTACGTATAAGGCCTTTTCGCGACATCGTAGACGAGAAAATTTGCACATACATATAAGCTTTACATAACGCACACATTCTGGTTGCCTGGGTCAATTTCACTCTACAGATTAATTTCCACCGAATTTACGGTACTATGAAAATAACTAATGATGTTTTAGAGAAAACAACTCATATATGAAGCTCTGAAAACATTTCCGAGCCTTTGAGAGAAAGTTTAAACTTTTTCACGAAAAAATAAATAAAATTGAAGGTTGGACAAACTACACAAAAAAATCCGGAAATAAACCAAGATATTCCGGAAAACATCGGAGATATAAATGCAGGAAAATTCTGAAGAATAACAAGTATAATCGCTTAAGTATTTTCTTGTATGAATACTAAATAAACGTCTTAAGAATTTATGGAGTATTTTATTGACGAATCTTAAGGAAATATTACAGGAGCAATTTCGGACGAAGTGCATTTTTTGTTTGAATTACTGTAGGAAACTTCTGGAGTACTTGATCAAGAGATCAACGGAATACATGTTACAGCATTTCTGATAGTTTGCCTTTTGTTTTTGAGAGCACTAAAATAATTTTTGTAGGAATTCAAATGGAAATGACTAAAAATATGATAAAATATCTGGGCCTAGATCCTGGATGAATTATTGTAGGATTTTCCGAAAGAAAAAATCCTCAACGAATTTATTCATAAATCCTTTGTGGCTTTTCCTGGAAAAATACCTTTGGAAATCTTTTGGAGATGTTATGAAAACAACTACAGAATATGGTGTAATAATAAGCGGTGGAAAATTTCGGAGGATTTTTGGAGGATATTCTGAGAGAACTTACAGAGTAATCACTGTATGCTTGTGAAATTACTGAAAATTGTGGAAAGAATTTGAGAAGTTTTATGTGGACGGATCTCTGAAGATTTTGTGATTTATGAACTGGTCACGTAGGAATTTCTGAAGCATCTAGGATTCTCGAGCAAAAAAAAACATGGAAAACGAAAGCCATATCTTGATATTAACCCCTCTACCGGCAGCGGTAGACTTTTTTGTTTCTCGATATTTTTACACCATTTTTTCACAAGATCTCAAAAAACTCTTCTTGTTTAAGAATCCGTGTCTATATTAATCATTGGTGATCTGGTTTTGAAGATAGCCCAATGTTCCTTGGAGGACCAACATTCTACATATAAAATGTCTTTGGCAGCCATTTTGTTTTTGGTAAATTTATCAAAAAAATAAAATGTGTACTATACAATGCCAGATAATAAGGAGCTACTCTGAAAAAATCATACAAATCGATTAAGTATTCTTGAAGAAGTTTTCAAGATCCTTACTTGTCCAGCGTGGTACCAGAAACATAAATGCTCATAACTCAAAGACGGCTGCACCAAATTGCTTCATTTTTTCACAACATGCTCGCATTAATATATTATTCCATGATATGAATATCCGAATACGATAAAAAAATTGTAGCCTGAGATATTTACGTGGGTTATGGCTACGCGTCGGTCCCCCACCGAATTTTGGAATATCTTCGGATCCAGATGACCAATTATCAATATTGACACATATTCTTAAACTTGAAGAGTTTTTCGAGGGCTTGTGAAAAAATGGTGCAAAAATATCGAGAAACAAAAAAATGATCGCGGTTTGAATATTTTTAACCGTTAAAAAAGAAACTGCCGATAGAGGGGTAATACTAATTGACCCGACAAACTTCGTTTTGTCCCTAAGAAGGCTGTTTGACAACGTGAAACAAAATTCTACTAAGAAAGTGTCAGTTTTTTACCTCTGGTTTTCAGAATATTTCCGTAAAGTTCTTCGACTTTTTGTACACATTAACACGTTGAAACACTTCAAGAACCAAACTGTGAAAGAATGAAGTAAATGCGTTGATACGTTCTCTAGGTATTTCGTGACATAAAAATACCACTCCATTCGTATTTATATATAGATAGACTAGCTTACTATAATATACCCATGCATTGCAAAATTCGTTCTCATTTGGTAAAGAAGCAAGTGTGATTTGGAGCTTGTTTATAGGAGCTTGTTATGGAGGCTTGTTTAAAGCATCGCTATACACACGATCTGAACAGCGCTGTAGCAGTATACGACAAACAGACTCGGGTTGGTGGCCTTTTCTCGTAGTCTGTTGTTATTGTTTCTATTTTCCACTCTCATTCTATCACACTTAAACTATTCGTTCATAGCCATCGTAAGAACCATGACGGACAAGAAAACCGTTTCCATTCTTCCATCATAATAGAACGCTTTTTCTTACGCAAGAAACATTGGCAGTCTGCTAACCAAAAGCAAGCCTCTCTGTCATAGAATTACCTTACTCCTATAGGATCCCGCATGAACTGGCGTAGATGCAGGGGTATATTCGGTCTACTGTGGGCCAGTTATAAATGCAACATCAATTCCTTTTTCCTCATTGGTCTGCACTCTAACGTTGCACCATCGTTGCCTAAAAATAGAAGATCACCAGTGCTCATACACTGAGGGTGTCTGTCAGTCCCAAGCAGTCATCTGGTTGATTCCTGGTGTAAGTGCAGCTGATATGGCGATACTAAAGTAGCAACCACAGGCGGCTAATCTCTTAGTGTCAGTTCCTGAATTTGTTACCTCGTCGATTTCTCATTAAAAGTGGCGAATTCGTGGTCCTGATACTATGATGAATACCAGTACACCTACTCTAGCTCAGTTTGGAATTTCATTGTCATAGGCTTATTACATTCTTCTGGTCGGGGTTACTGCATGATTCTCTTCAAAGATACTTCCAAGAGTTTTGACAGTAATGACATCATGATTGTTAATGGTATATTTTTATTCCAAAAAATAGATTTCATATTTTTGCAACATTTTACGAAATCATTTGTATAAAATTTTGAGAAATTACTAAAAAAAACTGCTGCAAAATTCCTACACCACTTTGTGACGATACATTCTTATTGTTTTTTTTTTCACGTTATGTCTGTTGATGTTTCATTTGCAGGAGCGGGAGAAAGGTAAACAGGAGCACTCACTCACTTGCGGCGCGCTTATGCTGATGTTTGAAAAATCTAAATTTCCTCTCAGTTTTCTGTAAATAAAAGATAATTTTTATTATCTTTATTAACGAGATTTGATGACTGAGGCTGGTTCATCTCAGTGTAAATAATGAAAAATACTACGGTTTAATATAGGACGCACAATTTCAAGAGCCAACGATTGACATAAGTGGTTTTTCAGCGCGGACAGTGTGTGAATGATTTGAAATCGCTTGGTATGGCCTCTCACGAATACGGCACTCAGTCTCTGTCATTTCTCACACCGTGGAACTAAATTATAATGCCGCAGTCGTTCAGCTTCACTTTAAATTTGGGCACTGTGATTGAAACTTGTCAGGATATTTTGATAAATTTCTTCAAAAAAAATGTATAGTGAATTCTCCAATACTTCTCCTTGGAATTCTATTGATGATACTAGAAATTCGAAGGATTTCATAACAAACGTTTAATTCTCGCATAACTTGTGATCTCGCCCTGAAAGCCATTGGTAACCGAGTGTGTAGCTCCTTGTTTCTAAGCAAATGAATGGCTCAGGATGGAAACTATCAACACTGGGAGATAGAGGAGGATCTTCTCTACATCGTAGCATTGTTAAATAACGTGTAAATCCATTCGTTTGCTCGATAAGAACAAGCTACACAGTCGGTTACCTATGGCTTTTGAAGCGAGATCACAGGTTATGCGAGAATTGATATTTAGTGGATTTCTTATCATATTTGCAGGAATGATTGCAAAAATGTTCTATCGAATAATTTTCCAAAATTTAATCAACTAAAAACAGCTTCAATCGTGCCACGTTCAATACGAAATACAGCAGCATCATTAGAAAGGTCAATGGTTGCTTGGCTTCGTTATGCGCTTTGACGTCCAAGCCTTTCGTAGCTAAAAGATGAGACGAAGGAAGTATTTTAATAATTGAGAACTACTGCTCTCACCGCAGCTTGCTCTCGCTTGCTACCGCTGCACTTTAAACATTTACATTGTAAAATGCACCAGGCTCTGCTCCGAGGGGGTCATTGATGGGGTACCGCCGTCATTCCCACACCACCAACCAAATTACTAACAACAAAGCAAAAAAAATCACACACAATTTCGTTGGTCAACAATACGCGAGTGTTGAATTGTTTACTTTCAGCTGCGTCACGGCTGGGCTTGGTTTGGTTACTGCTGCTGCTGCTTTTGCTTCTGTTGCTCATGCCGCATACATGTCCAGTTTTCTAAAAAACTTGCTAAAAACCCAACTTTTAAACATGTCATTAGTTGTATTACAAAATCAAACATATATCTACAATAGTAGATAGCTATGAAAACAAAAGAATATTGTTTTTCTCCATGTATAAATAGGTACAAATGTTCAAAAACCGATTTTTTGTTTTAAAAGCGTAATTATTTAACAGGCCAAGTAACCAAGTAACATTGGTAGCTGAATAACAGCTTATTCAGCTAAAATTTTGTTTATGCAGCCTCTTTTCAGCTGAATAAACTGTTATTCAGCTACCAATGTTACCTGGGATGGACATGCCCTATATCAACTGCAACGATTCGCAATAGACAGGATGTCCCGGGCCCGATCCATCTGACAAGCCAATCGAGCCCTCTGTCACCATAGAAGGGCTTATTCACAAATTACATAACGCTGAAAGGGGTGGGTGGGTGTCCTCACGATGTTACGGCTCATACAAAATTTGTAGAATGTTCATACAAAAAGCGTTACGAAGGGGTGGGTGGGTGTCAAAAGTGGTCGTTTTCGGCGTTATGAAATAAATGAATGAACCCGAAGATGGTGTCTCCATCCATGTCGATAGCCTGTTATTTAATGTCCAACAAAACTAGTGTTTTTTTGTTATAAATTTATCTGGTCGGTAATCCAATTTTACCTATAAATCCATAATAGAGAAGAATTCCATATACATTCGTAAAATGGAAAAGTTGAGAGCCTTATTTTGTATTGAAAAAGAACAATTTTGTTAAAATTTTGTTTTGCGAAAACCAAAAAATAATGGTTGTGTCCAAAATACAATCTGCATCCTCAAGATATGTTCCTCAATACCCGTCATGATCAAAACTTTTGAAATAATAAAAATGAATATTGTTTACCATGATTTTTTTTATAACTTGACCACTGTGCACCATGCGGTTGGTAGCCACCGTGTGGATTATTTGTTTTTGTGCGTTCGTTTTTTGTTCAGCTGTTGAAGGTCGAACCGAAAACCTGATATTTTGGTGTCGTGTCTGAGAGTTCAATGTTTTCGGATCGAATAATGAGATAGACGAAATTACAATCGCCACCGGTCGATCGGATGCCATCGCACATCAGCAGCAGCAGCAGCAGCAGCTTCAGCTTTGCGACGTGCGACCCACTTTATACTGGATTTGCATGGCACGCGGTTGCTTTCGAATGCATTACCAATTCAGAGTTACACTACGTGTTGCATGCGGTTGACCTTAGCGGGTGACGATGCATTTAACGTCTCTGCTTTGATTAGCGAAAATGCAAAAGTTTGCCGGTAGGCGGTGCCGGTCGAATTTGGATCAAGCACAGAGAAGCTTGTAGTAGGTAGCTTATGGTTCACGTTTAAGAACGGTCCAGAATATTCTTTGAAATAGCGAAAATTCTATGCCTTCAAAATGCCGCTGACTGGAAGGTTGTTGTTTCTTCTCCATTTGCAATATCAGCTTATCAAACATAGGTTCTATTTCAAAACTTCGTGATGTATTCATGCATTTATAATGCATTTGCTTCAAAAATTGGAAGTAAAAGTTTTTTTTTGTCTTTATTAACGAGATTTTTAGCCCTGGGCTAATTCATCTCGGGACCAACGGCTTTACTTCCCTTCCGAAGGAAGTCATCACTGAAATTTGTAGTGACTATCTCGGGGATGGGATTCGATCCCAGGTCCTCGGCGTGAGAGGCGTGTGTTCTAACCACTACACCAGGTCCGTCCCCGGAAGTAAATGTGTTAATAGTACCCGACTGGACGGAAGCAACAAAACTATAACTAAATATTTTATTTTGATTTGCTTCTCCGTATCAACAGCTTTTATAAAACAAGTACTGTTAGTTGCATAAAATGGGGAATCATTGATAAAATTCAAATCAACATTTTCAACTAATATTCGTGACTACGTGACCCATGATAGTGTGCGCAGTATAATCAACTTGCAAGAACTTGACCTGCATATTCGGTTTCAAAAGAAAAAAAATTGACTAGTAGCGGAATTCAAATACACTGTAACCTCAATTTACGAACTAGATCAGGGGTTCGTTAATTGAATTGGTTCGTAAAATGAATCAGTTCGTCAAACGAGGTTTTTCCTTTTGGAGTCTACTCTTGGGGAATTAATTTTTATTATTCGAGAAATTAAGGTTTTACTATATCCTAAGGGTTGTAGGACATTTCCCAGAAAGTCAAACCCCAGAACGACATTCCCCAGAATGACGTTCCCCAGAAGCCCATTCCCCAGAATGGGACATTCCCCAGAAAACCATTCCCCAGAATAGGACATTCCCCAGAATGGGTTTTATACGTTTGTCGTTAAGAAATGTACCTACTGAATTGATTCAAATTCCCAGAAGCTTCGAATTGTGTCCGGAAGACGTCAATTCACCCAAAATATTATTTTGTCAAATTCATTATTATGGATCTCAAGCGAATAAAATCGGAATTGAGTCAAAAAATCTTTTGAACGGCGAGTGTTTGCTTCTTTTTTCTCAGGCAAACCATCTAAGCTGCCGTCCATAAATCACTTGGTCTTCTATGGAAGACATACATATGGCATACAAATTTCAAAAAGTTTGTACGGTCAAAATATCACGAAAGGGGAAAGAGGTTGTTTTGTGGCTAAGTGGTTCATCGACAGACCCAACCATAATCTTAGGAGGAAAATGCTGTTAAAAAATTTTCTTAATTGTGTCTTAATTAACTTCATAATTGTGCTACTGTCGTTTCTCTGAATATCACTTCCCTGAATGCCACCTCTCCGAATGATCCGTTTCCCCGAATAGTGAAGCAGTTCAAACAGGTGCAAGAATAGTCTTTAAGGACTGGGTGCTGAGCTAGAATGAATGATTAGCAATTAAAAGAAGAAGATAATATAGATTTGAACGTCATCCTCGACTAAATATATCTTACCAAAAATGCCAATGATGGTGAAACTCGAAAGAACCGCCAATCAAGTGAAGAAGGGTGCATATTAGATGACTGGTTCGTTACCACCTCAAAACACAAAAGTTATGATAAATATAAGAGCTAAAAACTTTTCGGAAACTAGGTTATTCGGGGAAACGGGTTGTTCGGGGCACTGGCATTCTGGGAACTGGCGTGCGGGGACATTCGAGGAAAAGTAGCTCAACCGTTTAACATAAGCTGTTCCTACCAGTAGCGCAACCAGGATTTGGTTCTAGGGGAGGTTTTGCAAATTCTAAAATACTTTTTGAGAAAATATTTTTGATATAAAAAATCGAGTTGAAGCATTTAAGTAAGTTTTATGTTTTTGCATAGTTAAATGATTTAAGAATTATTTTAGTAAATTATCGTGATGCTATTCATCCGCTCTTTTTCTGTGCTGTTCCTTATATGTCTCTCCTGTGTTGTTTTTTATATGTTTTCGAGTTTTGCAACAATGAGAATGACTTCGAGAACAATATTTAAGCGCAGTAATTTGCAATAGAAATCATTCACATTATTGTTGCAGTAGGTCGAAAGTAGATCAACATTGCAAAACTGAAACTGCGGTGGAAAACTAATTGTCACATCTTGCAAACTTTGTTTTGGATGATTTTGTAATCCGATTGATTTGATATTGAGTAGGACGCTAATGCATCCATATTTCTTATGGACAAATCCGAGTCACATTGTTCCAAAAGCTTTTAACACCCTATTTTCACGATTTATTAAAAAAAAAAAAAATAAACAAAAATATTCATTATCCACACTAACAAAATCTAATAATTATCGAAATATTCAAAGGTGCCAAATGCTTCCACTGCCAGCTAAATACAGATGTATCTTCAAATCAAAGAATTCGTATGCTCTGATATTCGCCAAATTTGGCAAAATGCTGAGGCAATGGTGGGGAAGAATGGTGGAGAACGTGCCTTTGGAACCGACCTTCTGATCAGTTTGTTTTCAAAACAGGCTAGAGAATTTTGTTATTTATCAGCTTATTGTAGTAATAATTCACAGATGATTTTGTTATTATCAAACTTCCTGAAGAGTTCAATAGTTCAAATAAACACAACTTAGAATAATATAACTGTGAAAACCACTAACATTCCCAGTGCTAATACGAATCAAACTAAGTTACTGCTCTGTAGTTGTATGATTTGTAGTGTTGCATTTAAAAAATGTACTTGGCAAGCCATATAATTTTTCGGCTCTGGGGGGGGTTCTGACCCCCAAAACCCCCCCTTGGTTGCGCCACTGGTTCCTACATATGCCATACTGTGTTTTATGATCAAACTTGATCCAAGCTATTGTTTTTTTTTGTTTTCATAGTTATTCTTCCTTCTTTTAAAATTTGCTGTTCTTTCTTATTGTACTTTCAAAGGGAGATTGGTGTAGTGTAATATGTCACAAAGTATATTAATAAAATTTGTTTTTCGGCTTTCACGGCATATTCTCCCTTCTTTTGAACATATGCTGTTCTTCCTAGGTTTATTGTCTAAATAATTAGGGATGGTACACATATTATGTCACGCTATATTTTAACTTTTTTGACGAGAAAATCGTCAAAAAATATAAAAATCGTCCAAATGGTTCGAATTACATTTCCGAATTACATTTACATGTTTTACTTATGAAAATTATGGTTTTCCTCGAATTTTCCAGTTAGATGCATTCACTATTTACTATTTACCATTTTCCTGGATTTGAACACCTCAAAAATCTCTTATTTTTCTCCTGGGGAATGTCCCATTCTGGGGAATGGTTTTCTGGGGAATGTCCCATTCTGGGGAATGGATTTCTGGGGAACGTCATTCTGGGAAATGTCGTACAATCTATCTTAAGCATATTATTAACTTCTTTTACTCTTACTCTGGCTAAAATGTGTGCAAGATGAGTTCTTCCAAGTATTTCTTGGAGTTTGGGCATATGATTCTACATGAGTAAAAGATCAATTCATCATTTCTAAGTAGAGGAATATCTCAAAATTGTGGATCCTAGATGAATTTAATATTTTGAAGAACCATTTGTTTCACCAAGATCCTCGTTTTGGTAATCAAGTGAGTACAACGGGTGTTCCAGTTCACCCAAAAACATTCTGGAGTAGATACCTTCAATCTCCCAACCATTCAATCATTGTATGGGAAGTAACGTATTCTTGGTTCACCATGTACTCAATGGGCTTAAGGGTATACAAGCCTAAATGGTTGTATATTCATGGTTTGTAATGATGATGTAGACTCTTGCCCTTTGTATTAGTATACAGAGTTTTAGGTGGATCCTATGACCTATATTATTATTATTTATTTTTATTTTAGTGGCTATATTACAGGAAATTATTGGATGAGATCACCTTTTAAACTCAACAATTTATTCAGCTTAATAACATGAGTTTACTGGACGTAAAGCGTTTATCAAACAATCAGTTATTACGACCAATAATATGTTATAAAAATTTATAGGTTTAAACCGTCTGAACTTAACTACAAAACATAAGTGGAAAATAAATAAGTTCATTCCCGCGAAACTTTCTAATACACAATTTCCCATTTATTTGTCTCAACTCAATTTATTGAGATTTTAGTGTATTATGAACAGTTCTGTAAACATTCGACATTTTTTTTTCGAAGTTCGTTTCGCTTCCATGGTCAGCAGTCAAATTATTTCCTTACATTCATCCGCTACCGTCACATCTCACACACAGCCCAAGCGGTAGAATGAACATCGAGAAACACAACAACTGTGGAATGAATATCGTCTAACACGATGACATTTTCATTGATTATCTTGCATATATTTTATTAATATTAATATCCGATCATGAACAACAAGAATGGTTTGATCTTGCTTGTTATGACGAATATGACAAACATACAATAAAAGCAGCTGTTATTTCGAAAAATGATAAAAATAAATCAAAAAGTGACGTTTTCCGATGACATTTCTCTTCCTTACGTACGAATGCTGAATGCAAAGGCTTTCGAATGTCAACGAAAACGGGTCGACTACCGTAATTGCTTAGACCACCGGATACGGAGCATCTTTGTAAAATTGATTACGAAATTTGCTAAAACAAACTTAAACGTTCGGATTACAAAATAAGATACATAGTTATGAGCTTTAGGCGCCTATAATGTATTTTAAAATAATAAGTCTTGCAAGATTTGCAGCTTTAGCTGATTTTGAATAAATTTGTTGAATAGCTTATTATGCTACAATAAATTTGATAATTTTATAATGTATAGAAGATAATTTGATTATTTCTGCACGCTGGCTTGAAGATTTTAACTTCATCTTGTTAGCACTTTTTTATAAAAATACCAAATTTAAAGATAAATATTAGACAAAACATTGTGTTTCATTAAGACGAAAAACGTAACGAAATCCATTCTAGGTCAGTCCATAAGTATTTGTATAAAATTATGTTACTGTATAAATATCAATTGATTACTATGTTTTAACGTTGATTTATTAATAAATGTCAATCGTTTATGGAATAGAAATGGATACCTAGATGGATACATCTCGTCCAAAACTGAATGAATTACATTAAGTAAATGAGGCGTTGCATACCTCTAAATGTTTAAACGTTGTATGAAAATATCTTACATTGATTACAAAAAAGTCCCCAGTTTGCAAAAACGCGTTTTGCTAAGAGTTAATTTAAGTTCTTCAATAACTTGCCCATCAAGAATAAGTTGCGAAGTCATTTAAACTTCATCAAATAGTAATCGTTAATCGCCAGGCTTTTTAGCGTTTCAAAAATACTCAAATACCGTAAACCAAGGGGAAATTTATCAGTATTATAGAGCTTTCTGAAATATCGTCCAGAAGGTTATTGATATTGTTCAACTATCTTTGACAGATTAGTTCTTCGCTGACCTACTCAATTGACAATCACAAAAAAATGTCACTTTGGGGCAAATTTAATCATCATGTGACGAAACACGTTCAAAAATTGAAAAAACTTCATCCAATAAATGTAGGCCCCTGAAAAAAAAAATTCTACAATTAGATTGCTGGAACTATAGGTAGGCAGTTTCTTTCGAAATTAGAGATGGACAAAACGGCTCTTTTTAGTGAACGGATCCGATCCTAATCACTCACTTTAGTGAGGCTTAGTGGCTCAGCGGCTCATAAAGAAAGAGCGAACTGAGCCGAACGAACGGATCCAACGGTTCAGTCCGTTCTTTTGCTTCCTCATTCTTCGTACATTCTTCCCAAGAAACTCACGATTCGTGCGGACACAAACACGATATTCGGCCGATTTCCCCTACCCGAACCAAATTAAAGTTGCAAAACTATGTGCTCTGCCGTTCAGGCGAAGTCTTTCTCTCTTTATCTTTCGTTTGCCTGTAAATCGAGAGGGCGGAGCAAATTTGTCTGTCTATGCTGAGAGCACGGAGAGGCAGTAAATCTTTGGTATGGCGCACAAAGCAAGGCACGTGTCAAGCGTTATAATAAAGCCTCGATACTAACGAAAAAATAGGAGAAAAGGCAACGTCTATTTATTATGTAACGCTAAAATTGACAATATTCCACATCCTTTCCCCCCTCTGTAAGGTTTTTTTTATGGAAAAAATAACAATTTTGAATGAGCCGTAACGTTTGAGCCTACTTTCCTCCTCCCCCTAGAGCGTTACGTAATTTGTGGACGGCGCTAAAGAGCCAGTTCTCTCTTATGACGGGTCACTTTTTATTTTGATCCGTTGTGTTGGGGGTCGTCCATAAATGACGTAGCTTTTTAGGGGGGAGGGGGGGGCTTCCTGAATTTGTGAAGATGTGTGACGAGGGGGAGGGAGGGGTTCTAGTTAGTGGACGTAGCATTTTGAATCACGTCGGTAAAATGAGAGGCGCTGAAAAAAATGACATACAATTATTTTTTTTTATCAACCTTCTTTTTTCTTTGTTTGACTTATAAAGTTGGGTAAAGCTTCAAAACATTCATATGACAAGACTGAAAAAAAATCTAAGAAATTTTAGATTTTCTGTAGAGCAATCAAACAGATTTTTTTAATGCTTTAAATAATTATGTGAGCATTATTTTCATGTATTAACAAATTAATTTATAAATATATAAATTGAAAGGTAAATGAATTAATTAAAAATCAATCGACTTGGAAAACATTGTTTTAGTTTTATTCATATTTTCTGTTAGAGCTTATTTCTTAAAAAAAAAAAAAACATATGTTCGCTTTGGTAAATATTACATTAAAACAAGATATTCGTTCCGTGAATTATGCTCTCAATGTTGCAGAAGATCTCCACCCAATCAACTCATCGATTTGTTTTGATATATGAATGCTCTTGATGGAATAGCCTGAATAAAACTTGATGGAAAAGCCTGGACAACAGATTCGAGTGTTAGCGAAATTATTTTATCATTCAATTTTCTTAATAACTTGGTAATTTGAAGAAAGATTATTTTTATTATTTAATTGTTTTGTTATAGGTTGTGTAAGATTATTTCAGTATGGGAAA
Organism: Aedes aegypti; assembly: GCF_002204515.2. NCBI lineage: Eukaryota > Metazoa > Arthropoda > Insecta > Diptera > Culicidae > Aedes > Aedes aegypti. The sequence continues at coordinate 140,405,580 of NC_035108.1, read as the reverse complement.
CGATAATGAAGTTAAGCTGAATTATTAACAAAGTTGAAAAACTTGTATAATAATCGCTAAGATTTTCTGAACATTCCAAATATTACAAGTGTAATCTTTTCTACATCTGCACCTAATTTCTAAATGAATTTGAATTTGGAAAATAATGACGAATATCCATTTCAAATTAAATGTATCTTATTTTGATCATTTTCATTAAAATCTGTTTCTTAACAGCGAATAATTAAAAAACAAAACTTTTATGTAACTGAATGTCTTTTCAACATATAAAATCTATTGTACCCTTACTCGTTACTGTTAGCTTCATTAATGCAATCCAAGATTTTTCCTTTTATCTATATTTTCAGCTGTAAACTAATTTTTCATGTTAACAACTGCAAAAGTAATACAATTTAGCCAACAACTTAAACAGGAAAAAGTTCATTTTAAACTGTTTTCCAAATTACTTTTGAGCGCAGCTGCAAATCAAGCATTTATTTGTTAGAATATCCTTACGTTTCAGTCAGTAATTAATATCAAAATCTGTATTGAATTTCTGATTCCCAATTTTTTGTTTTAACAGAATTGTTAAAGAAAAGAAATAAACAAATGTAGGGGGGGGGGGTTGCGTGGTATGCTACGTATTTCCCAAGGGGGGGTATCAGCATTTGTGACGAAATGCTACGAGGGGGAAGGGGGGTGTAAAAAATGAGTAAAAAAATGCTACGTCATTTATGGACGGTCCCTTACTGCTGGTTGAAAGAACTGACTCTCGAAAAAAAAGAGCCACGAATCACTTATTTGAATGAGTTCTTTTGAACGGCTCTCTCCATTTTGTCGATCCGTTTTGCCCATCTCTATTTGAAATGAGCTTATTTTTCCAATAAACCCCTCTGCCGGTAGCTTCATATATTACCGCAATAAAAATATTTAAACATCGATAACTGTTTTTGTTTCTTGATATTTTTGCACCATTCTTTCACAAGTTCTCAAGAAACTTTTCTAGTTTTATAATCTGTGTCAATATTGTTCATTGATCAACTGGATCCTGAGATATTCCATATTTCCTTGGCGGACTGACGCTTTACCCACGTAAATGTCATGCAACAGAATTTTTATCGTATTCGGATATTCACTCCTCGGAACAAAACATCGATGAGAGTATGTTGTGAAAAAATGAAGCATTTTGGTTCAACCATCTTCGAGTAATGAGCATTCATGTGTCTGATACCACGCTGGTCAAATAAAGATCTTTAAAATTCAAAAAAAAACATCACATCGTTATTTTCAGATAACCGATTTGTATAATTTTTTCAGTGTAGTTCCTTATCACCTAGCCTTTGTTTGCCAACATTTTTTTTTTTTGGTAAATTGACGTAAAACAAAATGGTCACCAAATACATTCCAAATTTACATTTCGATTTGCCCCCGGTTTACGGTTCCACATTCAAGTGTTCTATTCTAAATCTTCCATGATAACAAAATCATATCTTGAAACTGCTTCTTCTTATTTTTGGCGTTAGATTCAAGCTGGATCAGCTCATGCGTCTCCCCTTGTTCGTATTAGCTATTTTTGCATTCTTTTATCGAATGGTAGACACGAGAATACTCTATGCCAATCAACATATATTCTTGGAATGTATACTCAAAAATAACTTCTGTAATCCATCATAGTCAATGTTGAAATTCTACTCAGATCATCTGTAGTGCACTAAGTTTACAAATAAATTTGTTAGGAGTCTACAAAACATCTTTTCAAGAGTCCGATATGAAGTTTCTATTTTTTTGTTTGCTTAAATTCAACAAAAATGAGATAGTTAAAAAAGTTTCCAACATGAACTTTTGACAATAATTTGTCAAAGATACTTCCGAAAGCCGAATACAGATTTCATACCAAAAGATTTTCACAAGATATGAACATTTTCCTTGAGGTTGCACTAAAATTCAAAAATTCATACAGTTCACGAAAAAATATTTCCAAAAACAGTTTATGTATCCACCAAGTATTTTTTGGATCTGCAAGTATTCGTTAAAACTTTCGCCAGGAACTCTCAAAAAACCGTGTTAGTTATCCATCAAGTCATTTTTGATGGATAACTAATACGGTTTCATTGCAACAGTGAAAAATCTCATCGAAAATTCTACTGATGGGTTCTAGAAAATTCTGACAATGTATTGAGTGGAAACAATGAAGAATTTGAGTTTCAACGGCTACGATTAAATTTTTAAGTCCCTCCTACTCAATTCATAACAATCAGAAAAATCGAAATAATCGATGATTTGAAGTATATTAGTCCCTCATTTGCAATCCACAGAAAAAAGTTTGAATTACATTATTCACGTTAGCTGCACATATTAATGAAGTTGACTAATGATTTTTCTGTATCCACTTACCCCACGGTACCTTACATATATCATGTAACGGACTCATGTTCCGTAACCGGTCGTTTGAGAACGTCGCGACCCATTGGAAGCCCGCACTATAGAAATCTCAGCTAGCACGTCGTTGGCAAGTGGTGTGTGGTATTTCAATACCTAATCAATAATACGCTCTCGGGCTAGGCATTGGATATAAATAGAAAGCGTTGTGTTTGGATGGGCATTTAATTCATCCGAAAGAGGTGCGCTTTGCGAAAGAGGACCACGTGATTATTAAGCTGATATCGAATTCAGGTTAACTTCTGCGTCCATGGGTCCTCTCGTGGCGTACTTCTATGGGCCCTATCTAGAGAACAGGGAGTCGTGAGTTCTCACCGAGAAGACGTGTAACTTTTTCGCAAACTTCACAATTTGTCCATTCAATCCAATTGCAAAGTATATGTAATGTTTAGTTTTTGGTAGTTGTGAAACTTCTACTTGGCTGGGTAGCCCTAAACCACGAATCATAATGCATTCAAACAAGTATTAAATCATTAAATGTGTAGATAGAAAAAAAGTCAAATTTTGAAATAGTTGTGATATCGAAAGTCTAAGCCCCGTATCAATGATCTTTTGCAAAATGTTCCTAATGATTCCTCACATTAATTCATCAATCAAGAAAAGCGATCCCCATTAACATTGGCTTTGCGGACTAGCGATGGGCGATTTTGAATCGATGTTCCAAAAATCGATGTTTTCATTCCAATTGATCGATTTTTTGAATCGATGTTTGGGGCATCTGAAATCGAGTGAATCGATTCTCTTTATTCGATTTTTTGATTCGATTCATTTTGTTGAAAATTATGAATATTTCTTAATGGCATAATGAAAAATAAATCAAATTTTTAATAAGCCTTTTGCAATAGTAAATCTGTTCTATTGAGTTTCAGAACTGATTTAATTGAGGTATATTAAAATTGAATGTAATTGCATCTGGTCTCATTTCAAACTATATTTTAAATTTGAATTCGATTCGAATCGATTCAAAAACATCGATTCAAGAGATTCGATTAAATCGGTGAATCGATTCAGCAGTTCAAATGTGAATCGATTCAGTAACATCGATGTTATAGACAATTTTGCCCAACGCTATTGCGGACCCCCTGAGAATTCATCACGCCCCCCTGGGGGTCCGCGGACCACTGGTTGAGAAACCCTGCTCTATGCCCTGATAGGATGAAACAAAATCCACATCGAAAAGACCCACGACCAATGAACCCTCGACCCTCAGTTTCATCTTGTTGAATAGCTGCACGCTAACTGGTACGACTATTTGATCCCTTGATAACATAAATGTTAAATAATCTCTTCCATAATTATGGTCAGGCTTATACATAAATCGAAATTGCTTTAGAAAGATATAAACAATAGTAGAAGCTTTGCAGAGAGAAATAAAATAATTAGAAAATCAAAACTTCTATTTCGAATTAAGTTACTGACAAAAACGATCATAAGCATCTATGAATTTTAATGTTCCGTACATTTCCATCCAACTAATCTGCCTCAACCGAAAGGTATCTCATCTAGTTTCTAGTATCACATTAAGGTGGTATTTCTATTTTGAAGATGATCGCTGTCCTCTGCGCGTGTTTTCTATAGGTGACTAAGCATGAATCAGTATGACTAGGCAAAATATACTCAACTTTGTTAAAATAAAATCAATACCGGTTTTGCGTCTTTCCAAAAATGCAAATAACCTTTTCTGATCTATTCTGATCGTTGTATTTCCAATAGGAATCACATATTTTCAAAGGTTTTATCTATTCAGACGTTCAACATAGTAAACTATGTACGTTAAGCAATTATTTAAAGTGGTATGTCATGTTTATATATGAAGAAGGGAATTACTTTCTCTAAAATCTTTTTGTTTTTATCCATAATCTTTGCTAGTGTGATTTGGTGTTTGAATAGGGTGAAGCAGTCTTCGGAAATCGGTGCTTCCCTCGAACACCCAAGACTGATTTTCAGTAACTTATGATGTGCTACTTACAGAAATAGCTGATTCCACACTGCCTGGTGAGATTAGTTTACGAACATATGTCGAAAAAAGCTTTGAATATTCAGGAGAAGCTTCGGTTGGAAGATGGTTTGCACACTTGAAAATGGGGACTGAAAAATAAAATAAACGATGTTTATTCAACAAGATCTTAGCAATTACCTTTGACGTTTATCTTTGAACTTTATGTCTTAGATTATTGGAAAACATATTCAGGTGATTACATGATCTCAATTGATAAAAGCTCAACATTACAGCAAAACCATGTTGGAGGTAGATGGATTTGAATCCTAATAGGTTGAAGTTCTTTTCAAATTGAAAATTTCCTGACCTAGGGCTTACAAGGAACAATTTTTATAAATATTCTAATTCCGGAACCAAACTTCGAATCCCAATGCGCAGTAAAGTGAATTGAATATGTATCCAGTAATTAAACGGTGAACTCTTTGGAAACCCATCAACTATTGTGTTTCAACTGGAGTTTAAATATAAATCCATATCCAAACGGTTTCCAGTTTTGCACATAATGAGCGATTGAAAAACGCATTCAAATATAATGGCCGGCCATCATCGGCCGTAAATTCGATTCAAAACAATGCCATAGAAGATAACAAACTGCGTGCCAGCCATAGCCATTATTTAATCGTCCCGATCCGAAACGCTTCAATGGCTTTCCATGACTGACTGCAAACGCAACTGCTTACCAAACGTGCTAATTGGAAATTCACGAGCTTCCGCCGGTGGTTCATCATGTTGTTGCACCAATAGACGTGGGCTTGAGGGACAAAAGGTTTTTGCTACTGTGGGAATATGAAAATGCTCCATAGTAAATGAGAAAACCGCGCCATGATCAATATTTTCTATTTTCTATTACTATGCTTACGAATAAAGATCTTAAGGCATATACTCCATGGAATTCTTGTAGAATCGAGAACAAAGATATAAGTTGAAATAAATGATATTTCGTTACTTATGTGACTTTGTATGGCGAAGGGTCTGTGCCACTAAAAATTATCAAAATATAACCGGTTACGCTTGTAGATTCTAAGACCTATGTTCGAAAGAGTCCTGGTAAAACCAAGAACAACCCAAAAACTCAATGCGATGCTCCATGTAGTCATATGAAGGGTAAAGACTCTTACTCTTAGAGTCTATGCCGTTATTAGTAAAATTTTCAATTTTTTATTGGTGCATTCAATAGGCTGCTGGCTTGAATACTGACTTGACTTGATTTGCTAAACAGTGCCGAATCGACTAGAATGTGGCCCATGACCTTGAAGAGCGACCAACTTACCGTATCAGTGAGAGCAGGTCCCTTTCGCGCACGTTGAGCGAGTAGTTGGGTTTCGCTGCCATCTCGCACAGCAGCTTCGGCAGGCATGCCTCCCGCAGTGAGTTCTTCAGTCGTTCCTTGTGAAGCGCCAGATCTGCCGCCTGGCCATCGCTGGTCGACGACAGCTTGTTATCACTCTCGCTGTTACCGCTACTACTGCTGCTGCTTCCGCTTGTGTACGACTGAGGGGCAAGGGGTGTTTCTCTGTCGGCGGATGTGATTTCTGTGACGGTTTGGTGAATAAAGAAACACAAACTGTTAATTTTGTGTGATTTTGGTACCCTTGAAAAAATATTAGAAACTGTACGAGCCAGTGGCGCAACTAAGGGGGATTTTGGGAGTTGAACCCAACTCCCCCCGCCAAGAGCAGAAAAAGTAAGGCTGATTCGATTCAGTGACATCAATGTTCTGGTCAAATTTGATCAAAGCTAATTAAAGCAATTAAATTTTGCACATCAATTGATGCATGGCCAAGAAATTGCAAACAATTATTGTAGAACTTTCTGTAAAAACTTCTGTAATAGTAAATCTTTTTGGAACAATAATTCTTTTTCTTTTTCTTCTTGACATAGCGCCCACAAAATGGACAGATCCTGCTTCTCAGCTTAGTGTTCAATGAGCACTTCCACAATTATTAACTGATAACTTTCTTTGCCAAAGTTGTTATTTTCGCATTCGTATATCGTGTGGCAGGTACGATGAAACTCTATGCCCTGGAAACTCTCAAGGAAATTTCCATTACGAAAAGATCCTGGACCGAGCGAGAATCGAATCCAGATACCTTCAACATGGATTTGCTTTGTTCTCGCGGACTCTAACCACTCGGCTCTAAGGAAGGCCCAATTGTTGCAAACAATAAATGTGCGTAAAGATCGATTGCAATTCTTCAAATCAATATTTGTCAAATTTGTAAAACCCCCTTAGAACCAAATGCTAATTGCACTACTGGTTTGACCGAAGCTTTAAAAAAAAAATGCTAGCAGCAAAGAATCCGACGTGTTGGTCAATGTTTGAATTTTGCATTTGCGTAAATAAACTAAAGACCAGTGTGGCCACCCAACATTTGGTCGATAATGGAGCGGTTTGTATGCAGCGGAGTAGATTATTGTTTTGAATCATAAGGCTCGTGTGAGATACCTACCTACCTAGATGTGTATGAGCAAACGCGCAAAACAAACCGGAATATGTACGTGCGTGTCTGCTGGTGGTCGACCACTCTCTTGTTTGAGCCACTTGTTCTTATGCTATTATTAGAAGCATGTCAATTGAAGCTTTGATTTGTGCAGCCGATTAGAAAAGAAGAGCAGTCAACAGGATCTTGAATATGGTTAGGACTGTTAACCAAATCAACAAATTTGTATGGTAAACAAAGACACCAATAATTGTCTGTTGACGAGCTACTCGAGAAGGGTGGGATCTTGGGAGTTTATATTTCACTTTTGCATTATTAGATCATACGTGCACATTAGGGCGAATTGTTTAAAAATCCAATCTCCCATATCTTTCTTACTATTGAGCGGTTCCATTTGAGTTTGCCTTATTTAATGGCTTTTGTAGTTTAGTAATCCTTTTTGATTATCGATTGTAGACATGTAGGCAGCTTTGCATTAAAAGTGACTGTTCTTCGGTAGGTGAATATCACCGATGTACCTTTTTTTATTTAATTTAAAAATCAAATAATTTTGCGCGTTATACGCAATATAATAATTCTTGAATTGGTTATGATGGAACGGTTCGTTAATCCAATCTTGAGAAATCACGTTTTTAAGTTAAAAAAGTTCGAATTTTCAATTTGGGATATCAACGCAGAATTTATTAATCATTGCAAAGTTAAGGTATTTTGGGCTGATGAGGAAGTAAACAAACAATAGCCAATTAAAAAAGAGGCTTATGATAGTGTGAGCAGACTATCACGTTATTCAATTGTTATTTTTTATTTCAATTTTGTCTATCTAGTCTATATGACAAAATAATTGACTTCAACCAGTTATGAGATAACAGTGTTGCCAGATTTGGTTACATTAACATAATAAACAGGTGTTTTATTTAATAGGACAATAATTGACTAATATACGTTTTTCTTGCAGACACTCAAGGCCTCAGTGAAACGTAAACGAGTCTTGAAAACATTTTACTTTCGAGTACTGAGTATAGCTTTTGAGTATAAAACTATATACTATGTTGTCCAAATATTTTCTCTTAGAGTACATTTGGGGGATCACAGTTTATCGAATATGTATGAGTCTGGAGCCAGTTCTGAAAGATGAATTAGAAAAAAATATAATCTAAACAGCCCTTAAGGGCGAACGGTCCATCATAAATTTCAGATATTAAAAAAGTAGTTTTTTCTTCCAAGATCATGTGAAAGAAATGTGTTCACTGTTTTCAATTTTCCAACCGATAAATAGTGAATATTTTCGTCGAATAAATTTCAGTGCTTGCCTGAAAAACTTCTGTTGAAGTTTCAGTGATGACGATGATGGATCATTTAATCGTTTTTTAGAGTTTTTATCAAATCTGTACTCACGGGTGGTGGTGAGTGCTTCGAGAAGGCCCGAGGAATCGTGTGTGCTTATTTTCTTCTCGGTTTGCACGTTTTAGCCGGGTAGTGCTTTGAGAAGGCCGAAGAATAATGTGTTTTTCCTCTCGTTTTGTGTTTTTTACGGGCAGTGCTTCGAGAAGGACCGAGAAATAGTGTTTTTTTTTTCTTCTCTGTTTGCGCGTTTTTGCCGGACAGAGCTTCGAGATGGCACGAGCAATCAAGCTGGTTTTCGCATTTCGGCAGCCCGTGTGCACACGTGTGCAGGCGTATGGTTGACGAAATTTGTTACTGCCCTATTGACGATGGATTACCAATTGGTGAGCTCGTCTCATGACTTGGTTTCAATTAAGTAAAATATGTCTTTACATCAATCAAACGGTATGAATGCTACGTTATGAATGTGTATAAAAGAAAACCTATGTTTCGTTCGTCACTCCAAGTGACGGCATACTCTTATTCATATTTTGCAAACACACTTACCATTGCTCTGGTTTTGAAATTACAAAATGGAACTTCGAATAATTAAACACAAGAAGTGTAGACGTTTCCATTACAGACTTAAAGGAGACAATCTTGATTCATTTTCCAGAACCTATCTAATTAAATCTATATGATATGACTTTTGAAGCTACCTTACCAACAGAAACCTCATGTGTTTATGATGGAGATGCTTAGGTATTCTCGATCTTTAGTAATAATGGATGCCATTCTAACATTCCTCCTGAAATGTCCATTTTTGTATTTGCAAAATGTATGAATGGTTCGTCACCAGATGTGTCAACATATTTTATGTTCAATCTTCATCTATCTGGTCAGATGACTTTAAATTGAAGCTACATTAATCACATAATTTATCAATGTGAATTCAGATTGTGTAACTTCTTACTCCTTCCCACTAACAAAAACTCCTTCCCATGACAACCATGAAAATGCAGAGGTATACTCGGGCTTCAGTAACAACGGATGTCACACTAACCTTCCTTTCCTTCCCCGATGACTGTAAGGACGTTGCCGTTATTGACTTTATAATATTTGGAATTCTCTAAATTGTGCTCTGAAGACAGCACGCTACTCTTAAGCTCCGTCTGTTGGTTCCTAGTGCAATTCTGATTATATTGGTCAATCACGGAGTAACAACTACGAAATGTACGGTCATCCATGCTCTTGCTCATGGCTCAATCAATTATCTACACAGCGTAACCAAGTCAATGAACATGCCAAAATTTAGAGGAATGCTTCCTTTGACAAATACAAATACGTTTAAAATAGTTCAATTATGGATCACTAGTTTTTACTGTTTTTGAAATCATAATATAACTTGAACCCTTAAAGTGTACATGTTGAACTCCCGGCGGAGACAATGTCAAAGTATCTGTTGGTTCAATTTGCTCGCGCATAGCCAAATCAATCAATTTACAATTCAAAATGGGAAGAATTTTCGCTTTTAGCTCAACAATTCGAAAAAAGTGTTTGTACAAATTTGAAAAAAATCTGTCGGTTTCAATTTCTACATGGAACGTGCTGAAGCAGTTGGATGGATGAACCGATTGAAATAAATTAATTTTAGTCAAAATAAAATTATTGTCTATGTAAAACAGTTGATGCAAGTGTAAAACAGTCCCATATATCCAAATGACTTGCGAATTAAGTTGATCAATTGATTTAACCAGGGATTGTTTTTTTGGAAAACGACCTAGAGGGTCTAAAATATAAAGAGGTCCGGAATTTATTGGTAACCATGTTTTTAATTTAAAAAATAGCAGTTTCCGGGTTTCAAGTATTGTTGGCTGATTAAGAGCATAACAAGTATTAGCCATTCAAAAATAAGATCACAACAATGTTGCCAGATCATCGATTTTTACATTTTTTTTTTATATTTTGTTTCAATCAAATCGTTTCATATTGATATACAAAAGATTTTCAAGTGCGAATTTTACAGTTTTGGATTTCAAAGGAGAATTTCTAACTCAAATACAAATTCAGGCATTGTTGGTTTATTGAGGATTTTACAAGTAATAGTCATTTAAAAATAAGCTCACAACAGTGTTGCCAGATCATAGATTCTAACAATTTTTTTTCCAGTCCAGTCGTTTTATATTGATAACCACCACCAAACACAAGATAAAAAATTTTGAAATAATAAATAGGCGTTGTCTGAAACTTTGAAATAAGGTGCGCATAAGTTAAACGCATATTGTGACCAAATATGAGCACTGAAGCTTTCAAAAACCCTCACTGTCGAAGTGAATCAAAAGTACCAAGAATAGGATCCGGCTCCCTATGGCAGAAACATTTTAATTTTTATTATCTTTTATTTGCTAGGCACTCAATTAGCCAGAAATACCTTAATTTGAGATTGCATATGATATTTTTTGTCAAAATTAAGGATTTCTTGGGGTTTAATGCAAAAAATCGGACTTTTAGACTTATAATCGCAATTTTTTTGAATCGGACGTCTGGCTAACACGATGGACCTTTTTTTTATAAAAAATACCCATTCGACGTAAAATTTATTAAACGATTCAAAATTGTATGAAAAGTATATTTGGCAACACTGTATTCAATAAAAAAAAATCCTCAAACGATTGCTTTCCGAAGTGCCGAAGGTCGTTATCTCTATGTCTAATAGTTTCGAGGATTTAAATTAGGTTTTTGAATTTTTCCAAAAGTTCAATCTTGTTTCCATAAGGTAGCTTAAAACTTTCTGAATGTAGTTCAATGCACTATGGGTCAGGAACGCAATCTGGCGGGACAAAATCGATAACTCGGTAATGAAGCATTTACGGCATTTGTCTTCGGTAAAGTTTTTGTAACAACAAGGACCATCTACTGATTTTTTTTTTTCAAAGTCGAACAGATACCGTATCTTTATGACATCTATGCTGCCGTGAATCGCAAGTCAGTCCCATCTGCATTTTCGTCAAAATTGAGTTCAGTTCAGTTTTCAACATACTTTTCAATGCTCTTTCAGCTGCCCTTATGAATTAATATGATTTGTTCGGAAAAATTAGGAAAAAACAGCTAGTCAAATTGTCCCATAATGAAAAGTAACCGCATATCAGTCCCACTATAGAATTCCGCACCGTGTTTTGATCATCTTTATATTTTTCTCAGAAATATACCACGGTGAAAAGCAAATTGTGAAAGTTTCTCTTAGATTTGAACATGTTCCAATCCTCTGGAATTTTTTGAATATTCGCATGGAAAACGAGTTTTGAAACTTCACATCTCATTTTCTCAATGCCTACTTTTACAGATGGGACTGACTTGCGATTCACGGCAGTATGACACCTATAAGAATACATGAAATTTTTCAATTCACTTTCATAGAAAAAAAAAGCTTAAAAACCATTACTCTGCGACAACTGTGTCTAATTGGGTTGTTTGGCGTTGAAACAGTTACCGTTTTTCTTTGCTTAATCGAAAGAGCACAGTTTTCTAAGCATACATTTTTTATTGTGCTTTGATATCTTAGTTTTGACTCAATGACACTTCAATTTACAAAATGACAGCTCGTCCAGTAATAAAATGTGCCGAGGGGTTATTCAAAAGTAATTTCCCTGCTCACTTCAAACATGTTTTAAAAATTGTTCCAGGGCACGTAAAATTGTGAAACTTTGGATACAGTGTAAACCTCTATAGCATTTTACGACCTTTTCACAAAACACAAACATTACAATACTTTTGCTAATTTGGCCCTTGAACTGGAATGTTACAGTAACCACCAATCTTTACATTGCTGATCAACAGTGATAAACAGTTTATGAAACATATAAAAACATCCGGATAATAAAACACAATAATCATGAACCCCCGCCACATTACGCATAAGGACGTTCGATATAATGGACATCTGGCATGATGAAAATTGTATGCCTTTTTCAAAATGGTACCTGTTCTTCTATGAAACTGCTTTATGCGAAACGTTCATTATGCCAAACGTCTTTATGTGTAATGGGTCACCCCCATCGTAAACTGGTTCTCAACGACACTTGTTTAAATGCACAAAATATGTAATATTTCGTTCACAATTGAACTATCGAAGAAAAATTATTCAATTGCTACTCTAAGCTGAACTAGCTCAAAAGTGAAACTTATATGGGATGAAACTGTTTACTTAATCAATAGAAAAACTAAAGCCAGTAGTAGTATTTTCATCTGTGAAAAAATGATCACTCTATGGCTATTTCTAAATTTGTTTCGATACCAGCTTCAGTCCAGTGGATACGAGTAACTGATATTGAAGAAGGGTACAAGTGGTAGTCAAAATACGCGTATCTGTCAATAGATAAGCAATTGAATAGATAAGCAATTGGGCGGAATTGAAAGGTTCAATATTCAAATCTACTTTAATGGTTCTTTTCATTGAGATTCTGCCCAGAGGGTAGGAATACGTTAAAATATTTTATGTAATATCATTCCTTGACAGGTCTTCAGGTCAGAACTTCACGGAACCTTTGTTGGATAGAAGGAATGGGAAACTTTTGTTTGTAAGTGGTATTTTTTCCCCAGAATTTTGAAATTTAAGAAATGATCTTTCCGACTATGTTGGTTTCAGAACGTAAGTGGGCAGAATTTTCTTACGTCTTTCGCGTTACGTCTTCTATAACTTTTTCAAAACTGTATGAATCTTCATGAAATTCTTACCACGGAATATACAGTTTTTATTCCGGAGTATAAGGCTGAAATAAATGTTTCGCTATGACAACTAGAAAAAAACGACCAAATGGAAATGGAAACAAATCGACCAAATGGAAATGGAAATAAATGGAACAGGCTTTATAAACGGAGCCATCTTTTTCGCTTGTCACACAATATATAAAACAGTTGCTCTACCACAGAAGGCGTAAAAATAATCGTTTTTATACATTCTAAATATATATTCTGTCAAAAAAGAATACAAAACTCAAGTAATTTTATTATTATTTTTTTATCTTCCCGACAATAAATCTCAACTCAATGCAACCCATGCAAACTCGTCAATGTCTTGAGCATACAAGAAAAAAAAAAACAATTTGAACCTCAACGCTCATTGAAAATTGCAATTACCACTCCCGTCTCGGTGCGCGACCTTCAGCTTCCCTTCACTTACCATTCTCTCGGCTGGACCTCGCGGTGCCATCCATGTGACCGCTCACGCTTCCGAAACCGGTCGATAGCCCCGATAGCAGTGACTTATCTTTTGGATCTTTTTTTGCGCCCCCATAGCCGAGCAAATCGCCAAATATGATCACCGCAAATGCCATCGCAAAAATGATCCTAAACCGCCAGGCGACCTCCATTTTTTTTTGAAAATATTGCAATCACTTGATAATAGGTGCACAATTAGAACTTCAATTTCCTAGCGCTGAAGCCCAACCTCGCACTTGAATTTAATGAACACTCTTACGGTTGAACTCCTTGATCTAGATGTTCAAATTGATCTGAATTGTACACACTACACTGCACTTCGCCGCCGAATGCAAAACTGCTAGCTGAGAGTATCGAGGGCCACAAGCATCGATCCGTTGCAGTTTGGTTCAACGAAACTGGATTCAATTACCTTCACACTCACATGGAACCGGCTCGTCTCTCCGAGATTCCCACAAGTGCAACCTTTCACTATCTATTGCACAGCCTGTAAGCTTCTCTTGCACGCCAACCGAAAACACACCAAAAAACACATTCACTTCGGAAGTTGTTAACCGAGAGGCGTAGATAAGCTGCTACCTTGCGTGCCACCGCGAACTCGATTACGTCAGGTTTCTCTATATTAATAGCTTGAAGCTGTTCTAGCCTGAAATGAAGTGATCAAACAGATCGATGACCGAACAGCATGATTGCGACAGTCTATCTGAACGAATATTCCGCGAGATCGCTGGGAAATCACAACACAGAACAACGCGTGCTCCAAACCCAGAATAGAGATCACAATGAATGGATCGTTAAGGAGCGACCAGCTTGACCGATACGTACCAACTTCCAAAAGCAACTGCTGAAGCTGCGAACGCATTTGATTTGTTTGGTTCTGTTTTTGCGCCCAGGCCCAGGTAAGGTAGGTTGTTACCCGCACCTAAAACAAGCGATTGAGCATGGTTTTGCTGTTGCCGCCGCCGCCGCCGAAGAGCAGAGCAGTCAGCTCAGCAGTGTGCGATTGTTGTTGTTTGGTTTTACCTGTGGCTGATCGCGGCATGAATCGACTGTGATGATGATTCATGAAGTCGTGACTTGTGTTCATGCGATGTTTTTGAAGCTTTCAGAAGCAGTATGAAGCTTGATGCCTTATTTATGAGAAAGCTTTGGATGGAGGTTGTTCTGGTCAAGCTTACGAAATGTGGTTTGGTTTTCACCACTTCAATGATGTGTGAGTCGAATCAAATGCTTCAGAGTGAACGCAAGGTTGCAATTAATAATTTCAATTGTATGTAAGGGATCTTCAATTATAAGTTAAGAGTGCAATTCACGTTAATAAATTAATGAATAAATAATATGTAATAATAAAGTGGTTTAATTTGACCAAAACTTCAACAGTTATTTATATGTTGAACTCGGGGGTGACCCATTTCGCATAAAGACGTTTCGCATAAGGACGTTTCGCATACGGACGTTTGGCATAATGGACGTTTCGCATAAAGCAGTTTCATATAAGAACAGGTAGCATTTTAAAGAAGGCATATAATTCTCTTTATGCCAAACGTCCATTATGCGAAACGTCCACCCATAAAATTATGCGAAACGTCCTTATGCGAAACGTCTTTATGCGAGACGTCCCTCCCCCGTTGAACTCGTACAACCTTAGCTTAAAAGGCTAGGACTTCATGGTTTTGTTGTTTTAAGGAGATTAATTTTAGTACTGTCTCTCCTTTCACACTATTTCTTTCCTTTTTACGGCATAAAAATACTTTTATTTTCTCTTTTTCTTTTTTTTTTGGCAATTATGTAATTTTTTTCTTTTAAATTTACTTCATGGTTTCTACTAATTATAGGTCTTCTTCTTTCTGGCATTACGTCCCAACTGGGACAAAGCCTGCTTCTCAGATTAGTGTTCTTATGAGCACTTCCACAGTTATTAACTGAGAGCTTTCTTTGCCGATTGACCATTTCTGCATGTGTATATCGTGTGGCAAGTACGAAGATACTCTATGCCCTGGGAAACGAGGAAATTTCCTTTACGAAAAGATCCTCGACCAGCGGGATTCGAACCCACGACCCTCAGCATGGCCATGCTGAATAGCTGCGCGTTTACCGCTACGGCTATCTGGGCCCCTAATTATAGGTAAGCAGCTTAAAACTCCTAATAATAATGCATTGAAGTTATGACCTAAGAGTTCTCCTAAGATTTCCAGTATTCTGTAAGTTTGTATCTCAAAACTGAACAGTCAACAAAAACATTTTTGAGAGACCATTTTGCGAAATAGATTTTATGCTATTCACAGATCGTCAAAAATAATTAAAATGTCATTATGATACTACCGTTTTGTCTCAGATTCCGGACAGACTCATATTCCGAACACTCGGTTTTTGTATGGCGATTTGATTGAAATGTTTCGCTGAAATATATGTGTGTGACACACAGTCACTTTCACTTACAATAAGCCCCGCATGTATATATTGTCTTTATCAAATGGATAATGGCAATATATTCACACTTCCTGGTTTAAAGATTTCATCTTTATACCTGGCGCGTATTTAGTTAATATTCATGATAATATGCATGTTAATATAATTGATTCGATCTCACCATTTTCTGCTTTTCCACTCCTTTTCCGATGCGATAGCTTCCTCTGAGATTCTCTGTATCACTCCTCTTTCTTTTATTCGTTGGATCAATCTTCTCGTCTTTCTCTTTCCATCTTTCTATTTCCTTGATTCGTTCTCCCGTCCTCCCTGTTTCAACCTGCAATTTATGAAGGGACATTTTATGAGTAGATATACTGTTCACATTTTATCATAATATAAATTATAAGCATTATAATACGGTTCTAGTTTTTTTCTTTTTTTTTCTTAATGTTTCTTTTATATTAATAATTATTAATAATATTATTATTATTTTTTGTAAGTGTGCTTTATTAGTTCTTGATCACATACATATCTTATTATACATATAATTAAAAAAGTAATATTTTTTAATTCCTTTTTGTAATCAATCTGCACCTTGGCCCACCGAGTTGCTTATTGGATGTTGAATGTCCGTGTCATTTTGCTAATCCATTTGAATGCTCATCAAACGCAATTTTGATGCTCCTCAAACGCAATCATTTGACCAGGTCCAGCAATACTGAATGAGCGCAGTTGATCATTACATATGATTACATAATTTTACAAAATATATTTAAAGCTGTGTGAATCTAATGCTGTTACACTTCAAAATATTAAGTTGTATATTATGTTTTCCTAAACCTCCGTAGTATTCAAAAATTAAACGTGAATTCATGTTTTTTGTCTTGCTCTTCTCAACATTTTCTTTATTCATCTACACCTGATTCCGATTCTTCTTCACTACCCGTTGTTTTATATATCTGCTCTGCCTGCCTTTTTAATTCGTACTTATCTTTCACTATTCTATTCCAATCCTCCTCTGTTATGTTTGGTAGTCTATCTTTATCTTCTCTAACCGCTTCATTCCATGTTTTAGCAGGTCTACCTATCTTTTTCTTTTTGCATCTAAGATTTTGTGCTATTTTTAATGGATGTCCTTCTACTCTTCTCTGTATGTGTCCCCAATAGTTAATTCTCATGACCCTTATTTTTTTACTGCTGTTTTACCATCTAATAATTTTGATGCAGTTAATCTCCCTTTTGGCTTGTCTTTACAATACTTAATCATTTATTTTAATATCTGCATTTCATACTTCGTTATTGACTTTCTATTTCTTTTAATTAATGTTGCTGTCTTAAGTCCGTATGTGATTGCTGGTGAAATGACTGTCTTATAAGCGGTTTCTTCACCACCGCTTAGGCCTTAAACCTGGTTTAATCGTATGGGTAAACGTGGTTTACGGCTTAAGCGAAGGTGAAGAAATCGGCCCTTATACATTAATTTCGCTAAGCTTCTTCTTTTCTGGCGTTACGTCCCCACTGGGACAGAGCCTGCTTCTCAGCTTAGTGTTCTTATGAGCACTTCCACAGATTAACTGAGAGCTTACTATGCCAATGACCATTTTTGCATGCGTATATCGTGTGGCAGGTACGAAGATACTCTATGCCCTGGGAAGTCGAGAAAATTTTCAACCCGAAAAGATCCTTGACCGGTGGGATTCGAACCCACGACCCTCAGCTTGGTCTTGCTGAATAGCTGCTAAGCTCCAGGGTGGTTTATATCTTCTCAAAAATTCTATCATTATTTTGCTACTTCCTATTGCTAATTTACATCTCTTCCTTGAAGTTTGTGGCCTATCTAATGTATCTGATAAATATGTTCCTAGGTATCTCATATTATTCACCACTTCATAATCTTCTCCATCTATGTTCACTTGTTTCGGTATATTTCTGTTCGAAATTGGTTCTCTTATCATAATTTGGCTCTTGTTATTATTTACTTCTAATCCAATTTTTTTCAATTCTGTTTTAAGTATTTTAACAATATCCTCTATCTCTTTTAGCGATTTTATTGAAATGTTTGGCTGAAATATGTCATCAAATTGACAGGAAATGGCAGTAAATTGCAATTCAATTTAATTATATTCCGAACTATTTTAGACCTCGGGAGTAGTGATGATTCTATAGTTCGAGGTCAGTAAAACAAGCTCAGATAAATTTATTTACAAAATTTTTCGTTTGAATACGATTTATACGTGCTGTTCGGAATTTGAATCAAGGTGTTCGGAATATGAGACAGAATGAACACAGTGTTCGGCATTTGAATCGAAATGTTGTTTCCTACTTTTACGTAAAAACAATACTACACAAGTTTAACAAACATTTTTATCAGCACATCCAACAGCTAACAGTTAGATTTTGCGAAGAATTTCAAATTTTCACAATTATCAGATAATTTATGCTCATCAGATGCGTTTGATGTCACTGTTGGCCTTAAGTGTTCGGAATATGAGTCAAAATGGTATCTGGATGATTTACCCAAAACACTATGATGTTATGAACTTCAAAATCTACCGTAACTTATGTCCACATTAAACATCTTATGGACATTCATTGATATCCATTAGAGCAGTTCAAAATTAAAAATTAAAGTTTAAAAATCCAATTTTTCATACCTTGCGATAAAAATCGAAAGAGATGAAAATTACACAGAACACTATTTTAACATTTAGGATGTTAAGAAACATTTGGGTGATTGCTGATGCTGGAAAACATACAAAAATGTGCATAATTTTTTTGTTTCTGAATGGATTTTATTGAAATTTTTAGAACTTCTTGAATAGCTCTTCAAGTTAATGGTCCGGAGCTATTGCTGATTGCTTGGGGTTACTAAATTGGCCAAATCATTTATTTAATGAATATCTCAAGACCCCGATGAGCTGGAAGGTAAGTGTCTTTGGCAAATTTGTTAGGCAGATTAAAGGCCATCTGGCAGTAATAAACCTGACAAAGAATTTTTCCTACAGGTGGAGTTAGTGGGGTGGGGGATAGGTCATTTGGCATAAAATCGTTTGACATTAATTCGTTCTTCATAAAGTCATTTGGCATAATAATTCTGAAACTAAGGATTTCTTAAGACGATATTCGTTTTTACGTTTCTATTGAATCTCTCTGACGACATCATGCTTATTTTGGAGTCAATTGATACAATACGACATTGCTCTTGAATGCATTAAAGCATATGAGGAAGGTTATTGCCGATAGAATTTTATTATTTATCCAGAAATTACCCTTCTTTCAAATTTTAATTCTTCTTTAGAGTTGCGTCATCGCATTTTTTTTCGGACTATATTCCCAAGAGTTTTTCGGGAAGTTCTGAAAATGTCAACAAAATCCATCCGCAGACATTAGTTATGCACATTTTAGTGTGTTTTTCAGCAGGTGAAAAGTATGTTCACTGGATGATGGTTAATATCCATAGTACCTACCTTCAACTAATTGCAAATGACGTTAAATGTGTTAGCTAGCCGTTATACAGTATTAAAAAGGCTTTCCAAACCTTTTTAAGTTACTTTTTAATTGTCTATATATATAACCACAATTGATTAACTGTAAAAAATATACAGTTTTGGTCTTTCTTAGTCTGAATACCTATAATCTTGACCATTCAAAGCTACCGAGTTTTGAGCTCTTCAATATCTACAAGCTCTACAAAAAGCAAACATACATAGTTAGTGAAGACGTTAACCAGCAAGGTGGGTTCGAGATTAGAAACTGTATCAGCAACTCAAAGATAGTACTAAATCAACTAGTAACGCTGCAAGGCGAGAAGACCGATGCTTACTATAGATGGCCTTCGTGGTTGAAGGTGCTTCCAATCATCGAACAAGTAAAACTTCTTCGGTGTTACAACTCCCAATATCTCATTAGCGATGCCGACGAAGTACAGCCCTATCAGCTGGTCAGCAAGTTGCTAACATCGCTCAAACGCAATTGGGCACAATATCGTCTTACGATGCCTGCCGCCAAGCTGGTGTCCTTCAATGGCTGGATCCTTGGCAGATTTTGCGATTGTTGTTACCTTTCCGTCGTCGTTGCAACCTGGAAAATCTCGAAACGAAGCTCGTGGCTCCAAGAAAGGAAATGTGTGTCTCAATTCAAAGACACCGTCTTCCGAGGAGAGTATGGATACCTCGCCGACCCAGTCGTCGTCCTCAAAGAGAGAACAGGTTTTCCCAATATGTAAAGGCAACTGCAAGTCCGCCGACAAGTATAAGCGCTTCGTGGACCTCTCTAGAGATTCGCGATGGGCTGCAACAAGGGAGTTCGACCTGTACCGTACCTTCCCTATAATCGGTCAAATTTCTCCTCCTGGCCAACCTGAGCGTTGAGATCTCCGATAACGATTTTGACATCATGGCTTGGCCAGGTGTCGTATTCACGTTCCAGCTGTGTATAGAAAGCGTCCTTATCGTCATCGTCACTTGCTAGGTGAGGGCTGTGCACGTTGATTATGCTGATATAGAAGAAACGGCCTTTGATCCTCAACTTGCACATTCTGTTGTCGATTTGCCACCACCCAATCACGTGCCTCTGCATTTCGCCCATCACGATAGAAGCTGTGCCCAGCTCATGTCTGTTGCCGCAGCTCTGGTAGATGGTCCCTATACGTATGTACCGTCGACCCTTTCCAGAAAACCTCCTGCAGTGCTACGATGTCGAACTTGCGGACCCTCAATAATTCGGAAAGAATGCGTGTACTTCCCAAGAAATTGAGAGACTTACAGTTCCATGATCCGAGTTTCAAATCGTTAGTCCGTTTTCGATACCTGGGTCCATGCCGATTGTTCCGGTACGAATTTACATTGTATGCTTCCTGTACCGATGATTTTTACGGCTGGCTTGTAAGGCCTGCATCAACCCCCTGTCTCGCCGGAGGATCATCGTGCACAGCACTGTTTAGAGTCCCACGCTGGCACTAGGATGATGATCAGCCGCTCCTAACATGAAGAACAAACGCTGTTTTGAGCCGCCCCTAACATAGAGAACAGACGCTCTGATAAGCTACACCCTCAGAAGAGAGGAGCCTTCTTTCCTTGTCAGCATACGACCAAGGTCCCACCAGGGTTGGTTACCCGATCTTCCCTACGGTTACACGTACCCCAGGTGGCACCACGGGAAGGTAGAGATAGGAGTTACTGGAGGCATAGGACACCAAAAAGGAGTGTTTCGTGAAGCCCAAGCAGGACAGTTCGGTTTTGCGTCGTCCGATGGATTTGGCTCACGGTTTCGCGCATGTTTTCGTCGCCGGAGATTTGTTTTTCCTGTTTTGGAGCATCTTGCTGGGTAGTGCTTCGTGGGGTCCAAGCAGGACAGTTCGGTTTTGCGTCGTCTGATAGATTTAGCTCACGGTTTCGTCGCTGGATTTTTTTTGTTTTTTTCCTGTTTTGGAGCGTCTTGCTGGGTAGTGCTTCGTGGAGCCCAAGCGGGACAGTTTGGTTTTGCGTCGTCCGATAGATTTAACTCACGGTTTCGCGCGTGGTTTCGTCGCTGGAATTTTTTTTTTTTCCTGTTTTGGAGCCTCTTGCTGGGTAGTGCCTCGTGAAGCCCAGGCTGGACAGATCGGTTTTGCGTCGTCCGATAGATTTGGCTCACGGTTTCGCGCATGTTTTCGTCACCGGAGATTTTTTTTTTTCCTGTTTTGGAGCGTCTTGCTGGGTAGTGCTTCGTGAAGCCCAAGCAGGACAGTTCGGTTTTGCGTCGTCAGATAGATTTTGCTCAGGGTTCGCGCGTGTTTTTTTCGCCGGAGATTGTTTTACAATCCGATGACCCTGGAGGGATCGGTTTTGCTTTTGACTGGTTATTGAGCAAAAATATTACTGCACAATCGACAAGCATTTCGCGAAATACTATTTATACTATAAATAAGCTATTGTTTTCTCTTGTGATTGCCGGCATTCAAAAGATTAATTTGAAAACGCTTAAACAACAAATATTAATGGTCTATCGCCAGCTTTCTAGGCGAACCCTGACAATATACCTTCCCCAACCTCCAACTCCGTAGCACTTATGAGGGTGTCGCTGAGTCGGTGGCCTCTCATTAAGTAAGTGCTACATCAACATTTCCTTCCCCTATCCCAAGTTACGGTAATGATGGGCGTGGCCGGGAATAGCGATATTCATGCTTTTAGTTTTCTTGTTTATGATTTGAACAAGGTATACTCCCCTGCCTTGTTCTCGAAAGTAGTCAGGATGAGATTATTAAAAAGAAACATGAATGTTGCTAGTATCCAATCTACGAAGTATACCGTAACTAGGCTAACGCTAAGAGGCATAGGACACCAAAAAGGGTCAATTTTTTACCTGCAGGTACGCGAAGTACCAATGGTACACATTGTCCAGTCATTTACCACCCATTGCTGACGCATTAGAGCTGGATAATCCGAGCGTTCACTACGCCTATAATGGACCGGAGGTACTGAACGTTGTGAAGCGAATTCCCAAGCTTACAATCTCCGAATTGCTGGAGCCAAGTAGGGCACAATAAACGTTGGACATTGTTATTTTCGGCAAAGAATAAGCCATGTATACTAATCGGAACAAACATGCCCATCTTAGCCTTAAAAGGCCAAGAAAAAGAATTTGGGCAGCTGATCTCAGTAAAGTCAACACCTGGATGGACCGTCTATGGAGGACAATCGCGGAGCAAGTCAACACCTTGTCGGTGTAATACCGAAGGGAACGAGAATCTTCAACAAACGACGGAGGATTACTTCTCCCTCTACAGCCTCGGAGTCACTAAACCGGATAAATTGATATTATCTATCGATATTCTTTACAGTGTTGAAAACAGAGTTCCAATTTTCCCGGGATTTCACTTCTCGGGAAACGGGAAATAAATTTGCCATTCCCCGAGAAGTTCCGAGATCCCGGGAAACTCTTGAAAACGTGAAAACAAAGCAAATTTTATGGATTTTTTTTAAATAATTCGTATTTTACGTAAATTTTTTTATACCAGTAAATGTATGTATGGTATTCTCTTTTATTGTGAGTAATTTATTCATGTCTCAAAAAAAAAAATCTGTCGGCTTCAAAAGAAAACTTATAACGCTAATTTATTCGGCTATCTCAGTCTTAATGTTTTACAACGATATTTATTTAATTCTGCCCGACGTTTCGGCCACGGATTTTGGCCTTTTTCAAGGGTTAACTATTGTGTACGAAATACAGTTAATATATATAGCTTAGTTAATATAGTCTAGTTTGTCTTACATTGTCTATCGTTTTGTCCTGGTTGAAATCGTCGTTTGTTCTGTCAGTTGTTTGTAGTCATTGCTTCTGTAGAATTTTTAAAATGTGAATGTAATTTTTCTGTCAATTTGCACGATTTTAAATCTTACTTTTGTACTATTTGTCTTAAAATTAAATTCATTTGGTTAACTGTATTTCGTACACAATAGTTTACCCTTGAAAAAGGCCAAAATCCGTGGCCGAAACGTCGGGCAGAATTAAATAAATATCGTTGTAAAACATTAAGCAGATAGCCGAATAAATTAGCATCATCAAATACCAGTCGACCCTTCCAACTACGAAAACTTATAACATGAAGCAAAAGTCTATGTGGAGGTTATTACAAATCATATGAAGTTCAAATAAGATTTACCAACATTGAATCAATCCTTTCAAGCACTGTCAAGCACAAAATAGTGACTGTTACATCCATGAAAACCATTCATGGAAAAGATACCTCGAAAAATCCCCCAACTATTTCATAACTAAAAACAACAAATCAACATTTTTTATATCATTCCAAACAATGACGATGTATGTGTCAAATGTACAGCTCATACATCCGAAGCAAGTTTAGTTTGTGAAATGATGATTCCATGTGTTACGGGGTAATCGAGTTCAGTTCGCCTTCGAGCCTCAAGGTCTCTCAAGGGGCTCCGCAGCTTGTAGGTTGAAGCGCCCATTTAGCGAATAGAGAGTCGTGAGTTCGATTCCCAATGCAGCACGTGGTTTCTCTTCGCGGTTTCAATTTTAATTTGTGCATTTGACAAGTGTTCCGTTGTGTACATGTAAACTTGAAAACGTTAAAACCTTATAACAGCTAGAATCCTAAGGCGGTAATTGCCTATAACTTTACCATTAATTAACTGTGCAGTGCATAATAGGCGTGTGAAATATGGCAGACTTCAGTAGACTGGTAGAAAAAAAATACGCTGGATAAGGGGCCATCCATTATTTACGTAAGCGTAGCGCTTCTTCTCAATTGTTTCAAGTTCTTTCGGACATGCTACTAACATGAGCCGACAGTTGACAGCTTGAGCTCTTTTCCTTCGGACGCGCTTCTTCACTCGCTTCTATCATTTCGCTTTTCGTGAATTTTAGGGTGCTGCCATCGAGACCCGATACTACTAAAATACATCAGTTTATCATGGATACAATGACACTGAAGCTATAAGATGCTAACCACATCCAATTTCATAACATCAATCGGTGCGTGTTCATTAAATTGGTGAGCAATGAAGCTATGCGGTGCTAGGAAACCAACATATCAACAACCAGAGTTGTAGCTGAAACACCATCCTCCCCAGATTTGGAGAGATTATAGCAAGAGCCAGGCGTTCTCTTTCCAAAGCAGAGACACGATCAAACAACACCGATCAGCATCCTCCCGACGATAATACATCGTTTTCAAGTATGGACACAATAGACTCGAACGATTCTCTTTACTAAACGACGGCTGTCAACTTGGAAGCAAAACAAAACAAAAAAAATTGTCAGGAGCAGTGGACCCCCACAATAGTGTTTCGATCTACTTCGTCGTCAGCGCTATTATTTGTCGTATCAAACTTGAAATGTTCTACTACAGCGAATATTCAACAACCATATATAGATTCGTTTTCCAAGTGTAATTTTGCGAAAGCTGATCTGATTCCAAAATTCATCAAAAATGCAATAACACTACTGTATTTCGATTACTAACTTCAGTTCAGTTATCCCCTTTGCAATTTTTCACCGATATCGCATGGACGAACACAATGCTTAGCAATTGACTGAGCCACACCACTTTACGATACAAGTTTCTTCCCGCTACACTATGTAACTTACTTTGCCGGGCACTTATTTACCCTATGGAAAACCGTCGTACTTCTTCACCGAAGAATTTCATTCCAATCACACGCCAACTTCTATAATCCACGAATTTTAAATTAAATTTTATTTTATCTAAAAAAAAAAGTTCAATCCGTCCTACTGAGAAAAACAAGGTTTGTGCGCATCAATGTGTGCGCGATGCTCGACGTAGGAAACGTTTCTTTTCATTGTGTTGTTTTCGCTGCACTGTGAGCAGCTGTCATGATTGTTCGGTCAAAAGCAATTGTGTTTATATGTTTTGGCAATGAATTTTAAAGGTCATTAATATATTTAATCAAGCTGAAAGAATTGATGAAGATTCCCATAGATCTGCATATTATAGTAAAACATTTTATTATAGCGTTGATATGTTGAATTTTGACCACTCACCACTTACAGTGAGCCGTTAGTTGTGAGATGAAAACTTAATACGATGGATACTAGCATATCACCTTATCTCAAAATGTTTGTTGGTGTGATAATTTTGTTTGTAATTCTGGCCTAGAATCTGAGGAATATCCGAATTTGGCTGTTTAGGATTTTATATGAGTTCTGCTACACTATCTGAATTCCTTTTCCTTTTAGGATTTTGGAGACACCCTGTGCAGGATTTTGTGAGTACCGTAATCCGGGGTAACATTGATCATTTTTTTTGAATATTTCTTAAATATTTCGTTTGAAAATGCAAATGTTTCGAATTTTATATTTTTAAAACAAGTACTGCCACCCATAGCTCGTGGCTATATACTGTATTTTGTTTCAGAAAGATTTGAGCATGTTTAAAAAAATGTTTGAAGTGATTTTTTGATTAGGCTGATATGGGGTAACATTGATCACTTATGTAAACAACATTCGGTTATATTGAAAATTTCGTTACTTACTTAAAGCATGGTTCCTGAAGCTGAATATGAACGCCAAACGCTTACAAGTCATTTACTTTTTGAGTTATTTTAAAATTAAAAACACCTTGAACCACGGAATACGCCTAAAGGTAGGCAATTTTTTAAGGTAATTTTACATTCTCAACAGTAATTCGGCAATGTTGCCTAATTTAGCATACTTTTGAAAGTTTTGACAACGAAATCGTTTTCGGCGATGCCAATTTTCTTTCTCATATCGTTTGCAGAACTTATGTGAGACATGAATCTTCGGAAGTGTCATCCTCAACCATTAAGATCATTGTTTCGAAAAGTTGCCAAATTCACGCATAAGGTAAACGCAATCTTCTTAGAAATCTTCACTTTTATTAGCTCATGAATATAAGAAAAAGAAGCACCATTCATGATTTGGAAGTGTTCCATCAATAAATGATAATACGAACTTTTTACGAGATGAGTCACTCCGATCAATTTTACCCCGCTGATCAATGATAGCCCGGATTACGGTATTTTGTTCCAGATTAAGTGTTTATTTTATCGAGAATACAGCTATAGATTCTGTTACAATGAGTAGGCATCGTTGACACTTGAATTGAGTTCAGTTTTTTTTTATTTTCTATCAAGTAGTGAAAAATAGATTATTACATAAGGAACATCAAAACGGTGCTAATTTACTATGAAAAGTAGTTCTATTGCTAACTCAAATTCAAGAAAGCAAGTGCTTAGATTATAGCTACAAAATATTCACTTATTTTTGAACATTTGAAATTTGAATTTAAGTTAGATTGGAAGCCAACTCAAAAAGAAATTAATTGAACTTTGTATGTACAAATCAGGTTGGTAGAACAAACAAACGGACCAGATATGGAACAACACTTTGAATTCTTCGTGGGCCGCACAAAATGAGGCTGTGGGTTGGTTTTAATACTTTTCACATGAATTTAAACTATGATATATCAAACTTTCAAATGATCTTATTTACAAAACATGCATTAGGGATGGTACACAAATTATGTCACGCTAAATTTCAACTTTTTAGACCCCCCCCCCTTTGTCACGTTTTTTGTATGAGTCCTCCGAAATTTTTGTAAGGCTTGTCACGCTTGACCTCCCCCCCCCCCTCGGAGCGTGACGTTATTTGTGCATGACCCCTTAAAGGACTGAATGCTATTCAATATTTTGTGTTTCTTCCATATGGTGTAATACAATAGTTTTCTAAAGTATCAACATATAATTTTTGAACAGAGAAAGCAGGATAAACTTTGTTCATAAGTATTGATTAGTAAATTGAGCAAATAAATCCTCATACAAGCTGATACACTTGCACGCAAATTGATTTAAATGAGCACTTTCGCTTTCTCAAAAATAGGCGTGCTGAGATATTTTTGAAAACGGCAATAATTCAGTAACCCTAAATTAAGATGATAACGGAATTTTGATGCTTGAGACAAAAAAAGTTCCGCAGAGGTTGTATGCGTTTCAAGTAGTTGCTTCATAAAAACACAAACGTTATTGTACAACACAACTTTTCAGGGAGAAAGGTTACTTGGAGAAATGGCATTCGGGGAAAAGTAGCACAATCGTCCTGTGCATTAGCCAGAATAAAGTGATGCCTGATATTATAGAACAGAATCTGAAATGGAATTATCCACGGTCTACTTTTAAGTGCTCTCTTATATTATTTCCCGTTGCTATCGCCAATAGCAAATAAGTTTGTGGGAAGCTATTAGCCGCTCAACGAGTAACCCGATCTGAACAAGAATGTATTTGCGTTTACAAATTATTCATCTGCGTGTTAATAAATTGAAATAAAATCATGTATAAACAAACTGTGAATTTCAATTTTTTTTTCTTAATTTGATTTATTTTTAATAACAATTATTTCTAGTAACATAATTATTCTTCTCTTTCCAGGTACTGCTTATTTTACAATTGGTAATGCTAAACCACAAAAATGTAGCTTTTGTGGAACACAGTGAGTATTTGTTTTACTGTATAAAAAGTTATAAAACAAATTTCCTTCTTTTTACTGATTCAAAGTAGCAATTGACCGATACGAATTTAGACCAATCGGAGATCAAATTATGCCCATCGTCGGAGGTCCAATTATGCCCGTTACATGAGAATCACCCCATATTGAACTGTGAAGGCAACGGCATCAATCGTGGAATGTCACTTTGGAACACCAGCTTCCGTCCCAATCGTTTCACGTCGTTTGGAATGAATCTGTAAAACAAGAATCCAATACATAAGTTGGAGAAGATTTCGAATGTTCAAAGGATAATACTTACTCGTACTCCTTCAATCCGAAGCCGAAAATTTTCGGCAAAAATACTTGTCGACTGTTGCAGAGAATTCCATTGACGGTTCGACGTGCCATTTTCTCCGGTGCAAAAATTGGCACTCTAGCGATAATTCTAAAAGAACATTCAAAAATTTTTACCGCGGTTTTGACTATATAACCTCACCACATTCAACTCACTTCAATTTACAAAGCATATCAATCAATTCCTTTCGAGTGGGCATGAAAAATGGGAACGTGATTGTCGTTTTTATCTGATCCGATAGTCCTTCATAGTAAAGCTCGTCACTAAAGGCTTCCATCATGCCACGAAGTCCATATTTCGAGGCAACGTAGGATATCATTCGGCCTTGCGGGAGGTAAGCTTCAATAAAAATGCCAATGAACATTGAGAGCAAGAAAATTACATTTTTTCATTGTCTATACTTACATGCTACAGAAGCAACTGCAACAATGTGACCCATACGGCGTTCAATCATCCCATCGATGAATGTACGGATGGTCTAGAATGTGAAAAAAACTAAAGTTTTACAAATCTTCTAAGAACTAGTCAAAACAATGCAATCCAAGAAACAGTTTTCTTTACAATATTTAACCATGGTTTTATTTGTGACAAAATATTTTGAGGTACAATCACAGTGATGTTCAGAAAATCGTATTCTAGTTTGTAAAACTTGCACCTAACTATAGATTCAGTCAAACTAAAGCAAACACATATCGATAAAAATTTCTTAGTCCATCAGCTTAGGAACCCCCTTGTTTTGCAGCAACAACTTTGTGGCTACTCTTCTGATTTCCACTGGAATAGTTCTGGAAAGGAAACATAATCCCAATCAAAACATAACAAACGATATCTATAGCTTCCAATAGCTTACTCATAGTGTGTCAGGAACGGGCCCACATATTTGGGCATGAACACGTGGCGTTGGTTCCGAAGCATGCCACTGACAATAGCACGGGCTGTTCTCTTGGTCGAAAAAATTGGCATCCTCGATAGAATACTGCAAAGAAACAAATAATAACGTTCGAAAATACTCGATAACAATGGTTCCATTGAACACTCACTCCAATTTCTGCAAGGTATTAATAACTTCTTTGCGTGTATTCATGAAGCACGGGAACACGGTGGTGGTGTGAATCTCGTTCTGAAGCCCGTCAAAGTACATCTCATCGTTGAGCGCTTCCATGAGGCCGCGGACTCCGTACTTGGAAGCAACATACGACACCAGACGTCCAACTGGCAGATAGGCTGTTACAATGGAGTAAAATGATTCCATTACAATGAGATTCACAATGATTTATGCAGCGGGGAAATGGATACTTACAAGTGGCGGAAGCTATAGCCACAATATGGCCCGAGCGTCGAGTAATCATACCCTCGATAAATGCACGCAGCGTCTGCAATCGAAAAGAGTAAAGAGAATATGATTGAATCTCAAGTGTACTAACATGAAGGACTTACGGCGAAAGTGAGAACGAAACTTTTATTCTTTCAATCGGAAAAGATCTTTCCGTGAAGAAGGCTAGCTCTGCAACTTATCTACACTGTTATAGTTTTATGAAAATGCAACTACACTGTTCCTCAATGCAAAAGAACGAAATTATCAGATTTTTGAGTAGCTGCACTCTTGAAACCTATACTTGCAATTCAATTGATTGTTCTTGAATTAGGATGAAAATTTATTATTTCATATTTGTGGTGAAAAATAATTTCGGATGAATGGTCAACTGCATTCTTGTCTCTCACTTTAGTACTGAACAGAATAAAGTACGTATGGGACGATTTTACACACCAAATGGCCAAGTTTGGAGTCTTGGATGTCGGCTTTTTGTGCTCCGTTCACTGTTAGGTTTAACCTGACTTTGAAATAATTTGAAATCTTCTTAGCTGGTAATTTTACAGCCTTTCATTAACAAACTTTTGAATTTACATCAAACTTCAAATTGACTCTAATTGATTTAATTTATATACATTTTATTAAACGGGAGCTTTTTAATGACGTACAAGTGTTTGTGAAATACTGTCAAACGAGGTAACTTCCAACAGGGGTGAAACTTGCAACATGTAACCCAATTGACATTTATATAGTATTGAGTGAAATAATTATAAATTATTACACCGGTCATTGACATGAGATATAAAACCGAAGATTTTAGCGAGGACTTGAGTATTGTTTCTATTTTGGTTGGTTTGCTGGGGGTGAAAATAATATCACACGTTTGATCGTATCAAAACGAGACTCAAAATCTTGCCGCGTATCAAACACACAGTATGAATAGGAATTTCGAGGTATTTGCTGTCAGTTATAATATTTCATGGTGTTCAAAAAACCTCAATAAAACTTTTTTTAATTGCATGCTTAAGAAGTCATGCGATTGATAAACTGATTTCGATATTATATCAGGAAGACAAATCATGGTGCGTTTTGCTTCAAATCATTCATATCAATCACCCACAATTCAATACGACTAATTGGTAGTGTGGTAAAGTATGGTGATTTCAATCCGAAGGTTCTTGGTTCGGATCTCGCTCTGGCAAATTTAGTTTTTTTTTAAATTTTATCGGGTTGACTGACAGAACTATAAATAGATCATAAACGGATGCGCGAGTCATGATTTTCGAGCATTCGATGCATGATTCCGAGCAATCAGCTACAAAACCATAACGCTTGTGTTGCGTTATGGCAATCTTGCTAAGATGCATAAACTCTGGAGTAATGATATCAGGGTGCATAATCATGATTTTGAGTTTCTGATTTCCTCCCGTGTATATTTACGTTACAATTGTGTCTCTCAATTAATTACACGTTTAGTGCAAACATTTGCAGAACATTTACATAAAACGCATTATTATTAGGATTGTTTATTATTTAATTTATTTTTTGTTCGTAATACCTGCGATCAATTTTTAAAATCCAACCTGTAGATCTGCCATTGTGAAATTTCTGCATTAAATACAGTCAACCCTACCATGAGTCGATATTGAAGGAATCATCGACTCATGGAAATATCGAGTCATCGAACAGCAATGCTATGGAAAGCTGTTTGAAGGGACCATCATAGTAATCATGAAATTTGATTTTTAGTATGGTTCCATGAGTCGATATCGAGTAATGGAACATCGACTCATTGAGGTTTAACTGTATGATAAGAGCTATGTCAAAATACCAAAGCGAAGAATGATTTCGAGAAATAGCATAACAATATTCAATACGTCATATTGATAAAAATATGTATAAAATAAATTGAGCATGAGCATTAGGGCGATTCAAATTTTAAAAATGTTTAAAAATCCAAACTCCCATATGCTTTTTACTATCATTACCATAAAAATAGTGTTCTGTGAAGTGTTCAGCTTTCTAGGTGGTGATTTAAAGGTGGCCCAAAGACAATGTAGGTCTATATGGAAATTACTATGGAGAAATTTTGAGAAATGTTCCAAACACGTTAGTACTATAATGTAAGTAGAAATTTATCATCCCATATTGAAAACTTATTCTTCAAACCTAAATGAAGGATGTTGCTGAAGAATCAAATCCTTTTTGAGCTAATTTTTTTTGAGATTTTTGTACATGTTTGCAGGGCTATAATCCCATATTAAGCGAAAAAATAGCAAACAAACTCATAAATATCTCTTCTGCTATCCGTTGGATTGAATTTCTCTCTTCAGCAAAATTCTTTATTATGGTTCGAAGAATGAGTTTTTACTATGAGATAATAAGTTTGTATTTGCATTACAGTACTAGCGTGTTTGCAACATTTCTCAAAATTTCTCCATAGTAATTTCCATATAGACCTACATTGTCTTTGGGCCACCTTGAACGAAGAAGGCTGACAATTTCACACAACACTATTTTTATGGTAAGGATGGTAAGGAACATATGGGAGATTGGATTCTCAACCATTTTTAAATTTTGATTCGCCCTAATGAGCATAGATGACCGTACAATTCGTAGTTGCTACTCTGTGATTGACCAGAACAATCGAAGTTGCACAGAGATTCAATGAATGGGGCTTGGGATTAGCTAACCATTCTCAATGTGCACAAATCAAAATTTAAAAGTCAATAACGGCGCCGTCCACGTCCTTACGGTCATCGGGGAAGGGAAGGAATGTTAGTGTGATTACCATTGTTACTAGAGACTGAGATCACCTCTGCATCTCCACGGTTGTCATGGAAAGGATATTGGGTTAGTGGGATAAGGTAGAGATCTGGGAGTCATCAATGTTTGGTGATGCGATCCATGATATAATCACGCCTAACCAGATTCGCGATATTATTCGAAACTTGCATGTACGCCAAACAAGTGTTCATCACTCGCCCCCGCAAGAGTAAGCGACGCGATCAATTGGTCATACACTACTAACGATCCGCGGCGCTTTTTCATTTCCCAACGCGCGGTATGTTCGATCCTGCCCTCATTGCCCGCCCCAGCATCAAGGTCGAAAGATCAGACACTACTGACACTTACGGCATTTTTTCACTACTACGGGATAGAATTCTATCGATTCCTCAATAGAATAGGTTAAATAGGGTAACTCGGTGTAATACGCCCCAACGGGGCAATACGCCCCTCTAAAGTTTCACGGGATTTAGGCTTCTTTTACACGTAAATAGGATTACATTTCTTAACTAGGGTAGGTGTACCAGTTATGGCCATAGTGGTTCCCTATTTCGCCATACGTGATAATCTGAATGTCTTCACATTTTGAAAAGTTTTGTGTGTTTTACTAGTAAGATATAGGATGTATCTTGATGTTGAAACATTCAAAAAGATTAAAAATGTGTAAGTCATCGAAATTTCACATATGGCCAAATAGGGAACCACTATGGCCATAACTGGAACACTTTCCCTATTCGTGAAAAAATGATGTTGCGCATATATGTTCTTTGAGAAGTATAAACAATCAATAGAAATTCTAAAAATATCGAAAATCAGGTTTTTGGCGTAAAATTATGTGTCCGATAAGCAAGTCTTGCCGTAAATGAAGCCATTTCTTTACAATTGTACTTATTACAAAAACTTTTACCGGAAGACGACTGCTAATGGACCCCTTTAAGCTTAGCAAGTGGTGGAATTCTCCATGGAAACATTTCTACAACGCTGTGGATCTATGGGAGGGGCATATTGCCTGGGTTGTTTAAAAATGTAAACATTGGGACGGTTTACAAAAAAACATTTTCTACACTTTTTAGAAGCAACCTGGAAAGAGAAAGTTGCATGCAGAGCATGACCTACTAAATAAGCAACACATTGACATGAAAAACTTTAGGACTGATGCATTTGCTACTGCAATAGTGCAGTTTTTCATTTAGGGGGGCGTATTACACCTTTTTACCTTACTTATGATTAATTTATTCAAATTTATTTCCAAAGAGTAGGACACATTATTTTTATTTTATTGTCATGTTTTTACTGTAATAAATTATTGAATGATAAAAACAAGGTACAGTTTAACTTTGAGATGGTTAACATTAGGTGGTACTGTGTGTTGAATTAAACCCCATATCAGGAAAAGCATGTAAATTAGTAGATAGCCCACTTGATCCCGGGAGACCAAATTTTAATAAAACAAATACCGTTTAGTATTATTTACATGACGATTAGGATAGCAGATTATTTTTGGCTCTTCAGAATCCTTTAAATTTTTCATCCAGATAATTTTTAAGTTGAAAAGTGGTGCAAGTTATACCGATTGATGGTAGTGTAAACTTTCTGCTAAATAGTTTAAAATTATTTCTGTGGATGAAAATACTCAATCTACCCTCGCCTATATTGACACTTGTGAAGAATCTTCTTGGCTTTATTTTTTTTATGACAACACAACGAAGATTGACAAAGAGCTTGCCGCAAGATTGTCAGTTTCATTTTAACCTGCTGATACTCAACCGCTTTGTGATAATCGGAAACAATAAATGAGGTTTTCTCAAACCAGCTTGCCTTTTTACATTTCGCTTCGGTATGTTGTTATTTTCGCACGAAGCACTTTAAGGACGAGTCAATATAATTGATTCCGTGCATTGGATCATTATTGCCAGTATAAAAGCATATTTTCTTGACTGATATGGACCTCATTAGTCCTCAATTTTCTAAAACTGATACTCTTCTGCTTCTGAAGATCAAAAACACCAACGACAAACGAGCATCGATGTTTGTTTTCTACACGGCATAAAAATTAACAAGGCAGGCTTTTACTGGTGTAAACATCGAATTTGGTTGTAAACATGTGACGTCACTTCTATCGTACCATATACCGTTTTGATTCATATTACGGACACTTAAGGCCTCAGTGAAGTATAACCCAGCTTGGACCATACAAAATGAATCATTCTGTATGATTTTTTAGCGTTATCGAGCGTCGGAAGCCCTTAACTTTCGGATGGTGGGTAAAGAATACGCGTCCGCAACTTGAATAATTTTAAATAAATCAAAACGTGTGGCCTTTTCATGATTCTTATTCCGGACGCTCCCTCACTTTTGCCTCATATTCCGGACGCTTTGATTCGAATTACGGACAGCTCATGATAATCATTAATGGAACAGTCAAATCATCAATTGAAATCGTTCAACCACTTAAGAGACGTCTAAGGTTGTTGGGCATTATAAATTTGCAATGATATTTATGGAAAAAACCTAATAAAACGAGCCTCGAAAATGAGAACTTTTGGACGGCGAGAATCGAAACATTTCGTGTGAAATGTTTCCCATACAAACGAGAGTGTCCGGAATTTGAAGCTGTCCGTAATATGAATCAAAACGGTACCACCCGGACCACTGGATCATTTTTTTCAAAAAATTGCTCGAGATAGATAGGAATGGGGCCCAGATAGCCGTAGCGGTAAACGCGCAGCTATTCAGCAAGACCAAGCTGAGGGTCGTGGGTTCGAATCCCGCTGGTCGAGGATCTTTTCGTAAAGGAAATTTTCTCTACTTCCCAGGGCATAGAGTATCTTCGTACCTGCCACACGAAATACGCATGCAAAAATGGTCATTGGCATAGTAAGCTCTCAGTTAATAACTGTGGAAGTGCTCCATAAGAACACTAAGCTGAGAAGCAGGCTCTGTCCCAGTGGGGACGTAACGCCAGAAAGAAGAAGAGATAGGAATGACGTCGTCAAATAGCTGTCAGTTTTTGGAATATATCACCTTCTTAATATAGTACACCGCAGTTTTCTGCATCTACTTTTGTGTCATCTTCTTTGGTGCAATCATATTGGCGGTGAAGCGGTTACTTTGGTGATGGCATAAATGTCGCTGAATTGAGTATAGTAAGCATGATTTTTTTCTTCCTTGATCCAGGCATCTAAATTTAATAATTTTGTATGAAAAATGGAATTTTATATTAACGTCGATGTGTGCCCAGCGAATTTTGTTGGGCATTCAATAATATTATTCAATTATTATTCACTCATATCAAGAGCCCACAGCTTTATCAACAATATCTTTAATTTACATGTCATGTAATTTGAGCATCACACGTGTAAAGCCTTTAGCAGCAAATTATTCAATAAAAAAATCCTTTCTATGCATCTATTAATCCAACATTGTTAGCAAACATCCCTATGTTAAGCGCAAAATGTCCACTCTCAAAGAATGTTTCAAGCAAAACGACTCCCTTTACATGATTTTACACGGAAAGCTCAATCATTATCAATGCACTTGAAATGACCGAGCAACCGTTCCGTTGATGTGCACTGTTTTGGCCAAATTTTGCAACGTTAAATCGTGTAAACAGAGAAAATTTCTCTGTTAAATAGATATAATCTGTTTGGAATTCCACCTTCCAAAATGAAAGAAAGCATGCAATGTAGTCAAATCTTGTATGCAAGAACATGAAATGTTTCAGTTTCACTCAAGATTGCAAGCGGTTTTTAATGCGATGAGTCATTTTACATTATTTATTGTTGAATGTTCTATAACTCATTGACCTGACGGTCAGAAAAGTTTACGTGGCCAGCGTAGCCTGTAAATTTAAGATTTTCTGGTGTGTTGTATTGTACAAAAGTTGTTACAGTTAAGGTGAAGATAAATCTAAGCCAACCTTGAGAATACATATGTAGAGAACCTTACAGCATTTCGAATTGAAAATATGAAAGTTCAGTGTAGGGTGTCCATTTCCTGAACATTTTGCTTGTCCCGAGATTCGGGACATGAGATGATGCTTGTCCCGGGTAATCCTGGGACTTCTAAAATTTTCAATAAAACTAGATATTCATTTGTTGAAATGGAAGTAAAATTCCAACAATACACTCCAACCTCCTTAAACGGATCTCTCAGGATCCTGACTGCTTAAGGAGTGTATCGAAAAGTCGCAAACATTCAAAACTGCTTTACAAAGTATTTAAAAATTATGATGCAGTGACTTTGCATAATTACGAAGTAACGTAAGCAAAAAAATTGTACTCTATATAATTACCGCTGTATATGACAGAGCTTCAAAAGTTGATTAAACAAAAGTGACTTTCTAAAACCGACCTTATTCCAATAATTGAGATATTTTAGACCAATAATTTATTTTTTTGAAATCCGTTTTACGTGCTGTGTGAAGTAAACATATTTTCCGATAGAATAAGCTTCTCATCCTATTTTGTTTGATATACATTTTGTTCAATACAAATCATCGAATCCTCAGAAGACACTTCAAAAATGTAAATATGTGCAAGATTTTATTTTCTATGCTTTATAAACCTTGTTGTATTCATATTAAGACTGCATATTATTCAATATTTTTTTAGTTGCTACAATATTTGATGACATGATGAAGATTTGCGTGAATAAAGCTTTTAAAAAGATGAAATATACTCTGAGATATACCGTTTTGAATGTTTGCGACTACTTTTCGATACACTCCTTAGCAAGATGGCGTCTTCGGCAAACTTTTTCAGTAGCTCAAGGACTATCATTACTTTAACTAAGAGATTTAAGTTTTTGCCACCAGGCGGCGCTAGTGATCACGATTTATTTTTTGTTTTGTGGATATATGTTCATTCTAGTCAAAAGGTTAGAGATTTTGCCACTAGGTGGCGTAAGTGAGCATTAAACTTTTATTTTGCAAATGTCTAAAATGCCTGACTACTTAAAAAAATTATGCCTTTGGCAAACTTGTCCAGTCAGTCAAAAGTTATATTTGCCCTTCAATTCAATAGTTTGCCCCGAGGCGGCACCAGTGAGTGTGATTTTTTTGCCAAAAATCACGAACCTCTTGACTAGACGCCATTTTCATAAATAGTCAGAATCACGAAATATCTCTGAAATAAAAGTTTCATGCTCACTAGCATCATCTGGCAAAACCTCGAATCTCTCTGGTAGAATAATTACAGATCTCGGGCTACTCAAAAGCTTTGCTGAAAACGTTATCTTTCTAAGTGGTCAGACTCGTGAGATATCCACAAACCAAAAGTCACTAGCGTCACCTTGTGGGAAATCTTAAATACCATGGCCCAAACAATGATAAACCTTAAGCTACTAAACAATTTTGCCAAATTTAACGAATTTCAAATCTTATGGCTTTTATAATGATAGCGCTTCAGCTACTGAACAACTTTGCCAAAGAGGCCATCTTTCTAAGTGGTCAAGATCATAAAATAACCGCAAAACAAAAGTTTCATGCTCACTAGCGCCACCTAGTGTAAAAAACGAAAATTTTATGACTCAAACAATGACTAGCTCAAGGACTAGCTACTGAACAACTTTGCCGAACCTTTCTAAGTGTGTAAGGATCCTGAGATATCAGAAAAACAAAATTTCGATGCCCACTAGCGGCGCCTGGTGGCAGAATTCCACATTTCAATGACCACCGTTTGTTAGTCATAAATCTAATTTGCTGAATATTATGACCCTCAATTATGCTTCTTTTGCCTCTATTTTGATTACTTTTCAAGATATTGATCATTCATGAAAACAGTCGTTCGGTATTTCGGTCGTAAATAAGTAAATTTATTTCGGTATTCCCGGGACGACAGAATCTGTATCCCAGGAAACGTAAAATCCCGAAATTTCTCAAATCCTGGGATTATTTCAGGCGTGACGTCACGGGATGGACACTCTAGTTTAGTCATTACCAGGGAATGACTAATCGAAGGAGGTTTTAAGCTTGAACAGCAGTCTGGTTCTCAAGATTTGTACTCTTAAAGATTTGAGATGTAGCATTACCTAAAAGTCAGCATAAAATGCTCATTTCTTATTTAATTCATGGGGGAATTATATGTATGACGTCTGTAGCAGATTATAAACCCCAAATAATTTTTCAAACCTGTGGAGAATTTACTTCAATAATAATTCAAAGAATCTTTGGAGGAACTCGAAATTTTCAGTGAAATTTACGAGGAGAACCCGTTTCTCTTATTACGAAATTCGTAGAGAAAAATTCTTCAAGACTTTGGGGAATAATCCATGGAAAAATCTATGGAGCAATTCCTGGGATAATCCTCGGGGTAATTGCTGAATATTCGGTCCTGAAAACTATTGGAAGTATACTTGTCCTGGTAGAATTTCAGTAGGAATATTTTCGAAATATCTCAGAGTAATAACTAAATAATTCAATATAAAAATTTCTGAAAGAATCTTTCTAGGGAATGCTATGAGAATTTCCATTGGATTTCCTGCTGAAGGATTTTCTGGAGTAAATTTTGAAAGAATTCATCTTACAGTATCATGAGAAATCATTTAAAGAATTTCGAGATGAATTCATCGAATAATTGTTTGAGGAACATTTATAACAATTTCTGGAGGAGTTTTTGCACGTAAATAAAATTAAAAACAAACACTTAAGACTCCTTTGTTCACCTTTGTTCGCGCTCTGGAACATCGGATGGACAGAATGTCAAAAGAGGGCAATTTTCAACACTGTTTTCCAGATGTTTCCTTCCTATTTAGGCATTCGCTGTTTTGTCAATTATTTGATTAACCAAACAAGTTATTTTTCAATTCAAAAAAAAAAAACGATGATCTTTTAACCTTTCGGTCGTCGCGCGATTTTTTGTAACGCGAGTAGTCGCGCGTTGTACCTTGTACAACACCCTTGGTTTCGCGAATGTCTCAGGAGTCTGACCACTTAGAAAGATGACGTCTTCGGCAAAATTGTTCAGTAGCTTAAAGGCTATCATTATTATAGCCAAGAAATTCAGGATTTTGCCACTAGGCGGCGGTAGTGAGCATGAAACTTTTGTTTCTCAGATCTCATGATCCTGACCACTTAGAAGGGTGGCGTCTTGGGCAAAGTTGTTCGGTAACTCAAGGACTATCAGTGTTTGAGCTAGATGATTCAAAATTTTGCCATTAAGCGGCCCTAGTGAGCATAAAACATTTGTTTTGCAAATATCTCAGAAGCCTGATCACTTAGAAAGATGGCGTGTTCGGCAAAATTGTTCAGTAGCTCAAATTCTTTCTTTATTTAATCCTTAAAGTTCGAGATTTTGTAAAATAATGATAGTCGCTGAGCTTCTGAACGGCTTTGCCGAAGGTGCCTGTCTGAAAAGTCAAGATCCTGCAGTATCTGCAAAACAAAAAAAAATATACTCACTAGCGCCACCTGGTGGCAAAATATCCTATTTATTGGCTCAAATAATGATAGCCCGTAAGCTACTGAACTACTTTGCCGAAGACACTATCTTTCTAAGTGGCCAGGCTTCTGAGATATCTGCAAACAGAAGTTCCATGCTCACCAGCGCCGCATAGTGGCAAAATTTTGAATCAACTGGCTCGAAAAATGATAGTCCTAATTTTACTAAACAACTTTGTCGAAGACGACATCCTACTAAATAGTCATGATCCTGAAATATTTGCAAAAACAAAAGTAAAACTTCCATGCCCACTAGTGCCACCTAGCGGTCAAATTCCAAATTAAATGAGGAACCATCAGATAGCGCTTCACCTCCAGAACAGCTTTACTAAAGACCCCAAGTTTTTATAGTATCAGGATTTTGAGATATGACGATTTCAAACTGTGGTTTCCTCAAACCGTACATAGTGCGTTCATTATTATGCGACTTCCATGTTAATTTGTTGATTTAACCGTATTATAAAGGACCATACTGTAAATAAAAACTGTCGAGTATTGTTCTTAAGATAATTCTTGAGGAATACATTTTGGTTTGGTGTCGATAGATATCTTTGTTGCAAAATGATAGCATATAAATCACAACTGTTGTACAAAGTACAACAGCGCGACAGCCCGAAGGTTGAAAAAAGTACTGTTATATTATGTTGAAATAAACGCTATCTTTATCAACATACTTGATACAGGGATAATGTGAAAGGATTACTATTTCAGGTCACCTCCGAACCTGATATTACTCACCTGAATACATTTTAGTTTGTTATAAATTCAAGTTATAGTTTAGTTTCTACCATGATTTCGGGGCTCCTTAGAACCCGGGGCCCGGTACAGACCGCTCTCACTAACCTAACAGACCTAACTACGCTACTGTTCTACATTGCATATTGATGATGTAGTTTATTACCAAATTGACCGATCTTATAAGGTGCTCCCAATACCGGACACAATGTGGAAATATCTCGTAATTCAGTTAATCTGTACATCATTGAATGCATTTACTCCAGGAACAGTATTTCATTGTCAACTCAATGAATTATTACTGGTTCAATTCATTTGCAACATTAACAAGTGTAATTTAAGTTTCACT
Organism: Aedes aegypti; assembly: GCF_002204515.2. Taxonomy (NCBI): domain Eukaryota; kingdom Metazoa; phylum Arthropoda; class Insecta; order Diptera; family Culicidae; genus Aedes; species Aedes aegypti. The sequence goes on along the minus strand of NC_035108.1, from coordinate 140,364,830 downwards.
CAAAGACTCCATCAAAAATTGTTTTTATATGTGAAGAAAAATATTACAATTTGAGTGTTGCCCTGAATTTTCATTCTTCTTATTTTAAATGCATGTTTGATACCACGATCGATGAAATGCGAAAAAAATGAATGCATTTTCAAACACTGGTTTAAAAATTACAAAGATTCCTATCTCATAACAAGTCAAGCTGTCCAAAACAGGAAGACAAGAGGACATGGGTCTTCCTTAGCAACACTTGGCTTGGAGTCCACGGCTACAAAGCGCAGCCATGCTGAATCAGAGGCTGGGCTGAAGCATAAGATATTATCGCACCTGCCACACGCATTCGTAGAAAATGGCAGCTATGGCAAAGAAAACTCTCAGTTAATAACTGTGGAACACTAAGCTGAGAAGCAGGCTTTGTCCCGGTGAGGACGTAATGCCATGAAGATGAAGAATATTCTGGATTAAAGTTGTAGTTTGTCAAGTTTAGGTTCAAATTTGGTACAAAATACATTCATACTTTCAAATTATAATATAACTCCATTTTGTTTGCGTGATCCTTATTATGTTTTCATGTTCTTAATAATTATTAATGAAGCTCAAATTTAAGGTGAGACGTCAATTCTAACTTCAAATAATAATAACAATGGGCTAGATATGAGAAGAGTCAACTCTTCGTGGGCCGCAAAAATTACGCTACGGGCCGTACGTTGGACAGCCTTGTTCTTGAATTTATCGCATTATTTGCCTATGGATCTACCAGTTTGTTACCGATTTTGTAAACTCAATTGTCATTGCAGTTATCCTCCCCATTTGTATTTTCAAGAATTTAAACTTGTCTCGGAGCTAGCGTTGGGTAAATTTGTGCAGAACATCGATGTTAATGACTCGATTCACATTTGAACTGCAGAATCGATTCACCGATTCAATCGAATCCTTTGAATCGATGATTTTGAATCGATTCGAATCGGATGAAAATTGACATTTATGAAGCTTGAAATGAGACCAAAAGCATTTGCATTTGATATCAAAATCATTCAATCAAATCAGTTTTGAAAATCGAACAGATTTACTACTTCAAGTTTAGTTCAAAATATGGTTTCTTTTCCACAAACTCATTAAGAAATATTTAACGATTTCAACCAAATGAATCGAATGAAGAGAATCGAATCACCCGATTTTTAGTGCTCCAAACATCGATTAAAAAATCGATTAATCGAAAAGGAAACTTCGATTTTCGGAACATCGATTTAAAATCACCCAACGCTACTCAGAACATCTCGTGGTCTCTAGGTTTCTCAAATTATTAGTAGAACTTTTGAATTGTTTGTTATTTAATAAGTTTAATTTGAACGATACAACATTTTTACAATTTACTAAAATCGAATAGTATTTTTTTCAGGATACTACCTAATAAGTGATAACAACGCAGTAAAATTATGCATTTGATAAATAGATTACATTGAACATAAATCAACGCGAGTACGTACGTAAAGACTGAAAAATCCATATTTTAGAAACAGTATCGCAAAAGTTCAACTTTTCAGATATAAATTACTGAACAAACCATCAAAACATTTGAGAACAAAGCAAACTCTTCAAGCAAAAATCACTTACCCAGAAATGCGACAGCAGATTAATTTCTAGCACCTTCTGAATGTCTTCAGGCTTTCCTTCACGAAGCGACATCAACGGTAGCACCCCGGCATTGTTAACCAGTATGTCGACGGGTCCCAAACTACTCTCGATTTCTTTGCGGAGTCCCTGCACGGCATCATAGTTGGAAATGTCCGCCTAAAAATAAAGAAATAAAGTAAATGTAAACGAAAATTGTAAATGGTTCGCCAGTACTTTTCCTCCGAATAGTCCCTTTATGCCTGCTGCATACGACTGCAACGAGTCTATCGAGAAATTTTTCCCACCAATTACATAATCGTACTTCACTTGCACTGTTTTTACCCTTCTTGAGCGGTCGCCAACGTGCGGTTTGCAGCATTGAAGAGGCCGGCAAACGAGTTTAGTGCAGTCGGGTTGCACATTGCGCATAACTTCTATCGGTCTCTAATATCAGCGGAGCCAGTGGACTAATTCGATCGATGGTTTGTTTACGTTCGATTGCAAAAAAAAAGTGGAGTTTGGCGAAAGGTTTTTTACTTCTGATGATGGTTGGTCGATTTTTCAATGTTCTGTATTGATATGCGCACGGCATATGAATACCTTGTTGATAAGCACGCGATGGTGGTTTAATGCGTGTTTTACACATTTTGGGGCGTTTGATTATGTGACGAAACAGTTTTATAACTGGTGTGTTCGTCCATCAACAGGTGCATGTAACATAGAAATTTCGATTCAATCAACAACTTAACTACATCAATTACATGATAAACTAAATCGAAGGGCCTTCCTTCACTTTGCGGTTTGTCTGCAGCTTCGAAGCAAAGCAATGCTGAAGGATTCTGAATTTGAATCCCGAACGGTGCCCTGCAGGTTTTGTTCGTTATCGAAATTTGCGTCATTTTCCTGGGCAGAAAGTATTCTCATTAGGGCGATGCAAAATTTAAAAATATTTGAAAATCCAATCTCACGTATCTTCCTTACCATTCTTATTATGAAAATAGTGTTCTGTGAAATTTTCAGCTTCCTAAGTAGTGCTTTTAAGGTGGTTCAAAAACAATGTAGGTTTATATGGAATTTGCTAAGGAGAAATTTTGAAAAATGTTCCTAATACGCAATGTGAGTACAAACTTATCATCCCATAGTGAAACTCTTTCTTCAAACCTTAATGAAGGATGTTGCTGAATAAATAAATCCCGTTTGAGCTAATTTTGATTGGGATTTTTATAGGTGTTTGCAGGGCTAATATTTTAGAGAGCTGAAAATTACACAAACCCTTATTTTTATGGTAAAGATGATATGGGACATTAAATTTTCATACCTTTTTAAATTTTGAACCACACTTATCCTTAACATGACACAGGGTAAACGAATGCGAAATGGCAACTTTGCAAAGCATTCTCTCTGTTCTTAACAATAAATGTCCCCATAAATACACAAAGCTGAGAAGCAGTTTTTTTCATATGTGGACGTTATGCTAAGATAAGGAAAAGACTAAACAAGGTTTAGTTTAGTGTCAGTAATGTTAATACTTTGTTCATGAAAAAACGCATTATGTGCCATGATGGTGTCAATTTATAATAAAAACGATCATAAAATAAAGAATTAAAACTGACCCATTTTTGTATGGAACAAATCAACTTTGTAAAAACCTTAAGTTACACTCCTCAAATCCGTTCATTAGCTGAGGGTGCTAGAAAATTGTAAAACTTTTAAGTGAAATTTCTGAACACTAAGGAGGGGCTAAAATAACATGAAGTAAATCGATCACATATGGGAAGAAAGATTCTAGTTTCATCTTCTAGAACAGTCAAAGAATTTCTTACATTTTTTATTTGAACATTATCTAATCAGTAGATCAGAAAGTTGAAACCCAAAACCCGAAAGCAGCAAAGGAACGGACAGACAATTTAGTTTTTGATCCTCACTATACTATAAAAAGGACACATTTATGCCAGTTTATACAAGTCTAATATTTTTGAGTAATGACTTTGACTCACAAAATTTGGACGAACCCTTTTATTTTTTACGAAACGGCTCGTACATGTAACCCCCAGGGAAAACTGAGTGTCAGTTTCTCTAGTTATAACATTGTTTGTTTCTCAGCAAAAATACTTCGGGTTTGTTGCAGTCTCTGCTCTATTCATTGGGGAGTTTTGAAATAAAAAATGAAAGATATTCATCGACCCTAACGCCATTTTTACTCGTAAATGGTTGATTTTGTCCATACAAACTTCAAGGTAATTAAGTCCCTCCTTAAAGTTGACGGGTTTTGCTGATATTTTCACAGTAGCTTCTGGGAGTCGAAACGATCGAATTTGATAGGTGATTACTTAAGATTTTCAGGCTATACATAAATCAACTTTTAATCTACAAGGTAGAAACACTATAAGATATAACGAAATGCTTTTTTGTTGAAAAACTTAATCCTTCAACACTTACCCAATTTGTTCGCTACCTTAAATCGATCTTATTGTTAGCACGATTTAAGAAATGATTTATTTTAATTAGCAAATTTGTGAATTTTGATTTTTCTATGTTTTATTTTAAACATTCCTTTCCGTTTTTATTTTTTCTTAAAGCCTCTTCTGGTTACTAATATTTGACAGTACTAAACATTTGAAATTTACAGTGCTTTTAAAAATATGATTTTTTTTATTTTTCTCCTGAAACCTATTTTTTTCCGTGTATCTAACGGAAAACAGTTTTTGAGCAAAATTATCTTACCAGGCTCTACTTCAGTTATCACTTGATTTTTGAAGAATATAAAATGTAAGTGAACAAGCATTTGTAGGTTGAATTTTTTTTTTGTTTTATTCTTAGAAATACAAAAATATTCCTATATTCAAGAGAAATTTTCCTGACATGCGGTTGGTTTATTGTTTAAGTCAAAAATAAAATCATTTTGAGTTTCGAGCTACGTAAAAATATCCAATTTCCAGAGATTACCCCGACTCAATGTGGGGTTGGGTATCAGAGGGTTAATAGTTTTTCCATACACCGTTAAGAAAAATTGTTGCATAAAGTTGAGGATTACTTTTCGCAAAACAAAAATTCTTGTTTTACTATACGTTGGTATTAGGGTGCGGCTTAGTTTTCGAATGTTCTCAAAACCAAAAAAAATGTGTGTTCTTTTAAATTCTAAACACATAAGAAAAGATACATAAAAATTTGTGCCAAAAATATTAAGATTTAGGGGGATCCGCAAGTGACTTCAAGGTGAATTTTCAAGTTATGAAATACGGACTTAAGTAAAGTCTACACAACTTTGTAGTTTTCTAACCAATTATGATGCCTTTTACATCATTCTCTTCAAAGTTTAATATATGAAAAATGCGTAGGAAATCAAATGTTTTTCAAATTAAAACAAATTTTTATCACAAGTAGTTTTTTTCCCAAAATATTCTTCATTTCACAAAAAATCATTTTTGTATTTTCATGGACACTCACTGATTTTAAGGCTTCTGACATGTTTATGAAGCTAATTTGGTGTTTTAAAAGTGTGTATGTAACAGATTTAATTTGAAAACTGAAGTTTATAAAGCATCCGGTTATAACTACGACTTGAAAAGTGAACATATGTTTTAAAAGACGGAAAAATAATTTTGTCATAAAATTTCAATATAAATTTATGCTTAGATTTTTATGTTAGTTCGAAAAAAAAAGTTCTGCTTAAGTATTAACGTTTAACTGGCGAAAGCTAGTGTAATTTGGTATTTTTGTTAAAAAAAACATGTGTTTGGGCGTTTTTTGGTAAATAACTCAGTCAAAGCAAGTTTTTATTTGAATATAAAGAGGACAAACCAAAAAAAAAAACAAATAAATTTGCTACAAAAGCATGTAACAACATTTGAAATCGGTTATATGTTCATAAAGTTTTGGTCAAACAAAAATGACTTTTTTTTCGTAAAATGAGGAATCATTTTGAAACATTTTTTTTTTTACTTAATTTGATTTTAGACAATTTTGATATTTCACAAATTTGTCAACATTTTATTCTTAAGAGAATGATGCTGGGTTCTTCTGAATTCTTCAGAAAATACAAAGTTATGAAAACTTCCTTGAAGATCATATTTTATAACTTGAAAATTCACCTTCAAGTCGATTGCGCCACCTTTAAATCTACCCAGTATTTTCCCTTGGGTTCGAAATATGTTCCAAGATGTTTTCAGGGATTCCTAAAAGCTTTCCATTGATCTCAAATGAGTTGTAGATTGTGAAAGAATATTTGATGAGCACCAAATAATAGCAGTGGTTAAAAGGCTCTACAGATGAGGAAAAAAAACCCAGGAAGACCCTGAGAACCAAGTTCTCCAAGGGAACTCAACAAAGTATCCTGAATATCCCAATGGTCCAAAACGTTATCGAGGGCTTTCAAAAGATTATCAAAGATTCCCAATATGTTCTCAAAAGAATCAAGAGTGACTTTGAAAAGATTTATAGATGTTCCCAGTGATTTTTTTTTAATAAATTTTAGATTTTTCTCACATGTTTATAAGCAGTTCTCATAGAGATTCCAAAAGCACCTCAGGAGTTTGATAAGATATTCACGGTATGCATAACGTTTCTATAAATACAAATGGGATGCGAAAAATATACACGGACCCCATAGGGATTTACAAAAAATTTTAGAGATTACGAAATTTTAGTGGTTTTCAGAGGTTAACAAGGGCTTTTCAACGTATTGCAACCCTCAGAAAGGCCTTCAAAATCATTTTTTGAATTGGAATCTCAGAGAACTGGTTTCGCTACATAAAGTAAACGTTGAAAAGCACTTGAAACTTACTGAAAATTATGAGAAACTGCATGAAAATAGCTGAAGAATTTTCATTCTTGTTCTTGCTCCTTAAAACATTTGGAAACCTTGTCTTGGGAATCTTTTGGAGATTTCACTGCTTTGAAAAAAATGAAGTAATTTCCGATTATGCCTGAAAACGTGAAACTAAACATACTTACCAGTTGATCTCAAATTCTGACCATAATACGAATAGTGACGATTTTAATGGTTTAAACTTATGTTCTCAATACTTTTTAAAATGGACGACTTAAATTGTAAATGAATTGGTCATCCTATGCGGAAATTGAGTCAAGTCCGGAATTTGAGACATAACGATATCTTGATGATATTGGATCAGATAGATTAGATCATCCGTTTAATTCAATACATTATGCAGTTTTTATATACTTACTTAAGCAAAAAATGCACTGCAATTACAATTCTTTAAAATCATTTTAGGTGCAGATTATCATTCTAGATGCAAAAATTAATCACTGATTGAGTTTGAACACATCATGTAATTTTTTAAAGAAGATTTTTTCTGCGAATTATAAGATATTCTGTACAGCTTTGTTTTTGATCTTTTCAAATTCGGTTAATAATCAATGGTACAATACTTGAAACTTTAATTTACTTATTGCAAATGTTTGGATATTTTTGATATAGTGTAAAAACCATCACATAAAAAACATGCCTTTTCTATATACAAGTAAAATTGAATAGCCTTCAATTCAATTTAATTGTGAGATTGTATTTTTGAATTAACAATCAGTTTTTTACCAGAAATTCAGTTCTTTAAATCACAAATTCCGCTTTCAATCCCTTTTTTTTTGTTGACAAAAACATTCGAAAAAATCTTGCGATACAGAAAAAAATGAAAAAAAAAAAAATTTCTCATTCCGTTTCTAATGGTTTCAATTGAATCTTTCGAAATATCGCAACGCATTACCATTCATTACAATCAATATTATATTACCTGCGGATTAATATAATCTAGAACATGGGTTCCCAAACTTTCTGGGTGGACGACCCACCTACCCGTCAAGGTCATTTCACATGACCCACCAAATGAAAACTGTAAAACAAGGCTATGGATTTAAAATTTTCTTAAGTTCAATGTTAAAGGTGAAGATGAATCGAAGCGAAATCTCAAATTTTTTAAAGCACTAATCCGGAGAACCAATTATCCGCTTAGGCTGAAAGCGATTGGTGACTTTTTGGTGATGATCAATCGATAAAATGTTTAGTTCAAACGGATGTTCTGTTCTCTAGAATTGGGTTGTTGGAAATTTTATGTATGGCTGCTATTCATCTTTACCTTAACAATAAATTTGCAAGCTTTCTTAAGGTTAGGTTAATATCGGATAGCTTAATAATACAATGGAGAAGGGTCAGAATGAATATTGATATTTGTCTTTAAATTCTTAGGTTTTCCTGGAGAATAGCCTTGTCTACTAAGATGACATGTTGGAACTCAGATATTTAAAAAAAAAGTCGTATTAATGAAATTTATGAGCCTGCTTGAAATTCGTAGAACATTTTTGATCCATCGAACGCAATTGGGAATTTTTGATCAATTTTTTGGTCAATCAAAATGCTTAGCCTTCGTCGAACAGCAGATATCAAAAAACAGATAATCAAAAAAAAAGTTTTGAAACTAAAAATTTAATATTATTTTGTTTATTGATGAAAACTTATTCAATTTTGGTAGCTAGTTTGTCTTCAGAGAATCTCCCGTATGCCATTTGAACTATTCAGATCATTGAGATTACACTTATGACCCGATTTTGTCAGCCCCCGATTTTGTCTACTCCCGATTTTATGTACTCCCGATTTTAATACCCTTTTTTCCCAATTTTGTCAGCCTAAAAATTATATTTATTTTAATTAGACTAAACACATCTATACTGGCAATATTGGGTGCATAAAGTCAATTTTGACCTTGGCCACGTCTATACAATCATCTAAAGATCGATTTTTTGAAATTTGAAATTCTTAATAATTATCCATGAAACTTATCAATGTTTCCTTGAATGGTACATAGAAATGGAAGTAAAAAAAATAATGTTTGTATTAACAAAATCATAAAACTAAGCCCTTAAGTTAAAATAAAACTTGAAACCAGTCGAAAAAAGTTTTACCCCGATTTTAGCTCTTTCCCGATTTAGTCAACCCTAAATCCAGCATGGGGCTGACAAAATCGGGACATCACTGTATTACAAAGCTAGACGTGAAAAAAAACTCCAGGCAAATCTTCAAATTTGATTATGCTGGGATAGTACAACTTTTGCTTCCTTCCTTCAAACTTAACTTAATCATTGCGCAATTGAAAGTTATTGTCTTCGCAATTTTTGTGAAAAATTTCATTAGTGTCTAAAATAATCGATAACATAGGCAAAAATAAAAAATTAGAATTTTTCTCGCGACCCCCTTGATAATGGCTTTCGACCCCTAAAGATTTGCGACCCATAATTTGGGAAACAATGATATTGAATAACAAATGGCCAGGACGGCAAAAATCTCCCAATGGATGGTGAACGTGCCAGCCTTCTGACCATTTCCCCGTATGAACCATTACCTCGAATTACATATCCCCAGGATAATCCCATGCGTAATAATTGAGAGTTCTGGGGTAACAGTATTTGGGATAATAGTACATTTGGGGAAATGAAATTCGAGATCATGTCGTGGTAGCTGATAAACAGCTATAATTCGTAAAGGTTGTTCTATTCCTCTCACGTGTTAGTCTAGAAATATCTACCAATTTAATCTGATGACGATCAATTTAAAAACAAATTGATTGTAAATGCAGAACGATTTCCTTAAAATAATTATTTCAAGGATTTTGATGTTCAGACGGAATTGAAACAATGGTGTCATAAGAGCTAACTTCACTTAATCCTTCCATCTCAAACGTCCTGTTTCTCCACACTCCGCCCCACCCACCATCAAACGAACAACCCCCGAACGACCTACCTTGAAAAACTTCGCCTTGACACCCATCTTCTTCAGATCGTCAACCGTTTTGGCCCCGTTGGTGGCATCCAGATCGTTAACCGCAATGTGGCAGCCCTCCTTGGCCAGCTGCAGGCATATTTCCCGCCCCAGTCCGTTGGCACCACCGGTCACCAGTGCCAACTGTCCGGCAATTTTCTTCTTCTGCGGTGACACGAACAGACCAACCGCATATCGGACCAAAATGGGAATCACCAGCACCACAAACGTCAAACAGTCCAGCACAATCGACAGAGCAAACTTCAACGATTCCAGACCACTGCTTCGGCCTCCGTTGCGTAGCTTCCTCAGGGACTCTCCACGTGGGGCCGGTTCGTAAGGCGTAGCGCCAATATCACTGATGCGTTCCATTTTGCGCAAACTAGAATGCTACCGTGCGTTGCTACAAACTAGCACCGCAATGAAAAACAGTTTACCCGAACTGCACTGGGAGGAGGAGGCCGTACAGTATAGTGCAGTACAAACACCCGATTGTAGCTTTATGGTCTCAAGTCGACGGTGGTTCGCGCTGAACTAAGTTACCAAGCTGTGGTGCTGAATAAGCTAAGCGCTCATGTTTGCTCCCTTATGGGTCCCCACCAGCTCCGGGAAAATGCAACCGCGGTGTGTTTAGCACCGTTATGAACGGGAAAAATTACCATCAATTCTACACCTTATTTTTTATTATTGGAGTTACGTCCTCACTGCGACAAAGTCTGCTTCTCAGCTTAGTGTTCTCTTATAAGCACTTCCACAGTTACTAACTGAGAGCTTTCTTTGCCAAAGTTGCCATTTTCGCATTCCTATCTCGTGTGGCAGGCACGATGATACTCCATGCCCAGAGAAGGCAAGGAAATTTCCACTACGAAAAGATCCTGGGCCGACCGGGAATTGAACCCAGACACCTTCAGCAAGGCTTTGCTTTGTAGCCGCGGCCTCTAACCACTGGGACAAGGCCCCACCATTTGGAAAACAAGGTATTCTAGCATCTTATTCTTCACAATTGAAATGCTTTATCGAGGGCAATTTGAGTCATAGTGATTTTAAAATTTAGCGTCAGTTCCAAAAGATATTTTTATTTTTGAGAAAATTCCTATTTATATTCATCGTTCATACGAGTAGCCAAGATTTCCATCAGAAAGATAATTTTGCACAAGTTTTCCACCATTTTTGCATGAATCGTTAAAGTACATTGGACATCAATCCTTTTTATTTATTTCAAAATAAGCAAGGTGGAATAGAAAAAGCGTATTGGAGTTAAAAGTTGGCCAGGGAATTTTAAGAGAATTGAGATTATCTCTCATTTATCACTTTCCGTACCAATCATGATCCGCAAAACATCATGAGAACCTGTTTATCATCTTCTGCTACATCTCTGATTAGATCGGGGGATAACAGTTAATGTGAGGATCCATCTAAATAAGCTCCAAGCCTAAGGGATACAATTTTACTCTCCGAAAAATTGCATTCATCAAGGAATTATTTCGAAAACTCTTCGATGCATTATATTTGACACAATGCATGTGCTCACAGTTTTATTTATTGCAGAGATTCTATAATCTACTCAAAAGATTTTTATTGTTCTCCTGGATACCCCTTTTTTTCAATAAGTTTAACTGATGATGTATCAAATTTCACAACAGCTATTCTCATATATTTCTATTGAATTGCTTAAGTATTGATTCAAGAATTCTGCTTGTATTGAATGTTTAGGAATTAATTCAAGATTTTTGAAGGATTCTTAAAAAATTAATATATTTTATATTGGAATATCACCAAAACATTACTCATATTTGGAATCTAAACTTTACGGGGTTTTGTCTTGAATTTTCCACCCATTTATAATTTTTTTTCCATTATTCTTTTTCTCCTGGTATTTCTATTGAAGTTCTTATGGAAATTCATGCAAGGATTTTTTCGAACATTTTTAACAGATATATCTGAAGAAAAAAAATCTTTAAGTTTTTACTATTACGCGTAGCAAGAAAAAAAAAAATGATATCTGGAAAATCAAGAGCTACAGATCTCTAAAATTTCCAACCAAGATTATCCTAGTTACCTATGACTTTGAGGCTGATCATTGCTGTTCATTTTGTAGTCAATGTCACCGAGTATTCAATGAATTCGACGGATTTGGTTAAATCCATCGGTTTTCATATGAACCTTATCGGAAAATACTAAGCCATGCAAATGTCGCAGCTTCAGTACTCATAAATGAACTGCATCACTACGCACTGCACTTCTTCTTCTTCTTTTCTGGCGTTATGTCCCCACTGGGACAGAGCCTGCTTCTCAGCTTAGTGTTCTTATGAGCACTTCCACAGTTATTAACTGAGAGCTTACTATGCCAATGACCATTTTTGCATGCGTATATCGTGTGGCAGGTACGAAGATACTCTATGCCCTGGGAAGTCGAGAAAATTTTCAACCCGAAAAGATCCTCGACCGGTGGGATTCGAACCCACGACCCTCAGCTTGGTCTTGCTGAATAGCTGCGCGTTTACCGCTACGGCTATCTGGGCCCTGCAGTTCATATGCTGTTAAATGCAGCTTAATCAAATTTTTATTTTTTGTCTGTCTTTGTTAGAAATGTCTAATTCGTGAATACAACTACCTAGGGTGCAGAACCACTTGGGCACTTCCATGATTCACTTTGGCATGGGGGGTTTTTCTCGGCCGAATTGTCTGAAACTCTGCAATAAGAAGCACTTCACTACGACGTATATTTTGGTCGAATATAAGCTTTGTAGCTTTCAAAAAACCCCACTGCCGAAGTAAATCAAAAGTGCCAAGAATTGGGTCCGGCTCCCTATATGTGAAACGCCTAGATGGACGTGCGGATAATATTTTGTTCATGGAGGGAACCAACTGATAGAACGATTTTTTGATGGACTATGTGCACTTAGTCCACTTTGACTGAACTAAAGACCACCGTTCAGTGAGTTGGTTCACTCTGACTGAACAATTTCTAGGAAAATAACAATCATTTAATGCTTGCATGGTCAAACTGGGTGTATATCTCGAAGATAAACAGATTATCAAGACCCTTCGACACCAGTACCGTTAATTCTTCAATAATCCATATCGTCAATACCGAAATCAGTGGCATTACGATAGCTTGAAAATTAAGGTTTATCAGGGTCAGGGTATTGAAGACCAGAAATATTAAAATATGCGTTCAATCAGAGTGGACCAAGTGAAAATCTTGAGTACCGGCCAAAATATACTGGTCCGATAAACGGGTTCTAGGACATTCAATACATACACCATAGAACTTCCGTGAACTTCTATTGGACTCTGAAATGTACTAAAAAAAATGCAATAATCAATCAGTTTATTGCTTTTCAACACTTGGTCCGCTCTGTCTGCAATGAAATTGTTGCAACTTCTGACCACCCAATCAAATGTGGTAAAAGGTCAAAAATCAAAATAAAATGCATCGAATAAAGTAATATTTATAAATGTCTATTGATGGATGAGTAGAAGAATCATTCGATGTCGAAAAATCTGACAAATCATTTGAAATGTTTTACATTTCCGCGCATTCCTCAGCACGCTGATCATTTGCGCTGTTCTAGTAATAAGCACTTGATCCACTCTGACTGCATACTTTTATCGATTTCTATTGATCATCCAAAGTAAATTTATCGCATATCTCTCGCAGTTTACAGCATTCAACGAATCTGATCAAAGTGAATCGGAGGTGAGGTAATTTCGCATCTAATGAGAGAATAATCCAATTTTCCCAAGTTTTGTACTTGGTCCCCTCTGACTTAACGCCGACCAATTGTTTTTAAAAAGCATCAGTGACAATCCCTCATGTAAAGTACTGAATTGATCTCGAACGTGATTATTCCGAATACATAGAGGTCCGTAATTTACGAGATCCAAGTATCTATGAATCACTCGTCTCCATCATTTTAATTTTGCAGAATTCTGGAGAAAATGCTGTTTAAAAATATTTCTATCAGCTTTCCACCCCTCACCATCTGTTTATGCTGTAGACTGTCAACGAGTCGGATCAAGCTTAAGGCGAAGTAGGCCGTCATTGAAATTTGTATGCGTCGTTGATGATTGTTGCTAATTCATCTCACGATTTCGAATCAAAGAAAATCAGTTGGTTTTGCACTGACGCAGCTGAAGAAGTATCAGCATACTTTATGTATGTTAGCGCGTACAAGTCAATATAAACAATCAAGACTGAGTTTTATCACTTTGAAATACAAGCTGAAAACTCATCATTGTTGTCAAAACGAATGACGGGCTACTTGGCCTTAAAACTTCAATGCTTACTGTGGTTGATTTCCTCTGTGCGAGGATCGCTCGCTGGGCGTGATTTCCGCGAAGCAATCCAAATTTTTAAAATTTCCTCTCAATAAAGAAATTTTTTATAGGATTCTCTTAAAATTTACACCAAAATTCTAAAAAATTCTTATAGAGCACCAAAATTCTCAAAAAAATCACTCAGGAGATATAATTTGAAAAAAAAAAAATATCAAGATTTCACCCAGAGATTTCTGCCCGAATTATCAATAATGTTGCATATGTGAAGAACTGGCCATATGTCAATGTGCTAAAATTCACCTTAGTAAAGAGAAAGAAAAAACAAAAATGATCCTCTTTAGAAATACTCATGAATTCCTTGAGAAACTCCTCTAAGTATTTCTCTAGGTTTTTTTTCCTAATATGCTTTGGAGAAACTAGTGGAATCCAAGAAGCAATATTATGAGAAATTTCTTTAAAATTATTCATATTTGTTGTGTTCTAAGGGTTTTCCTGATTCGTAAATTCATTTTTTCGAACTCTCTGAACAGAATCTAAAATAAAATCAAAAAGTAGCTTTGAGAATTGTACTCTTCCCTCCCTGATTGCTCATTCGTCAGTTACTCGTATGTGACACTGGAGAAGGCTGCAAGTGGTAGTCGAAATACGCATATCTATCAAAGGATAAGCAATAAGGGAGAAATCAAAAAGTACAATACTCAAATCAACTGTTTGATTCTCGTTCTAAAAGGTATTCATGGATAGAAGATAGTAAAACTTGAAGTGAGCATTAGATGCAGTCCTGGAAAGATCTCTGAGACCGTTGCTAATACATCTTTGGAAAAAATCTGTTTGTATATTTGGAAGAACCCAGAGAAAAATCATAAAACTTTATCTTACGGAAATCTTACAATCCCATTCTTACTTGCCCTACACGTTTCATCTCACCCCGATGTACGTTAATTATTGTATGGAATCAAATTAACTATATCACTTGAGTTACTTCTGGTTGATTTCTTCAATTATTTTTTCGAAAGATTTCTTGATAGCTTTTGAAATATCTATAATAATTTTCAGGACCTTTTTGAAAAGTTCTCAAGAGCATTCAAATGAGTGAGCATATTTTTAAAATAATCCGGAACATAAGTTCTAAAAGATTAACACAGGAAATTCTCACACAAATTAAAACTATCAAAAGTATTCTGCAAACATTTTTTTAAGAAGCTTGAAAGGTATGGAAATACCTAGGACAATGCTTGTAGACGTTCCTCGTGGAATTTCTAATTGAATCATTGAAAAATCCTGATTAAATCATTTGACAGTCTTTGGATAATCTTAACAGTTTTTGGTTGAATTTATTTTGTTATTCCTCTTGAATTTGGTGTAAAACAGATGTTCCATAATGAAAATAAGTAAAATTACAGTAACAATCTTTGAAAAAGTTTTTGGAGAAGTTCTCTGATGTCATCGTAGTCGTTTTCATGCGTCGTATCAAACTTAAAATGTTCCACTTCTCCTTCTTTTTGTCATTACGTCCTCACTGGGACAGAGCCTACTTCTCTTGTGTGCTGTTCTTATGAGCACTTCAACAGTTACTGACTTAGAGCTTTCTTTTCCTAAGTTGCCATTTTCGCATTGTATCCGCGGACTCTAAAAAACTCGGCTAAAGATGGACCCTTCAAATGCATCTGATTTATGCCTAGCTAGCTGATATGTGTGAAAATTTTAATTTCTTCGTTAAGTCTAACTATTAGCTTTAAAGTGTGCCGATAAAAATGTTTATTCAAACTTGTTTAGTATTATTTTAAGTAAAAATATGAAACGCTATTTTGATTCAAATGCCGAACAGTACGAATAAATCATATTGAAATGAATAATTTCGTAAATAAATTTATCCGAGCTAATTTTACCTCATCACAACTCCCGAGGTATAAAATGGATTTTAAGACATTTAAACTGAATTGCAATTGACTCCCTTTTTTCTGGTAATTTGATGACATATTTCAGCGAAACATTTCAACCACATAGTCCTACAAAAATCGAGTTTTCGGAATCTGAGTCCGTTCGTTGTTTAAGGCTAAGTAGCCCGTCATTCATGTTGGCAGCTATGTTGTCACTGTTGCTCGCTATTTCAAAGCGATAAAGCCAGCCCTGTCGTCCTGCTTAGTCGCGCTTAGTCGACGACTAAGAAGCTTTTCTCAGATTTTTTTTCTTAACGCCCTTTGGGACATCAGTTGAAAATTCAAGCTGTATCATCGACTTGAATTAATTTAACTTTGTTGCATTTGGATCAGGTGCAACTAAACGCCCTGTGTAACATCAATCGAAATTGTCAAGCTGTATCAACGACCTGGAGCAAAATGACCTTTTCTCAATAAGATCAGTTGCGTTTAACGCCCTGTAGGATATCATTTAATTATTACAAGCTATATTTACGCCCTGGAGTAGTTTCACTTTATTTTATGTAGATCAGGTGCATCTTAACGGTCTGAAGTTATCAATTCTTAGTTCTATCAACGCCCTGGAGTATTTTAACTTTGCTCTATGTAGATCAGGTACAACTCAACGCCCTGTATGACATAAATCGATCCATCCGTATCGACGCTCTGGAGTAGCTTGACTTTATTTCACATAGATATTTGTGAGATCTAAAACAACGCCCTGCAGAAAATCAATCGAAATTTTCATGCTGTATTAACGTCCTGGAGTTATTTGATCTTATTCCATGTAGATCAGGTGCATATTGGCGCTCTGTAGGACATCAATTGAAAATTCCTAGCTTTATTAACACCCTAGAAAAATTTGGCTTTATTCCACACAGATTTTTGCGAGGTCTAGAGCATCTGAACGCTCTGTAAAAAATCAATCGAAACCTACGTGCTCCAGGGTGTTGATACACCTTAGAGTAATTTTAGCTTATTCCATGTATATCAGATACGACTTAACATCCTGTAGGACATTAATTGCATACTCTAAGCTGGATCAACGCCCTTTCACCTTTTTCCATGTAGATCAGGTACATGTGACCGCCCTTTAGGACTGAATTCGATAATTCCAAGCTGTATCAACGCCCTGGAGTAAGAGTCCACAAAGATTTTGGCGCCTTGGAAAAACAATCGAAATTTCCATGCTGCTTCAACACAGTGAAATTATTTGATATTGTGTTATGTGGATCAGCTGCATCTTAATGCCCTGATTAAGATCAATTTCAAACTCTAAGTGGTACCTACGACAAATTTGACCTTATCCTATGTAGATAAAGTGCGCCTTAACGCCCCAAATCAATTAAAAATTCCAAGCTGTATCGACGTTCTGGAGTAATTTGATCTTATTTCAAGAAGAATAGGTGCATCTTAACGTCCTGAAGGATTAAATTGTAAAATACAAGCTTCTAAAACGCATTAGAGTAATCTGACATTGTCTTATGTAGATCATTTGCATCTAACACCCTGTATTATTTGAAAATTTCAAGCTGTATCAAGGCCCTGGAGTAATGTGACCTTATCCTACATAGATCAGCTGCATATTAACGCCTTTTATGGCATCAATCAAAATTGTTAAGCTTCATTAACGTCATGGAGTTTGACCATGTCCCATTTGTCATACCTGTAGGACATAAGCTGAAAATTCCTAGCAGTATCAACGTTCTGGAGTAATTTAACTTTATTATACGTAGATCGGCTGTATCTCATCGTCCTTTAAGGCATCAATTAAAAATTCCAAACTTTTTCAACGCTTCGAAGTATATTGACCTAATTCACAAAGATCAAATGCATATGAACGCTCTGTATGGTATTAATCAAAATTGTCAAGATGTATAAATGCCTTGGAGTAAATGTTAGTTCAGCTGCATCTTAACGCCCTTTATGACATCAATCGAAATTAACCCGAGCTGTATTAACGCACTGGAGTAATTTGATATTCTCAGATAGCTCATCTTTATTCCCTGTAGAACAATAATTTAAAATTCAAAGCTTCATCAACGACCTGCAGAAATTTGACCTTAATCCACATAGATCAGGCACAATTTTACGCACTGTAGGACACCAATCGATATTGTTAAGCTTTATAAACACTCTGAAGTAATCAGGAGCAAATTAACGCCCTGTAGAAAATCAATTGAAATTTCCGAGCTGTACGACCCCTTGTCACCACTGAATCTGAAATTCTGATATTCCTTTGGTGTGAAAACTAAAATGTTTTTCGTGTGAAAAGAAAAATTATGTTGAAATTATTAATACGACAGCATGAAACAATATCGATCGAATCATCTCTAGTAACTCCTGAAGTTTGATGAGATACATGGAGTTTTGGAGCAGAAAAAAAATCATCATTTCGTATTCTTGTTCATTTTGGGCCAATAGTTTTCATGCGATAGTGACGAAAATTCATTATAAAGTACACATCAAAAACGGTATTAGCTGAAATGAGTTTGAAAACCTGCTGTAATGAATAATAAATAATTCTAATATCCACTTGTAGATCCAACGCCAGACTATTATAATAAACAATATCGTAATATTTTGAGATCCAGGGCAATTGTTAAATTTTTTGCACTTTGGTATCACTTTAAGAGCGATATATATGGCTGAAGTTTGAACCTCTTGTTTAATCCAAAATTAAGGTTCAAACTTTCTAGATGTCCTGCTTTAAGACACCTTCAGCATTTGTTCGTGAACCTAATTTTTCGATTCTATTTTTTATATAAAGTAATATAATGGAATTTACGTGTTCTGATGTAGTCTCGTTGGTGGGAAGCGAAAGTGAACCGACGAGTCTTGATGAAGCAGGGAGATGACGTATGATCGCCGATAGGAAGGTGATATTCCAGTAATAACTCCTGTTGTTACTTGGTCCAAAGACCGAATTGAACTGTCTATTCATTGATTCAAAAATCCTTATATAGGCCTAAAAGTGTTGCACCTAGTGGGTGCTACATAATTGAATTTGCCTAGAAGTAATGGGTAAAGAGTTCTGGAGCGCATATGCTGAGGTCAGCGTGACAAAATAATAATGGTCCGATCGTTGCCTATCGCGAATGATCGAACTGTTAATCGAGCTTCATGCACATGCGTGGAGCCTCAATGTTGGTTTATCGTTCGCGTCAGCATATATGTTTTTTGTGTTACCACCGAATTGATTTTACAGGAGGTGGGCACATCTTTTGACTGGTGCACCACAGTTCAGCAGTCTAAGCCGATGTCGCGATTCATTTGTAATTTTTTGACATACGCAGACAAACTAAATGTTTGTTACATTTATGCGCTGCTCAATCCTGTCTAATATCACACCGGCAGGCTTGTTGAGTACTTTTGAGAAACGTTTTTACAATATTTCAAATATCTCATGTAATTGTGACTATTTCCGGCATCCTCATTTTCTTTGCCAGCCTTTCCCATAAGAACTGCAGGCAAATCTTTTCGTAGAATGCCACATAAGCCGTATTTATTTCAATCAATGACATCTCTGGCGAAATTGTTTGTTCGGAAATCTTGTCAGGGGGAAGCAGGCATATAAGTGGATCTCTCTAACGCTAGCTAGAATTTCAAATGCAATAATTTTGGTCATTTTAAATTTGGTGATCTTGTATTTCATCAGAAAAAAAATTCGCCATTCATGCACCATTCGTTGTTAATTTTGTGGTCACCATCAAAAAGCTTACTAAGGTGTCACCTAAAAATGACATCCATCATTTGAGGGAAAGGGGTGGTCTACGAAAGTGTGACAGTGCATGTATTAGGTATTGGAAACAAACACGCTTCGAAAAGAAATTCCGCAAAATCCCACGGAACTCATACAAGCGGAATTTTTATTTTACGATTTCGTTTCGTTTCGCCAAATTGTTAAAATATTTCCGCGGAAAATTAAAAAGAAACGGAATAAACCGGAATTTCGCGAAATTCAAAATGGCAACTTTGACAAATAAAGCTCTCAGCTAATAACTGTGGAAGTGCTCACAAGAACACTGAGCTGAGAAGTGGGCTCTGTCCCAGTGAGGACGTAATGCTAATAAAAAAAGGTTCCACTGCACACAAATGTAAGAAAAGCCTTTTCGCAATATTCTCGCGGGGCAGGAGTCCTCAATGTTGGGCATATAATGAGCATACAATTTGTAGTTGCAAATCCGTGAGTGACCAGAATAATAGGAGTTGCATACAGATTTAATGAACAGGGGTTGGGATTAGCTTACCATTCTCAATGTCGCCCAAATTGAGAGCACAACATTTTAAAGTCAATAACGGCACCGGCCACGTCCTTACGGTCATCGGGAAAGGGAAGGAATGTTCGTTATACAACCATTGTAACTAAAGACCAAATAATCGTCTGCATTTCCACAGTTGTCATGGAAAGGATATTGGGTTAGTGGGATAATGTAAGGATCTGATCTGATTTCTTATAAAAAATCACAAAAAAGTTATATTATGATTAATTGAATATTTTGAATTCGATCCACACCTTAGTTGCACACATCACCTTGAGCGATATTGAATTTGTGAATGGGTATCTAACAAGACACACGACATGTAGGCTTGTCCTTGAAAGTCAGAAAGGTTTCCAAAAGGAAAAAATCCCAAACCGGATTGGGATACAAACCTGTCACTTTCAGCATGGTTTGCAATATTATCTTCGTTTGAATTTTTCATAGTTACTTACGACCCTTTTTAGTTCTGCTATGAAATTAAACATTCTTACAAGAATTAAAAAAAAAATGTTCAAGATTAGGCCCTAGGGGTGCAATGTATGATGCGTATACTGTGATTGAGGGAAAAGTAGGATGTTTATTGCAGATAAGGGACCTTGTGTATTTTCGGCATCGGACATATTTGCACCCAATTCGACTAAATTTTAGCAGTGAGATGCACGTAACATAATAACAATATTTTGAGCACGATTGGTCATAAAAAGACCACCCTCTCCTGACCAATTGAATGAACCTGTCAAAAATATTAGAAACCGCCTTATGTGTATGTTTATCAACATTATCACCAAACAAAAAAAAAAAAAAAAATTGAGGAATATTTAGAAAAAAATCGTTTTGTTTCGAAAAATTTTGTGCGGGTTTGAATTTCGTATCGATTTTACGGAATATTTCAATTATTCGCTTCGTTTCGCATCGAACAGTATTGAATATTCCGCATATCGTTTCGTTTCGTATCGCCATGGAAAATTCTCATATCGCATACCCTTACGTGACAGAGGGTGTGGGGGTCTATAAATCCTGAAAAATGATGGACGTCATATTTGAAACTTTCCTAAGAAAAAACTGAGTTAGAACAGCTGCAAAAACTAAGTGAGTAATGGTATTAGCCGTTGGAAATGAACAATTTTCTAAATTTATGAAAACAACATATTTCGTACAACAAAGTAATAAGTAATCTTAATCAATCGCTAGTACTTTCCTCGAGTTAACTGTAAAATGAGATTAAATTTTGGGTCTGGTGGTTATATTGTATTATGACGCCATCTTGATTTTAAGCAAAATTATGAGTTATTTAGTATGACGATGCTTATCATGTTGAAATGAAATAAAAATTGACTTGAAGCAAATACTCTCCATTTTGAGAATCTGTGTGAACTTTGATCATTCGTCCCTGGTTTTAAAGATATTCCGATATATCAAGAGGGCTCGACATTATCCATATATTTAAAAAAAAAATAGTTGTTTCTCCGTTTCACATTTTAATTGGAATGAGCATTGAACACAAACTAAACACGTGCAAATGCATATTAGTTCTCATATGATTGGAATATATATTAATTTGATATAAATTTCTTGTGAGACTCCCTCATTAACGCCTGGGAGTACAACCGCCCTCTGGGCTATAACAACGCCCTCCTCAAAAGGGGATGACTAAGAAGCTAAAATTTTACGACGACAGGGCTGGATAAAGCTCAGTCCACATAGTTCATATTGATCTGGAAAAGTAACACTATATGCGCTGACCTACAGTGCGTCAGTGCAATACCAATCGATTTTCTTTAACTCAAAATTGTGACTTGCTTTATCAATCATGCAATCATCAATGAAGCATACAAATTTCAATGACGGTCCACTTCACCTTAAGACACTCATTTGAAGTTCATCACTGCACGTCGTTTGGAAAAAAATCCCAGCTCACAAGATCAACTTTCAGGATATGTCCACTTTTACGGATGTTCCGGATCTTTCGGAGGGCCATTAAACGGCCTTGACCGCAATCGCTAGACCCACGATATCACAATACTACCAGAGGATACATAATTTTAATTTTCTGTTAAATCTGAGTTGTTCAAACATTATTCTATTGATAAACTATGCAGAAAAGGAAGTTGATCTAATTTTTACCCGACCTGACCCAGGAGGACACCGGAAAAACGCCGGCCATCGGGAATGACTCCTCTGGATTGCATGATGTGAAAACCGCACCTAAATCAGTTGAATTGAACGTTCACAGTAACATATGAAAGAAAAACGTGACTTGGTCGGATACGGGTTAAATAATTATCATGGAGAATGATCATATGTAACGAAAAAAATAAATGAATTTAAGCAGAAATAAAATAATTCCTTAAAGTTATTCTCTAAAATATCTAATTTCGAATGCTAAATTCCGTGTATAGTTGCTGACCGAGTTCGAGAGATATGCAAAAAAATTCCTGAAGGCAATTCGGCTCCAGACACACCGTGCAACCGTCCGTCCGTTCGTCATCGTTTGTTGAAAACGTAACCGGCAGTGTCTGGGCGCTGGTATGATGCGTGCAATGTTCATGCAGTTGGTGTTTACCGGGTATCGGCTGTGGTTATGCCACGAGACGTATGCTTGCTTGCTTATACCAGCACTTGATGTCCATAAACCGAATGTTTGGTGCAACTGATTTCCGTCTGCAGAACTTTCCTGTTGTCACGAGTGGCCACTGGACGGAGAATCGCGCGCTATGGTGCTTACCGGTGAGAAATATTATGTGAAGAAACGCATTGTTGATCAACAATTCTAGACCCAAAAAACCTGCAAAATGAATCATATAGAGACAAGAAATAATCCACAGACAAACAGACACAAAATTGAAGAAATTTTGATCGACCCCACTTTTGAAGATTGTTTTAAATTTGGTATGTTTCAAACCTAAGCAATCAGAGGCGCTCGCATCGTTTTTCTTCATGTTAGACGTTTATCGCTACCGCCATCTGCAGGTCTTGTTAGCCAAAACAGAATTTTGTGAAACACTCTCACCAGATGGTGATGATGATGCTGTGAGCTAGGCGACCGATATTAATGAGATTTTGTTCTAAGAGTTACGTCTGTTTGTCTATGATTAACCCAAAAATGGTCACGCAAATTGCCACAGCAAAAAGCACCAAGCATTCAGCAAGCTAAGTGTGTGACCGTGTAGTTATTAAGTTCACGATGTCTCTGCTCTTGGATTAATCTTTATTGGGATTTTCTGTTTGTCGTTAAGTAGGGTACCGGTACCAATAGTTGTAATAAACCAATAGATTAGACTTTGGAATAAAACGTATATTTTCGATGAAAACGACATGCACTATTTTTTGTGTATAGATCAGCTCCATTTTAGTCAATTTGCCAATTTTAAAATGGATGTGTAAAAATAAGGACAAACCATAGAGATAATATCTGTGCTTTATTCAGATAGATTTCAATTGCTGCTCCAAGCGAAAAGTTTTAAACCAACAATATTGGACAAAACATTTACAACTTTTTCGATTTCCCATATAAAATGATCGACTTTGGTAAGCTATATCTCAGTTATTTATGTACCGAATTGAATATAATTTTAACACAACATCAGACACAACTTGACTTTTAACATACATTTGGAATGATTTTACCAATCACGAGTTTGAAAGTAACAACAATCTTACTAAAGTGAAGTTTTCGGCGAAAAATTCAAAACTATTTATCTTAAAACCCAATAGCCCTACACAAAAAGCTGTTTTCAGCAAACTTGTTCATCTCGTCAAAATCTCCAACTTTGCTGAAGATACCCTGAAGCTATTCCTCCTATGTGTTTAATTTTGTCAATTTTCGACGCTTGTTGTAGTCATTCTAGTGATTTGTAAAGCTTATAATGGCGACCTGACATTCGAACAGGCAATGTTCGGTACTAAAAAGTGAACTTTGGAAATCTGTGTTAAAGTGTTAAGTGTTAAAGTGTTCTTAAAAATCTCGGTATTTTTCGTTAAAAGAAGATTAAAAATGGGTACCGAGGAGTCAAAGGCTCAGGTACAACACAACGGGGACACATTGAGTTGAACCAAGAACAAAAACGGACGTGTTTTCAATGTGATATCACCGCATATACTTTACTTTACTTGATTGCACTAAAAAACCATTTGACTGGTCTATTAGATATTTCAATGAAATCTTCAAAACAACATATTGAAGATTTTGTAGAGGCTTTGACGGTAGATCTGACTGATGAATTAAAAAAGATCTGTACCGAGGTTCAGTCTTTGAGTAGCCTAACCATTGAGATGGCTGCTCATTGCAACGAACACAATTTACATCAGCAGTTTCAGCCAACTCTTGTAATAGGCTTGGCGGTGACTCATCTTCCGCAAATCGGTCTCTGCCAATGCTAGACCGATTTGCGGAAGATGAGTCACCGCCAAGCCTATTACAAGAGTTGGCTGAAACTGCTGATGTAAACTCTGGTTTGAGTTCCGGTACCGCAGGTTCACCGCCCAGTTTAAATTCTGAATCAAATAAAAACAAAGAAGACAACTCTGGCTGGCGACTCTTAGGCACGAGGAAAGTGTGGAAAGCGAATTGGGCGGAATACGACAAACGCCAACTCCACCGATTGAATCAGCAAAAGCAGGCCGAGAAGGCCAGAAGGCGACGTAAGCGGAACGTGACACGCAAAGCTACAACCAACAGTTTGGGTGGTAATGTGAACAACGTTTACAACAACAGTTCTGTCAATACTCCTCTCCGCTTAAATTCTATGAACTCCCGCCGTACTGTTTTCGGCAATCGCAGGAATGCCAATGCTAATAATGCAAACTCTTTCCACCTTCCACCCGATCGTGAGCTACTTGCAGCAGCAAAAAATCAGTTTTCACGTCCACCGCTAAACTACCAACCAACGATACAATTTGAAAAAAGGGAAACCATGAATCCCTACCAACCAAGCGCCCCCACAACTTCACGAAACATGCCACAAGGAACTTTTTCAACTCCATCATCCTACGTAGAGTGCCCGTGTAGATACACGTGTTTTCGCCAGAACTGACGCTCTCTCCAGAGGAAGCAAATTATGACGACAATAATTGTGCGGAAACCGATGCTCACCAGGACCTGATGACCTCTCAGCCGTTTACGCTCAACCTGACGCAGTCTCCAGACGTAGACCATGACGATCCAATAGTGGGTAATATTCAACAAATTGTTCTAGGTAATATTTTAAATAATAACGATGTGTCTAATGAAGGATCTGGAATTTCAAGTAATGCTGTGCAAAGGGGTGTGTTTCCAAAAACTTCTTCAGAAGCTACCGAAATTTTGGTATATTGCCAAAATTTCAATCGCATGAGGAGTGCATCAAAAATGAACGAAATTTATAAAAGAATAGTAACTTCATCCTTCTCGGTTGTTTTGGGTACTGAAACTAGTTGGAACGAAAAAATTAAGAGTGAAGAAGTTTTTGGTAACGATTTTAATGTATTTAGAGATGATCGCGATCTGGTTCTTACCCAAAGAATGTCTGGTGGGGGAGTTCTCATTGCAATATCTTCGAAATTCAATTCAGAATTAATTGTTTCATCAAAATATAAAGAGTTTGAACACGTATGGGTTAAAGCACATATCGCCGGTGAAACACATATATTTGCTTCTGTGTATTTTCCGCCAGACCATGCTTGCAAATTATCATATGAAATTTTCTTTCAAACCGCTGAAGAAATTTTGTCGCAGTTTTCTCCAGAAATCAAAGTGCATATCTATGGCGACTTTAATCAGCGTAATGCTGATTTTATTCGTGATTCCGAAAACGAAAATGTTCTGCTGCCGGTTGTTGGTGAAAACGAATCATTACAACTTATTTTTGAAAGAGCTTCATTTTTAGGTTTAAATCAAATCAATCATGTGAAAAACCGACAAAACTGTTATTTGGACTTCTTATTCTCAAACATAATGGAAGATTTCTGTGTGAACGAATCTCTTTCTCCACTATGGAAAAATGAAGCGTTTCATACAGCTATCGAGTACTCAATCTTTGTTCATAATTATCATAATTCCGACTACTATGACTTTGAGAATTTCTTTGATTATAAAAATGCCAATTATAACGGCATCAAACAGAAATTTAATAGAATAGATTGGCAATCCGTTTTGAAAAATCAGGAAGATTTGGAGTATGCAGTTACGGGTTTTTATTCAATTTTGTCGGAAATTATTCAGATGGAAGTTCCACTCTTGCGGAGACGTCGTAGGAATGGGTCAAAAAATCCTGTTTGGATTAATAAGCAAATAAAAAATTTGAAAAATCGTAAGCAAAAGGCTCATAAAATTTACAGACAACAAAAAACTCAAGAAAGTTTAGAAAATTATTTGTATATTGTCAACCAACTTAATCAGGCCATATCCACTGCACTTGAAGAGTACAACACAAAAATTGAAAATGATTTAAAATCTTGCCCTAGGAATTTCTTCAATTATGTTAAAACTAAGATGAAGTCTAACAACTTTCCATCTAAAATGACATTGGATAATAAAGTAGCAGATAATCAAAATGACATTTGCAATCTCTTTGCTGATTTTTTCCGAGAGACTTATACAAACTTCTCGGATAATGACCGTGATTTTGAACACTTTTCAAGTTTTCCTGATTTTACAACCGATGTCGGCGTTAGTCAAATACAGGTACAAGATATTTTAACAGGACTGAAGAATTTAGATTCCACCAAAGGATCAGGGCCTGACGGAATCCCACCTGCTTTACTGAAAAACTTAGCCAATGAATTTACAGCACCATTATTTTGGCTGTTCAACATGTCACTTGAGAAGGGCAGATTTCCAAAAGAATGGAAAAGGTCATTTCTTATACCCATTTACAAGTCTGGTTAAAAATCTGATATTCGAAATTATCGTGGAATTGCTATTATTTCATCCATTCCAAAACTATTTGAATCAATCATTAATAAAAAAGTATTTAGCCAAATAAAACATAGGATAACGAATGTACAACATGGTTTCTTTAAAGGTCGTTCTACTACAACGAACCTTTTGGAATTTGTTAATTACACTTTAAATGCAATGGATAGAGGTAACCACGTCGAATCACTTTACACCGACTTTAGTAAAGCATTTGACAGATTAGATATTCCTATGTTGATTTTCAAGCTAAATAAAATGGGAATTGCAATGAAACTCCTCAACTGGATTGAATCGTATTTAACAGATCGCCAACAAATAGTAAGATTTGAGGGAAAACTATCCAAACCTGTTCATGTTACATCAGGAGTTCCCCAAGGTTCACATTTAGGCCCATTGTTATTCATATTGTTTGTTAATGATATTTCATATGTGATAAAACATGTTAAAATTCTTATTTATGCTGACGATATGAAACTTTTTATGGAAATCAATAGCAAAAAAGAGAGCGACATTTATCTGAATGAAATAAGTATATTTGATAAATGGTGTAGTAAAAGCTTACTTAAATTAAACGTCAAAAAATGTAATCTAATCACATATAGCAGAAAACGTAATACACCACAGATTACTGTATTTTTAGAAAATCAAGACGTTCAAAGGTGCGATAAGATTAGAGATTTAGGTGTTATATTAGATTCTAAACTTACATTTACTGACCATTATAATACTATTGTCCACAAAGCAACCAATATGTTAAGCTTTATTAAGCGTTTTAGCTTCAATTTTCGGGATCCATATACGATTAAAACCTTGTACATTGCTTATGTAAGATCAGTTTTAGAATATTGTAGTATTGTGTGGTCCCCACATATGAAAACACATGAGGATAGAATCGAATCAGTACAGAAGCAATTTCTTTTATATGCCTTACGCAAATTAGGCTGGACAACGTTTCCACTGCCATCATACGAGGCTCGATGCATGCTTATTGACATCCAAACTTTAAAGGAGCGTCGCGAATTAGCCATGATTTCATTTGTCAATGATATAGTATCGCATCGTATTGATTCCACCAATCTCTTATCTAGTTTGAATTTCTACACGCCCGCCAGACAGTTGAGGAATCGGAATTTGTTCGCATCAAACAATCATCGAACTAATTATGCCAAGTTCGGCCCAATAAATCAAATGATGTCTCTTTATAACCAGCATTACACAGAAATTGATTTGACCATGTCGCGAACGAAGCTTAGGCAATATTTTGATTCCTTTAGATATAATACAACATAGTATTAAGCAAACATGTAGTCTACAATTTGATTGACGAAATAAATAAATAAAAAATAAATAAATAAATAAATACTTGTTTCAATAAAGGGTGCTATCTATAAACACTTGTGGATATTTATTATCGCCGAAAAAAGCACTGTGCGATGGCTCAATTTTCAAAATTCTTTCACGTACCGTCAAACGGGGCTTCTTTTGACATTATTTTCACATTCTTTAACTTTGAGGATTTGTAACTCTTAGAATTATGGATAGATGTTGATAATTTTTGCCTATATTTAAGTTGTATATGTACGTAACAAATGTGCAAAATATGAGGCAAATCCATCAAGAAATAACAAAAATGCTTGAATAGCGAAAAAACGTGTCCTTCAAGACAAAAGAGGGGCTACTTTGGACATTTTCGCAATTTGCTAATGAAATGATTTTTTTTTTATAACTTTCAAACTGATTCAATAAATTGTCGTCCACTGTGATGTTATGAAACGTTTTTCATTGATAAACTTAATGTAGAAAATTGCAAAGCTAGAATCAATTATACATATATAACAAATTTCAACGAAACATTCCATTTACTATTCTCAGTATGCAGTATGAAACTTAAATTTTTAACTTCCTCTTAAATGGAACTATCAGTTACGAATGCTCGATTTTCATGTTGACATAAACGAACGACGTAACTACTAGGTACTGCGATAATAAACGAGTTATGTACAAAAACTCTTTTTTTTTTCTATTCTTACTGTTATATGAACGATATGTTGAAGGATCATATTAATACCGGTAACTAATTTAATACCAGTAAGTAATTTTCATTAATAACGCAATCTATGAAGTAAAGTTTAGCATAATCGTAAAGAAGTAAGTTTGCTTTTGTAATATGCTTTTAGCTTCTAAGCAGTTTAGAGCTGGCTTAAGAGTAGTTTAATTTAGGCATTTGAAGGATGCAACTGTTCTGTACTACAAATTCATGTAAATTATGACAAAAAATTGTTTTTTTTTAGAGATTATGTTATGAATTTGGCATTGGTACGTATTGAAATATTAGCGTTTTATGGCTGTTCACTTTTACAAACATTTATCTTATTTTTTTTTTAAGTTGTAAAATACACAAACCAAAACATTATAATAAAATTAAAGTCGCAAAAATAAGACCTTCGATCAAGTATTTAAATAAAACAACAATTTTAAGCAAAACAAATCACAAGATTTTCATGAAACATGACGATTCGATAGTTTTGTGATGCTCCCAATAAGTTTCCAAGACATGGGTAAAATTCAAACAATGTTTGTATAGCCAATGTTTTATACCTTGTGAATATTTATTCGGGCTTTTTTGAAATGTTTTCTTTTTTATCCTGTTATTGTTGATGTTGTTCCAAGAAAAAATCATGCCTAGTGGTAGAGCATATATTGGTTAATAAAAGTGCTGAAGACACAAAATAGCTCAGATTAATATTTACGCTGCTAATAAATACAAAAGGTGAGTGTCCAAAGTAGCCCCTGGAATCAAAAGTAGCCCCGTCCGACGGTATTTTTTTTTTCAAATTATCAAACTTTGTAAGATTTGAAAAAAAAACGGTACCTAGGGATGTTAAAATTTACCCTACAGCAATTAAACCAATAGATTTTCTTGGTTATTGAAACGTCAGAAGTATCATATCAAACCTTACCGTAAAAGTTATTATTAGTTAGGTTCAAGCTCTCGCTGTGACCAGACGTATATCAGATTTACTCCTTATCGCTTTGCTCTTTTTCATCGGTGTATCTCGCACCGCCGTGTGCAAAATATAAATCGCGTCAGTTAATTTTTATCTGACGACTGTCATCATCTGTGCTATCGATACGTAGCAACCATGAATACCGTGCGTGCTCGAGAGAACACATTCAAAGTGGACTTGTCCAACTTTCCAAAAAGACCTTCTTTCGAGGAAATCCACTCCTTCGTCCATGAAACAGTGGGTCTCAGCGTCGACCAAGTGCTGCGTCTGCAGATGAATCACGCCCAAAACTGCGCGCATGTGAAATGCCGTGACTTGAAAACTGCACAGGATGCTATCGACCAACACAACGGTCGTCACGAGATGGAGATCAACAACACGAAAATCAAAGTGCGCCTATTGATGGACGACGGAGGCGTCGAAGTAAAAATTCACGATCTGTCCGAGAATGTTCGGAACGA
Organism: Aedes aegypti; assembly: GCF_002204515.2. Lineage (NCBI taxonomy): Eukaryota > Metazoa > Arthropoda > Insecta > Diptera > Culicidae > Aedes > Aedes aegypti. The sequence goes on along the minus strand of NC_035108.1, from coordinate 140,334,631 downwards.
GGACATCACTACGTTTCTCAGACAGTACGGCGAAGTAATCTCTATCAAGGAGATGGTGTGGGGAGATAACTTCGCATTCAAAGGAGTATCATCCGGAGTACGCGTCGCCAAGATGATCTTGCATCGCCACATCAAATCATTTGTGACGATTCTTGGAGAAGAGACCCTGGTATCTTATCGGAACCAGCCTCAATATTGCAAGCACTGTACCAACCCGTCACACCCGGGTCTAACATGTGTCGAAAACAAAAAGTTGATGGGACAAAAGGTAGATCTCAACAACAGACTAAAAGCAGCTCAGAAAAAAACAAGCTACGCCAGTGTGCTGGACCAGAGTACGGTTGTGGCTTCACTCATGCCTGAGTTTGTCGGCACGAATCTAAACAGATTGAATGCGAACGCCCGATCATCTCCATCAAATGCTGCTGTTGGAGAAAGGGGAGCTCTTGGCGCCTCATCTACCCCGTCAGCTACGGTCGATGACGAACGAATGGACAGAGGCGAAGAACAGAAAAATACCACGGATGATGCTATTACGGTTGCTGCTGCTGATGTTGTTGCTGCTGATGTTGCTGCTTCTGATGCCGATCTGCCCCCGCTCACTACTACTCCTGCCCCGTTTACTGCTGTTGCTGCTACTGCTGCTGTAGATGACACCATCTCGATGGAACTGTCGAGCGGTTTGGCTGATTGTTCCACCCACCAGGCTATGGAGGCTCAACACAAGGACATTGTACCCTGCCATGTGAGTGCTTTCAAAATTCCCCTCAACATCAATTCCCTCCCTTCCAATCCCTTATCCATGGAGATTTCCGAGACGGAGAGCAACGAGTCGTCAACAGAAGGCGGTCCGTTTTTGAAAGTTAAGCGTGCAAGAGGGCGGCCAAAGAAACTCAAAATTGGTTCCTCTCAATCGTAAATGTACTAAACCATACTAACAAATTTCTAAACACAATCCGCACTACCAATCACAAAAACTAAAATTGATTGCCCAATTCCTTTCCCAAAAAATAATCTCGAGTAAGCCGCGAGTACTTCGGCTCAAATCCCATAACCACGCACAATGAACCACAATACTACGCTAAGCTACAATATTGGATCTATTAACACCAGTGCCGTTTCAAGTGACAATAAACTATCAGCGCTTCGTTCGTTTGTCCGTCTTTTGGAATTTGATATTATTCTCTTGCAAGAAGTTGAATGCGCAAATTTGTATATCCCTGGCTACAATGTTATTTCTAATGTAGATGACGCTAAGCGCGGAACTGCTATTGCGCTAAAGTCCCACATCCCTTATTCAAACGTGCAACGAAGTTTGAATAGTCGAATTCTTTCAATGAAAATTGGTGATTCTATTACAATTTGCAATGTGTATGCACATTCTGGCTCTCAAAATTTTTCTGCGCGTGAGAAACTTTTTAAAGAACAGTTACCCTTCTACCTACAAGCAGCCTCTGAACATCTAATTCTAGGTGGTGATTTTAATTGTGTTATCGCTTCTAAAGATGCTACAGGCTCCAATAGCCACAGTCCTTCTCTCAAGCAATTCATAGAAAATATGCAACTTCATGATTCATGGGACTGCCTGAACAGAAATGCCATTGATTATAGTTTTGTTCGACAAAATTCTGCATCTCGTTTGGATCGTATTTATGTTTCAAGGTCGCTTGTTCCGCATCTCCGCACATCTGAATTGTTCCCTACTGCTTTTTCCGATCACAAAGCATACAAAGTTCGGTGTTGCTTACCTAGCTTTGGTAAACCACATGGTCGTGGTTTTTGGTCTATCCGTGCACATGTTCTAAACGAAGAGAATATAGAAGAGTTTGAGCATAAATGGACACGTTGGTTGCGCGAGCGACGAAACTACAACAGTTGGATAGCTTGGTGGATTGAATTCGCAAAGCCGAGAATTAGAAACTTTTTCAAATGGAAAACGAACGAATCTTTTCGCCGTTTCCATGCTAAAAATGAATTGCTATATCGTCAACTGAGAGATGCATATGGACGTATGTACCAGAATCCCAATGGCACAACGGAAGTGAATAAGATAAAAGCTCAAATGCTTAAAGATCAGAGCGACTTTGCGAAAGCATACCAACGTTTGAATGACAGATATGTGTCTGGGGAGAAAGTCTCATCATTTCAGTTAGGAGATCGTTACCGACGAAAAACAGTTATCAGCTCTATCCACCATGAAGATCGATATCTTACCGATACAGATGAGGTTGAACGCCATGTACTCAACTTTTTTAAAGATCTGTATACGTTAGAAGAATTAACAAATAACGGAAATTTTCCAACCAATCGTGTTATACCACAAGATTCGAATTCCAACAACACTATGATGGATGAAATCACAACCTCTGAGATATTTTTTGCAATAAAGGATAGTGCCTCACGAAAATCGCCTGGTAACGACGGATTACCTAAAGAATTTTACGAAAAAACGTTCGATATTATCCATCCACAGTTGAATCTTATCATCAATGAGGCATTGCAAGGCAATGTTCCAGAAAAATTTGTTGAAGGTGTCATTGTATTAAGTAAAAAGAAAACGGAGGATCGCTCAATCAAATCATATCGACCCATAAGTTTGCTCAATTACGATTACAAACTCCTATCTAGAATACTTAAATCACGGCTCGAAAAAGTAATGATTGAAAACAATCTGTTGAATCCAAGTCAAAAATGTTCAAACTCGGATAGAAACATCTTCGAAGCCGTACTAGCAATTAAAGATCGAATTGCTGAACTAAACTGTAGAAAGAGACGAGGGAAACTTATCTCATTCGACTTCGATCATGCATTTGATCGTGTAAACACAAATTTCCTCATGGTCGTGATGCGGAACATTCGTTTGAACTCAAATTTCATCCGGCTTTTAGGGAAGATTATGTCCTCCTCACACTCTCGGTTGCTCATAAACGGAAATCTCACATCCAAATTCCCAATCCAGCGCTCAGTCAGACAGGGCGATCCCATAAGTATGCACCTATTTGTCCTCTACCTACATCCCCTCCTAGAAAAACTACGCACTATCTGTAATGATCCAATGGACTTAGTGGTGGCATATGCAGATGATATTTCGATTGTCATAATTGATGATCGTAAACTACCAGTCATCAAACAGGCATTCATAGACTTTGGAAGATGTTCCGGTTCATTATTAAATTTCAGCAAATCATTTGCTGTCAACATAGGACCTCAACGAAATGAAAATGGTCCCATTTGGCCAACTGTTCGAGATTCAGTAAAAATTTTGGGAGTTACATTTTTCAATTCTCAAAAAAAGACAATCGACTTCAACTGGGGCGACACTATAAGAAAAACATCCCGTTTGATGTGGATGTACAAACCAAGAAACCTGACGCTAAAACAGAAAGTGGTAGTGCTGAACACCTTCATTACGTCCAAATTATGGTTCTTAGCCTCTGTAATCAGTATTCCAAACCAAGCTGTTGGAAGACTGACTTCGTACATAGGAAGCTTTATCTGGGAACGTTTTCCAACAAGGGTTCCTATAGAACAACTAACCCAGCCTAAACAAATGGGTGGACTCAATCTTCATCTTCCAATGCATAAATGCAAAGCTCTGTTGGTTGCAAGATTTCTGAAAGAAATTGACCAAATGCCGTTTGCTAGTTCCTATACACAGTACCTGCAGAATCCACCAAATTTCGCTGCCATTCCTGCTCTGTACCCGTGTTTGAAAACAATAGCAAAGCTAGTGCCTTATATTCCTGGAAGACTTCAGGAAAATCCGTCAGCAGCATCACTCCATAGCTTCAACCGGGAACAATTGACAAAACCGAAGGTTATGCAAGAACATCCCAACAAAATTTGGCCCAGAGTTTGGAGTAACATCAGTTTACCAGGACTCACTTCGAGAGAACAATCAGTTTATTATCTGCTTGTGAATGAGAAAATCCCGCATGCTGCATTGCTTCATCGACAAAATAGGATTGCCAGCCCTGTTTGTGAACATTGTCCCAATGTCATCGAAGACTTAGAGCACAAATTCAGTACATGTCAAAAAACAAGGATTTTGTGGGATCATCTTCAAGCTAGATTGGTAGCAATCCAGGGACGAAGAATGACCTTTCATGAATTACGGATACCGGAATTGAAGAATATCAATAGGAGTAGAAGATACCAGGCTCTAAAGACATTTATAGTGTATATAAATTTTGTTTTAGATGCCAATGACCAATTAACGATAGGAGCGTTAGATTTCGTTTTAAACTGTTCGTTTATGTAATATCTGTATGTACCTAAGTGTGTGATTCCAAATAAATGTGTTAAAAAAAAAAAAAAATGCTAAGTTACTCAGATTCAAATAATCAAGAATAACAAGATATGTATTTCGAAAAAATGTTTCGAGCATCATCAACGCGTCGCTTATTTCAACAGTATAAACCTCTAGTGCTTTGGATATGCATGCTAGAGTTTTGGTGTCTTCGACAAGGTATTTTGGATTAAGTTGCACTACATTTTGATCGTTTTGGTTTTGATCTAAATCACTTGTATCTGACCCAGATCAGTTTTATCTCTTAACATGAACGTCTAATTTAAAAACTTCCTTCTACAATAGGGTTCAATGGGCATTTTTAACATTTTTGCGACATCGATTTTGTTGTAAAATGTATTGAACATTTTTTACCAGGAATTTAAACACTTGGTTGCACCTAACAATTAACCTGAAAAATACCTCTTTTCTTAAGTGTTTGCCTATAAACGAAAATTCTTCATTGTCATGTCATGTCTTTGAAAATAATTTGATTACAACAGTCTATTTTTGAGTTGAACATTTTTGAATTGTAATAGAAATTCGATATTGCACTCAATTTTCTAAATTTAATCAATATCTTCAAGAAACCCTCGTTTTTTAACCTTTTGTTATATAAATCAAATTTCAATGTAATAACATGCAGTTCTTTTTTTGGCATACCCTATATTGCACGAGTTCAGTGAGCATTTTTAAGTTTAAATAAAATTACACTCAATACTTTTTTTTATTAGAAATCCTACGATAAACTCTGAATATTCACTCTGTTTGCCTGTAAAACAATCTACAGAGCAAAGACATGTATTTTTTGTGGAATGCATTTGTTTTTTTTGTAGAAATCTATTTAATATAAATGGGCATAAATAGTTATTTTGGTGTATACACAAAAATTCTTCAACTAAAAAACTACGAAAAAACTTGTTTGTTTCAATTACATGCCCTGACAACGAGTTTTTTTCGACGGAAATTTTACAGAACAAGAAAAGTACCCAGGAAGAGCAACTTCGAATCAGACTGGAGACTTCTTTTACTTTAAATTAATCAACTCATTACGCGTGGTAAAGATGGACAAATAATGAGTGAAATAAAGAAAAAAAAATCCACGTGCTCGACTGGGATTCGAATCAAGGACTCTTGTATGCTAGATGAGCGCTTTAGCAACTAAGCTACCGAGCCACTTGGTGACCCAATAACTTAGAAGGTTACAAGTCTCAAATTCAAATCCACACAGATCACGCAGACTCTTTTCATTACCCATATCCATCCATCTCATGTATACTTCTTATAAAATTAAAACCTCTAGTTTCAAAACCTGTTTGCCTGTAAATCAAAATACAATCGATATTGATAACATTAAATATCAAGTTTATATCCAGAGATGTTTAAGATGAAATATACATTTTTAATTACACTGAAAATTTCAGCAACTTAAAAAAACGAAACCCCCTATTTCAATATGTAAATCTTTGAAGTGTTTATTCGAAAACATAAATCCAGAAAACATGCCAAGCATAGCTTTTATAATACATATACCATGCCCACACAGTTACGGATCACCCACAGTGACGGATCACTTTGGCGTTCAACATCGGATAACTCGCTCAAAACATAAACGTTGACGTAAAACATATTTTTTCCATGTTATACTATTTGACTTCTACCATTTGTAATGTTAAGCACAACATTCAACCACTAAATAACGGTGTTTTTGACAAATGTTTAGTTGGTACCACACAGCTATCATTATATGGTCGTTTTCTGTAAGAAGTGCCGTCAGCATTCATAAGCTCCCACAGGTGGTAAAATTCAAATGTTATAGCATGTTTTATGCTCTTTCGCTTCGATTTAGTATGAATTCATCTTTGGAAAACATTTGACGTGAATTTTTATTCAAAACACCGAATATTAGCACTTTTAACTAGTGATCCATAATATGGACCAGGAAATGATTGTTTACCACGGTTATGGATCACTTCCAAAGAATGTAGATTTCTGCTATTTTATGCATTTGATTCGACATTTTCAGACAATAGCACTAAGGATAAAACTAATAAAACATCAAGGTTTGTAAATTTCATATTTTAGCAGACAAAAATGGGTGGAAAACTTGTTGTGGAGCGAAAACAGTTCATATCTCAGTTACTACAATGCAGTATCACAATAAAAAGAGCATTTTACCCTTGTTTCCAGCTCTAACACTGCTATTTTTTGCAGTAATATATGACACATTGTTAACTTTCGTCATACCATGCAATACAGATGCATTGAGTTGAAAATCTCTTGATTTTGCGCACTGATCCATAATATGTCACAATTTGATCCATTATATGGTAATTGATCCATAATATGGTTTTCAGGAACCGACACAATTTTTATTTTTTTTGCAATCCTATGTAAATATTACACTCAAAACAGTTTACTAACCGAAGTTCCAATTTGAAACGATTCGATTCGTGCTTTTAAATTGCAATTTTACGTTTTCCATGTCGTTTTATTGAATTTTATAGGTTGGACTCCACACTATTTGATCCATAACTGTGGGGTCATGGTATGTAGAAATATTATCTTGAACATCCCTGCAAGCACTCCCAGTTGCACATCATCTCTGAGTCTTCAGCATTTCGATTGGAACGAACAGCTTGAGACGACAGTGTTTAATAGAGAGCGCATAAACATAATTTTATATCCGTTATGTATTAGCTGAGCAGTGAGAGTTTTAGTTAGTTTTCTTTCACTCATGCCTATACGGGTTAAATTTCATTCAAACATCAATGAAATCAGCATGACCTGCTGAAACATTTTGGCAACGAAATCAGCAACCCCATGTTTTCTGGAGACACATAATTTGATCTTTAAGACACGCAAAAATGTTTTTTTTTTTGTTTTGCTGTGTTTCCTATGCAGAGATTTAGTGAGAAGCATATTTAATAAGATTTCCCTATTAGACGTATAAATACGATTATACTCCGTTTGGCATAAGGTTGTTTGGCATAGAGTCGTTTGGCATAATGGTAGATTTGCATAATGACCGTTTCGCATAATGGTCATTTGGTATAATGGCCGTTAGGCATAATGATGGACTTGGAATGAATATCGGCATTTTTGAAGCTATTACTGAGATCAACACCACCGAGCCCATATCAAAATGCTTTGGTATGTTCTTAACAAAATTGGTGTTTGTTCAGAGATTTTCCAAGCAATGAATGTGAAAAATTGTTGTGACATTAGAGAACATAGCTAAATAAAACTCGTGACGGGTCTGGTGGAAGATCTTTTCGGGATAATAATTTTCTCTACATCCCAGAACATAGTGTATCCTTGATCTTGTTGCGAAATACATATTTGAAAATAGTGAATTGGCAAAGAAAGTTCGCCGTTATCAATAAAGGGAACGCTTATAGAATATAGCGCTGCAGATCGAGCTCTGTTCCAGTTTGGACGTAACACTTGATGAAAATTACTGGATAAGAGAAGGGAAAGTTCATTTTCAAAATGTTAGAAGCTCTAATCCAAAGATCTATTATTGAAGCATAATGCAAAAATAAAGGTACAAGAGCAGATTATATTTTGTTCAAAATGTTTGAGGCTCCAACGCAAAAAAAATCTTCTCACAGCATAACTCAAATGAACAATACATTTTTTAAAGAAAATATTTGTGGCAAAACTTTTGAACTATTCAACATAAATTTGAGTTTTGAAAGTGTACATCAAAACACCGTATATTATCGAAAAAAGGAAAAAAATTGTGATTGAAATAATATTTTTTCCAGTACATCTTGTGAGGAGATCATGTGTACGCAAAAAAAAATATATTGAATATTGGCAAGTTCCAAAGTAATTATCATACTAACAGCATGGCTTGCAAGAATTGATAAAAAAGCCAAATATAAAAATGGTTAACATTTAGCTTTACTAAATAATAAAATCATTTAGCTTTACTAAATAATAAAATTTAAAACAGTATAATTATAGATAATAGCAATAGCCTATTTTAAAAGGAGGCAAAATTTATGATTGAACCAATAGAAGATCAGACGTAAAAAAATATTGCAGCATAATAAAGACGGCGAAAAGACATAAATAATTGCGTTCAGAATCATCGAACTGATTGTGCTACTTTTCCCCGAACGTCATTTTTCCGAAATGTGGTGCGATTTAAAAAGGTGCTATAACAGTCTTAAGTGGCTGTATAGTGAATAAGAAAAAACGATAAGCAATCAAAAGTAGAATATATTCTGTCATTCTCGGATGTACACATGTTGATAAAAAACGAGGACGGCAAAACTCGAAAGAATCGTCAATTAAATAAAGAAGGGTGCATATAAGATAGCCAGTCCGTTCACCACCCGGAAATGTATAAAGTTACGACAATTATGAGTACCAAAAACTTTTCGGGAAAGTGGGCTAATGGGGGAAATGGGATATTCAGAGAACTGACATTTGGGGAACCGACATTCGGGGAAAAGTATAATTATGCCAAACGAGCATTATGCCAAATGACCATTATGCCAAACGGCTTTATGCCAAACGACTTTATGCCAAATTGCCTACCACCTATAAATACACCACTACTTTTCATTAGTTCAGTCAATCAGCATCCAGCATACTTGCTTTTTTGGAGAGAAAATCAATGATATCAAATTGATTAAGGTACCGCGGGGCAAGTGGGAACGAAAAAAACGATAGTTCAAACAAATTGTTCAATAAAATTTTCAAAAGTCAATATTTTTCAAATCCAACAACACAATCACGTTTTGGCAACATATTTGCTGGTGTGTGCATGAAACTAATCGCATAATTTTGAAATTGTGAAAACCTTGGAAGAAAGTTTTAGAATGAGCCAATGGACGCAGTTACCTCGCTAAGCGGGGCAAGTGGGACACATCCAGTTTCATGCGTCAATCCACATCAGTAAGTCAACCATTACAATAATAGAATTGATTAATCATAGATTTTTAATTTTAAGTAAATATTTGATGTACCTAAGGGATCAACCATAAAATACGTAATGTTTTAGGAAGAAAACATTTATGTAATAGTATGTCATCTCACATTTAATATTAACTGACAATTCCTCAATAAAAGCGTAAAAAGGAATTAAACATGTTCAAAATACGTCATTTATAAGTTGTTATTTAAAATGTAGCACATAAACAATCAATAATTGACGAAATAATAAATATTTTTTTTATATTTTATATGCATGGCAGAAAACCACTCAATAAGTTAAAATTGTTTTCCATCACTACTTAATTTGGTAGAAATAACAAATAAAGTTCAAATAAAATAGAAAAGTAATCGTTCTCATGATGCATTTCAAATTTCATCTTGTGCTTGTTCAATTTTGAAGTCGAATTTCTAGAATAAAAAATTAATTTACAAAAATAAAGAATAATAACACTTTTCTTCTCCCTCTTATGCAATTACGTAATTTGAGATTGATCTTTTTTGATAAAAATCATTTGTTTGAATGTTTTAGAGCTACTCTCTAGAAAAAAAAAATGTATGAAACGTATACGATAAGTTTTGATTCTGGTTTTTGTTTTGATAGGTCCCACTTACCCCGGGTACAAACATATTTTGAGGTAAGATAGACCATCAAAAATTTCATATGAAATGAAAAGAAAATACTGGTTTATCGTTAGCAGCTTGTAATAATACTTAAAATTGTAGCTTACAGATGAATATTCGATTTATAACACATCTATTTTTTGCGAGTCAATGCAAGACGTAAAACGTGTCACAATTCGTCATGCAAGTTGAAAATGGCGCTGAATGGACAACTGTTACATGAACCACATGGTAATAAAAATAACAATATTTTTAGTACTAAATACATTCCTTGTCATTGTATCTTCAACTTTCTAGAAGAATACCCCCATGAAAAACTTTTCCTAAGTGAGCTATGACGAAACGCCCCACTTACCCCGTATTCTCACTTGCCCCGGGGTACCTTATATTATTTACTCTCTTAAGGCGAAGTAGGTCGTCATTAAAATTTGTACGCATCCTTGATGATTGTTGTTAATTCATCTCATGATTTTTATTGAATTTAAATATCAGTATATTTTTTGCAAGTAAGATTTCGAAGTAATGAAAATCAATTAGTTCTGCTCTGTCAAAGCTGAAAATGCATCAGTATACATATTTTCAATTCATCAGAAAAGCAATAACAGCCAATATTGTGACAACTAATGGGAGTGAACCTATTTGAAAGACATAAAGCTCCTTTCTTCTCTTGTTATCATACGTTTAATCAATCTTTATTCGTTTATGACTTTGGTTGTGCATGATGTTTTCAAATGTTAAGCTCGAACTCTAGAAATATGAAATCAAAAAAATGAGAAATGTCACCGAGGCGACGTCAAACCAGTGTACACGATCGAAATAAATTAACCAAAGCACGGTTCGATCACCTTTTTCGTCAACAGATGGTGCTGTTGGCAATGCTGAACAGGTCGCCAAATTTGTGTATGGAATATTTGGAAGTGAACCATATGGTTAATATAATATATTTGTAGGTGTACTGGGAAATTCTCCTGTTTTTAAACTTTGCCACGGTATTTTTAGGTTAAATTTCCGTTCAGCAGAAAAAAAAATTTTTTTTGAAGAAGATTGACATGATTTTTTGGTTGAATGGAATGGAAAATTGCTGAAAATACAGTGAAACCTCCATGAGTCGATGTTCCATGACTCGATATCGACTCATGGAACCCTGAGAGAGACTCACGAAGAGAAAAAATATCAGCGTCATATGCAGCCCAGAATCCACTGTCACAAAAAGTCAGATGCAGCCCGTCGTTTTTATGGCTGAAAAGGTGAAAAGTATTGTATTCAAAATAAACTATTATCAAAATCCTCAGTCAGTGGAGCAATTTTTTCCAACATGCTGGTAAATCTAAACACAAGACTAGTTATTTATAATGTCTGCTACGTTTGCTGACATTAAATCTCACTCAAAATGCCGTTTATACTTCGGTATGATGCAAACGCAATAATTTTTTGCTGAAATGGTCATGTGAGAGTTTGAACGGCTTGCACAAAATTGATGCAATCACTGAGTGGCATAAGAAAAAAACTCAGCAATCGCAGAAAAAGAAGACCGTCTCCGCGAGTCTCGTCTCAGATGGAACCATACCAAAATTTCTTAGATTTTTTTCAATCTTATCATATGAATGTTCTGTAGCTGAATCATCATTCCATAACCCAACTTCATAAGTCAAACAAAGAAAAAATAAGTTTGATAAAAAATAATTGTATCTCATTTTTTCAGTGGCTCTCATTTTACTGAAATGATTCAAAATACTACGTCCACAAGGTAGGACCCCTCCCTCCCCCTCGTCACACATCATCACAAATTCGTAAAGCCCCCCCTCCCCCTAAAAAGCTACGTCATTTTTGGACGACCCCTTAAAGTAGTTTTTTGTCACTTCTACCCCTTTGCTCCTTACTTCCTCAAATGGTTTTATCATTCGATAGTGATTATTACTCCTTACATTCTAGGAGAACGACGTTAGCTGTCATACAGGGGTGCAGGAAGCTAGGATAAATTTGTTTCTTCTTTATTTTGGCAATGTTTTTTGCTTCTCTCTAACTAATAAAATAAACATGAATCAATTGCAAATTAATGTTCTCATATGAGCTACTGCAACTAAGCTTTCAAGTGAATCTCGTGTTCCCAACGTGTATTATTTGTGTCAGCTTGAATTGTAACTAGAATTTTGAAGTCATAAATAAGGCCTCGTTGCAAGATGACTGTTGTTTATTCCCATGCTTGCATGCACCATTTCAATTAGATCGACTTTCGCTGCAACATGTCATTATATGGGCTGCAATTTTAATGTATAGAGCGGCCACTTGCACGTGATGGCGCTGCGTCACCCCGTTAGACTCTGCTGATCACATCATGCATGCTCCGAAAAACTATCTATTTATCCACACGCATGTCCGGCTAGGCTAAATCAAACAGTTTATCACCGATCAGAACTAACTTTACAATAATAGTATAATATCAACATCTAGCTGCTTATTCTCTACTGGTGAGAACTGGCGTTACTCCCAACACTGTGTCAACTACGAGTAAAATCAACGATTTTGGCATGTACCTGAAATGATATAGAAATGTATTCAATTCGTTCATGCAGTATTCTAAAAGCACAGACAAACAGACGTAGCACCGAATAAATTTCCTTCAATTAATCATTTAAAATTTCCTAGGTTTTATATCCCACAACCATGATTATGATGTGAAGTGGACGATGGATTTATAGGAAGTCGTTTAAAGAGCTACGTCCGTTTGTCTGTGCTAAAAGCATCCTACGGGTATATAGCAGCTACAAGCCTCATTTCCCATGTACTAGGTACGATTTCAGTTTTGTTGGCCCTCACTGCATCGACGATTAAGTTGGCAACGTATTCGGGAGAGCTGAGTGGTACCGTCAATCTAGAAGCAAAAAATGTTAATAATAACACCGGTAATAATCTCAAAATGTCAGCTGCACTTGATATCTTTGACCAGATCAACAAATCCCTTCCGGGTGCGAATTCCTGCCGGAAAGACGCATGTCGTATGTATGTCGTTTTTTAGGCCATCCTGGTAGAATTCGTTCTCCAGCGATTCCATGAGACCTCGTACTCCAAACTTGGTGGCGCAGTAGCTGATGGTCCGACCAAAAGGAACGATACCTGTCATAATTCAAAACTATGTTAATTTGGTGAACGTGAATGAAAAAATAATTAAGGTATTGAAAGCCACCTAACAAAGAACAGATGGCCACAATGTGTCCACGGCGTCGCTCAACCATGCCATCTTTGAATGCTCTGATAGTCTGCAAATAGATTTATTTGATTGAGATCAGTGACGGGTTCAAACTTGTGCGATTATTGTTTCGATTGGATGGTGCTCATTCAGTGTGATATGAGAAAAAGATAATTCAATATCACTGCGTTACAAAAATAACATTTTTGCGAGTCACAAAGATCTCTCAGAAACTATTGTAATCAAATTCAATTATTTTCATATAACGTTTTAAAAGCAGAAGATATTGAAATTTAATGTTTCAATAATTCACTTACAGATATTTTTCCAGAAATACTTCTAGTGAAACTACCTCAAGAACTCCAAAGAAAGATTCTTCAATGTCTCTCTTCAAGTTTTCCCCAAGGTTTTGGTGGTGATCCTCCAGGTTTTTTCTCACCATTATAAAGATTTTTGAAGAATTGTGTTAAATTACTATAATTTAGAAGATTCCACGAGAAAAAAAGCGCTACCCATTCTTTATGTTACTCAGGGAACTCAGGGAAAAATATGTATGCAAATGCTAAGGTCAACATGTTTTCGAAAATTACCCATAACGAAAAGAACAAAATTGCCGAAAATTCGACAATCTACCCTGCTCATGATTGATTATGCTTCTTAGTAGATTTGTACTATCACCGCAAATATACGTACTTCCGCGTGCATAACTCTCTGCCCAACAAACTACCGCTAGAAAAAAATAATAACAAAAACAGTGAAAGCTCAGCACATTTCAAATCGAGTAATGTTAATTTTTCGAGCGTCTCGTATTTTTGCGTCAAGCATAGTTGCGATCCAGCTTGTATATTATTACCATCCATAAACACAAACATACAAAGTCGTCACGCCTCTCCTATTACGGTAGCCAGAAACAAAACAAAAGTGTAAACATCTAAAACAGTCTGCTACCGATGGTAATTATGGCCCCGCGCGCTTGCTTTCCCGCTCACAGATCCATCCATTCACTTTGGCTTCTAAAGCTCACCTCAAAATAGGTGAATGTGCGGGGTGTTGAGCTCAACTTGACCTAGCATCGTTAATTATACTTGCACCGGTCCACGCTTTAGCATCAATATCATTGACTACCTTTGATGGCAAAGATAATAGTGGCTGTCAACTTAAGGTCGATGGAGCTCATGTGATTTGCAGTTTTATAGGATTATCCCTTCACAACAATATCGATTCAAGTTGAAGAAATTGAGTGAGGCGATTTGTTGACCGTGCGCAGATACTGATTATCCCCTCTACCTTTAGAAGCTTCATTTTGTACCACAAAAAATATTCAAATCGCGATAGCTTTTTTGTTTCTTTATATTTTTCACCATTTTTCCCAAGTTCTCATAAAACTGCGCTAGTTTCAAAATCTGTGTCGTTATTGATCATTAGTCATCTGAATCCGAAGATATTCCGAAATTCCTTGTGGACTTGTAGCCATAAGCCACGTGAATATCTCAGTATACAGAATTTTCATCGTATTCGGATATTCACTCGTCGGAACAGCTTAGCTTAGCTTAGCTTAGACTGACTACACATATCAATGGTTGCTATTCCGTGATTGACCAAAGTCAGTGAAAATGCACAAAGAATCAACTAGAAGTTCGGCTGGGATTGGCCATAATCTTCTTCAGTGTGCATAATTCAGTGCCTCTATTTATACAGGGTCAATAACGGCGCCGGCCACGTCCTTGCAGTCAGGTGGGATTGGGGGAAGGAATATTAGTGTGTAACCTTTGCTTTTTGGAGACCGTGTTTGCCTCTGCATCTCCACAAAGGTTACTGGGAGGGATGTTTGTTAATGGGGAGGATCGTTGGGTCATAGGATTCACTTTGATAAGCGATTAGACCATGATAAACAATGATTTGTGAGATATATACATGCTTATACGTAAATATAATATTTTCATTTGATATGAACAATTTCTATGTAGAGGAAAATTATGCCGACACTTGAGGTGACGAACCATTCAAAGTTTGTTGAACAAATACCTAAATGTAACATTCGTACAGCTGTCAGGACGAAAGCATGTGTTATTATATTTTACTCATTTGAAAAGAAACAAAAAACTCGATTGGTTGGGACATCATAGAACACTCTTATTTTTATGCCGACACTTACAGTGGCGAACCATCCAAAGTTTGTTGAATGAAGTGAACCTTTCGCAAGTCTACACTTGTAGTGTTGAACCATTCAAAGTTTTTTTAATTACAAAAATAATGGTATATAAGAGGTGTTCTGAAAAAAAAATGTTAAACATAAATAAATCATGAATCAGAGTTTGTGTCGACACTCACAGTGACGAACCATCCATAGTTTGTTGAAAAATCATATTTACATCCCACCATTGTAACGATTGAATGTGCAGTCATACATATTTTATAGATTAGAAGTAGTAGCATGAAACGAGCTCACCAATTGATCCGTTATCCTTGACTGAGCAGCCACAATCCACGTTCGGCTTCACTCGTTTGCTCGGCTATAAAAAAGCACTCAGGAAAAAAAATAAGCGCGCGACCCAAAAAGAATAAAAAAAAAAAACTGTTCGGGCTTTCTTGACGCACTGCCCAGGAGCAAGCGTCAAGGTCGAAGGATCAAACAGAACTAACCGATCGCGGCACTTTTTCAGTTACTCCAACCGAACTCACCGATCACGCCACTTTTTCACTTACGAGACCGACGCGCGACATGTTTGATCCTGCCCTCGTCGCTCGCCCCGGCAAAAGCAAGTGTCAAGGTCGAAAGATCAAACAGAACTAACCGATCGCGGCACTTTTTCACTTTCTTCAACCGAACTCACCGATCACGCCACTTTTTCACTTACGAGACCGACGCGCGATATGTTTGATCCTGTCCTCGTCGCTCGCCCCGGGAAAAGCAAGTGTCAAGGTCGAAAGATCAAACAGAACTCATCAAATGTGCAAACCAATAAATAGATATATAATGGCTATTACTTACTCAAAGCCGTTGCGTTCGACATGATGGCTTGCTGCGCAGTCTTAATCCAGCTGAGAAGATCCGTTGCGAAACTGTAGCACATTCACCGCATGCACTGACAAAAGAAGATCTCGGATATTCACTCGTCGGAACAATACATTAATTAAAGTATTTTGTGAAAAAATGAAGTGATTTGGTGCAGCCGTCTTTGACTAATGAGCATTTATGTTTCTGGCTTTTATGTTTATACGCTGGTCAAATAAAGATATTGAAAAACTTGAAGAGTTTTTCGAAAACTTGTGAAAAAATGGTGCAAAAATATCTATAAACAAAAAAAGTCTGTCGCGATTTGATTTTTTATTTGCGGTAAAACATGAAGCTGCAGGAGAGGGGTTAAGTCATTACTTGCTAATCTGAGCTCGAAGTTTTTTTTTTATTCACGGTTTTTCTAGTCTGTTTTCTAGAATGTTGACAATGCCAAACAACCTAATGCAGCAAAACAAGTACGAAGTGGATCATCAATGGCTCATGTACCGAAATTGTTTAACACGTGTCATTTTAATGCTAAGAAATATCTATGAAATAAAAAATTTGGGGATCTCATTTCGGGGTAGAATTGATCACTTATCAATGCGATTATTGTTAGTTTTCAAAACAACTTTACATAATAAATTTGGGTTCCCTGAATCCGAATATGTTTTCTAAATTCTTAACAATACAATATTTATAAAAATAATAGATAGTTAACTTTCAAGAATCACGCGGAAAACGCCTAAATATGTGCAATTTCCTGATGAACTTCCTGATATCTTACATAAATTCTACTATTTCAACCAAATGAGCAAGTTGGTACCGGTTTTTATGATGGAATCCGGTTTGGGGATATATCTTAAGCATCCTTACAAACTTTCAGGTTCATACCATGTTCAAATCCTTGTTTAGAACAAGAAGTTTATGGATGTTTGTCAATACTGCACTGCACCGTACATGGTTTTAAATTTTTCATTATGTTCATAGAAACAAATAATCTTTAACGCAAAAAAAAAACTTCACAGCACACAATTCGACAATAGTTAGGCAGCGTCGATTAATTACGTAACGCTAAAATTCAAATTTTTACCTTACTGTTCAATTTCACCCAAATTTACGGTACATTAGATATGTTGCTGGTGGAATCTATAAAAGATCTTGTGTAGCTATTTATGAAGGAATTCAAAAGCGAAATTCCTTAAAAGGAACGGTTGAAAACACAGCAAGAATTACTAGAGAAACTCCTCCCTCCAGTATTTTTTATTGAAAATTTGTTTAGGGGCTACAATTTAAAAAAAAACACTGGAGGCACTTCTATAAAATTTTTGTTTTTGGAGAAATTCGAAATGAATCTGTGAGAGAAACCTGATCGAACTCTAACATAAATTTGTGGAAAAAAAATCAGCAAGGGTTCCTGCAGGAACACATGGACATGTTTTTTAAAAGAATCGTTTAAAAATCACACTTTATATTCTCTTCAGTAATAATCGAAACAATTTGTGTTGCACAAACTTCGAAAATATCATTTGGTAAATTGCAGAAAAAACACCAAGAGATGAGAGATTTTTTTGTACTTGTTTTTAATTATGAATCGTGGTTTACGGCTAACCAGCTGAGTGGAAGTTTAACAACTACCGAAAAGCTAAACATTACATATAATTTGCAATTGGATTAGATGGCCATCTAATCCAATTGCAAATTATATGTAATGTTTAGCTTTTCGGTAATTGTTAGATTTTTTTTTGGTAGAAAAAAATCTCAAATAAATGTATCAGAAAGTTTCAATGTTTCTTGATAGGATACACAAATGCATTCCTGATGTAGAAATTCCTGGAGGAATAATTGGTCGGCGTTAAGTCAGAGGGG
Organism: Aedes aegypti; assembly: GCF_002204515.2. Classification (NCBI taxonomy): domain Eukaryota; kingdom Metazoa; phylum Arthropoda; class Insecta; order Diptera; family Culicidae; genus Aedes; species Aedes aegypti. Next base: position 140,316,718 of record NC_035108.1, on the reverse strand, counting down.
ACCAAGTACAAAACTTGGGAAAATTTGATTATTCTCTCATTAAATGCGAAATTACCTTACCTCCATTTCACTTTGATCAGATTTGGTGAATTCTGTAAACTGCGAGAGATATGTAACAAATTTATTTTGGATGATCAATAAAATCGATAAAAGTGTGCAGTCAGAGCGGACCAAGTGCTTATTACCATAACAGCAAAAATGATCAGCGCGCTGAGGAATGCGAGGAAATAAAAAATATGTCAAGAGATCCGTCAGATTTTTCGACATCGAATGATTCTTCTCTTTATCCATCAATAGAAATTAATGAATATTACTTAATTCAATGCATTTGATTATGATTGTTGACCATTTTCCATATTTGGATGTGTGGTCAGAAATTGCAACAATTTCTGTGCAGACAGAGCGGACCAAGTGTTGAAAAGCAATAAACTGATTGACTACTGCATCTTTTGAGTCAATTTCAGAGTCCGATAGAAGCTTATGGTAGTGCTATGGTGTATGTATGAAATGTGCTAGAACCCGCTTATTGGACCAGCATATTTTGGTCGGTATTTAAGATTTTCACTTGGTCCACTCTGACTGAACGCATATTTGAATATATCTGGTCTCCAATGCAATGACCTTGCAATACCTTAATTTTCAAGCTATCGTAATGCCACTGATTTTGGTATTGACGATATGGATTATTGAAGAATTCACGATACTGGTGTCGAAGGGTCTTGATAATCTGCTGATCTTGGAGATATGCACCCAGTTTGACCATTGAAGCATTACATGATTATTATTTTCCTACAAATTGTTCAGTCAGAGTGAACCAACTCACTGAACGGTGATGTTTAGTTCAATCAGAGTGGACCAAGTACACATAGTCCAGCAAAAAATCATTCTATCAGAGGTTTGGATTATGATTTTTCATGATTGTCACTTCACATTATATTGTTTGAAAGTAACACAAAGATGTGTAGAAATATTGTACCAAAATTTAAACGAGTTCAAAAATTACGGAGCTTTAGACTTTAAACCCATTTTTCTCAAAATATGAAAAATTTCACTTGGTCCACTCTGACTTAACGCCGACCAATTGTGGAAATCCCTGAAATGTCCTAAAAACATACTTGATGAAATCTCCGAAAATAGGTTTCTTAACGATTTTTTTAAGCAAAAGCTGATAAATTTCTGAGGGAACCCATAGTATAATTCCTGGAAAAGCTCTTAGAAGGATGACATTATCCAGGAATATATGGAGAAATTTCTGTAAGATTTTCTGGATAAATAAAGCACCATTTGGAGTAAGAAAAAAGAGCAATTGTAGAAAACTTTTTAATTTCATTTTAAACCGATAATTTAAAATAATAGCAAGCGTTACAGATTTGAACTTTTTACATTTTGGAGTCCTAGCAAGCGTGGGTAAAAAGGTTCCTTTGACAAATTCCACGCTTTCAAAATTCTCTATGAAATCAAATACCCGAAACACCCAAAAGAAAGAAAGACTAGAATGAAAAAAAAAAAGAAGTAACAGAAAACACCTTTTTTTCAAAGATACATCCAGGGCCGCATTTCAGGGGTCTCTGGGGGCCATGGTCCCCGGGAACTCGCATTTTAATCGAGAATCCATCAGAAATTTATCTAAAGATTTTTTTAGATATTGTTCAAGAAAATCTCAAAGCCTCAAAGATTTTATCCGGTGATTCTTCGATCGATTTTCTCAGTACATCCTCGAAGATTTACGTTTAGAACGTCTTCAAAAAGTCTTTGTAAGGTGTCCTTGAGTAAAAACCGTAGAATTCGGTTGGAAGATTAGTGAAAAATGGGGCCCAGATAGCCGTAGCGGTAAACGCGCAGCTATTCAGCAAGACCAAGCTGAGGGTCGTGGGTTCGAATCCCACCGGTCGTGAATCTTTTCAGGTTGGAAATTTTCTCGACTCTCTAGGGCATAGAGTATCATCGTACCTGCCACACGATATACACATGCAAAAATGGTCATTGCCATAGTAAGCTCTCAGTTAATAACTGTGGAAGTGCTCATTAGAACACTAAGCTGAGAAGCAGGCTCTGTCCCAGTGGGGACGTAACGCCAGATTAAAAAAAATAAGTGAAAAATAACTAAAAGAACTCCTAGCAAAGTTTTTGTAAAAAAAAAAAGGAAATTACTGGAGTCAAGTACACGACACTGTAGACGGCCTTACAGTTGAGGTCGAAATACGCGTATCTGTCAAATGATACAAACACTAGTTGAATTAAATGGTATACAGTATGGCCCATACAAAAATGCGAAAATTGTTTGAACGCGAATATAGCATCCACAAGCTTTATTTTCATTGTTTTTGATAATGAATGAAATTTCTGATTATTTTAGTACATTCTGACACAACTTCGCTATTCAGGACAGTTTTTGTCATATTTTTCTTACTGTCTTAATTAATGTAATAAAGCAAATAAGTTCAAAGGTTTTGTCCACCCAAAGCTAGAAACAGCGTCTGATTGTCGTATACTCTGGTGATAAACTTTTAACCTTTGAAACCCTCACTTTATTGTTGCAAATTTTAGTTTGTTTGGTATCAGAGGATGGAGGAGTTCTTGGAGAACGTGTTTTTCATGATCACAATAAAATATTTTGCCAGGGTCATAGGTTTAAGGGCATTTGCGTCTTATAGGTTTGATATGCCTTTATTTTTTGTTAAGATTGAATAAAAAATAATTACGGAAGCCTATAACAGATTTTTGAGGATGAAATTTGTTCCTTCGGTTAGAGACAACTTATATCAATACTAGCTCATAGGTTTTGCGCAAAACGGAGCCGCTTATCACACTTATATGAAGGTTCAATCAAAGATCTCTAAAATAAGCCGTTTTTTTCGAAAATATGTTTAAGTCTCCAATTACCCAGGTATGAATCAATTCTATCATTTGATATGGGCGTATGCTAGAGACAAGGCCTGTGAAGAATCTCACGCCATCGTTGATGTTTTAGAAACTTTCATCACAAAGATATTGAACTCGCATGATAAAATTTGAAGGTATACCTCGAATTCCTCTATGGTAAGGTGAAAGTTACAGATGAAAATCATGTCCAAAGCGAAAAACGGAGTTTAAATAGATTATACAATACAATAATGAATAATATTTATGTTTCTTTCATATTTTCTGTGTAAAAACTACCATAAAACATTATATGACAATTTTCACATTTTTTTATGGGCCATACTGTAGTACTAAATTCGGGTTTTCATCTACTTAATTACTGGAAGTAGTACCGTTGAAGTACTCAAGTATATCCGGGAGAAAATCCTCCAACCATCCTTTGAAAAATCGCTCGAATTTCTGGGAGAATTGGTAGAGTAATCTCTAGAAATATTTCTAGAGAGATCCCTGCAAATATTTCATGTGAAATCAATTGACAAATCACTGGAAGATTTCTTTCAGTTTTTCCTTGAGACATGTGAGACGAAATTCTTGAAGGACCTGCTGAATACCGCGTAAAAATCTTTGAATTTTTCTTTGGAGTCTGTAGAATTTTGCATCGGAATTCCCTGCGGTCAGAACAATTGAAATAGTCTCTTGATTTTGACAATTCTGCCTAAAATAAAGTCCTAAGAAACCTTCCGTTAAAAATATAAACTTTTTAGAGATTTGCATTCAAATAGAAACCAAGCCTCAAGACAGAAAAAAGCGACCTTATAAAGAGCACCAAAAATATCTAGTCTATTTTAAAGTATCAAAATGTTTTTTTTTTCTGGAAATACGGCCTCCACAAGGCAATAGTCCCCGGGCTCCAGCATTTGTTAATGCGGCCTTGGGTACATCGAATGTTTGTTATTTTTAGGCAGATATCGGGACATGACACTTTGTTGAAAAAAAAAATGGTATTTTTTATATGTTAATAAAAACAATTTGTGCTTATGTATAGCTTGAATGTTTCTATTATTCCACATTTTTGGCCCATTAACATGGATTACGGGAAGGAAAAGCATCGTAAAGCTGATGAAAGTTTGGCAGGTTTTGTTGTTGCAAATTGCACTGTAATCATATTGAGAATCTTATGGCAGAGCTTGGTACGATGTTTAGTCAAAAAACGGAATAGTAATTGCAAATATCTTTCTTTCATGATACAATACTTTTAAAGCATATACTCAAACTTCAGTAACGTTTGAAGGGTGGAAATAAAGCTAAGAAAAAAGATACAAGACAAGACCTTGTAATGAAATTCTAAGAAGAATTTCTAGGGGCTGTTAAGAACCACATGATTGTTTTAAATGTTCAGAAAGTGGCTAATTGTTGGAAAAATAAATGATAGGCTCCTGCACTGAAAGTCGCTTCTACAGCATAACTAAAAAAACAGACAAAATTATAAATGGGTGAATTAATGTTTAATT